>NC_059151.1:15382165-15992165 GCF_020740605.2 Lemur catta
ATTTTTCTCTTTTTGTATTTATAAGTTTACAGCTTTCAGATAGTGGTATGTGACCATGTTTCGCTACTTGAATGGCTCATTTTATAGCAATAAATTAAAGTCTACAAAAGTGGAGACAAAAAGTAACTGTCACGTAAATGTTAGTCAGTATTATTGTGGATGTGCTATGAACAGAAGTCTCTGTTATAGATCTTATTGTGCTGAATGTCTTTTCTTTTCTTTCTTGATTTACGTTCATAATTGAGTGGAAATGTTTCTTGTTTTTGTTTGTGTGTTCATCCATGTGCCCACAGCTTTTGAAATGGTTTCACACCCACCTAAATTTCCTTGCAGGAGACGTTTCTTCAGTGTCTGTCTCTTCATTCCCTCTCTGCCTCCGTATTTAGTTACAGGTTTCTTTGTAGTAGCTATGTGTGCCTTTCTTTCTTCCATCAGTGCCCTGTGAGCTTTATTAATGTTTATTTCTCTCTTTCTTGCAAAGACCTGAGTGGGCACAATCATTTCTCTGTAGCTTTTTGTCAAACAAGATAGAAGTGTCTTATACTACTTTTAATCTCCATCCTTTTGGGTAAGGTACTAGTAAAAACTAAACTCCCACATATTGATGGGCAAGAGATAATTCATACAAATATAAATCACGTGGATGGATGTAAAAATATAACACATGATGACTGTAAGTTCCTTAATGTTAGTTGTTTCAGAAATGCTCTCAACTATGTCGGAAAATTTTTGTCCTCGGTTATTCTGGTTAAGAAAATACTCTAAATGAATCATAGTGTTTGTATAGTAATGAAGTAGGCATGAGGGGGATAATATTTTGAGGACATCTGTATTAGCTCCCTTAACGCTCTCCCCACACGAAGATATGTGTTAAATAATGACAGAATTGAGTGTTGGGTCTACATTGAAGTGATTCCACAAGCTGTGCACGTTGTGTTGATTCGTCTGGTAATGGTGAACATTACACTTGAGTTACCCGTGTTGATACTCATTTTTATTAAGGCTTCTGGTTTTCGTTCTAGAATGTTGCACAACCAGGATTGACGAAGCCAAAGGCCACTTCTCAGCAACTCACGAAAAGTGGTAAGCTATTTCAAGACTGCCTATATTGTGTTCTTCCTTGTTAACTAATTACACATATTTTCATATACTCTTTATTTTTGCAGTACTAAAAGGCAAATATAATGGTGTGGGAACAGAAAAGGAAACCATGTTACAGGACGGTATTTCTCATCATCGAGATGTGGTTGAAAGCCTTCCGACGTCAGTCAAAGTCCAGGGCTTTCATGCTCGTTTCGTTGACACACATGGCCCTGGTCTGCAACCTGTCTTGATGTCTTCAACTGAGGAAGGTCACACAGAGGTAAGTTAGTTTAAGGAACCACAACAACAAAAACCCCTTCTTTTCCCCACGCTTTGTTCACATACCACCCCCTGACCCTCACCATGCTGACAAGGATCCTAGACAGTAGTGGATGGCCTCAAGGTCATCATAGAAACCAGTGTAATCACAAGAGAGAGAGATGTACAGGATTGAGATTTATAAACTTTGGTGGGAGAAAACAATTCTTAGGGCTGCCACTGTGTGAGCAAAGAATTAGAAAGCAACCCAAAAGTGCTGCTCCACAAAGATGTGGATGGAGGAATGAATGAAGGGGAAGAATTCATGTGCGAAGGGCAAGATAAACGTAATGATTGAATAAGAGCGTCAATATGACAGATTAGTATAAAAACACCTCAGAAATAGTGGAGTTAAATGAGAGCAGGATCTCTCCACATTAAAAAATATGATGAAAATGGTTGTATTTTTTATTTTTATTTTTATTATTTTTTTTTTGAGACAGCGGGCTAGAGTGGCGTGGCATCGGCCTAGCTCACAGCAACCTCAAAGTCCTGGACTCAAGCAATCCTCCTGCCTCAGCCTGTCAAGTGGCCGGGAGTACAGGCATGCGCCAATATGCCTGGCTAGTTTTTTCCTGTATATTTTTAGTTGTCCTGCTAATTTTTCTCTATTTTTAGTAGAGAGGGGGTCTTGCTCTTGCTGAGGCTGGTCTGGAACTCCTGAGCTCAGAGGATCCACCAGCCCAGGCCTCCCAGAGTGCTAGATGGAAATGCTTTTAAATGCAAATTAAGACTTGGGGAGGTGGGGTGGGAGGGGATGGAGGTATGACTGCATGGTGAGTGCCAGGCACACTGTCTGGAGAATGGACACCCTTGGGGCTCTGACTCAGGGGGATGGGCGGGACATGGACAATGTATATAACCTGAACTTATGTACCCCCGTGATGAACCGAAATAAAAAATAAAGAAATAAAAATAAAAATAAATGCAAATTAAGAAACGAGAGACAGTCAGTGCAAAAGATTCTTCAGAATGACATATCCCTGATGTTAATGAAGGACTGAAAGAGAGTTTGAGATGATTGTCATGAACATTAATCAGCTGGGCATTTTAAAATTGCTAGAAGAGGATAATTTGAATGTTGCTAGCATATAGAAAAGAGAATGATTTAAGGTTCTACTCAAATGAATGTTTCAAATTATCACATGTTAGTCCTCATATGTGTACACCTAGTGAGCATCAATTAGAATCCATGTGGGAAGTAAGGAAAATTTAATCCTCACTTCTTTTCAATTTAGTAAAGTGATGTCTTGTATTGAATCTAGTAAAATCTGTGTCCTACGTGATGCAAAGTAGTTTTGACTCTTTTGTTTCTTGGTAAACGTGTCCAACTTAGTGTTCAGTCATTCCATCAGTTACCTAAGTAATTTATCTTATTGTTTGATATAATCTTGGTGGCTGTTTTAGATCTTTTGGAGAATAAGGAGAGAGAAATAAATAAGCCTTTGATTGGATATCTTTGTTAACGAAAATTGAAATGTGAGGTTATATACAGGAGGTTCTCAGTCTGTTTCCATGAAATCAGAAAAGCAATTTTGAGCCACAACCCTCTTAGAGAAATCAGTGCAGCGATTATTTCTTTCTGGAGTTACTCTGATCTGTCTTGTGGCAATAATATCGGTACCTAACGGCCACCTGTATGTACACATGCCACATGAACGTAAACAGAATTGTCGATTGCTTGCTCACATAAACTACCTTTTATCACGGAAACATGCTGAAGGCATGGTTTCCAAAGGAGTGTAGAAAATCATCTCTGGGTGGTGATTTTTTAATTTTAAAAATATCTCCCGCCAAGGGCACGCTTTATATTGTTCCCGGGAAGCTTTGTGAACTTTCGTATTCACAGTTGTTCCACCTGGCCTGTACAGTCATTCATCTCTGAAACTGAGGAACCCTGTACATTTGACATTTCAGTCAAATTCTTCTGTCTTCCTAGGAACATTGGGTCCCCCTTGACAGTCGTAGGTGTACCTGAAGGTTTTTAATCTTCAACGTGGATAGTCCTGGCTTTACTTTTCTTCATACTAGATGCTCTCTCCCACTCTTAACTACTACCCTATCTGGCATAATGCGGAAATTGGAGCTATTAGTATGTCCTCTACCGGGGCAGAAGGAAAAGCACGTGAAATTCAACATAGAGTATTATGTTTCCTTTTTACATTATAGTAGCACTTAAAGATGCCTCCTAATTCTGTTATCACACAAATGGAGAAGGAGGTCTTCTACAGTTTAACACTCATCAGGTAAATTTTTACAAAGGAATCCTCTTGAACTGGCATTTTGAAACAGTGTTGTAGAATTCAGCCATTTCGTTTCATTTCATTTAAACATGCATATCCCGGCAATTTTCTGGAAGTAAATATTTGCGTATATAAATAAAAGTATATTTCATATCCTTGAATCAAACACTGAGTTATGTAATTGAAAAATTGCATCCCGTCTCTTATTTCCCTCCTCTCCTTATCCTTCTAGAATTAGCGAGTTCTTTCTATGTTTGCCTTATTGAATTCTGCCACTTTTGTATGGTTTTCAAATATTTACCTTCATAACTCCAGATAATTTTCCCGAGTAAGCTTACCGATTCCTACGCCCAGTGTGTTTACCCAGCTCTGTGTTGTGTATCACGTCCGCTGGGTGCCTCAGCTTTGACGCATTGCCAGGTGAAGCCGTCCTTGACCCTTGTCTGAGTCTTCCTGACTGTCCGTAATATACTCCGACATCTGGCTTCTTCACCCCAGTAAACAACCCCGAATAAATAGCAGTGAAAGACTCAAGCAGGAACAGTCCAGCTCTCCAGTCCTCCCCCCAGTCGCCAAATCTGTCATTCACCAAGTTCTGTATCTTCTACCTGCTCACCATTTTTCCTATCTTATTACGCTTACTCACTCTCTGACTTATGATGTTGGAAGACTGTTTTCTGGATTCCCACCCCCCACCCCCGCTTGCTAAGTTCATTTAGCTTTCCATCGCTGCCTGGGTGACCTTTCAAAATATATTTGTGAAGATGTAAGTCATCTCCTCATTGAGGGGATGCTCATTCCATGACTGATTCTCCCGTTTTCCCTCTCCATCCCGCTTCCTATAGCTGTTTTGCAGTTTTACCACATTATTTTGCTTCCCCTATTTGCCTGGTTGCTTCCTTGTCCTCGTGCTGATCCCACATGTCAAGAAATTCTTCACACCTTCGGTCTGTATTTTGTGTGCCTTTCAAAATCCATTCCTCTCTTTGTAGCGTTTCTGGAGTTTCCCAGTTAGAACGGACTGTTCGCTCCTTTGTGCCCTCACTAGACTTTGTTCAGTCCGTTTGTCGAACTGGTGACTTAGTGACTTACCCATTTGTCTTCTTATTTGCTTCCATACATCTCAAGTCCCGCTTGAATATCAGGCAGAATCTGCTTCTGTTTATATGTTCCGCTTTGTCCCAGAATGTTGCCCATGATTTGGCAGACACAGTGACTGTGTATTATCTGACTGAGTGAGTGGGTGAGTGAGAGAATAAATACAATGTGTTCTGAAGTGCGTTTCTTTTTTTTTTTTTTTTTTTACAGGAGGAGACAACAAAGCCAGCAGGTTTCAGAGAGGAAAATGGTATGAGTATTATTGAAAATGCTCCACGAGAGCAAAAAAGTAATGTCAGTTATACTGTAACGCGTGAAAATAGCAGAAGCGGTAAATCAGTGAATATCTCTGAGATTTTTCCATGCATAAATACTGTTATAAAGGCACCAGTTAACGTATGTGGTTTCAAATGTAACAATCATTTCCTGTAATTAGTTTTCTTTTCTTGTATTCCTTCATACGGCCTAGCTTTTGTTCTTTTAATCTGCATCAATTCTGAAATAATTTTTTGCTATTAATTTTATTGCATCTAAATAAAAGTGAATGGCAGTAGACTTGTGTAGGTATTTGAAACATACAGTCACACATGTTCTCATAAATGACTCTGTGAATGACATTTTACAGCTAAGATGTCCTTGTTAACGTCTGGACCGAAGGAACAGGAAGCGTCGTCACCTTGGGATTGGGATTCGGAGGTACTGTGTTTTGTTGTTGTTGTTGTTATGCTGTTAAAATCTAAGCATTGAGTGAAGTTAAAATCCAAGAAGGGGTAGTGTGATGTCACAGTCTGACCTCTGCATTTGCATAAAAGGGCTGATCCTCTTACCATTTTCAGCTTATAGGTCAGAAAATAATGGTGTGCTGAGGACATGACAGCTGTGCAGTATAATTCTGCTCGTTTGCTGCATAGTTTTAAGAGGCCATCATACTGTAGGGTAAAAAATAAGGCTTAGAAGTGGGAAAGAATCAATTTGGGCTTTGAAGTATGTTGACCTACAAGCTAAAGAATTCTTCCGGGTCAAGCCGTGGCCAAATGTTAAATTGCATGGTACATGTGAACGTGTGAAAGGTCCAATGACATTCAAAGAGAAAGAGTTTGGAGTAGCATGTTTTGGAAGCTGGAATTAACAAAGATAGTGCCTGAAACCTGAAGATTTTAAAATGTTGGGTAGTCAAGTCAAGATGTTGAGGAAAGAGGAGATGGAAAAGTGTGAGGAATAGTAAATGCGTGAGAGTTTAATAACAGCAATTCTATTTAGTGATGTTTTGATGAGTAGAATTTGTTTTCAAAAACAAAATGCGCTAAATATATTTGTGGCTGCTGTGCTTTTACAAGGGTAGGTAGGAACTAGTGACGCCGTATATAGTAAGGGGACAGCTGTGGAAAGGGCTTGACCTCTTAGATAGAAGCAGCTGCTGCACAGTGGTACCTGGACGGAGGAGAAGTCAGGTGACACGTTAGCATCCTGGTTATGTCACTGATTACACTAGGCATGAAATCTGAGGGAACTGCCAGGGCTGTGCCAGCAGCGGTGGACAGAAGAGGGAGGGAGGAGCAAGATGAGAAGGGTCTACAAGAATGAGACCTGTCATTCTTGACACCTGTGTCTCAAGGAGCCCTTCTGGGATTCGGTGCTGTCCTCTCACATGTAGGCAGCCTGCCCAGAATGTGCCAGCTGTGAGATCGCTCAGGTCCCCGAGATTCACTGGTGCCCTCTGGCTGCTGCAGTCTGAGTGGGTTGTGTAGCACATTTGTGTCGGTTCCAGTGAAATGAGAAACTGAAGGGCTGAAGCTCCCTGGGCAGTACAGAGGCACACAATGGGTGCGAAAGCAGTATGGTGCCCACCACGTGGGCTGTGGTCTGTGGGGAGGGAGAAGGACCTCCAGGGTGCCAGCGGCCTTGTGCTCTGTGCTCAGGAAGCTCCCAGTTCCCTGAGGGCAGCAGCGCTTGGGCTCCTGAGGGCAGAGGGGCTGTCTGACAGTTTGGGGGCCTGCAGACTGCCAGAGGTGTGAGGGGAGGAAAGACAAACCTCCCCACCTACCCTTTCCGTGGGGCTCCCAGGTCCTCCGGGGTCTCTCTCTGCCAGAACGTTGCTCCTTCCTGTTCTGCCCTGCGACTTCTTCCCGTGGGATCTGTGGTGGGTTCTGGCACTGTGTCCTTAGAATTACACCTGGGGTGTGCCTTACCATCTGAGACTTTCTGTTCTTCCTCGTAGGATCCGGTGCCCGATATCTGTAGTCAGCCATTCTGCCCGTATTCCCCTCTGTGCTCTTTCTAGTGAGGGTTTCTGAAGATATCTTTAAGACATGATATCATTACAAGCCGCACATTACTGTTTGGAATTCTCATTACCCATTTATTTTTTTTTTTTTTGCTCCTAGGAGAAACTGATGGAATGCTTCTGTTTCTATTTTTCTCTTTTTGTATTTATAAGTTTACAGCTTTCAGATAGTGGTATGTGACCATGTTTCGCTACTTGAATGGCTCATTTTATAGCAATAAATTAAAGTCTACAAAAGTGGAGACAAAAAGTAACTGTCACGTAAATGTTAGTCAGTATTATTGTGGATGTGCTATGAACAGAAGTCTCTGTTATAGATCTTATTGTGCTGAATGTCTTTTCTTTTCTTTCTTGATTTACGTTCATAATTGAGTGGAAATGTTTCTTGTTTTTGTTTGTGTGTTCATCCATGTGCCCACAGCTTTTGAAATGGTTTCACACCCACCTAAATTTTCCTTGCAGGAGACGTTTCTTCAGTGTCTGTCTCTTCATTCCCTCTCTGCCTCCGTATTTAGTTACAGGTTTCTTTGTAGTAGCTATGTGTGCCTTTCTTTCTTCCATCAGTGCCCTGTGAGCTTTATTAATGTTTATTTCTCTCTTTCTTGCAAAGACCTGAGTGGGCACAATCATTTCTCTGTAGCTTTTTGTCAAACAAGATAGAAGTGTCTTATACTACTTTTAATCTCCATCCTTTTGGGTAAGGTACTAGTAAAAACTAAACTCCCACATATTGATGGGCAAGAGATAATTCATACAAATATAAATCACGTGGATGGATGTAAAAATATAACACATGATGACTGTAAGTTCCTTAATGTTAGTTGTTTCAGAAATGCTCTCAACTATGTCGGAAAATTTTTGTCCTCGGTTATTCTGGTTAAGAAAATACTCTAAATGAATCATAGTGTTTGTATAGTAATGAAGTAGGCATGAGGGGGATAATATTTTGAGGACATCTGTATTAGCTCCCTTAACGCTCTCCCCACACGAAGATATGTGTTAAATAATGACAGAATTGAGTGTTGGGTCTACATTGAAGTGATTCCACAAGCTGTGCACGTTGTGTTGATTCGTCTGGTAATGGTGAACATTACACTTGAGTTACCCGTGTTGATACTCATTTTTATTAAGGCTTCTGGTTTTCGTTCTAGAATGTTGCACAACCAGGATTGACGAAGCCAAAGGCCACTTCTCAGCAACTCACGAAAAGTGGTAAGCTATTTCAAGACTGCCTATATTGTGTTCTTCCTTGTTAACTAATTACACATATTTTCATATACTCTTTATTTTTGCAGTACTAAAAGGCAAATATAATGGTGTGGGAACAGAAAAGGAAACCATGTTACAGGACGGTATTTCTCATCATCGAGATGTGGTTGAAAGCCTTCCGACGTCAGTCAAAGTCCAGGGCTTTCATGCTCGTTTCGTTGACACACATGGCCCTGGTCTGCAACCTGTCTTGATGTCTTCAACTGAGGAAGGTCACACAGAGGTAAGTTAGTTTAAGGAACCACAACAACAAAAACCCCTTCTTTTCCCCACGCTTTGTTCACATACCACCCCCTGACCCTCACCATGCTGACAAGGATCCTAGACAGTAGTGGATGGCCTCAAGGTCATCATAGAAACCAGTGTAATCACAAGAGAGAGAGATGTACAGGATTGAGATTTATAAACTTTGGTGGGAGAAAACAATTCTTAGGGCTGCCACTGTGTGAGCAAAGAATTAGAAAGCAACCCAAAAGTGCTGCTCCACAAAGATGTGGATGGAGGAATGAATGAAGGGGAAGAATTCATGTGCGAAGGGCAAGATAAACGTAATGATTGAATAAGAGCGTCAATATGACAGATTAGTATAAAAACACCTCAGAAATAGTGGAGTTAAATGAGAGCAGGATCTCTCCACATTAAAAAATATGATGAAAATGGTTGTATTTTTTATTTTTATTTTTATTATTTTTTTTTGAGACAGCGGGCTAGAGTGGCGTGGCATCGGCCTAGCTCACAGCAACCTCAAAGTCCTGGACTCAAGCAATCCTCCTGCCTCAGCCTGTCAAGTGGCCGGGAGTACAGGCATGCGCCAATATGCCTGGCTAGTTTTTTCCTGTATATTTTTAGTTGTCCTGCTAATTTTTCTCTATTTTTAGTAGAGAGGGGGTCTTGCTCTTGCTGAGGCTGGTCTGGAACTCCTGAGCTCAGAGGATCCACCAGCCCAGGCCTCCCAGAGTGCTAGATGGAAATGCTTTTAAATGCAAATTAAGACTTGGGGAGGTGGGGTGGGAGGGGATGGAGGTATGACTGCATGGTGAGTGCCAGGCACACTGTCTGGAGAATGGACACCCTTGGGGCTCTGACTCAGGGGGATGGGCGGGACATGGACAATGTATATAACCTGAACTTATGTACCCCCGTGATGAACCGAAATAAAAAATAAAGAAATAAAAATAAAAATAAATGCAAATTAAGAAACGAGAGACAGTCAGTGCAAAAGATTCTTCAGAATGACATATCCCTGATGTTAATGAAGGACTGAAAGAGAGTTTGAGATGATTGTCATGAACATTAATCAGCTGGGCATTTTAAAATTGCTAGAAGAGGATAATTTGAATGTTGCTAGCATATAGAAAAGAGAATGATTTAAGGTTCTACTCAAATGAATGTTTCAAATTATCACATGTTAGTCCTCATATGTGTACACCTAGTGAGCATCAATTAGAATCCATGTGGGAAGTAAGGAAAATTTAATCCTCACTTCTTTTCAATTTAGTAAAGTGATGTCTTGTATTGAATCTAGTAAAATCTGTGTCCTACGTGATGCAAAGTAGTTTTGACTCTTTTGTTTCTTGGTAAACGTGTCCAACTTAGTGTTCAGTCATTCCATCAGTTACCTAAGTAATTTATCTTATTGTTTGATATAATCTTGGTGGCTGTTTTAGATCTTTTGGAGAATAAGGAGAGAGAAATAAATAAGCCTTTGATTGGATATCTTTGTTAACGAAAATTGAAATGTGAGGTTATATACAGGAGGTTCTCAGTCTGTTTCCATGAAATCAGAAAAGCAATTTTGAGCCACAACCCTCTTAGAGAAATCAGTGCAGCGATTATTTCTTTCTGGAGTTACTCTGATCTGTCTTGTGGCAATAATATCGGTACCTAACGGCCACCTGTATGTACACATGCCACATGAACGTAAACAGAATTGTCGATTGCTTGCTCACATAAACTACCTTTTATCACGGAAACATGCTGAAGGCATGGTTTCCAAAGGAGTGTAGAAAATCATCTCTGGGTGGTGATTTTTTAATTTTAAAAATATCTCCCGCCAAGGGCACGCTTTATATTGTTCCCGGGAAGCTTTGTGAACTTTCGTATTCACAGTTGTTCCACCTGGCCTGTACAGTCATTCATCTCTGAAACTGAGGAACCCTGTACATTTGACATTTCAGTCAAATTCTTCTGTCTTCCTAGGAACATTGGGTCCCCCTTGACAGTCGTAGGTGTACCTGAAGGTTTTTAATCTTCAACGTGGATAGTCCTGGCTTTACTTTTCTTCATACTAGATGCTCTCTCCCACTCTTAACTACTACCCTATCTGGCATAATGCGGAAATTGGAGCTATTAGTATGTCCTCTACCGGGGCAGAAGGAAAAGCACGTGAAATTCAACATAGAGTATTATGTTTCCTTTTTACATTATAGTAGCACTTAAAGATGCCTCCTAATTCTGTTATCACACAAATGGAGAAGGAGGTCTTCTACAGTTTAACACTCATCAGGTAAATTTTTACAAAGGAATCCTCTTGAACTGGCATTTTGAAACAGTGTTGTAGAATTCAGCCATTTCGTTTCATTTCATTTAAACATGCATATCCCGGCAATTTTCTGGAAGTAAATATTTGCGTATATAAATAAAAGTATATTTCATATCCTTGAATCAAACACTGAGTTATGTAATTGAAAAATTGCATCCCGTCTCTTATTTCCCTCCTCTCCTTATCCTTCTAGAATTAGCGAGTTCTTTCTATGTTTGCCTTATTGAATTCTGCCACTTTTGTATGGTTTTCAAATATTTACCTTCATAACTCCAGATAATTTTCCCGAGTAAGCTTACCGATTCCTACGCCCAGTGTGTTTACCCAGCTCTGTGTTGTGTATCACGTCCGCTGGGTGCCTCAGCTTTGACGCATTGCCAGGTGAAGCCGTCCTTGACCCTTGTCTGAGTCTTCCTGACTGTCCGTAATATACTCCGACATCTGGCTTCTTCACCCCAGTAAACAACCCCGAATAAATAGCAGTGAAAGACTCAAGCAGGAACAGTCCAGCTCTCCAGTCCTCCCCCCAGTCGCCAAATCTGTCATTCACCAAGTTCTGTATCTTCTACCTGCTCACCATTTTTCCTATCTTATTACGCTTACTCACTCTCTGACTTATGATGTTGGAAGACTGTTTTCTGGATTCCCACCCCCCACCCCCGCTTGCTAAGTTCATTTAGCTTTCCATCGCTGCCTGGGTGACCTTTCAAAATATATTTGTGAAGATGTAAGTCATCTCCTCATTGAGGGGATGCTCATTCCATGACTGATTCTCCCGTTTTCCCTCTCCATCCCGCTTCCTATAGCTGTTTTGCAGTTTTACCACATTATTTTGCTTCCCCTATTTGCCTGGTTGCTTCCTTGTCCTCGTGCTGATCCCACATGTCAAGAAATTCTTCACACCTTCGGTCTGTATTTTGTGTGCCTTTCAAAATCCATTCCTCTCTTTGTAGCGTTTCTGGAGTTTCCCAGTTAGAACGGACTGTTCGCTCCTTTGTGCCCTCACTAGACTTTGTTCAGTCCGTTTGTCGAACTGGTGACTTAGTGACTTACCCATTTGTCTTCTTATTTGCTTCCATACATCTCAAGTCCCGCTTGAATATCAGGCAGAATCTGCTTCTGTTTATATGTTCCGCTTTGTCCCAGAATGTTGCCCATGATTTGGCAGACACAGTGACTGTGTATTATCTGACTGAGTGAGTGGGTGAGTGAGAGAATAAATACAATGTGTTCTGAAGTGCGTTTCTTTTTTTTTTTTTTTTTTTACAGGAGGAGACAACAAAGCCAGCAGGTTTCAGAGAGGAAAATGGTATGAGTATTATTGAAAATGCTCCACGAGAGCAAAAAAGTAATGTCAGTTATACTGTAACGCGTGAAAATAGCAGAAGCGGTAAATCAGTGAATATCTCTGAGATTTTTCCATGCATAAATACTGTTATAAAGGCACCAGTTAACGTATGTGGTTTCAAATGTAACAATCATTTCCTGTAATTAGTTTTCTTTTCTTGTATTCCTTCATACGGCCTAGCTTTTGTTCTTTTAATCTGCATCAATTCTGAAATAATTTTTTGCTATTAATTTTATTGCATCTAAATAAAAGTGAATGGCAGTAGACTTGTGTAGGTATTTGAAACATACAGTCACACATGTTCTCATAAATGACTCTGTGAATGACATTTTACAGCTAAGATGTCCTTGTTAACGTCTGGACCGAAGGAACAGGAAGCGTCGTCACCTTGGGATTGGGATTCGGAGGTACTGTGTTTTGTTGTTGTTGTTGTTATGCTGTTAAAATCTAAGCATTGAGTGAAGTTAAAATCCAAGAAGGGGTAGTGTGATGTCACAGTCTGACCTCTGCATTTGCATAAAAGGGCTGATCGTCTTACCATTTTCAGCTTATAGGTCAGAAAATAATGGTGTGCTGAGGACATGACAGCTGTGCAGTATAATTCTGCTCGTTTGCTGCATAGTTTTAAGAGGCCATCATACTGTAGGGTAAAAAATAAGGCTTAGAAGTGGGAAAGAATCAATTTGGGCTTTGAAGTATGTTGACCTACAAGCTAAAGAATTCTTCCGGGTCAAGCCGTGGCCAAATGTTAAATTGCATGGTACATGTGAACGTGTGAAAGGTCCAATGACATTCAAAGAGAAAGAGTTTGGAGTAGCATGTTTTGGAAGCTGGAATTAACAAAGATAGTGCCTGAAACCTGAAGATTTTAAAATGTTGGGTAGTCAAGTCAAGATGTTGAGGAAAGAGGAGATGGAAAAGTGTGAGGAATAGTAAATGCGTGAGAGTTTAATAACAGCAATTCTATTTAGTGATGTTTTGATGAGTAGAATTTGTTTTCAAAAACAAAATGCGCTAAATATATTTGTGGCTGCTGTGCTTTTACAAGGGTAGGTAGGAACTAGTGACGCCGTATATAGTAAGGGGACAGCTGTGGAAAGGGCTTGACCTCTTAGATAGAAGCAGCTGCTGCACAGTGGTACCTGGACGGAGGAGAAGTCAGGTGACACGTTAGCATCCTGGTTATGTCACTGATTACACTAGGCATGAAATCTGAGGGAACTGCCAGGGCTGTGCCAGCAGCGGTGGACAGAAGAGGGAGGGAGGAGCAAGATCAGAAGGGTCTACAAGAATGAGACCTGTCATTCTTGACACCTGTGTCTCAAGGAGCCCTTCTGGGATTCGGTGCTGTCCTCTCACATGTAGGCAGCCTGCCCAGAATGTGCCAGCTGTGAGATCGCTCAGGTCCCCGAGATTCACTGGTGCCCTCTGGCTGCTGCAGTCTGAGTGGGTTGTGTAGCACATTTGTGTCGGTTCCAGTGAAATGAGAAACTGAAGGGCTGAAGCTCCCTGGGCAGTACAGAGGCACACAATGGGTGCGAAAGCAGTATGGTGCCCACCACGTGGGCTGTGGTCTGTGGGGAGGGAGAAGGACCTCCAGGGTGCCAGCGGCCTTGTGCTCTGTGCTCAGGAAGCTCCCAGTTCCCTGAGGGCAGCAGCGCTTGGGCTCCTGAGGGCAGAGGGGCTGTCTGACAGTTTGGGGGCCTGCAGACTGCCAGAGGTGTGAGGGGAGGAAAGACAAACCTCCCCACCTACCCTTTCCGTGGGGCTCCCAGGTCCTCCGGGGTCTCTCTCTGCCAGAACGTTGCTCCTTCCTGTTCTGCCCTGCGACTTCTTCCCGTGGGATCTGTGGTGGGTTCTGGCACTGTGTCCTTAGAATTACACCTGGGGTGTGCCTTACCATCTGAGACTTTCTGTTCTTCCTCGTAGGATCCGGTGCCCGATATCTGTAGTCAGCCATTCTGCCCGTATTCCCCTCTGTGCTCTTTCTAGTGAGGGTTTCTGAAGATATCTTTAAGACATGATATCATTACAAGCCGCACATTACTGTTTGGAATTCTCATTACCCATTTATTTTTTTTTTTTTTGCTCCTAGGAGAAACTGATGGAATGCTTCTGTTTCTATTTTTCTCTTTTTGTATTTATAAGTTTACAGCTTTCAGATAGTGGTATGTGACCATGTTTCGCTACTTGAATGGCTCATTTTATAGCAATAAATTAAAGTCTACAAAAGTGGAGACAAAAAGTAACTGTCACGTAAATGTTAGTCAGTATTATTGTGGATGTGCTATGAACAGAAGTCTCTGTTATAGATCTTATTGTGCTGAATGTCTTTTCTTTTCTTTCTTGATTTACGTTCATAATTGAGTGGAAATGTTTCTTGTTTTTGTTTGTGTGTTCATCCATGTGCCCACAGCTTTTGAAATGGTTTCACACCCACCTAAATTTTCCTTGCAGGAGACGTTTCTTCAGTGTCTGTCTCTTCATTCCCTCTCTGCCTCCGTATTTAGTTACAGGTTTCTTTGTAGTAGCTATGTGTGCCTTTCTTTCTTCCATCAGTGCCCTGTGAGCTTTATTAATGTTTATTTCTCTCTTTCTTGCAAAGACCTGAGTGGGCACAATCATTTCTCTGTAGCTTTTTGTCAAACAAGATAGAAGTGTCTTATACTACTTTTAATCTCCATCCTTTTGGGTAAGGTACTAGTAAAAACTAAACTCCCACATATTGATGGGCAAGAGATAATTCATACAAATATAAATCACGTGGATGGATGTAAAAATATAACACATGATGACTGTAAGTTCCTTAATGTTAGTTGTTTCAGAAATGCTCTCAACTATGTCGGAAAATTTTTGTCCTCGGTTATTCTGGTTAAGAAAATACTCTAAATGAATCATAGTGTTTGTATAGTAATGAAGTAGGCATGAGGGGGATAATATTTTGAGGACATCTGTATTAGCTCCCTTAACGCTCTCCCCACACGAAGATATGTGTTAAATAATGACAGAATTGAGTGTTGGGTCTACATTGAAGTGATTCCACAAGCTGTGCACGTTGTGTTGATTCGTCTGGTAATGGTGAACATTACACTTGAGTTACCCGTGTTGATACTCATTTTTATTAAGGCTTCTGGTTTTCGTTCTAGAATGTTGCACAACCAGGATTGACGAAGCCAAAGGCCACTTCTCAGCAACTCACGAAAAGTGGTAAGCTATTTCAAGACTGCCTATATTGTGTTCTTCCTTGTTAACTAATTACACATATTTTCATATACTCTTTATTTTTGCAGTACTAAAAGGCAAATATAATGGTGTGGGAACAGAAAAGGAAACCATGTTACAGGACGGTATTTCTCATCATCGAGATGTGGTTGAAAGCCTTCCGACGTCAGTCAAAGTCCAGGGCTTTCATGCTCGTTTCGTTGACACACATGGCCCTGGTCTGCAACCTGTCTTGATGTCTTCAACTGAGGAAGGTCACACAGAGGTAAGTTAGTTTAAGGAACCACAACAACAAAAACCCCTTCTTTTCCCCACGCTTTGTTCACATACCACCCCCTGACCCTCACCATGCTGACAAGGATCCTAGACAGTAGTGGATGGCCTCAAGGTCATCATAGAAACCAGTGTAATCACAAGAGAGAGAGATGTACAGGATTGAGATTTATAAACTTTGGTGGGAGAAAACAATTCTTAGGGCTGCCACTGTGTGAGCAAAGAATTAGAAAGCAACCCAAAAGTGCTGCTCCACAAAGATGTGGATGGAGGAATGAATGAAGGGGAAGAATTCATGTGCGAAGGGCAAGATAAACGTAATGATTGAATAAGAGCGTCAATATGACAGATTAGTATAAAAACACCTCAGAAATAGTGGAGTTAAATGAGAGCAGGATCTCTCCACATTAAAAAATATGATGAAAATGGTTGTATTTTTTATTTTTATTTTTATTATTTTTTTTTGAGACAGCGGGCTAGAGTGGCGTGGCATCGGCCTAGCTCACAGCAACCTCAAAGTCCTGGACTCAAGCAATCCTCCTGCCTCAGCCTGTCAAGTGGCCGGGAGTACAGGCATGCGCCAATATGCCTGGCTAGTTTTTTCCTGTATATTTTTAGTTGTCCTGCTAATTTTTCTCTATTTTTAGTAGAGAGGGGGTCTTGCTCTTGCTGAGGCTGGTCTGGAACTCCTGAGCTCAGAGGATCCACCAGCCCAGGCCTCCCAGAGTGCTAGATGGAAATGCTTTTAAATGCAAATTAAGACTTGGGGAGGTGGGGTGGGAGGGGATGGAGGTATGACTGCATGGTGAGTGCCAGGCACACTGTCTGGAGAATGGACACCCTTGGGGCTCTGACTCAGGGGGATGGGCGGGACATGGACAATGTATATAACCTGAACTTATGTACCCCCGTGATGAACCGAAATAAAAAATAAAGAAATAAAAATAAAAATAAATGCAAATTAAGAAACGAGAGACAGTCAGTGCAAAAGATTCTTCAGAATGACATATCCCTGATGTTAATGAAGGACTGAAAGAGAGTTTGAGATGATTGTCATGAACATTAATCAGCTGGGCATTTTAAAATTGCTAGAAGAGGATAATTTGAATGTTGCTAGCATATAGAAAAGAGAATGATTTAAGGTTCTACTCAAATGAATGTTTCAAATTATCACATGTTAGTCCTCATATGTGTACACCTAGTGAGCATCAATTAGAATCCATGTGGGAAGTAAGGAAAATTTAATCCTCACTTCTTTTCAATTTAGTAAAGTGATGTCTTGTATTGAATCTAGTAAAATCTGTGTCCTACGTGATGCAAAGTAGTTTTGACTCTTTTGTTTCTTGGTAAACGTGTCCAACTTAGTGTTCAGTCATTCCATCAGTTACCTAAGTAATTTATCTTATTGTTTGATATAATCTTGGTGGCTGTTTTAGATCTTTTGGAGAATAAGGAGAGAGAAATAAATAAGCCTTTGATTGGATATCTTTGTTAACGAAAATTGAAATGTGAGGTTATATACAGGAGGTTCTCAGTCTGTTTCCATGAAATCAGAAAAGCAATTTTGAGCCACAACCCTCTTAGAGAAATCAGTGCAGCGATTATTTCTTTCTGGAGTTACTCTGATCTGTCTTGTGGCAATAATATCGGTACCTAACGGCCACCTGTATGTACACATGCCACATGAACGTAAACAGAATTGTCGATTGCTTGCTCACATAAACTACCTTTTATCACGGAAACATGCTGAAGGCATGGTTTCCAAAGGAGTGTAGAAAATCATCTCTGGGTGGTGATTTTTTAATTTTAAAAATATCTCCCGCCAAGGGCACGCTTTATATTGTTCCCGGGAAGCTTTGTGAACTTTCGTATTCACAGTTGTTCCACCTGGCCTGTACAGTCATTCATCTCTGAAACTGAGGAACCCTGTACATTTGACATTTCAGTCAAATTCTTCTGTCTTCCTAGGAACATTGGGTCCCCCTTGACAGTCGTAGGTGTACCTGAAGGTTTTTAATCTTCAACGTGGATAGTCCTGGCTTTACTTTTCTTCATACTAGATGCTCTCTCCCACTCTTAACTACTACCCTATCTGGCATAATGCGGAAATTGGAGCTATTAGTATGTCCTCTACCGGGGCAGAAGGAAAAGCACGTGAAATTCAACATAGAGTATTATGTTTCCTTTTTACATTATAGTAGCACTTAAAGATGCCTCCTAATTCTGTTATCACACAAATGGAGAAGGAGGTCTTCTACAGTTTAACACTCATCAGGTAAATTTTTACAAAGGAATCCTCTTGAACTGGCATTTTGAAACAGTGTTGTAGAATTCAGCCATTTCGTTTCATTTCATTTAAACATGCATATCCCGGCAATTTTCTGGAAGTAAATATTTGCGTATATAAATAAAAGTATATTTCATATCCTTGAATCAAACACTGAGTTATGTAATTGAAAAATTGCATCCCGTCTCTTATTTCCCTCCTCTCCTTATCCTTCTAGAATTAGCGAGTTCTTTCTATGTTTGCCTTATTGAATTCTGCCACTTTTGTATGGTTTTCAAATATTTACCTTCATAACTCCAGATAATTTTCCCGAGTAAGCTTACCGATTCCTACGCCCAGTGTGTTTACCCAGCTCTGTGTTGTGTATCACGTCCGCTGGGTGCCTCAGCTTTGACGCATTGCCAGGTGAAGCCGTCCTTGACCCTTGTCTGAGTCTTCCTGACTGTCCGTAATATACTCCGACATCTGGCTTCTTCACCCCAGTAAACAACCCCGAATAAATAGCAGTGAAAGACTCAAGCAGGAACAGTCCAGCTCTCCAGTCCTCCCCCCAGTCGCCAAATCTGTCATTCACCAAGTTCTGTATCTTCTACCTGCTCACCATTTTTCCTATCTTATTACGCTTACTCACTCTCTGACTTATGATGTTGGAAGACTGTTTTCTGGATTCCCACCCCCCACCCCCGCTTGCTAAGTTCATTTAGCTTTCCATCGCTGCCTGGGTGACCTTTCAAAATATATTTGTGAAGATGTAAGTCATCTCCTCATTGAGGGGATGCTCATTCCATGACTGATTCTCCCGTTTTCCCTCTCCATCCCGCTTCCTATAGCTGTTTTGCAGTTTTACCACATTATTTTGCTTCCCCTATTTGCCTGGTTGCTTCCTTGTCCTCGTGCTGATCCCACATGTCAAGAAATTCTTCACACCTTCGGTCTGTATTTTGTGTGCCTTTCAAAATCCATTCCTCTCTTTGTAGCGTTTCTGGAGTTTCCCAGTTAGAACGGACTGTTCGCTCCTTTGTGCCCTCACTAGACTTTGTTCAGTCCGTTTGTCGAACTGGTGACTTAGTGACTTACCCATTTGTCTTCTTATTTGCTTCCATACATCTCAAGTCCCGCTTGAATATCAGGCAGAATCTGCTTCTGTTTATATGTTCCGCTTTGTCCCAGAATGTTGCCCATGATTTGGCAGACACAGTGACTGTGTATTATCTGACTGAGTGAGTGGGTGAGTGAGAGAATAAATACAATGTGTTCTGAAGTGCGTTTCTTTTTTTTTTTTTTTTTTTACAGGAGGAGACAACAAAGCCAGCAGGTTTCAGAGAGGAAAATGGTATGAGTATTATTGAAAATGCTCCACGAGAGCAAAAAAGTAATGTCAGTTATACTGTAACGCGTGAAAATAGCAGAAGCGGTAAATCAGTGAATATCTCTGAGATTTTTCCATGCATAAATACTGTTATAAAGGCACCAGTTAACGTATGTGGTTTCAAATGTAACAATCATTTCCTGTAATTAGTTTTCTTTTCTTGTATTCCTTCATACGGCCTAGCTTTTGTTCTTTTAATCTGCATCAATTCTGAAATAATTTTTTGCTATTAATTTTATTGCATCTAAATAAAAGTGAATGGCAGTAGACTTGTGTAGGTATTTGAAACATACAGTCACACATGTTCTCATAAATGACTCTGTGAATGACATTTTACAGCTAAGATGTCCTTGTTAACGTCTGGACCGAAGGAACAGGAAGCGTCGTCACCTTGGGATTGGGATTCGGAGGTACTGTGTTTTGTTGTTGTTGTTGTTATGCTGTTAAAATCTAAGCATTGAGTGAAGTTAAAATCCAAGAAGGGGTAGTGTGATGTCACAGTCTGACCTCTGCATTTGCATAAAAGGGCTGATCCTCTTACCATTTTCAGCTTATAGGTCAGAAAATAATGGTGTGCTGAGGACATGACAGCTGTGCAGTATAATTCTGCTCGTTTGCTGCATAGTTTTAAGAGGCCATCATACTGTAGGGTAAAAAATAAGGCTTAGAAGTGGGAAAGAATCAATTTGGGCTTTGAAGTATGTTGACCTACAAGCTAAAGAATTCTTCCGGGTCAAGCCGTGGCCAAATGTTAAATTGCATGGTACATGTGAACGTGTGAAAGGTCCAATGACATTCAAAGAGAAAGAGTTTGGAGTAGCATGTTTTGGAAGCTGGAATTAACAAAGATAGTGCCTGAAACCTGAAGATTTTAAAATGTTGGGTAGTCAAGTCAAGATGTTGAGGAAAGAGGAGATGGAAAAGTGTGAGGAATAGTAAATGCGTGAGAGTTTAATAACAGCAATTCTATTTAGTGATGTTTTGATGAGTAGAATTTGTTTTCAAAAACAAAATGCGCTAAATATATTTGTGGCTGCTGTGCTTTTACAAGGGTAGGTAGGAACTAGTGACGCCGTATATAGTAAGGGGACAGCTGTGGAAAGGGCTTGACCTCTTAGATAGAAGCAGCTGCTGCACAGTGGTACCTGGACGGAGGAGAAGTCAGGTGACACGTTAGCATCCTGGTTATGTCACTGATTACACTAGGCATGAAATCTGAGGGAACTGCCAGGGCTGTGCCAGCAGCGGTGGACAGAAGAGGGAGGGAGGAGCAAGATCAGAAGGGTCTACAAGAATGAGACCTGTCATTCTTGACACCTGTGTCTCAAGGAGCCCTTCTGGGATTCGGTGCTGTCCTCTCACATGTAGGCAGCCTGCCCAGAATGTGCCAGCTGTGAGATCGCTCAGGTCCCCGAGATTCACTGGTGCCCTCTGGCTGCTGCAGTCTGAGTGGGTTGTGTAGCACATTTGTGTCGGTTCCAGTGAAATGAGAAACTGAAGGGCTGAAGCTCCCTGGGCAGTACAGAGGCACACAATGGGTGCGAAAGCAGTATGGTGCCCACCACGTGGGCTGTGGTCTGTGGGGAGGGAGAAGGACCTCCAGGGTGCCAGCGGCCTTGTGCTCTGTGCTCAGGAAGCTCCCAGTTCCCTGAGGGCAGCAGCGCTTGGGCTCCTGAGGGCAGAGGGGCTGTCTGACAGTTTGGGGGCCTGCAGACTGCCAGAGGTGTGAGGGGAGGAAAGACAAACCTCCCCACCTACCCTTTCCGTGGGGCTCCCAGGTCCTCCGGGGTCTCTCTCTGCCAGAACGTTGCTCCTTCCTGTTCTGCCCTGCGACTTCTTCCCGTGGGATCTGTGGTGGGTTCTGGCACTGTGTCCTTAGAATTACACCTGGGGTGTGCCTTACCATCTGAGACTTTCTGTTCTTCCTCGTAGGATCCGGTGCCCGATATCTGTAGTCAGCCATTCTGCCCGTATTCCCCTCTGTGCTCTTTCTAGTGAGGGTTTCTGAAGATATCTTTAAGACATGATATCATTACAAGCCGCACATTACTGTTTGGAATTCTCATTACCCATTTATTTTTTTTTTTTTGCTCCTAGGAGAAACTGATGGAATGCTTCTGTTTCTATTTTTCTCTTTTTGTATTTATAAGTTTACAGCTTTCAGATAGTGGTATGTGACCATGTTTCGCTACTTGAATGGCTCATTTTATAGCAATAAATTAAAGTCTACAAAAGTGGAGACAAAAAGTAACTGTCACGTAAATGTTAGTCAGTATTATTGTGGATGTGCTATGAACAGAAGTCTCTGTTATAGATCTTATTGTGCTGAATGTCTTTTCTTTTCTTTCTTGATTTACGTTCATAATTGAGTGGAAATGTTTCTTGTTTTTGTTTGTGTGTTCATCCATGTGCCCACAGCTTTTGAAATGGTTTCACACCCACCTAAATTTTCCTTGCAGGAGACGTTTCTTCAGTGTCTGTCTCTTCATTCCCTCTCTGCCTCCGTATTTAGTTACAGGTTTCTTTGTAGTAGCTATGTGTGCCTTTCTTTCTTCCATCAGTGCCCTGTGAGCTTTATTAATGTTTATTTCTCTCTTTCTTGCAAAGACCTGAGTGGGCACAATCATTTCTCTGTAGCTTTTTGTCAAACAAGATAGAAGTGTCTTATACTACTTTTAATCTCCATCCTTTTGGGTAAGGTACTAGTAAAAACTAAACTCCCACATATTGATGGGCAAGAGATAATTCATACAAATATAAATCACGTGGATGGATGTAAAAATATAACACATGATGACTGTAAGTTCCTTAATGTTAGTTGTTTCAGAAATGCTCTCAACTATGTCGGAAAATTTTTGTCCTCGGTTATTCTGGTTAAGAAAATACTCTAAATGAATCATAGTGTTTGTATAGTAATGAAGTAGGCATGAGGGGGATAATATTTTGAGGACATCTGTATTAGCTCCCTTAACGCTCTCCCCACACGAAGATATGTGTTAAATAATGACAGAATTGAGTGTTGGGTCTACATTGAAGTGATTCCACAAGCTGTGCACGTTGTGTTGATTCGTCTGGTAATGGTGAACATTACACTTGAGTTACCCGTGTTGATACTCATTTTTATTAAGGCTTCTGGTTTTCGTTCTAGAATGTTGCACAACCAGGATTGACGAAGCCAAAGGCCACTTCTCAGCAACTCACGAAAAGTGGTAAGCTATTTCAAGACTGCCTATATTGTGTTCTTCCTTGTTAACTAATTACACATATTTTCATATACTCTTTATTTTTGCAGTACTAAAAGGCAAATATAATGGTGTGGGAACAGAAAAGGAAACCATGTTACAGGACGGTATTTCTCATCATCGAGATGTGGTTGAAAGCCTTCCGACGTCAGTCAAAGTCCAGGGCTTTCATGCTCGTTTCGTTGACACACATGGCCCTGGTCTGCAACCTGTCTTGATGTCTTCAACTGAGGAAGGTCACACAGAGGTAAGTTAGTTTAAGGAACCACAACAACAAAAACCCCTTCTTTTCCCCACGCTTTGTTCACATACCACCCCCTGACCCTCACCATGCTGACAAGGATCCTAGACAGTAGTGGATGGCCTCAAGGTCATCATAGAAACCAGTGTAATCACAAGAGAGAGAGATGTACAGGATTGAGATTTATAAACTTTGGTGGGAGAAAACAATTCTTAGGGCTGCCACTGTGTGAGCAAAGAATTAGAAAGCAACCCAAAAGTGCTGCTCCACAAAGATGTGGATGGAGGAATGAATGAAGGGGAAGAATTCATGTGCGAAGGGCAAGATAAACGTAATGATTGAATAAGAGCGTCAATATGACAGATTAGTATAAAAACACCTCAGAAATAGTGGAGTTAAATGAGAGCAGGATCTCTCCACATTAAAAAATATGATGAAAATGGTTGTATTTTTTATTTTTATTTTTATTATTTTTTTTTGAGACAGCGGGCTAGAGTGGCGTGGCATCGGCCTAGCTCACAGCAACCTCAAAGTCCTGGACTCAAGCAATCCTCCTGCCTCAGCCTGTCAAGTGGCCGGGAGTACAGGCATGCGCCAATATGCCTGGCTAGTTTTTTCCTGTATATTTTTAGTTGTCCTGCTAATTTTTCTCTATTTTTAGTAGAGAGGGGGTCTTGCTCTTGCTGAGGCTGGTCTGGAACTCCTGAGCTCAGAGGATCCACCAGCCCAGGCCTCCCAGAGTGCTAGATGGAAATGCTTTTAAATGCAAATTAAGACTTGGGGAGGTGGGGTGGGAGGGGATGGAGGTATGACTGCATGGTGAGTGCCAGGCACACTGTCTGGAGAATGGACACCCTTGGGGCTCTGACTCAGGGGGATGGGCGGGACATGGACAATGTATATAACCTGAACTTATGTACCCCCGTGATGAACCGAAATAAAAAATAAAGAAATAAAAATAAAAATAAATGCAAATTAAGAAACGAGAGACAGTCAGTGCAAAAGATTCTTCAGAATGACATATCCCTGATGTTAATGAAGGACTGAAAGAGAGTTTGAGATGATTGTCATGAACATTAATCAGCTGGGCATTTTAAAATTGCTAGAAGAGGATAATTTGAATGTTGCTAGCATATAGAAAAGAGAATGATTTAAGGTTCTACTCAAATGAATGTTTCAAATTATCACATGTTAGTCCTCATATGTGTACACCTAGTGAGCATCAATTAGAATCCATGTGGGAAGTAAGGAAAATTTAATCCTCACTTCTTTTCAATTTAGTAAAGTGATGTCTTGTATTGAATCTAGTAAAATCTGTGTCCTACGTGATGCAAAGTAGTTTTGACTCTTTTGTTTCTTGGTAAACGTGTCCAACTTAGTGTTCAGTCATTCCATCAGTTACCTAAGTAATTTATCTTATTGTTTGATATAATCTTGGTGGCTGTTTTAGATCTTTTGGAGAATAAGGAGAGAGAAATAAATAAGCCTTTGATTGGATATCTTTGTTAACGAAAATTGAAATGTGAGGTTATATACAGGAGGTTCTCAGTCTGTTTCCATGAAATCAGAAAAGCAATTTTGAGCCACAACCCTCTTAGAGAAATCAGTGCAGCGATTATTTCTTTCTGGAGTTACTCTGATCTGTCTTGTGGCAATAATATCGGTACCTAACGGCCACCTGTATGTACACATGCCACATGAACGTAAACAGAATTGTCGATTGCTTGCTCACATAAACTACCTTTTATCACGGAAACATGCTGAAGGCATGGTTTCCAAAGGAGTGTAGAAAATCATCTCTGGGTGGTGATTTTTTAATTTTAAAAATATCTCCCGCCAAGGGCACGCTTTATATTGTTCCCGGGAAGCTTTGTGAACTTTCGTATTCACAGTTGTTCCACCTGGCCTGTACAGTCATTCATCTCTGAAACTGAGGAACCCTGTACATTTGACATTTCAGTCAAATTCTTCTGTCTTCCTAGGAACATTGGGTCCCCCTTGACAGTCGTAGGTGTACCTGAAGGTTTTTAATCTTCAACGTGGATAGTCCTGGCTTTACTTTTCTTCATACTAGATGCTCTCTCCCACTCTTAACTACTACCCTATCTGGCATAATGCGGAAATTGGAGCTATTAGTATGTCCTCTACCGGGGCAGAAGGAAAAGCACGTGAAATTCAACATAGAGTATTATGTTTCCTTTTTACATTATAGTAGCACTTAAAGATGCCTCCTAATTCTGTTATCACACAAATGGAGAAGGAGGTCTTCTACAGTTTAACACTCATCAGGTAAATTTTTACAAAGGAATCCTCTTGAACTGGCATTTTGAAACAGTGTTGTAGAATTCAGCCATTTCGTTTCATTTCATTTAAACATGCATATCCCGGCAATTTTCTGGAAGTAAATATTTGCGTATATAAATAAAAGTATATTTCATATCCTTGAATCAAACACTGAGTTATGTAATTGAAAAATTGCATCCCGTCTCTTATTTCCCTCCTCTCCTTATCCTTCTAGAATTAGCGAGTTCTTTCTATGTTTGCCTTATTGAATTCTGCCACTTTTGTATGGTTTTCAAATATTTACCTTCATAACTCCAGATAATTTTCCCGAGTAAGCTTACCGATTCCTACGCCCAGTGTGTTTACCCAGCTCTGTGTTGTGTATCACGTCCGCTGGGTGCCTCAGCTTTGACGCATTGCCAGGTGAAGCCGTCCTTGACCCTTGTCTGAGTCTTCCTGACTGTCCGTAATATACTCCGACATCTGGCTTCTTCACCCCAGTAAACAACCCCGAATAAATAGCAGTGAAAGACTCAAGCAGGAACAGTCCAGCTCTCCAGTCCTCCCCCCAGTCGCCAAATCTGTCATTCACCAAGTTCTGTATCTTCTACCTGCTCACCATTTTTCCTATCTTATTACGCTTACTCACTCTCTGACTTATGATGTTGGAAGACTGTTTTCTGGATTCCCACCCCCCACCCCCGCTTGCTAAGTTCATTTAGCTTTCCATGGCTGCCTGGGTGACCTTTCAAAATATATTTGTGAAGATGTAAGTCATCTCCTCATTGAGGGGATGCTCATTCCATGACTGATTCTCCCGTTTTCCCTCTCCATCCCGCTTCCTATAGCTGTTTTGCAGTTTTACCACATTATTTTGCTTCCCCTATTTGCCTGGTTGCTTCCTTGTCCTTGGGCTGATCCCACATGTCAAGAAATTCTTCACACCTTCGGTCTGTATTTTGTGTGCCTTTCAAAATCCATTCCTCTCTTTGTAGCGTTTCTGGAGTTTCCCAGTTAGAACGGACTGTTCGCTCCTTTGTGCCCTCACTAGACTTTGTTCAGTCCGTTTGTCGAACTGGTGACTTAGTGACTTACCCATTTGTCTTCTTATTTGCTTCCGTACATCTCAAGTCCCGCTTGAATATCAGGCAGAATCTGCCTTCTGTTTATATGTTCCGCTTTGTCCCAGAATGTTGCCCATGATTTGGCAGACACAGTGACTGTGTGTTATCTGACTGAGTGAGTGGGTGAGAGAGAGAATAAATACAATGTGTTCTGAAGTGCGTTTCTTTTTTTTTTTTTTTTTTTACAGGAGGAGACAACAAAGCCAGCAGGTTTCAGAGAGGAAAATGGTATGAGTATTATTGAAAATGCTCCACGAGAGCAAAAATGTAATGTCAGTTTTACTGTAACGCGTGAAAATAGCAGAAGCGGTAAATCAGTGAATATCTCTGAGATTTTTCCATGCGTAAATACTGTTATAAAGGCACCAGTTAACGTATGTGGTTTCAAATGTAACCACCATTTCCTGTAATTAGTTTTCTTTTCTTGTATTCCTTCATACGGCCTAGCTTTTGTTCTTTTAATCTGCATCAATTCTGAAATAATTTTTTGCTATTAATTTTATTGCATCTAAATAAAAGTGAATGGCAGTAGACTTGTGTAGGTATTTGAAAGATACAGTCACACATGTTCTCATAAATGACTCTGTGAATGACATTTTACAGCTAAGATGTCCTTGTTAACGTCTGGACCGAAGGAACAGGAAGCGTCGTCACCTTGGGATTGGGATTCGGAGGTACTGTGTTTTGTTGTTGTTGTTGTTATGCTGTTAAAATCTAAGCATTGAGTGAAGTTAAAATCCAAGAAGGGGTAGTGTGATGTCACAGTCTGACCTCTGCATTTGCATAAAAGTGCTGATCCTCTTACCATTTTCAGCTTATAGGTCAGAAAATAATGGTGTGCTGAGGACATGACAGCTGTGCAGTATAATTCTGCTCGTTTGCTGCATAGTTTTAAGAGGCCATCATACTGTAGGGTAAAAAATAAGGCTTAGAAGTGGGAAAGAATCAATTTGGGCTTTGAAGTATGTTGACCTACAAGCTAAAGAATTCTTCCGGGTCAAGCCGTGGCCAAATGTTAAATTGCATGGTACATGTGAACGTGTGAAAGGTCCAATGACATTCAAAGAGAAAGAGTTTGGAGTAGCATGTTTTGGAAGCTGGAATTAACAAAGATAGTGCCTGAAACATGAAAATTTTAAAATGTTGGGTAGTCAAGTCAAGATGTTGAGGAAAGAGGAGATGGAAAAGTGTGAGGAATAGTAAATGCGTGAGAGTTTAATAACAGCAATTCTATTTAGTGATGTTTTGATGAGTAGAATTTGTTTTCAAAAACAAAATGCGCTAAATATATTTGTGGCTGCTGTGCTTTTACAAGGGTAGGTAGGAACTAGTGACGCTGTATATAGTAAGGGGACAGCTGTGGAAAGAGCTTGACCTCTTAGATAGAAGCACCTGCTGCACAGTGGTACCTGGACGGAGGAGAAGTCAGGTGACACGTTAGCATCCTGGTTATGTCACTGATTACACTAGGCATGAAATCTGAGGGAACTGCCAGGGCTGTGCCAGCAGCGGTGGACAGAAGAGGGAGGGAGGAGCAAGATCAGAAGGGTCTACAAGAATGAGACCTGTCATTCTTGACACCTGTGTCTCAAGGAGCCCTTCTGGGATTCGGTGCTGTCCTCTCACATGTAGGCAGCCTGCCCAGAATGTGCCAGCTGTGAGATCGCTCAGGTCCCCGAGATTCACTGGTGCCCTCTGGCTGCTGCAGTCTGAGTGGGTTGTGTAGCACATTTGGGTCGGTTCCAGTGAAATGAGAAACTGAAGGGCTGAAGCTCCCTGGGCAGCCCAGAGGCACACACTGGGTGCGAAAGCAGTATGGTGCCCACCACGTGGGCTGCGGTCTGTGGGGAGGGAGAAGGACCTCCAGGGTGCCAGCGGCCTTGTGCTCTGTGCTCAGGAAGCTCCCAGTTCCCTGAGGGCAGCAGCGCCTGGGCTCCTGAGGACAGAGGGGCTGTCTGACAGTTTGGGGGCCTGCAGACTGCCAGAGGTGTGAGGGGAGGAAAGACAAACCTCCACACCTACCCTTTCCGTGGGGCTCCCAGGTCCTCCGGGGTCTGTCTCTGCCAGAACGTTGCTCCTTCCTGTTCTGCCCTGCGACTTCTTCCCGTGGGATCTGTGGTGGTTTCTGGCACTGTGTCCTTAGAATTACACCTGGGGTGTGCCTTACCATCTGAGACTTTCTGTTCTTCCTTGTAGGATCCGGTGCCCGATATCTGTAGTCAGCCATTCTGCCCGTATTCCCCTCTGTGCTCTTTCTAGTGAGGGTTTCTGAAGATATCTTTAAGACATGATATCATTACAAGCCGCACATTACTGTTTGGAATTCTCATTACCCATTTTTTTTTTTTTTTTCTCCTAGGAGAAACTGATGGAATGCTTCTGTTTCTATTTTTCTCTTTTTGTATTTATAAGTTTACAGCTTTCAGATAGTGGTATGTGACCATGTTTCACTACTTGAATGGCTCATTTTATACCAATAAATTAAAGTCTACAAAAGTGGAGACAAAAAGTAACAGTCACGTAAATGTTAGTCAGTATTATTGTGGATGTGCTATGAACAGAAGTCTCTGTTATAGATCTTATTGTGCTGAATGTCTTTTCTTTTCTTTCTTGATTTACGTTCATAATTGAGTGGAAATGTTTCTTGTTTTTGTTTGTGTGTTCATCCATGTGCCCGCAGCTTTTGAAATGGTTTCACACCCACCTAAATTTTCCTTGCAGGAGACGTTTCTTCAGTGTCTGTCTCTTCATTCCCTCTCTGCCTCCGTATTTAGTTACAGGTTTCTTTGTAGTAGCTATGTGTGCCTTTCTTTCTTCCATCAGTGCCCTGTGAGCTTTATTAATGTTTATTTCTCTCTTTCTTGCAAAGACCTGAGTGGGCACAATCATTTCTCTGTAGCTTTTTGTCAAACAAGATAGAAGTGTCTTATACTACTTTTAATCTCCATCCTTTTGGGTAAGGTACTAGTAAAAACTAAACTCCCACATACTCATGGGCAAGAGATAATTCATACAAATATAAATCACGTGGATGGATGTAAAAATATAACACATAATGAGTGTAAGTTCCTTAATGTTAGTTGTTTCAGAAATGCTCTAAACTATGTCGGAAAATTTTTGTCCTCGGTTATTATGGTTAAGAAAATACTCTAAATGAATCATAGTGTTTGTATAGTAATGAAGTAGGCATGAGGGGGATAATATTTTGAGGACATCTGTATCAGCTCCCATAACGCTCTCCCCACATGAAGATATGTGTTAAATAATGACAGAATTGAGTGTTGGGTCTACATTCAAGTGATTCCACAATCTGTGCACGTTGTGTTGATTCGTCTGGTAATGGTGAACATTACACTTGAGTTACCCGTGTTGATACTCATTTTTATTAAGGCTTCTGTTCTTCGTTCTAGAATGTTGCACAACCAGGATTGACGAAGCCAATGGCCACTTCTCAGCACATCACGAAAAGTGGTAAGCTATTTCAACACTGCCTATATTGTGTTATTTCTTGTTAAGTAATTGCACGTATTTTCATGTACTCTTTATTTTTGCAGTACTAAAAGGCAAATATAATGGTGTGGGAACAGAAAAGGAAACCATGTTACAGGACGGTATTTCTCATCACCGAGATGTGGTTGAAAGCCTTCCGACGTCAGTCAAAGTCCAGGGCTTTCATGCTCGTTTCGTTGACACACATGGCCCTGGTCTGCAACCTGTCTTGATGTCTTCAACTGAGGAAGGTCACACAATGGTAAGTTAGTTTAAGGAACCACAACAACAAAAACCCCTTCTTTTCCCCAAGCTTTGTTCACATACCACCCCCTGACCCTCACCATGCTGACAAGGATCCTAGAAAGTAGTGGATGGCCTCAAGGTCATCATAGAAACCAGTGTAATCACAAGAGAGAGAGATGTACAGGATTGAGATATATAAACTTTGGTGGGAGAAAACAATTCTCAGGGCTGCCAGTGTGTGAGCAAAGAATTAGAAAGCAACCCAAAAGTGCTGCTCCACAAAGATGTGGATGGAGGAATGAATGAAGGGGAAGAATTCATGTGCGATGGGCAAGATAAACGTAATGATTGAATAAGAGCGTCAATATGACAGATTAGTATAAAAACACCTCAGAAATAGTGGAGTTAAATGAGAGCAGGATCTCTCCACATTAAAAAATATGATGAAAATGCTTTTATTTTTTATTTTTATTTTTATTATTTTTTTTGAGACAGCGGGCTAGAGTGGCGTGGCATCGGCCTAGCTCACAGCAACCTCAAAGTCCTGGACTCAAGCAATCCTCCTGCCTCAGCCTGTCAAGTGGCTGGGACTACAGGCATGCGCCAATATGCCTGGCTAATTTTTTCCTATATATTTTTAGTTGTCCTGCTAATTTCTCTCTATTTTTAGTAGAGAGGGGGTCTTGCTCTTGCTCAGGCTGGTCTGGAACTCCTGAGCTCAGAGAATCCACCAGCCCTGGACTCCCAGAGTGCTAGATGGAAATGCTTTTAAATGCAAATTAAGACTGGGGAGGTGGGGTGGGAGGGGATGGAGGTATGACTGCATGGTGAGTGCCAGGCACTCTGTCTGGAGAATGGACACGCTTGAGGCTCTGACTCAGGGGGATGGGCGGGACATGGACAATGTATATAACCTGAACTTATGTACCCCCATGATGAGCCGAAATAAAAAAAAATAAATAAAAGTAAAAATAAATGCAAATTAAGAAACGAGAGGCAGTCAGTGCAAAAGATTCTTCAGAATGACATATCCCTGATGTTAATGAAGGACTGAAAGAGAATTTGAGATGATTGTCATGAACATTAATCAGCTGGGCATTTTAAAATTGCTAGAAGAGGATAATTTGAATGTTGCTAGCATATAGAAAAGAGAATCATTTAAGGTTCTACTAAAATGAATGTTTCCAATTATCACATGTTAGTCCTCATATGTGTACACCTAGTGAGCATCAATTAGAATCCATGTGGGAAGTAAGGAAAATTTAATCCTGACTTCCTTTCAATTTAGTAACGTGATGTCTTGTATTGAATCTAGTAAAATCTGTGTCCTACGTGATGCAAAGTAGTTTTAACTCTTTTGTTTCTTGGTAAACGTGTCCAACTTAGTGTTCAGTCATTCCATCAGTTACCTAAGTACTTTATCTTATTGTTTGATATAATCTTGGTGGCTGTTTTAGATCTTTTGGAGAATAAGGAGAGAGAAATAAATAAGCCTTTGATTGGATATCTTTGTTAACGAAAATTGAAATGTGAGGTTATATACAGGAGGTTCTCAGTCTGTTTCGATGAAATCAGAGAAGCAATTTCGAGCCACAACCCTCTTAGTGAAATAAATGCAGCGATTATTTCTTTCTGGAGTTACTCTGATCTATCTTGTGGCAATAATATCGGTACCTAACGGCCACCTGTATATACACATGCCACGTGAACGTAAACAGAATTGTCGATTGCTTGCTCACATAAACTACCTTTTATCACAGAAACATGCTGAAGGCATGGTTTCCAAAGGAGTATACAAAATCATCTCTGAGCGATGATTTTTTAATTTTAAAAAAATCTCCCGCTAAGGGCATGCTGTACATTGTTCCCGGGAATCTCTGTGAACTTTCGTATTTGCAGTTGTTCCACCTGGCCTGTACAGTCATTCATCTCTAAAACTGAGGAACCCTGTACATTTGACATTTCAGTCAAATTCCTCTGTCTTCCTAGGAACATTGGGTCCCCCTTGACAATCGTAGATGTACCTGAAGGTTTTTAATCTTCAACGTGGATAATCATGGCTTTACTTTTCTTCATACTAGATGCTCTGTCCCACCCTTAACTACTACCCTATCTGGCATAAAGCGGAAATTACAGCTATTAGTATGTCCTTTACCGGGACAGAAGGAAAAGCACGTGAAATTCAACATAGAGTATTATGTTTCCTTTTTACATTATAGTAGCACTTAAAGATGCCTCCTAATTCTGTAATCACACAAATGGAGAAGGAGGTCTTCTACAGTTTAACACTCATCAGATAAATTTTTACAAAGGAATCCTCTTGAACTGGCATTTTGAATCAGTGTTGTAGAATTCAGCCATTTCCTTTCATTTCATTGAATCATGTATATCCCGGCAATTTTCTGGAAGTAAATATTTGCGTATATAAATAAAAGTATATTTCATATCCTTGAATCAAACACTGAGTTCTGTAATTGAAAAATTGCATCCCGTCTCTTATTTCCCTCCTCTCCTTATCCTTCTAGAATTAGCGAGTTCTTTCTATGTTTGCCTTATTGAATTCTACCAGTTTTGTATGGTTTTCAAATATTTACCTTCATAACTCCAGATTATTTTGCCGAGTAAGTTTACCGATTCCTACGCCCAGTGTGTTTACCCAGCTCTGTGTTGTGCATCATGTCCGCTGGGTGCCTCAGCTTTGACGCATTGCCAGGTGAAGCTGTCCTTGACCCTTGACTGAGTCTTCCTGACTGTCCATAATATACTCTGACATCTGGCTTCTTCACCCCAGTAAACAACCCCGAATAAATAGCAGTGAAAGACTCAAGCAGGAACAGTCCAACTCTCCAGTCCTCCCCCCAGTCGCCAATTCTGTCATTCACCATGTTCTGTATCTCCTACCTGCTCAGCATTTTTCCTATCTTATTACGCTTACTCACTTTCTGACTTATGATGTTGGAAGACTGTTTTCTGGATTCCCGCCCCCCCACCCCTGCTTGCTAAGTTCATTTAGCTTTCCATCGCTGCCTGGGTGACCTTTCAAAATAATTTGTGAAGATGTAAGTCATCTCCTCATTGAGGGGATGCTCATAACATGACTGATTCTCCCGTTTTCCCTCTCCATCCCGCTTCCTATAGCTGTTTTGCAGTTTTACCACATTATTTTGCTTCCCCTATTTGCCTGGTTGCTTCCTTATCCTTGTGCTGATCCCACATGTCAAGAAATTCTTCACACCTTCGGTTTGTATTTTGTGTGCCTTTCAAAATCCATTCTTCCCTTTGTAGCGTTTCTGGAGTTTCCCAGTTAAAATGGACTGTTCTCTCCTTTGTGCCCTCACTAGACTTTGTTCAGTCCATTTGTCGAACTGGTGACTTAGTGACTTACCCATTTGTCTTCTCATTTGCTTCCGTACATCTCAAGTCCCGCTTGAATATCAGGCAGAATCTGCCTTCTGTTTATATGTTCCGCTTTGTCCCACAATATTGCCCATGATTTGGCAGACACAGTGACTGTGTGTTATCTGACTGAGTGAGTGGGTGAGAGAGAGAATAAATACACTGTGTTCTGAAGTGCGTTTCTTTTTTTTTTTTTTACAGGAGGAGACAACAAAGCCAGCAGGTTTAAGAGAGGAAAATGGTATGAGTATTATTGAAAATGCTCCACGAGAGCAAAAAAGTAATGTCAGTTTTACTGTAACGCGTGAAAATAGCAGAAGCGGTAAATCAGTGAATATCTCTGAGATTTTTCCATGCGTAAATATTGTTATAAAGGCACCAGTTAACGTATGTGGTTTCCAATGTAACCACCGTTTCCTGTAATTAGTTTTCTTTTCTTGTATTCCTTCATACGGCCTAGCTTTTGTTCTTTTAATCTGCATCAATTCTGTAATAATTTTTTGCTATTAATTTTATTGCATCTAAATAAAAGTGAATGGCAGTAGACTTATGTAGGTATTTGAAACATACAGTCACACATGTTCTCATCAATGACTCTGTGAATGACATTTTACAGCTATGATGTCCTTGTTAACGTCTGGACCGAAGGAACAGGAAGCGTCGTCACCTTGGGATTGGGATTCGGAGGTACTGTGTTTTGTTGTTGTTGTTGTTATGCTGTTAAAATCTCAGCAATGAGTGAAGTTAAAATCCAAGAAGGGGTAGTGTGATGTCACAGTCTGACCTCTGCATTTGCATAAAAGGGCTGATCGTCTTACCATTTTCAGCTTATAGGTCAGAAAATAATGGTGTGCTAAGGACAAGACAGCTGTACAGTATAATTCTGCTCGTTTGCTGCATTTTTTTAAGAGGCCATCATACTGTAGGGTAAAAAATAAGGCTTAGAAGTGGGAAAGAATCAATTTGGGCTTTGAAGTATGTTGACCTACAAGCTAAAGAATTCTTCCGGGTCAAGCCGTGGCCAAATGTTAAATTGGATGGTACATGTGAACGTGTGAAAAGTCCAATGACATTCAAAGAGAAAGAGTTTGGAGTAGCATGTTTTGGAAGCTGGAATTAACAAAGATAGTGCCTGAAACCTGAAGATTTTAAAATGTTGGATAGTCAAGTCAAGATGTTGAGGAAACAGGAGATGGAAAAGTGTGGGGAATAGTAAATACGTGAGAGTTTAATAACAGCAATTCTATTTAGTGATATTTTGATGAGTAGAATTTGTTTTCAAAAACAAAATGCGCTAAATATATTTGTGGCTGCTGTGCTTTTACAAGGGTAGGTAGGAACTAGTGACGCCGTATATAGTAAGGGGACAGCTGTGGAAAGAGCTTGACCTCTTAGATAGAAGCAGCTGCTGCACAGTGGTACCTGGACGGAGGAGAAGTCAGGTGACATGTTAGCATCCTGGCTATGTCACTGATTACACTAGGCATGAAATCTGAGGGAACTGCCAGGGCTGTGCCAGCAGCGGTGGACAGAAGAGGGAGGGAGGAGCAAGATGAGAAGGGTCTAAAAGAATGAGACCTGTCATTCTTGACACCTGTGTCTCAAGGAGCCCTTCTGGGATTCGGTGCTGTCCTCTCACATGTAGGCAGCCTGCCCAGAATGTGCCAGCTGTGAGATCGCTCAGGTCCCCGAGATTCACTGGTGCCCTCTGGCTGCTGCAGTCTGAGTGGGTTGTGTAGCACATTTGTGTCGGTTCCAGTGAAATGAGAAACTGAAGGGCTGAAGCTCCCTGGGCAGCACAGAGGCACACAATGGGTGCACAAGCAGTATGGTGCCCACCAGGTGGGCTGTGGTCTGTGGGGAGGGAGAAGGACCTCCAGGGTGCCAGCGGCCTTGTGCTCTGTGCTCAGGAAGCTCCCAGTTCCCTGAGGGCAGCAGCGCTTGGGCTCCTGAGGACAGAGGGGCTGTCTGACAGGTTGGGGGTCTGCAGACTGCCAGAGGTGTGAGGGGAGGAAACACAAACCTCCCCAACTACCCTTTCTGGGGGGCTCCCAGGTCCTCAGGGGACTCTCTCTGCCAGAACGTTGCTCCTTCCTGTTCTGCCCTGCAACTTCTTCCCGTGGGATCTGTGGTGGGTTCTGGCACTGTGTCCTTAGAATTACACCTGGGGTGTGCCTTACCATCTGAGACTTTCTGTTCTTCCTCGTAGGATCCGGTGCCCGATATCTGTAGTCAGCCATTCTGCCCGTATTCCCCTCTGTGCTCTTTCTAGTGAGGGTTTCTGAAGATATCTTTAAGACATGATATCATTACAAGCCGCACATTACTGTTTGGAATTCTCATTACCCATTTTTTTTTTTTCTCCTAGGAGAAACTGATGGAATGTTTCTGTTTCTATTTTTCTCTTATTGTATTTATAAGTTTACAGCTTTCAGATAGTGGTATGTGACCGTGTTTCACTACTTGAATGCCTCATTTTGTAGCAATAAATTAAAGTCTACAAAAGTGCAGACAAAAAGTAACTGTCACGTAAATGTTAGTCAGTATAATTGTGGATGTGCTATGAACAGAAGTGTCTGTTATAGATCTTATTGTGCTGAATGTCTTTTCTTTTCTTTCTTGATTTACGTTCATAATTGAGTGGAAATCTTTCTTGATTTGTTTGTATGTTCATCCATGTGCCCGCAGCTTTTGAAATGGTTTTACACCCACCTAAATTTTCCTTGCAGGAGACGTTTCTTCAGTGTCTGTCTCTTCATTCCCTCTCTGCCTCCGTATTTAGTTACAGGTTTCTTTGTAGTAGCTATGTGTGCCTTTCTTTCATCCATCAGTGCCACATGAGCTTTATTCCTGTTTATTTCTCTCTTTCTTGCAAAGACCTGAGTGGGCACAATCATTTCTCTGTAGCCTTTTGTCAAACAAGATAGAAGTGTCTCATACTACATTTAATCTCCATCCTTTTAGGTAAGGTACTAGTAAAAACTAAGCTCCCACATATTGATGGGCAAGAGATAATTCATACAAATATAAATCACGTGGATGGATGTAAAAATATAACACATGATGAGTGTAAGTTCCTTAATGTTAGTTGTTTCAGAAATGCTCTCAACTATGTCGGAAAATTTTTGTCCTAGGTTATTCTGGTTAAGAAAATACTCTGAATGAATCATAGTGTTTGTATAGTAATGAAGTAGGGATGAGGGGGATAATATTTTGAGGACATCTGTATCAGCTCCCATAACGCTCTCCCCACATGAAGATATGTGTTAAATAATGACAGAATTGAGTGTTGGGTCTACATTCAAGTGATTCCACAATCTGTGCACGTTGTGTTGATTCGTCTGGTAATGGTGAACATTACACTTGAGTTACCCGTGTTGATACTCATTTTTATTAAGGCTTCTGTTCTTCGTTCTAGAATGTTGCACAACCAGGATTGACGAAGCCAATGGCCACTTCTCAGCACATCACGAAAAGTGGTAAGCTATTTCAAGACTGCCTATATTGTGTTATTCTTTGTTAAGTAATTACACATATTTTCATGTACTCTTTATTTTTGCAGTACTAAAAGGCAAATATAATGGTGTGGGAACAGAAAAGGAAACCATGTTACAGGACGGTATTTCTCATCACCGAGATGTGGTTGAAAGCCTTCCGACGTCAGTCAAAGTCCAGGGCTTTCATGCTCGTTTCGTTGACACACATGGCCCTGGTCTGCAACCTGTCTTGATGTCTTCAGCTGAGGAAGGTCACACAGAGGTAAGTTAGTTTAAGGAACCACAACCACAAAAACCCCTTCTTTTCCCCACGCTTTGTTCACATACCACCCCCTGACCCTCATCATGCTGACAAGGATCCTAGAAAGAAGTGGATGGCCTCAAGGTCATCATAGAAACCAGTGTAATCACAAGAGAGAGAGATGTACAGGATTGAGATTTATAAACTTTGGTGGGAGAAAACTATTCTCAGGGCCGCCAGTGTGTGAGCAAAGAATTAGAAAGCAACCCAAAAGTGCTGCTCCACAAACATGTGGGTGGAGGAATGAATGAAGGGGAAGAATTCATGTGCGAAGGGCAAGATAAACGTAATGATTGAAAAAGAGCGTCAATATGACAGATTAGTACAAAAACACCTCAGAAATAGTGGAGTTAAATGAGAGCAGGATCTCTCCACATTAAAAAATATGATGAAAATGCTTTTATTTTTTATTTTTATTTTTATTATTTTTTTTGAGACAGCGGGCTAGAGTGGCGTGGCATCGGCCTAGCTCACAGCAACCTCAAAGTCCTGGACTCAAGCAATCCTCCTGCCTCAGCCTGTCAAGTGGCTGGGACTACAGGCATGCGCCAATATGCCTGGCTAATTTTTTCCTATATATTTTTAGTTGTCCTGCTAATTTCTCTCTATTTTTAGTAGAGAGGGGGTCTTGCTCTTGCTCAGGCTGGTCTGGAACTCCTGAGCTCAGAGGATCCACCAGCCCTGGACTCCCAGAGTGCTAGATGGAAATGCTTTTAAATGCAAATTAAGACTGGGGAGGTGGGGTGGGAGGGGATGGAGGTATGACTGCATGGTGAGTGCCAGGCACTCTGTCTGGAGAATGGACACGCTTGAGGCTCTGACTCAGGGGGATGGGCGGGACATGGACAATGTATATAACCTGAACTTATGTAACCCCATGATGAGCCGAAATAAAAAAAAAATAAATAAAAATAAAAATAAATGCAAATTAAGAAACGAGAGGCAGTCAGTGCAAAAGATTCTTCAGAATGACATATCCCTGATGTTAATGAAGGACTGAAAGAGAGTTTGAGATGATTGTCATGAACATTAATCAGCTGGGCATTTTAAAATTGCTAGAAGAGGATAATTTGAATGTTGCTAGCATATAGAAAAGAGAATCATTTAAGGTTCTACTAAAATGAATGTTTCAAATTATCACATGTTAGTCCTCATATGTGTACACCTAGTGAGCATCAATTAGAATCCATGTGGGAAGTAAGGAAACTTTAATCCTCACTTCCTTTCAATTTAGTAAAGTGATGTCTTGTATTGAATCTAGTAAAATCTGTGTCCTACGTGATGCAAAGTAGTTTTGACTCTTTTGTTTCTTGGTAAACGTGTCCAACTTAGTGTTCAGTCATTCCATCAGTTACCTAAGTAATTTATCTTATTGTTTGATATAATCTTGGTGGCTGTTTTAGATCTTTTGGAGAATAAGGAGAGAGAAATAAATCAGCCTTTGATTGGATATCTTTGTTAACGAAAATTGAAATGTGAGGTTATATACAGGAGGTTCTCAGTCTGTTTCGATGAAATCAGAGAAGCAATTTTGAGCCACAACCCTCTTAGAGAAATAAATGCAGCGATTATTTCTTTCTGGAGTTACTCTGATCTATCTTGTGGCAATAATATCGGTACCTAACGGCCACCTGTATGTACACATGCCACGTGAACGTAAACAGAATTGTCGATTGCTTGCTCACATAAACTACCTTTTATCACAGAAACATGCTGAAGCCATGGTTTCCAAAGGAGTATACAAAATCATCTCTGAGCGATGATTTTTTAATTTTAAAAGTATCTCCCGCTAAGGGCACGCTTTATATTGTTCCCGGGAAGCTTTGTGAACTTTCGTATTTGCAGTTGTTCCACCTGGCCTGTACAGTCATTCATCTCTGAAACTGAGGAACCCTGTACATTTGACATTTCAGTCAAATTCTTCTGTCTTCCTAGGAACATTGGGTCCCCCTTGACAATCGTAGATGTACCTGAAGGTTTTTAATCTTCAACGTGGATAATCATGGCTTTACTGCTCTTCATACTAGATGCTCTCTCCCACTCTTAACTACTACCCTATCTGGCATAAAGCGGAAATTACAGCTATTAGTATGTCCTTTACCGGGGCAGACGGAAAAGCACGTGAAATTCAACATAGAGTATTATGTTTCCTTCTTACATTATAGTAGCACTTAAAGATGCCTCCTAATTCTGTAATCACACAAATGGAGAAGGAGGTCTTCTTCAGTTTAACACTCATCAGATAAATTTTTACAAAGGAATCCTCTTGAACTGGCATTTTGAAACAGTGTTGTAGAATTCAGCCATTTCATTTCATTTCATTGAAACATGCATATCCCGGCAATTTTCTGGAAGTAAATATTTGCGTATATAAATAAAAGTATATTTCATATCCTTGAATCAAACACTGAGTTCTTTAATTGAAAAATTGCATCCCGTCTCTTATTTCCCTCTTCTCCTTATCCTTCTAGAATTAGCGAGTTCTTTCTATGTTTCCCTTATTGAATTCTATCACTTTTGTATGGTTTTCAAATATTTACCTTCATAACTCCAGATAATTTTCCCGAGTAAGCTTACCGATTCCTACGCCCAGTGTGTTTACCCAGCTCTGTGTTGTGCATCACGTCCACTTGGTGCCTCAGCTTTGACGCCTTGCCAGGTGAAGCTGTCCTTGACCCTTGTCTGAGTCTTCCTGACTGTCCGTAATATACTCTGACATCTGGCTTCTTCACCCCAGTAAACAACCCCGAATAAATAGCAGTGAAAGACTCAAGCAGGAACAGTCCAGCTCTCCAGTCCTCCCCCCAGTCGCCAAATCTGTCATTCACCAAGTTCTGTATCTGCTACCTGCTCACCATTTTTCCTATCTTATTACGCTTACTCACTCTCTGACTTATGATGATGGAAGACTGTTTTCTGGATTCCCGCCCCCCCACCCCCGCTTGGTAAGTTCATTTAGCTTTCCATCGCTGCCTGGGTGACCTTTCAAAATATATTTGTGAAGATGTAAGTCATCTCCTCATTGAGGGGATGCTCATTCCATGACTGATTCTCCCGTTTTCCCTCTCCATCCCGCTTCCTATAGCTGTTTTGCAGTTTTACCACATTATTTTGCTTCCCCTATTTGCCTGGTTGCTTCCTTGTCCTCGTGCTGATCCCACATGTCAAGAAATTCTTCACACCTTCGGTCTGTATTTTGTGTGCCTTTCAAAATCCATTCCTCTCTTTGTAGCGTTTCTGGAGTTTCCCAGTTAGAACGGACTGCTCTCTCCTTTGTGCCCTCACTAGACTTGTTCAGTCCATTTGTCGAACTGGTGACTTAGTGACTTACCCATTTGTCTTCTCATTTGCTTCCATACATCTCAAGTCCCGCTTGAATATCAGGCAGAATCTGCCTTCTGTTTATATGTTCCGCTTTGTCCCACAATATTGCCCATGATTTGGCAGACACAGTGACTGTGTGTTATCTGACTGAGTGAGTGGGTGAGAGAGAGAATAAATACAATGTGTTCTGAAGTGCGTTTCTTTTTTTTTTTTTTTACAGGAGGAGACAACAAGGCCAGCAGGTTTAAGAGAGGAAAATGGTATGAGTGTTATTGAAAATGCTCCACGAGAGCAAAAAAGTAATGTCAGTTTTACTGTAACGCGTGAAAGTAGCAGAAGCGGTAAATCAGTGAATATCTCTGAGATTTTTCCATGCGTAAATAGTGTTATAAAGGCACCAGTTAACGTATGTGGTTTCAAATGTAACCACCATTTCTCTAATTAGTTTTCTTTTCTTGTATTCCTTCAAACGGCCTAGCTTTTGTTCTTTTAATCTGCATCAATTCTGTAATAATTTTTTGCTATTAATTTTATTGCATCTAAATAAAAGTGAATGGCAGTAGACTTGTGTAGGTATTTGAAACATACAGTCACACATGTTCTCATCAATGACTCTGTGAATGACATTTTACAGCTAAGATGTCCTTGTTAACGTCTGGAGCGAAGGAACAGGAAGCGTCGTCACCTTGGGATTGGGATTCGGAGGTACTGTGTTTTGTTGTTGTTGTTGTTATGCTGTTAAAATCTAAGCATTGAGTGAAGTTAAAATCCAAGAAGGGGTAGTGTGATGTCACAGTCTGACCTCTGCATTGGCATAAAAGGGCTGATTGTCTTACCATTTTCAGCTTATAGGTCAGAAAATAATGGTGTGCTGAGGACATGACAGCTGTGCAGTATAATTCTGCTCGTTTGCTGCATAGTTTTAAGAGGCCATCATACTGTAGGGTAAAAAATAAGGCTTAGAAGTGGGAAAGAATCAATTTGGGCTTTGAAGTATGTTGACCTACAAGCTAAAGAATTCTTCCGGGTCAAGCCGTGGCCAAATGTTAAATTGCATGGTACATGTGAACGTGTGAAAGGTCCAATGACATTCAAAGAGAAAGAGTTTGGAGTAGCATGTTTTGGAAGCTGGAATTAACAAAGATAGTGCCTGAAACCTGAAGATTTTAAAATGTTGGATAATCAAGTCAAGATGTTGAGGAAACAGGAGATGGAAAAGTGTGGGGAATAGTAAAGACGTGAGAGTTTAATAACAGCAATTCTATTTAGTGATATTTTGATGAGTAGAATTTGTTTTCAAAAACAAAATGCGCTAAATATATTTGTGGCTGCTGTGCTTTTACAAGGGTAGGTAGGAACTAGTGACACCGTATATAGTAAGGGGACAGCTGTGGAAAGAGCTTGACCTCTTAGATAGAAGCAGCTGCTGCACAGTGGTACCTGGACGGAGGAGAAGTCAGGTGACATGTTAGCATCCTGGTTATGTCACTGATTACACTAGGCATGAAATCTGCAGGAACTGCCAGGGCTGTGCCAGCAGCGGTGGACAGAAGAGGGAGGGAGGAGCAAGATGAGAAGGGTCTAAAAGAATGAGACCTGTCATTCTTGACACCTGTGTCTCAAGGAGCCCTTCTGGGGTTCGGTGCTGTCCTCTCACATATAGGCAGCCTGCCCAGAATGTGTCAGCTGTGAGATCGCTCAGGTCCCCGAGATTCACTGGTGCCCTCTGGCTGCTGCAGTCTGAGTGGGTTGTGTAGCACATTTGTGTGGGTTCCAGTGAAATGAGAAACTGAAGGGCTGAAGCTCCCTGGGCAGCACAGAGGCACACAATGGGTGCGAAAGCAGTATGGTGCCCACCAGGTGGGCTGTGGTCTGTGGGGAGGGAGAAGGACCTCCAGGGTGCCAGCGGCCTTGTGCTCTGTGCTCAGGAAGCTCCCAGGTCCCTGAGGGCAGCAGCACTTGGGCTCCTGAGGACAGAGGGGCTGTCTGACAGTTTGGGGGCCTGCAGACTGCCAGAGGTGTGAGGGGAGGAAACACAAACCTCCCCAACTACCCTTTCTGGGGGGCTGCCAGGTCCTCCGGGGTCTCTCTCTGCCAGAACGTTGCTCCTTCCTGTTCTGCCCTGCGACTTCTTCCCGTGGGATCTGTGGTGGGTTCTGGCACTGTGTCCTTAGAATTACACCTGGGGTGTGCCTTACCATCTGAGACTTTCTGTTCTTCCTCGTAGGATCCGGTGCCCGATATCTGTAGTCAGCCTTTCTGCCCGTATTCCCCTCTGTGCTCTTTCTAGTGAGGGTTTCTGAAGATATCTTTAAGACATGATATCATTACAAGCCGCACATTACTGTTTGGAATTCTCATTACCCATTTTTTTTTTTTCTCCTAGGAGAAACTGATGGAATGTTTCTGTTTCTATTTTTCTCTTTTCGTATTTATAAGTTTACAGCTTTCAGATAGTGGTATGTGACCGTGTTTCACTACTTGAATGCCTCACTTTGTAGCAATAAATTAAAGTCTACAAAAGTGGAGACAAAAAGTAACTGTCACGCAAATGTTAGTCAGTATTATTGTGGATGTGCTATGAACAGAAGTGTCTGTTATAGATCTTATTGTGCTGAATGTCTTTTCTTTTGTTTCTTGATTTACGTTCATAATTGAGTGGAAATGTTTCTTGTTTTTGTTTGTGTGTTCATCCATGTGCCCGCAGCTTTTGAAATGGTTTTACACCCACCTAAATTTTCCTTGCAGGAGACGTTTCTTCAGTGTCTGTCTCTTCATTCCCTCTCTGCCTCCGTATTTAGGTACAGGTTTCTTTGTAGTAGCTTTGTGTGCCTTTCTTTCATCCATCAGTGCCATATGAGCTTTATTCCTGTTTATTTCTCTCTTTCTTGCAAAGACCTGAGTGAGCACAATCATTTCTCTGTAGCCTTTTGTCAAACAAGATAGAAGTGTCTTATACTACTTTTAATCTCCATCCTTTTAGGTAAGGTACTAGTAAAAACTAAACTCCCACATATTGATGGGCAAGAGATAATTCATACAAATATAAATCACGTGGATGGATGTAAAAATATAACACATGATGAGTGTAAGTTCCTTAATGTTAGTTGTTTCAGAAATGCTCTCAAGTATGTCGGAAAATTTTTGTCCTAGGTTATTCTGGTTAAGAAAATACTCTGAATGAATCATAGTGTTTGTATAGTAATGAAGTAGGGATGAGGGGGATAATATTTTGAGGACATCTGTATCAGCTCCCATAACGCTCTCCCCACATGAAGATATGTGTTAAATAATGACAGAATTGAGTGTTGGGTCTACATTCAAGTGATTCCACAATCTGTGCACGTTGTGTTGATTCGTCAGGTAATGGTGAACATTACACTTGAGTTACCCGTGTTGATACTCATTTTTATTAAGGCTTCTGTTCTTCGTTCTAGAATGTTGCACAACCAGGATTGACGAAGCCAATGGCCACTTCTCAGCAACTCACGAAAAGTGGTAAGCTATTTCAAGACTGCCTATATTGTGTTATTCCTTGTTAAGTAATTACTCGTATTTTCATGTACTCTTTATTTTTGCAGTACCAAAAGGCAAATATAATGGTGAGGGAACAGAAAAGGAAACCATGTTACAGGACGGTATTTCTCATCATCGAGATGTGGTTGAAAGCCTTCCGACGTCAGTCAAAGTCCAGGGCTTTCATGCTCGTTTCGTTGACACACATGGTCCTGGTCTGCAACCTGTCTTGATGTTTTCAACTGACGAGGGTCACACAGAGGTAAGTTAGTTTAAGGAACCACAACAACAAAAACCACTTCTTTTCCCCACGCTTTGTTCACATACCACCCCCTGACCCTCATCATGCTGACAAGGATCCTAGAAAGAAGTGGATGGCCTCAAGGTCATCATAGAAACCAGTGTAATCACAAGAGAGAGAGATGTTCAGGATTGAGATTTATAAACTTTGGTGGGAGAAAACAATTCTTAGGGCTGCCAGTGTGTGAGCAAAGAATTAGAAAGCAACCCAAAAGTGCTGCTCCACAAACATGTGGGTGGAGGAATGAATGAAGGGGAAGAATTCATGTGCGAAGGGCAAGATAAACGTAATGATTGAAAAAGAGCGGCAATATGACAGATTAGTAGAAAAACACCTCAGAAATAGTGGAGTTAAATGAGAGCAGGATCTCTCCACATTAAAAAATATGATGAAAATGCTTGTATTTTTTATTTTTATTTTTATTATTTTTTTTTGAGACAGCGGGCTAGAGTGGCGTGGCATCGGCCTAGCTCACAGCAACCTCAAAGTCCTGGACTCAAGCAATCCTCCTGCCTCAGCCTGTCAAGTGGCTGGGACTACAGGCATGCGCCAATATGCCTGGCTAATTTTTTCCTATATATTTTTAGTTGTCCTGCTAATTTCTCTCTATTTTTAGTAGAGAGGGGGTCTTGCTCTTGCTCAGGCTGGTCTGGAACTCCTGAGCTCAGAGGATCCACCAGCCCTGGACTCCCAGAGTGCTAGATGGAAATGCTTTTAAATGCAAATTAAGACTGGGGAGGTGGGGTGGGAGGGGATGGAGGTATGACTGCATGGTGAGTGCCAGGCACTCTGTCTGGAGAATGGACACGCTTGAGGCTCTGACTCAGGGGGATGGGCGGGACATGGACAATGTATATAACCTGAACTTATGTACCCCCATGATGAGCCGAAATAAAAAAAAATAAATAAAAATAAAAATAAATGCAAATTAAGAAACGAGAGGCAGTCAGTGCAAAAGATTCTTCAGAATGACATATCCCTGATGTTAATGAAGGACTGAAAGAGAGTTTGAGATGATTGTCATGAACATTAATCAGCTGGGCATTTTAAAATTGCTAGAAGAGGATAATTTGAATGTTGCTAGCATATAGAAAAGAGAATGATTTAAGGTTCTACTCAAATGAATGTTTCAAATTATCACATGTTAGTCCTCATATGTGTACACCTAGTGAGCATCAATTAGAATCCATGTGGGAAGTAAGGAAACTTTAATCCTCACTTCCTTTCAATTTAGTAAAGTGATGTCTTGTATTGAATCTAGTAAAATCTGTGTCCTACGTGATGCAAAGTAGTTTTGACTCTTTTGTTTCTTGGTAAACGTGTCCAACTTAGTGTTCAGTCATTCCATCAGTTACCTAAGTAATTTATCTTATTGTTTGATATAATCTTGGTGGCTGTTTTAGATCTTTTGGAGAATAAGGAGAGAGAAATAAATCAGCCTTTGATTGGATATCTTTGTTAACGAAAATTGAAATGTGAGGTTATATACAGGAGGTTCTCAGTCTGTTTCGATGAAATCAGGGAAGCAATTTTGAGCCACAACCCTCTTAGAGAAATAAATGCAGCGATTATTTCTTTCTGGAGTTACTCTGATCTATCTTGTGGCAATAATATCGGTACCTAACGGCCACCTGTATGTACACATGCCACGTGAACGTAAACAGAATTGTCGATTGCTTGCTCACATAAACTACCTTTTATCACAGAAACATGCTGAAGGCATGGTTTCCAAAGGAGTATACAAAATCATCTCTGAGCGATGATTTTTTAATTTTAAAAATATCTCCCACTAAGGGCACGCTTTACATTGTTCCCGGGAATCTTTGTGAACTTTCGTATTTGCAGTTGTTCCACCTGGCCTGTACAGTCATTCATCTCTAAAACTGAGGAACCCTGTACATTTGACATTTCAGTCAAATTCTTCTGTCTTCCTAGGAACACTGGGTCCCCCTTGACAATCGTAGATGTACCTGCAGGTTTTTAATCTTCAACGTGGATAATCATGGCTTTACTGTTCTTCATACTAGATGCTCTCTCCCACTCTTAACTACTACCCTATCTGGCATAAAGCGGAAATTACAGCTATTAGTATGTCCTTTACTGGGGCAGACGGAAAAGCACGTGAAATTCAACATAGAGTATTATGTTTCCTTTTTACATTATAGTAGCACTTAAAGATGCCTCCTAATTCTGTAATCACACAAATGGAGAAGGAGGTCTTCTACAGTTTAACACTCATCAGATAAATTTTTACAAAGGAATCCTCCTGAACTGGCATTTTGAATCAGTGTTGTAGAATTCAGCCATTTCATTTCATTTCATTGAAACACGCATATCCCGGCAATTTTCTGGAAGTAAATATTTGCGTACATAAATAAAAGTATATTTGATATCCTTGAATCAAACACTGAGTTATGTAATTGAAAAATTGCATCCCGTCTCTTATTTCCCTCCTCTCCTTATCCTTCTAGAATTAGTGAGTTCTTTCTATGTTTGCCTTATTGAATTCTACCACTTTTGTATGGTTTTCAAATATTTACCTTCATAACTCCAGATTGTTTTGCCGAGTAAGTTTACCGATTCCTACGCCCAGTGTGTTTACCCAGCTCTGTGTTGTGCATCACGTCCACTGGGTGCCTCAGCTTTGACGCATTGCCAGGTGAAGCTGTCCTTGACCCTTGTCTGAGTCTTCCTGACTGTCCGTAGTATACTCCGACATCTGGCTTCTTCACCCCAGTAAACAACCCCGAATAAATAGCAGTGAAAGACTCAAGCAGGAACAGTCCAGCTCTCCAGTCCTCCCCCCAGTCGCCAAATCTGTCATTCACCAAGTTCTGTATCTTCTACCTGCTCACCATTTTTCCTATCTTATTACGCTTACTCCCTCTCTGACTTATGATGTTGGAAGCCTGTTTTCTGGATTCCCGCCCCCCCACCCCCGCTTGGTAACTTCATTTAGCTTTCCATCGCTGCCTGGGTGACCTTTCAAAATATATTTGTGAAGATGTAAGTCATCTCCTCATTGAGGGGATGCTCATTCCATGACTGATTCTCCCGTTTTCCCTCTCCATCCCGCTTCCTATAGCTGTTTTGCAGTTTTACCACATTATTTTGCTTCTCGTATTTGCCTGGTTGCTTCCTTATCCTTGGGTGATCCCACATGTCAAGAAATTCTTCACACCTTCGGTCTGTATTTTGTGTGCCTTTCAAAATCCATTCCTCTCTTTGTAGCGTTTCTGGAGTTTCCCAGTTAGAACGGACTGTTCTTTCCTTTGTGCCCTCACTAGACTTTGTTCAGTCCATTTGTCGAACTGGTGACTTAGTGACTTACCCATTTGTCTTCTCATTTGCTTCCATACATCTCAAGTCCCGCTTGAATATCAGGCAGAATCTGCCTTCTGTTTATATGTTCCACTTTGTCCCACAATATTGCCCATGATTTGGCAGACACAGTGACTGTGTGTTATCTGACTGAGTGAGTGGGTGAGTGAGAGAATAAAAACAATGTGTTCTGAAGTGCGTTTCTTTTTTTTTTTTTACAGGAGGAGACAACAAAGCCAGCAGGTTTAAGAGAGGAAAATGGTATGAGTGTTATTGAAAATGCTCCACGAGAGCAAAAAAGTAATGTCAGTTTTACTGTAACGCGTGAAAATAGCAGAAGCAGTAAATCAGTGAATATCTCTGAGATTTTTCCATGCATAAATACTGTTATAAAGGCACCAGTTAAGATATGTGGTTTCAAATGTAACAACCATTTCCTGTAATTAGTTTTCTTTTCTTGTATTCCTTCATACGGCCTAGCTTTTGTTCTTTTAATCTGCATCAATTCTGAAATAATTTTTTGCTATTAATTTTATTGCATCTAAATAAAAGTGAATGGCAGTAGACTTATGTAGGTATTTGAAACATACAGTCAAACATGTTCTCATAAATGACTCTGTGAATGACATTTTACAGCTAAGATGTCCTTGTTAACGTCTGGACCGAAGGAAGAGGAAGCGTCGTCACCTTGGGATTGGGATTCGGAGGTACTGTGTTTTGTTGTTGTTGTTGTTATGCTGTTAAAATCTAAGCATTGAGTGAAGTTAAAATCCAAGAAGGGGTAGTGTGATGTCACAGTCTGACCTCTGCATTTGCATAAAAGGGCTGATCGTCTTACCATTTTCAGCTTATAATGGTGTGCTAAGCACATGACAGCTGTACAGTATAATTCTGCTCGTTTGCTGCATTTTTTTAAGAGGCCATCATACTGTAGGGTAAAAAATAAGGCTTAGAAGTGGGAAAGAATCAATTTGGGCTTTGAAGTATGTTGACCTACAAGCTAAAGAATTCTTCCGGGTCAAGCTGTGGCCAAATGTTAAATTGCATGGTACATGTGAACGTGTGAAAGTCCAATGACATTCAAAGAGAAAGAGTTTGGAGTAGCATGTTTTGGAAGCTGGAATTAACAAAGATAGTGCCTGAAACCTGAAGATTTTAAAATGTTGGATAGTCAAGTCAAGATGTTGAGGAAACAGGAGATGGAAAAGTGTGGGGAATAGTAAATACGTGAGAATTTAATAACAGCAATTCTATTTAGTGATATTTTGATGAGTAGAATTTGTTTTCAAAAACAAAATGCGCTAAATATATTTGTGGCTGCTGTGCTTTTACAAGGGTAAGTAGGAACTAGTGACGCCGTATATAGTAAGGGGACAGCTGTGGAAAGAGCTTGACCTCTTAGATAGAAGCAGCTGCTGCACAGTGGTACCTGGACGGAGGAGAAGGCAGGTGACATGTTAGCATCCTGGTTATGTCACTGATTACACTAGGCATGAAATCTGCAGGAACTGCCAGGGCTGTGCCAGCAGCGGTGGACAGAAGAGGGAGGGAGGAGCAAGATGAGAAGGGTCTAAAAGAATGAGACCTGCCATTCTTGACACCTGTGTCTCAAGGAGCCCTTCTGGGATTCGGTGCTGTCCTCTCACATGTAGGCAGCCTGCCCAGAATGTGCCAGCTGTGAGATCGCTCAGGTCCCCGAGATTCACTGGTGCCCTCTGGCTGCTGCAGTCTGAGTGGGTTGTGTAGCACATTTGTGTCAGTTCCAGTGAAATGAAAACTGAAGGGCTGAAGCTCCCTGGGCAGCACAGAGGCACACAATGGGTGCGAAAGCAGTATGGTGCCCACCAGGTGGGCTGTGGTCTGTGGGGAGGGAGAAGGACCTCCAGGGTGCCAGCGGCCTTGTGCTCTGTGCTCAGGAAGCTCCCAGTTCCCTGAGGGCAGCTTCGAGCGTTGTTAAATCTTAAAAAGCGATGATCTGACTTTTCACTCTCACCTCTGTATATATATATAGAAGGAATTATTTTCTTACATTTTCACCTCATTATTAAGAAAGTAATTGTGTTCTAAGTATGTTAGGGCTGCATGATGCAATTCTGCCAGTTTATAGCATTCCTTTGTGCAGGCAGTATAGTGCAACAAGTAAGGCTTAGAAGTGACAGGGAATTAATTTGGTCTCTGAACTATGTTTGTCTGTAACCTGTAGAAAAATTGCAGGTCACCCCATGGCCCGATGTCAGATTGTTTGGTTCTTCTGGATGTGTGAGGGGCCTAATTACCCTCAGAGAGAAACAGTTTGGATGAGAATTTTTTGCAACATGAAAGTTCAAATGATAATACTTGATACATGAAGGTTTTAATGCATTTGGATATTCTAGTTTCGGTCTGCAAGGACCATTTCAGGAGAAGGAAATGTATGGGTAATAGTAAATATAGGAGTGTCATAGTAACATTTTGGTTTAGTGATGTTCAGGTAAGTAGAATTCATTTTCAAGAGTAGAATGCATTGAATATATTTGTGGCACCCATGCTTGAAATAATGACAATGTATAGTAAGGGCACAAGTGTGGAAAGAGGTGGAAATGGCCTGACCTCTTAGAAGCAGTTGTTGCACAGTGGTACCAGCACTCAGTGGGAGTCAGAAGATAGGTTAGTGTCTTGGTTGTATCACATACTGTCCCTGGAATAGTGGAAAAAATGATTCATCCTCTTGGACCTTTAGTGACCTCATTCTTAAAAGTCATACTAATATCTACCTTGTATGTATGGGTGATGAATAACTGTGATAAGAAATGTGAAAACAGTTTTTAACTGAAAGTGTGTATACAAAAGTAAGGTCAAATGATCACACTGGTGTTCAGTGAGTTAATAAATATCAAGGGTGTTTTTTGTAAATCTGAAAGCAGTAGCATCCAGAAAAGAATTGGGAAGTTAGAACGGGCATGTGGCTTGTTAGTCTGGGGTATGTTAAGTTTCAGCAGACTATTACTGGAGATGTGCTATAGGAATATAGTGATTTGGCACTTGATAACCCTCCAGATAGGATTTTACAAGTGTTGACCTTGAATAAATTCCTGTTACTGAGTACAGATTATGTGCTTAGTGGTTAGATGCTGAATGTACAAGATGAACTCTGTTACTGCAGTGGTAGGAATAGAAAAGGTAGTAAGCAAAAACCATTTGATAGTCCTTATTAAGTGCTCCATATAAAGAAAACAGAGAAGGTTAGGTTAGACAATATTAAAGAGGTTCGTAGTTAGGGTGGAGCTGGGAGTGAGAGTGTAATTCTGTAGTCAGAGAAGATTTCTCTGAAGGTGACATTTAAATGGCCAACTTTCACATGGTTGAAGAAGGAACCAGCCATGTGAAAGTCTAGGAGGACAACATTGTGCACAGAAATCAGTGGATCACATTTCATCATTTTACCTGTAGGATCCTGGAATGACCAGGAAGCAGGAAGAGGGTAACCATCATCATCATCATTTTTATTGACATATTCCAAAGTTCATATCATGCCAAGTGTTCTGTTTTAACACTAAAATGTTTCTAGAATTAGAAATATTTTAAATTCTTAATGCAGAGTGTATTATAGCAAATGTGTTTTATATATATGTATATATATATGTTTTTTTTTTTTTAGTTGACTTTTTTGGTGGGGAATGCAAAGTCGAGTTAGGCATTTTGAAGTTAGTTCTTTGTTAAAATATTCACATGAGTTAATATTTTGTCCAGAAATCTGTTTGCTTTGGCATTCTGTGCTTGGATTACAGAGTCAATATCCCATATGAAGATGAGAGGTAAACTTTATCTAGAGAGCATAGATGAAGTATTCTATTGAAACGTTTTAATTTTCAATAGATATTTCTCCTTTTAGATCTGACTGGGTTTAAAATAGGAGATTCAGATTTTTTTTTTTAGAACATGATGGAAGTCTTGATGAAACTTCTTTTTTTTTTTATTGAAACTCATTATTGATATAAATTTTGACAGAGTATCTCAAAGAGTCCTCTACAGAAGGATGTTGGTCCTTCATCTAGGGCTGTAGATCAAAAAGGAAGAAATACAGCAAATGGACAAATAGAAGGTAAGAACCATATTTGTAAAAAAAAAAAAAAAAAGTCATTTGGAGAACATTTGTTTAAAAACATGAGCCCTGATCTAGTCTACCAGGCCAAAAAAAAAAAAAAAAAATCACCTATTAAGATACCTAGTAAGGAAAAGGAGAAGTGAAATGGTGACACATTGTAGATCTTCTCAGGTGCTAGCAACAGATGAAATTGAGAATGTCAGTGAAAGGAGCTGAATCGTTAGTTCCATTTCAAGATGGTCTAAGACCTGGGGGAAGTCAGGAAATAAGGAGGAGGCAAGGAGTCAAAGAGGAAATGAAGACTGAGGAAGGCAAAGAGTACAGGGAGTATGCGAAGGAAGGAGAAAAAGGAGGATGTAAAAGAAAGTGGTCAAATAAAATAATTCTTCAGAAAATGGAAGAACAGGGGATTAGAAAGGTGGGACGAATATAAAGTGAGCGTCCAGTGCCAAAACCTGACAGAGAAGTAGAGCAAAATTTTCCCATTCTACCTGTCCTCCTCCTGTTGTGAAGGCGTTGATGGTTGAGGCCCATGATCCTGCAGAGCTCCTTTTTCCCTACCATAGAGCAATACAAGCAGATACGGTCGGCTATCCATGGGTGTAATTTAATGTCATGCAAAATGTTGTGACTTCATAGGTTCATATCATGAAAATTTGAGTTCTTCACCACACAGTGACAGAGCATCAAAAGTATATCTAAAAGAAGAATTACGGCAAGATACGCAAAAGTTTAAGAATGAGGTAGACATGTTACAAGTAGAATTACTGTCTGTGGAGAAAGAAAAAGGTCTGCCTGAAAAAGAGGTAGGGGTTCACTTACTGCTACTCTTTGTTTTTTCTCTTGATCAGTTCTTGATCCATTTTGATTTTCTACTTATGATATGAAAAGCTCATATGTAAAATAGGGTTTTCCATATATGTAATTGTGTGTAGAAATAGATTATTTCTGCTATGTACATGATTGGATTTCAGGAAAAGTTTCTCATAATCATTATTTCTTCATCAACCTAACTCCCTCTATCAGTCTCCCAGGTGGCATAAGGACTGGGAAACTACTAATAATTTGGCGGTATACCATGTGACCACCTGCACCAGGATAAGCATAAAGAAAATTGATAAAACTATCTATTAATAATGAGCTCTAGGGTCCCCCTCACCCCATTTACTGAAAGATGAATTGCATTCATGGAAAGAACACAATGGGAATACATTGGGAAGGACGCAGTGACTGAGAGGAGATACAACTGTGTCTAACCTTGAGAGTTGCAACAAATGTGGCCAGCCCAATGAATCTCTGAATGTGCTTTTATGTGTGCAAGTTGATCAGTTAAGTCAAACTTTTGGAGCTTATAATTCCATCATGACCACTTTAAATATTTTGGGCAATAAATACACACAACTTCCACATATTTATTTCAAAATCACCACTCTCAAATGTTTCTGTTGAATAGGAACTTTATATTATGTTGTTTAATGAAGTATGGTTAGATTTTTCATATATGATTTTATAAGTAGCATAAATGCTCAGCCAAAAATTTAGTATTTGACTCCAGAGTAGAAAGCTGAGTTCTCGACATTGAGTTTCAGTGGTAGACAAAAATCTGGAGACATTTCTTCTTTAAAAGTAAAAGTAGAAGAGGCCTCCCACCCCGCCCCTCTACGTCCAAGGCATTATATTACTTTGACAAAGTCACACCTTTAATTTATCTGACAAATTTGGTGAATTTCTCTGATAATTTATGTGACTCAGCATGATGGCATTGCTTCGTCTCTTTTGGTGCCATAAAATGCTAGGTAATACCACTTTAGGAATACCACTTTTGGAGGAGTCATTTCATCTTTCTTGGTTTTACTGCCATTATCAGTAGATAAGGGAGGTGAAGCAGGTAATTACTCATGCTGTACATTCTCCATCCATAAATTTTTATGTCTATTGAATATGGAATTTGGGGAGCATCTCATTTTTCAGAATTCCGCACTGGCAACTCAGCAGTTACACTCTGCCCCTTGTGTTGTGGCAAACTTGGTTGATATATTTCAGTGAACACCATCATTTGTTTTGAGATCCCAGGATCCAGATAAGCGTAGAATGATAAAAGGAAGTGGGGAAAAGAATAAGCTGAGTGCAGAAGGGGGAAAGCTTCCTTTGTTGTCATGAAGCCCCACAAGGTCACATTCTCTAAATCTGGCTATTTAGTGGAAAATCTAGGTGATAGCAAAAGAAGACTATACAAATGTTAGAAAAGTAGAGTATCTATAGAATATTCCCAGGAAAAAGGAACGTAAAGAACTTTGGGAAATTTTATCTGTCCAAAGATAGGCAGACCTAAGGCTCTCACCATGGGGGTAGTATAAGGTTAGATATTAGAGTGCAAACCCAATTTTTAAATGTAGTCAAATTTATGAATCTTTCATTCTATGCCTTTGGGTTTGTTGTAATTCAGGGAAAGGTTTTTCCAGTTCTGAGATCCTTAAAAATCTGGTAGTGGTTTCTTTTTTACTTTCATGGATTAATTGTTTTCAAATAAATTTTTGATCCTGTGGGAATTTATGCTCTATAAGGTTGGAGGGTTTGCTCCAACTTCTTTTCCAGTTGTATATCCACTTATTGCAACCCTTTCATTGTATAAATGGACAGGTTATCTTTTAATTTCAGAGGAAATCATGATAGATAGGTCCTTGTATTGAGAGATAGCTAAAAGCTTCCTTGGTTTTCCATAGATTTCTCATAGCCAAGAAAGAGAAAAAGATCTACTCCATAAGAATCGCATGTTGCAGGAAGAACTTGCCATGGTGAGAATGGAGAGAGACAAAATTAAAAGTCAGAATGAAGAAAATGAAAAGAAATATCTAAAGGACATGGAAATTATGAAAGAAAAGTATGATGACGTTTACATGACTCTACTGCTGAATTTGGAAACATTAACTAAAACTGTGTCTCAGTATGGTGAGAAGCTTTGTGTTCTCACAGCTGAGAATGCAATGCTAAAGTGTAAACTGGAGAGTGAAACACAAAACAAGGAAAGACTGGAAGAAGAACTTGCCTCATGCCATTCCAGACTGACTGCCGCTACACGTGATCTTGATGAAAGTGAGACATCAAGAAAACACCTAGAGCTTGCTTTCTACACAGCAAGACACAAGTGGGATCACTTACAAGACAAAATGAATTTTTACATGTCGAATCTAAAAGAAAACAATGAGATTCTTTCTGAAAAACTTTCTAAAGCAGAAAGTAAGATCGATAGCCTGGAAACAGAGCTCCATCACACAAGAGAGCTCCTCCGAGAAAAAACGTTGTTTTTAGAAGTTGTACCAAGAGACCTAAGGCAAACACAGCGCCAAACGAAGGAAATAGAACAAACGTATGGCAGTGACCAAAGCAAAGTGAATCCACACATGGGCAAGCAGGAATCTCTAGAGCAGAGATTCTGTGAACTACAAAGAGAAAATATGTTGCTTCAACAGCAACTACATGCTGCTCACAACAAAGCTGCCCAGAAAGACGAGACAGTAACCAATATCCAGGACCAGCTTCAGGATATTGTGAAACAAAGTCAAGCTGGCAGTGACAAGCAAAGTCTGCTTCTAGAAGGAAAACTTCAGGAGCTCACCAATGAATGTGATCATTTAAAAGAAACAATGTGTCATTTGGAAAAAGAGTCTGCAGAAAGAACAGTAAGTACACAGAATGGTAAATGTTTTTCAAATCTCCTGAAAGAAAATTGCAAATAATATTTCATTGTGGGTAAGTGTTGAATCCAGCTGGATTCAAAAATATCTAGAATGATAAAAGTATTTGCTCTGTCAGTGTAGAAACATACCTTGTTTCCAGCAAATAGATGGGAGAGATGCTGTTCTTTGAGGAAAGACATCACGTCACCTTCGAAATTCTAAGAGGTTAAGCTACAAATTGTCAGTATAGACTAACATTAATAGTGCAGACTTACACTGTGTAAAATGCAATTTCAATGTCTTTATGTTGCCCCATTTTAACACCATGATGAAGCAGATACATGGAAATGTTTATACCTGAAATGAGTATTATGAAATTAAGATTCAGTGAAGTGGGTTACTCTGACCATTAAATTTAGATTCCAGAGATGAACTGAAATGTACTGCTGTATCTTGTAATACTTTGACTTCAGTAGCTTTTTATATGTTTTAGTTGGCATAATTTTATTTTAATTCATGTCTGTTTGACTTATATCTGAAAATATTTCAATTTGAAATGATGTACTGTTTATGACCTATCAATTCTTCAACAGCAGTTTACTTTTATTAAATCATAAGATGGTAGTAACACTCAGCAGAAACCAATCAGGCGGGTGGGGAGAGGAGGGGACACGTAAATTCGCAACTAAAGGGTACAGTGCACGCTGTCTCGGTGACGGGCACACTTATAACTTCGACTCAAATTGCACAAAAGTAATTCCTGTAACCACAGCATTTGTACCCCCGTAATACTCTGAAATTTAAAAAAAAATCATAACATACTACTGAATTTTAGCAAAACCATAGTTGATTTACTCTTCTCAGTGTTATTTTTTATTTGCTTTGTATATTTTTACACATAATTTGCTCATAATTGTCATTTCAAAGCTCAATCACTATGATTTGGAAATAACTTTGTCTAGTATAAAGATAACTATAGCTATCTGTGATTTGTGAGTTTGGCATTGGATCCCCATTTTCAGACTAATGAGGTGTGGCAGGATTCACATCTAGTGGGGATGGAGTGAGTAGGGGAGAGAGATAGGAGCTGAAGTCAGGGAGTAGGGTGGAGGCCAGGTATGTTAGGACCTTGAAGGCTGTTGGAATTTTGCTTTTACTCTGACAAAGGAATCTATGGGAAGGATTTGAGCAGGCAATTGAATATGTGAGGAACTCTGAGGTTGATTTAAGCTTCTGATAAAAAAGAAGGAAAGCATTTTACAATGTAGAATCTCCTACCCCCATCGGTCCCTCCCACATACCCATTTCTTTTTGAGACTTCATTAGATCGTGGAACATTGCAAATTCCTCAGGGGACAAGTGACTAGTGGGCTGAATCTGTTGATTAAGTAACAGGATAGCAATTTGGCAGGAAGCTGACACTTTCTGTGATCTCAACTGAATTCAGTCATAAACAGGAATGTGTACACATGAGGAAAAGAAGGTGAATCAGTATATGTGGTGATATTTTTCAAAGTATGTATGTTAGAGTTAGATATTCTTAACGTGATTTAATAATAAGGTGATTTATAAAATGAGGTAAGAAAAATATCAGGTACTTGTGAGACATCTACAAGAACTGGCTACTACCTTGAAAAAACAACCAAGGCCAGAGGCTTTTGTAGAGGTTTCACCGTGTCACGTTAATTTAGAAGATGGGACAGGTTCAAAGAAGAAAATAGATCAAATCAAAAGTCAAGTATGTATGAAATGTAACATGTCAACAGTTCATCTATAGCTGGTTAAGTAACATAAAGTGTTTATGATAGTGATTTCAGTGTGTAGCTTTCATTTGTATTTTTATTATAATTGATTTTATTACAGTTATATATCTTTACATGCATTTATTTTCTAAACTCTGTCATTCAGCCATTTTTTCTTAGAATTGCATATGGTTTTTCTCATAACATCTTTAGGAAAATTCAGAATTAAACATCATTCCTCACAGAAGTTGAGAGTCTTTTTTGTTGTTGTTGTTCAACTGTGATCTTTAGTGATTTCACTATTGCTATGGTGAGGGAAGCCTGATTAACCAAGAGGATAATGTTTCATGGAATGTTCCATAATATTTTCTGATTTCCCATTTTCAGTTTTGAGAACGGACACAGGATCTGTGTATATGTCTTTCATGGATTTCGGGGTAACTTGGGTTTTTTTGTATTGCTTGTTTTTTGAGACAGAGTCTCACTCAGTCACCCTGGGTAGAGTGCTGTGCATCAGCATAGCTCACAGCAACCTCAAACTCCTGGGCTCCAGCGATCCTCCTGCCTCAGCCTCCTGTGTAGCTAGGACTACAGGCACTTGCCACAATGCCCGGCTATTTTTTTTTTCTTTCCTTTTTTTTTTTTTTTTTTGAGACAGAGACTCACTCTGTTGCCCAGGCTAGAGTGAGTGCCGTGGCATCATCCTAGCTCACAGCAACCTCAAACTCCTGGACTCAAGCAATCCTCCTGTCTCAGCCTCCTGAGTAGCTGGGACTACAGGCATGCGCCACTATGCCCGGCTAATTTTTTCTATATGTATTTTTAGCTGTCCATATAATTTCTCTCTATTTTCAGTAGAGATGGGGTCTCGCTCTTGCTCAGGCTGGTCTCGAACTCCTGAGCTCAAACAATCCGCCCGCCTCGGCCTCCCAGAGTGCTAGGATTACAGGCATGAGCCACCGCGCCCGGCCGCGGCTAATTTTTTGTTTCTATTTTTAATTGCCCAGCTCAGTTTTTCTATTTTCAGTAGAGACGGGGTCTTGCTCTTGCTCAGGCTGGTCTAGAACTCCTGACCCCAAGTAATCCTCCCGCCTCAGACTCCCAGATTACTAGGATTAGAGGCATGAGCCACCGCACCCGGCCTATTTCAGGATAACTTGTATGGAAAGGCTATCTTTAGTGTTCTCCAAAATGCAAATATTTAGGCTGATTTACAAACTGTTTCAAAACGTAGACATTTCCTTCACCTTCCTTTCATTTACATGGTTTGTAAAAGCACAGAAGAAAAAAAGAATGAAATTAGGTCTTTCCCAGCAACATGGATAGAACTGGAGGCTATTCTCTTCAATGAAATAAGAGAAAAATACCACATGTTCTCACCTGTAAGTGGGAACTATATCATGTGTACATGTAAACATAGAAAGTGGAATAACAGACATTTGTAGATTCAGAAGGGATTGAGGGGAGTCAGGGGTGAAATGTTATTTAATGGGTACAATAAACACCATTCAGGTGATGATTACATTAAAAGCCCAAACTTCATTCATATCTACACAGTATATCAATATCACAGAACTACACATGTATGCCCTAAATATATAAAAAGAAAAACATTGTCAAAAAGCATAGAAATATTAAGATCATATATAGTATGCACATGTAAAATAGAGAATTAAGGAAATATTGGGATATAATACACATACCATACAGTTCACTCATTTAAAGAATAAAAGTCACTGTCTCTCAGTATCCCCACAGAGCTGTGTAACCATGACCACAGTCCATTTTAGAATATTTTCATCACCCTAAAAAGAGACTCCATAGCCCTTAGCCACTCACCCATGTCCCTCCACCTTCTGCTTCCTAGGCAACCATCTTCTAATTTTTGTCTCTGCCAACTTGTTTGTTGTGGACATTTAATAAACATAGAGTCATAGAATGTGTCATACTTCATGACTGGCTTCTTTCCCATAGCCTCATGTTTCAGGGGTCGTGTGTGTTGTAGCACATATCAATACTTCCTTTCTATTTTAGTTGAGTACTATTTGCTTGTATGGTATACCAGTTACCCACTCATCGGTTGCTGGACATTTATGTCGCTTCTGCTTTGGGGCTGTTTTGAATAATGCAGCTATGAAGATTCATTTCCTAGTTACTATGTGGACATATGTTGTCATTTCCCTGCCACAGGATTTTATCCTCAGAGTTCTTTGGGCTGGAGTCACCATCTCTCTGCCTCACTCATGCCATCCTTTCTGCCTTTTCAGTTTCTGTTCATCTAGCCTCATTTATTCAGACCCGGCACACAATTTCCCCTTCTCTGTGAAGCTTTCCCTTGCTGACTTTACACTTCAGCACTTGTGGTCTAGTCTGTGCAGAACAATCTAGCTCTTAATTTTACATTGCTTTTACTTTTTCTCAGAGTTCCCTGGCCACTCCCTAGCTTAGATTCAGGGCTTGGGAGAGTCAAGGTGCTTTCTCCTGGTGTGGACGGTATGATTCCCCAGCGGGAATGTGGAGCTCAGAAAGAAACTCATCCTCACCTGCATCGTGGATCCACTCCCCGTGTTCAGCCACTCCTGGCCCTGTGAGCTGCTTATCTTTCTTGTCCTTCCCAGAATTTGGAGTATTTTTTTTGCTTTTCTATTGAACTCTCATGTTGCCTCTTGGATAATATACTCAGGATGTGGTTGCCTACACGCTCTTTTGGTTCGTCTAGGTGGATAACGTGTGCTGGTAATGCTTCTGGTCAGCCATCTTGAAAACAATTGGATCAGTTCTTAATGTCTTAACTGCTGATTCATATTCCGTTGTTTAGACACACAGGCATTTTATGTATCCATTCATCACTTGATGGCCCTTTGGGTTGTTTCCATGTTTTGGCTATTATGATATTAGTAATGCTGCTAGGAACTTTCATGTTCAGTGTTTGTGTTTACGTATCTTTGCAATTCTCTTGGTTGTATACTCCTGAGTTGAATTGCTGGATCATAGGAAATTAGATCCAGCATAGAGATTAATGATCTCCGCTTAATCTTTTGAGGAGCTACCAATCTGTTTTCCAAAGTGGCTGCACCATTTTCCATTCCCATCAGCATTGTATGAGGGCTCTACTTTCTCCACCTCCTTGCCAACACATATTTTCTATCTCTTTGCCCGAAAACTTTCCATCCTAGTGTGTGAAGTGATACCTCATTGTGATTTTGATTAGCATTTCCCTAATGAGTACTGATTTTAAGCATCTTTGGATGTGCTTATTAGGCATGTGTATATCTTCTTAGGAGAAATGTCTACTCTTTTCCCACTTTTAAATTGGTTTGTCTTTTTATTTCTGAATTATAAGTGTTCTTTGTATATCCTGGATACAAGGCCTTTATCAATACATGATTTTCACATATTTTCTCTCACTCTGTGGCTTGGTTTTTCACTTTCACAGAAGTTTTAAATTTTTATACAGTTGAGTGAATCTATTTCTTCTTTTGGTGTTCTGTCTTAGAAATCACCACCAAATACAGTCACAAAGATTGATGCCTCTGTGTTTTAAGAGTTTTATGGTTTTAGCTCTTCCATTTAGCTCTCCCATTTGGAGTTAATTTTTAGACATGGAAATTGGAGGGAGTCTGCCTTTAGTCTTTTGCATGTGGATGTAGAGCTTTCCCTGCACCAGTTGTTGCAAAGATGATTCTTTTCCCATTTGGGTGGTTTGTTAACCTTCTTGAAAATCAATTGGTCATAAAGGCAAGGGTTTAATTTTGAACTAACCATTCAGATTGTTGCTCTGTGTCTGTTCTTATGTCAGTACCCAGTCAAATTTCATGAGAAATTTTTTGCAATCTGTTGCATATTACCAGTTGTCTTATGTAATAGTAAAAAGTCAATGTATTGAATGTCTTCATTTTTTGCTTTTCGAAGGAGCTTATGGCCAGCTTATGCCTTGCTGACTCCACAACTTGAGTGGAAATCAGGCTTACAAAGACAGAGTCCGTTCGTTCAATTTTCTCCACTCAAACCTTTAATCTGTCACCCAGAGCCTCCCTCTTCACTCCCATTTCCATAAGTTCTTGGTCATGGGCTGTGCTGACTGAGTCTGCTATTTATTGTATTGTGTTTTATCAACTCATTATAATTCAGAGAATCATCTGTAGATTTTTATATCTAAGAAAGAAGATTAGGTCTGAGCTGTCAGCTTTTCTCACTGGAAATTAAGTTCATCCATCATCTTTCAGTTCACAGTAGCCCCTCTTTCCACCTGGTACCTGGTTCTTTAGTATAACACTGGCACTGATCCTATTCTTAGCACATGTACCCCAGAGGTGTAGATGGGTGCCAGTGGTGTCAGTGGGGTGGCTGGGTGCGTTGGTGCCTGGGCCTCCAGGTAGTGTGGCCCAGCAGCTGTGATGACAGTGGCAGGTTGGTCCTCACGCTCCCAGGTGGCACATGTGGCACCGTTTGTGACAGTAGCAATGGTGTGCCAGTCCTGAGCCCCTGGGTGGCACATTTGTGTGTGCACTGATGGTGGTGGGCAGGTCAGGGGAAGGTCAGGCGAAAGAGCTGTCAGCATTGCCCAGTTGGGAAGGCCTATCTTCCAGACCCCAGATTGTCGGGGTGGGGGTGGGCAGTAGCACTGTCCTCAGGCCCCTGAAGGTGCACCGGCCTGGGAAGGGCGGGCTGATCCTCAGGAACCTGGGTTGTGCATGTGGGCACTGGTGATGGCAGCAGCTAAAACAGGCAGGCTGGCCTTGTCTTCAGGTTCTCGTGTGGTGCATGCAGGTACCAGCCGCAGCATGTCAGGTAGGCTTGTCCACAGGATTTGGTGTGGTACATATGAGCAGGCCAGTCCTCACGTCACCTGAAGGTGTGCACAGGTGCATGGTGGCCCTGCCGTGGAGGGGGTGGGGTTACCGTCATAGGCAGTGACCACAGTCAGGTGGCCCCCAAGCTCTGGGGAGCATGCACCTAGGTTCCCTTTGTCCTTGGGCAGATTCTCTCGTGGGCCAGACCACCTATTCCTAGAGATAGAGGGTGCTATGTGAGCTAGAGTTTTGGGGACCCAGCCACGCCTCTTGGTCCAGGTGGTGCACGATGCTATAACCCTCTAGGAGAATGTAAGGAGCTGTCAGCGGGGCTCCAGGCATGTGCACATGCAGGGGCTGCAGGACCACAGGGTAGGTGGAGCTTAGCCTGGTGGGGCCTGGGTGCTTACAGTGCAATATCCTGCAGCAGCTGGGTCTCAGGGTTGAGTACGACTCAGCGTGAATTGCCTCTTGGGCACAGCCCGGTTGTGTGGGCTCCAGGCAGCTCCCTTTGTTAGATTCAGGACCTGCAAGGGCTGAGGGCTCTCCGTGGCTAGGATTGCAGGTGGCCTTGGGGGATTGTGCATCGCTGGGGATAGGGGAGTCTGTCCTGGCTCTGAGCTGATCCTGCCAGCCTGGCTGCTTTGCTTCCTTTTCATTCCTTGTTTAGGAGGGTCCCTGCTGAATTCCAGTGTTGTCTCTTAGAGGAGTTCTTCAAGGCATCTAAGCTACTTGTTCTGTGGTCCCTCTCTGTGGAGTAGTCAAGTGCTAGGTGCCTCCATCAGCCATCTTGATGACATCTCTATCTACGGGATGAGTATGAAAGAAGGTATGGAAACGTTTTTAAGCCAGGACAATCTACCCCCTGGCTGCATGCTTTTTACATTTCTCCCACTTCAAAAACACACCACTTCCTACTCACTACACCCAGAAGTGTCATTGATTGTGGCTTTACACACAGGCTGGAAGCTCAAGACCTGCCATTCCAGATGGATGTACTCAATGTATATCATTTTTGCACTATTGTAAAGTTACAAAATTATAATTTTAACCATCCTAACTCAGGGACCATCTACATATCGTAAATTGAAACGTGGACAGGCTGAAAATGGGAAACTAATATTTGAACCCAAAAAGTCCTGGATCCTTGCTATTTAATTTTCTTTAGCTTATCTCTCATGTTGATTTTACTTTAGCTGCTGTGTAGCAGCAGTGTGCTTTCTTCCAGGTTTCAGTATCATTTCTTCACTGGCCTTGACACCCTCCCTGTCATCCTGTACCAGGGCCTTCAGACTTCCACTAACAGTCTCCTGGAAGACCTTTTGGTTTTCATTCTTATTCTTGTCTAGGTCCTTGGAACATCCTCCTTCCTCCTGGTCCCAAGGGATCCTACATGTTTTAGTTGTCTAATGTCAGCACGCCCTATTTAGTATCCATGTCTGTACCAATTCTCTATTGCTGTGTAACAACCCACCTCAAAATTCAGTGTCTCCAAACAACATGATTTTGTTCACAATCTGCAGTTTTAAGCAGGGCTCAGAGAGGCCAGCTCATTCCTTCTCTTACTTGGCAACAGCTGGGGTGACGTGAAACTGGGGACTAGAATTACCTAAAGGCATGTTTGTTCACACATCTGGCAGTCAAAGCTGCCTTGTGGCTGGTACTCTAGCTGGGGTGCTCAGCTGGAGCTACAGGAGGATTCACCATGCGGCTTGGGCTTCCTCACAATATGGCGACCGTGTTCCATGGATAGGCTTCCCTAGAGAGAGCTGTCAGGTGGAAGCTAAATTATGTGTTCTAACCTAAGCTTACAAGTCACACAGCAGTTCCACCATGTTATAGTCACTAGAAACCAGTTGCTAAAGTCAGTTCATTTTCAGGAGAGGGAATTTCATGGCAGAAATGTCAAGCAGTTTGTAGACATGTTTTAAAACTATCACTTCACTCACTTTTTTAAAATCAGATAATCATTACAGCTAAAGGAAAATCATTTATTTCAACTCGGTACTGCTGAAATTCTACAAAGTATTTTTGGTGGTGGTGGTTGTTTAATGTGCTCCCTTATTTTGTCTAAAGAATCAAAAGATTATAATATAGTGCTATTGAATAAAGACATTTTTGTTCAAATGAATGGATTTTGTCACATTTATAGTGGGAGATGATTGCTTCCTAACCCCAAGGATCATCACTCCTGGGAATGTAATTCAAATGATCCTAAGACATTTGCCGTTCAGAAAAAGGCTTATGACATTAGAATGCATATGTCCAGGATTCATTAATCTGAGTCTTACTTTGAAAGTCTTTTTCTGGGAGCCATTTATTGACTCAGGCCTAAATAACTCAATAAGATATCCCTGAGACTTCTCTAGATATTCTGGGGAATAGTCATGCAAGAAGGGGCATGAGACTTTCTATTACGAGCCATTTCAAGGATGAAAGAATTGAATCAAGCATAGAAAAATCTAAGATCAAGTGCAAATGTTGTGTGGCAAAGAGGATGAGACTAAAGACTCTGTTTTTGTGATTGGTGGTGGTTTTAACTTTGGTCTTGATTTCCTGAGCAATTCAAGTGTCTGTATTTCAGGAATCTAGTACAGTATAGATAAAATTTTCTTGCAATTAACTTTATTTCAAAATGTGTTATTAGTTTTCTGTGAGGCTATTGTCAGCCTACGTCGTTACCAAACTATATTATTTTGTTCTTGCAGATTGATCAACAAAAACAAGCACTGGAATTTCCATGTTCAAAATGTGGACGTCAATATGCAAAGAATCAAGTTGTTCAGCCGGAATCGTTACCTAAGGAAATAATCCAAGAAAGATATGAGAAATTACAGACAAAGAATATGAGGTTGAAGCAAGCAATAGTAGACCTCAAAAATTACATGGAAAGGAATATGGTAGACCGTCATCAAGCTGACCAGTATAAACGGGAGATTAAAGCAAAAGCCGAACAGACTGTTGCAGAACAATTCAAAAAAATCAATCTGTTTTTGCAGGTTGGTTCATTTACCTGTGATGCACTTTCATTTATTTCATTGCAGATTATATCGTAGATATATACATTGTATGTGTTTCCTCTACTTCCCCTACGGTAATTTACTTTGTAGATTTCTAGAAGGAAATTGCCATCTGTTTCTCCCTTTAAATTTTTGTTTCCATCATCATTAGAACTAATACGGTCTTTCAGAGTAATGATTCTCCTCCTTAGAGTCATTTGATTATTAAGTCCAGTTGTCATAAAACAAGATTATTAGGAAAAGAAAAAAAACTTATGATTTAGAAATTATCCCATACTCTTGAACTGTTTTTAAGTTATATTGCTCAGGTTTTACAATTTTAAATTGATTCTATAATTCTTTGGATTATCAGATTACATGCGTACTATTTTTAAGAATGATCCAATTTTTTTCTTTGAAAAACATTGTCTTTATACTTATCATAATTGTAGTTTTTTGTCTACAAGTATCCACAGATTTACTGAGTACAATGTGGGTGGTAGATGTACTTATCTATTTTCTACATGATATTGTAATCTAATTTGATTCCAAAAAGTTGCCAGTTTTTTCTATTTCAAAATATTAGGGGTATATAAATATTTTTCTTACATGGATAGCTTTTGTAATGCTTGAGTCAGGGCTATTAGTGTGCCTATCACCCAAAGAGTGTTCATTGCATCCGTTAGGTAGGTTTTCACTCCTCTCCTCATCCCCGGTTTCCCCTGCTTGATTTCCAATGACTTTTACTTCCCTCTGTGCACATGTGTGCCCATCATTTAGTTCCAATTTATTAGAGAATGCATGTGATGTTTGTTTTTCCATTCTTGAGATACTGCACTTAGAATAACGGTCTCCAGCTCCATCCACATTGCTGAAAAAGACATTAATTCATCCTTTTTTATGGCCGAGTAGTACTTCATGGTATGTATGTGTGTGTGTGTATGTATATATATATATATATATATATATACACACACACACACACACACACACACACACACACACACACACACATATATATATATACCACATTTGTTAATCCCCTCAGGAATTGACGGGCACTTAGGTTGATTCCAGATCTTTGCAATTGTGAATTGTGCTGAAATAAACATTTTAATGCAGGTGTCTTGTTGAAAAAAACGACTTCCTTTCCTTTGGGTAGATTCCTAGTACTGAGATTGCTGGATTGAATGGTAGGTCTACATTTAGTTCTTTGAGAAATCTCCATACTATTTTCCATACAGGTTGTACTAATTTTCAGTCCTGCTAACAATGTGTAAGTGTTCCTCTCTCTGTTCTTCCAAGCCAGCATCTATTGCTTTTTTTGACTTTTTAATGAGTGCCATTCTGAAAGGGGTAAGGTGATGTCTCATTGTGTTTTTAATTTGCATTTTACTGGTGATTAGTGATGTTGAACATTTTTTTTTATTTGTTGACCATTGGTCTCTCTTCTTTTGAAAAACTTCTGTTCATGTCTTCTGCCCACTTTTTTTATTTCAGCATATTAAGGAGGTACAAATGTTTAGGTTACATATATTGCCCTTGCTTCCCCCTCCCCCCCCAGTCAGAGCTGCAAGCACGTCCATCCCCCAGACAGTGCGCATCACACTCATCATGTATGTATATACCCCTCCCCTCCCCTCTCCCATCAGGCTCGATGCCTGATGAATGTTATTTCTACATGTGCACTTAGGTGTGGATGAGTTAAAACCAATTTGATGGTGAGTACCTGTGGTGCTTATTTTTCCATTCTTGGGATACTTCACTTAGTAGAATGGGTTCTAGCTCTATCTAGGAAAATACAAGAGGTGCTGTATCACCATTGTTTCTTATAGCTGAATAGTACTCCCTGGTATACATATACCACATTTTATTAATCCACTCATGTATTGATGGGCACTTGAGTTGTTTCTGCATCTTTGCAATTGTGAAGTGTGCTGCTATAAACATTCGAGTGCAGATGTCTTTTTTACAGAATGTCTTTTGGTCTTTGGGGTAGATTCCCAGTAATGGGATTGCTGGATCAAATGGTAGATCTACTTGTATCTGTTTAAGGTATCTCCATATTGCTTTCCACAAAGGTTGCACTAGTTTACAGTCCCACCAGCATTGTATGAGTGTTCTTATCTCTCTGCATCCACGCCAACATTTATTGTTTGGGGACTTTTTGATAAAGGCCATTCTCACTGGAGATAAGTGATATTTCATTGTGGTTTTGATTTGCATTTCCCTGATGATTAGAGATGTTGAGCATTTTTTCATGTGTTTATTGGCCATCCTTCTGTCTTCTTTTGAAAAGTTTCTGTTCATGTCCTTTGCCCACTTTTTGATAGGGTTGTTTGATCTTTTTTTGCTGATTTTCCTGAGTTCTAAATAGATTCTAGTTATCAGCCCTTTATCAGATGTGTAACATGCAAATATTTTTTCCCATTCTGTAGGTTGTCTGTTTGCTCTTGCAATAGTTTCTTTGGCTGTGCAGAAGCTTTTTAATTTGATCAGGTCCCATTTATTTATTTTTGTTGTTGCTGTGATTGCCTTTGGGATCTTCTTCATAAATTCTTTGCCTAGGGCAATATCTTATAAGAGTTTTTCCAACATTTTCCTCTAGAATTCTTATAGTTTCATGCATTAGGTTTAAGTCTGTTATCCACCGTGAGTTGATTTTTGTGAGAGGTGAAAGGTGTGGATCCTATTTCAGTCTTCTATATGTGGCTATCCAGTTTTCTGAGCACAGTTTATTGAATAAGGATTCTTTTCCCCAGTGTATGTTTTTGTCTGCTTTGTCAAAGATTAAATGGCTAAATGAGGATGGTTTTATATCTGTGTTCTTAATTCTGTTCCACTGGTCTCTGTACCTGTTCTTGTGCCAGTACCATGCTGTTTTAGTTACTATAGCCTTGTAATATAGTTTGAAGTCTGGTACATTGATGCCTCCTGTTTTGTTCTTTTTGCATAGGATTGCTTTTGTTATATGGGGTCTTCTCTGGTTCCATACGAAGTGTTGAATTATTTTTTCTAGATCTGTGAGAAATGATGTTGATATTTTAATAGGGATTGCTTTGTATCTGTAGATCACTTTGGGTAGTGTAGACATTCTAACAACATTGATTCTGCGAATGCACGAGCATGGTATGGTTTTCCACCATTTTACATCCTCTGCTATTTCCTTCCTCAGTGTTTCATAGTTCTCCTTGTAGAGGTCCTGTACCTTCTTAGTTAAATATATTTCTAGGTACTTTATTTTCATTGTTGCTACTCTGAAGAGTATTGAGTCTTTGATTTGGTTCTGAGGTTGACTGTTATTGGCATATATGAATGCCTCTGATTTGTGTGTATTGATTTTGTATCCTGAGACTTTACTGAATTCATTTATCAATTCCAAGAGTCTGTTGGTTGAATCCTTTGGGTGTTCTATATATAATATCATATCATCAGCAAAGAGTGAGAGTTTGATCTCTTCTGTCCCCATTTGGATGCCCTTAATTTCTCCTCTCTTGTCTAATTGCTCTAGCAAGGATGTCCAGCACTATGTTGAACAGTGGGCATCCTTTTCTGATTCCAGTTCTAAGTGTTAATGCTTTCCATTTTTCCCCATTCAGGATGATGTTGGTTGTGGGTTTGTCATATATGGTTTGTATCATTTTTAGGTAAGCCCCGCCTATGCTTATTTTGTTAAGCATTCTTTTCATAAAAGAGTGTTGAATTTTGTCAGATGCTTTCTCTGCGTCTATTGAGAGGAACATATGGTCTTTGTTTTTGCTACTATTTATGTGGTGAGTTATATTTATAGATTTGTGTATGTTGAACCATCCCTGCATCTCTGGGATGAAGCCCACTTGGTTGTGATGGATTATTTTTGTGAGAAGCACCTGAATTCGGTTGGCTAGGGTTTTGATGAGAATTTTTGCATCTATATTCATAAGGGGTGTTGGTCTGCAGTTTTCTTTTTTTGTTGTATCCTTTCCTGGTTTTGGTATCAGGGTTATGTTGGCTTCATAAAATGTGTTGAGGAGGATTCCATCCTTCTTGATGTTGCGGAATAATTTCTGCAGGATAGGCATCAGTTCTTCTTTGTAGGTGTGGTAAAATTCCGGTGTGAAACCCCTTTAGAGTTATTTGTTTGGGGTTATTTCTTTGCCTCTTGCTGATTTGTTTTAGTTCTTTGTAGATTCTGTATGTTAGCCTTTTATCATATGTAGGATGTGCCAATATTTTCTCCCAATCTGTAGGTTGTTGGTTTTCTCTCTTATTTGCTTTGGCATGTAGAAGCTTTTTAATTTAATCAAATCCCATTTATTTATTGTGTTGTTGCTGTAATTACCTTTGGGGTCTTAGTCATAAATTGTTTGCCCAGGCCGATATCTAGAAGTGTTTTTTCTACATTTTCTTTTAGATTTTGTATGGTTTTATGCCTTACATTTAATCCTTTTATCCATCTTGAGTTAATTATTGTGAGTGGTGAGAGCAAAGGATCCTGTTTCATTCTTCTGTATGTGGCTATCCAGTTTGTTCAGCACTGTTTATTGAATAGAGCTGCTTTTCCCCAGTGTATATTGTCTGCTTTTTCAAAGATGAATTGGCTGTAGGTAGATGGTTTTATATCTGGGTTCTCTGTTCCATTCCATTGGTCTGTGTCTCTGTTTTTTTGTACCAATCTCATGCTCTTTTAGGTACTATAGCCTGGTAGTATAGTTTGAAGGCTGGTAATGTGATGCCTCCAGATTAATTCTTTTTGCTTAAGATTCCTTTGGCTCTTTGGGCTCCTTTATGGTTCCAAATGAAGTGCAGAATTATTTTTTCTAGCTCTTTATATATATATTTTTTTATTTTCTATTTCTTTTACTTCTGTTCTGACATTTGTTCTTTCTTTTCTTCCACTGGCTTTGAGTTTGGTTTTCTCTTTTTCTTCTAGTTCCTTGACATGTGCTGTTAGCTTATTAGTTTGTGATATTTCTGTCTTTTTGATGTAGGCATTGAAAGCTATGAGTTTACCCCTGAGGGATGCTTTTGGAAAATCCTATATCTTGCGATAGCTTCTGTCCCCTTTGTCATTCAGTGCAAGGGACCTTTTATTTCCATCTTAATTTCATTCTTGATCCTATAATCATTGCACAGCAGGTTGTTTAATTATCTTGTCTTTGTGTAGATTTGAGTGTTTCGCTTGTGATTGATTTCTTGTTTTATTCCACTATGGTCTAAGAAAGTACATGGTATGATTTTAATTTTTATGAATTTCTTAAGACATGTGTTGTGGCCTAAGATATGATCAGTCTTGGAGAATGTCCTATGTGCTGATGAGAAGGATGTATATTCAGTAGTTTTGGGGTAGAGTATTACGTAGAGGTCTCTTAGGCCCGTGTATTTTAGAGTCCTGTTTAAGTCCAGTGTTGATTTATTTATTTTCTGCTTTGATGATTTGTCCAGCTCTGACTGTGGGGTGTTGAAGACCATGGCAAGTACAATGCTGCTGTTTATTTCTTTGCTTAGCTCTAGTGGAATCGGCTTTGTGTATCTGGGAGCTCCTGTATTGGGGCACTTATATTTAGGATTGTTATGTCTTTTTGTTAAATTGCTCCCTCTACCATTATATAAAGATCCTCTGTGTCATTCTATAGCTTTGTTGATTTAAAGTCCACTTTATCTAGTATGAAATGTCTACACCTGCTCTCTTCTTGTTTCTGTTCATGTGGAATATTTTTTTTCCATCCTTTCACGTTGAGTCTGTATGTGTCCCTGTGGTTTAGATATGTTTCCTGGAGACAGCAGACATTTGGGTGGTGTTTTGTCAGTCATTTCACCAGACTATGTCTTTTGAGTACAGCATGCAGACTCTTAATGTTGAGTGATAGAATTGATATCTGGGTTGCTGATGGGTTTTTGCCATTTTGGGTAGTACCTTATGGTTTAGTTTTCCCTCTTGTGCTGTTATTTTATAAGAACTGTGAGTTTTAGGTTTTCTTGGGTGATCTGACACTGGTGGGTATCTATTATGCTGATTCATATACAATGCAATTCTGAGTATTTCCTGCAGGACAGGTCTGGCCAGGGCAAATTCCTTCAGTGTTTGCTTGTCTGGAAAAGACTTAATTTCTCCATCCATTGTGAAACTTAGGTTTGTAAGATTCAAAATCCTAGTCTGGCAGTTGTTCTGTTTAAGAAGATTGAAGATGGGGCCCTATTCCCTTCTGACTTGTAAAATCTCGACTGAGAAGTCTGCAGTTAGCCTGATGAGTTCCCCTTTGTAGGTTAGTTGTTGGCTTTTGTCTTCTTGCTTGCAGAATTTTCTCCTTCATTTTGATTTTGGGCGGGTTGATTACTACACGTCTTGGAGATGCCCTGTTTGCTGTGAATTTTCATGGTGTTTGATGACTGTCTTATATCTGAATGTCTGAATCTCTGGCAATACCAATAAGTTCCTCCATAAGGTCCTTAAATAGACTTTCATGCTTTTTGTTCTTTCTTCTTCTCCCTCAGGAATACCTATAATTCATATGTCAGTTTGCTTCACATCGTCTCATATCTATCTCAGTGATTGCTCAGTCTTTTTTATTCTTTTCTCTGCCTTTTTGAATGACTGGATTAGCTCCAGAGCCTTGTCTCAAGCTCTGAGATTCTTTCTTCTCCTTCTTTCTTTCTGTTTTTGAAGCTTTCTACTATTTTTTAAAATTCCCTAAATAACTCTTTCACTTCTTTATGTTCTGTTACATTCTTTCTTGTGTTGTCTCCTAAGTGACTTTTTCATTGATTTCCTGAAATATTTCTTGGCTGATTTTTGTTGGTTGTCAACTTTCTCTTCAATTCCATCCATCTTATTTGCCATCCACATTCGTAAATCCATTTCTGTCATTTTGGCAAATTACATTCTGGTTGGAGTCCAGTATTGTAGCTCCATTGTGATTGCCTGGCAGTGTCGAACGATTTCATTTTTTTCTGTTGCCAGGGTTCTGTTGGTGATTTCTTCTCATTTGACTCCTCTTCACTCGGCTCTGGGCTAATAGGTTCACAGGGTACCTGTTCTCCTTTGCTGAGAACTCTGCTGTTTACTTAGGAGAAGGGGTGGACCCTAGGTGATGCTTTTGTGTCCTAGTCTTGAATGTTGACCCATCAGAGAGGGGTGGGTGCACCGAGAGCCTGTAGAACAGCTGTTCTGTTTTGATCCATTCCCCTGCGATGGCCTCAGCTCAGGGTGGTACTGTATGATCTTCCTATGGGGTGGTGAGTTATTCCCCAGCTTATTGATGGAAGTTTGAGTTGGGGGCTGTATGCAACCCTCTCCACAGAGACTGATGCTGTAGGGGATTGCTCTACTGAGGTTCACCCAGCAGAGGTGACAGTGGCAGCTTGGAGAGGCTCTCTAGGCAGTGTCCTGGGTGAACGGGCTCTGGACATTTGCTTGATCCCAGTCCAAGAGTGATGGGTGCTCAAGGCTGTGGGATCCCTCATGAAGTGTTGGACCTTGGGGAGGTTCTGCCAGCTCACTGGCAGTGGTGAAGACTCAGGGGTTTGTTCTTGGGGCCCAGGCACAACTCTGTAATCTCAGAGGTTGTGTTGCAGGACTGGCCAGGGCCCTAGAGCCACTTGGGCAGAGCTTCAGGCCTAGGTACAGCAAGAGCCTTTGAGCTGGGTCTGGGGATCACAGGAGCAGAGGTGCACAGATGGGGGGACTGTCCGATTGGCATGGAGACTGCTGATGCTGAGCCACTTAGGTAGGGGTTTGTCCCAGCTGAAGGACCACAGAGGTTCTCCCCCTCTACCTAGATCCCACCAAGGCAGTTGTCCAAGTCTTCCCAGTTGGTTCCTGTAGCATCTGAGGCTCCTCCTATGCTCAGAACTCACACTGGGGAGTGGGGCACTCGGCTCGCTGACACAGGCACGGCACAGGGAAGCGTCAGTTCTGTATGCTCCCTCCCTGGCCCAGCAGGAGTGATGGGAAGACTCCTGCTGGAAAGCTGAGTCCTGAACAGACCTGGCTCCGTGCACCTGAGCATTCAGGGTGGTGTAAGCTATAGAAACCCAGGATCAGCAGCCACCACATCTTTGCTGTGCCTGTTCTCCAGGGCAGTGTCTCTGCACAGACTCTGCTGCAGCTCCCCATCAGTCTACAGGTCTGCAGTAGTGGAGGGAGTCCCCTCCCGGGTCAAGCCACCTGCAACTTTTATCTGCTGCTTAAAAGCAACACCCACACAGGCTGCTTCTATTCTCCCTCTTTCCCTGTTCCCAGCAGTGTACATTATATTGGGACACCCAGGTTAATTTCTGAGACAGTAGGTGTTGCTTGTGAATAAGAGTCTACCAGGCCTCGTTTGATTGAATCAGTAGATGCTGTCATGGGCTGTGCAAATTATTCTCCCTGCCAGTAGGTGGTGCTTCTAGGAAAGAGCCAGCTGCAGAGTTGTTCTCTGGGGCCTGTGGCTGGCTCAAGTCCCTCAGAGAAGTTCTCAAATGCGCCAGGCCGTGGGAGGGGACTCCTTCTTCTCCATGACAGTAGCAGTGCGTGGAGGAACCAGGCTGGACAGGGCTGAGTCAGAGAGCCTGCCTCAGGCTCAGCAGAGGCAGGTGTCAAAGGTCAGTTCCCAGGATGCTGGATAAAGCCACTAGGAAGGGACTGAAGCAAGTTATCAAACTAGAAAGGCTGCTCGTAGGAGAGGGGCCATCTGGGAATCACAGACTGGCTGTGGGAGTGGGTTTCACTCTTCTCCCTCCTTCTCTGTCCTGGTCATCTCCTTACAGCATATGGTTGCAAACGGGAGGCCGAACTTGCTCAGCTCACGAGCAGTGGTGCCGTGGGTTGGGAACTTCACTGCCTGAGGTCCTGCCTCAGTCTGAAAGTGTGGCTTTCCTGTGGGGTCAGGGGTGCTCCGCCAGTTCACTGCAGTTCTGACCCACACTGCACTCTGTTGTCAGTTCTGCCCACGTGGGCTCACTTGCGTCCAGAAGTTAGTTGTCAGATCTCCCCTCAGTGCCCCCAGACAGTCCTAGTCCTCGGGGCATGAGATCTAGTCCTCGGGGCATGAGATCTGGCCTGTGTGCCTTTCCCCTAGAGCTCCAAGTTCATTCTCTGACCGTGCCAGAGAGAATCGTGCTGGTCCCGAGTTATCCATGAAGTGCTGAAGCAGGCTAGGTACCCCTCTGCCTCAGGGTCCACCCTTCACTGCTGAGTGCCAGTGGGCGGCACCAACGAGTGCTGGTGAGCAGCTCCAGGAAGTGCAAGTGGGCAGGGAACCCCCAGAGTAGGCACCCCTGAAGGGTCCACTGAAGGCCCTCAAGGGGAAAGGTGTGGGCCCCACTGTCTGTGGACACCTCAGTGTCACGGGTGCACCAACAGAGGGGAGACAGCTGCTTTTGAGAGTTTCAGTTCAGTCACCCCTTTGGGCTGCAATCAGTGAGAGAAGGGGGAGGAAAAGAGTCTGAATGGATGAGAGCCAGTACTCCAGCCCACCATGTCTGGCTCCCTGGAAGGAAGCCCACAGGGAATTTCCAGGCTCTAGGATCACACAAATTCTCCAGGGCTCACTGCAGTCTGGGCATGAGTTGGGAGCTGTCTGTGTAGGAACAGCTGACATGAAAACTGGATGGCTGGAGCTCCCTGGGGTGGACAAAGGAACACTATGTGTGGAGAAGCAGGGTGGCACCCACCATCTCAGCTCCAGCTTGTGGCTATGGGGAGTGATCCAGAAGAGGTTAGAAGCCTGATGCTTTATTTTGTGGATGTTCCCAGTCCAGTGGTGGCAACAGCCCTTGGGCTCGTGAGGGTAGAAAAGCTCTCCAGGGGCTTGGAGGACCGCTGACCACCATAGGTGTGAGGGAAGGAGAAATGAAACCCCCTACCTGCACTCTCCACTGGGCTCTGAGCTTCCCTGGGTTGATCTCTGTGGATATCGTTTTCCTTTCTATTCTTTTCTGCAACTACTTCCTGTGAAATCTCTGACAGACTCTGGCACCTTTCCTTGTGAAATACATCTGAGTTGTGTTTTTTCCTTCTTCTCCTTTATCTGAAACAGTTTTTTCCCTGTGGGATGCTCTGGCAGCTGAAGTCTCTAGTCAGCCGACTTCCCTCTCCCCCTGAATTTTTTAATAATCCATATAGAATAATCCATTTAGTTGATATTGATGATAAATATTTTAAACTTCAGCTTCTTTGGCTCTCTGAGGCCAGATGTGGTGAATCATGCCTGTAATCCCAGCACTTAGGGAGGCTGAGGCAGGAGGGTCACTGGAGGCCAGGAGTTTGAGACCAGCCTGGGCAACATAGTGAGATCCCTGTCTCTACAAAAAATAATAAAACTACCTGGTATGTGCCTGTAGTGCCAGGTACTCAACCTGAGCCCAGGAGCTGGAGGCTGCCATGAGCTGTCTCTTCCAGCCTAGGTGACAAAGGGAGACCATGTTTCTAAAAAGGAGACAAAATAAAATAAAATGAATAAAATACTCTCTGAAGCACTGACTCTGAAGCAAAGGAAAGAAATATATAATAATTGTCCAGGTTATAATGATTAATATTGCATCATTTAAATTTGTTTCAGGCCTATGCAGCACAACGAGATAAGAGACAAGAATTAAGAGAGAAAGAAGTGGCTGCAGTAAAGCGTGAGATGGAACTGAAAGTTAAATTTCTCGAATCTAAACTCCACAAAATGAAAATGTATCAAGAATTTGATAATGTTGAATTGCAAAAGATAAGCTACTCTATGAAGTTAGAAGGAGAAGCTAAAAAATCCTTGGCATGTGGACCAGAAATGTAAGTCAAAATATGAAATCATAGAAAGTAAGCTCATTAATTTGACTTGAAAGCATAATTTTTAGTGGGACAAGTTCATGAGATTGGCGGGATGTGACAGCTAACTAGACACTATAATTCTGGAAAATGATACAGTTAAATGAACTTACCTTTAAAATGTTCATCCAGGACTCTTTGGCTCTCACTTTCTTCTGATTTTAAAACCCCTTATTATTCTCATGTAGTTAACCTAGTCTGTTAGCCTTTCAGCTAAGTATTTTTGAAGCTTTATAATTGAGACAGTGATAACTGTTCTATAATTGCTTTTCACCATTCCTTTCATTAGAAATGTTAATAAGTTTAACTATGTTTTTGGGAGATGACCACGTAAACTGAAAGGGTTAAGTCCTCCTCCTCCTCCTGCTGCTCTTGGCACCTTCAGGCACTCGGTACATTAACCTTCCTTGATGGTGATCTTTGGAATTATCAGTAGAGGGTGCCTTGAGACCAGCAATATTTTATAGTTTTTCCACTCTAGATAAAGTCATGTGTGTGAAATGGGGAATGGCTAACGTAGGGAAGAAAGAAAGTATAATTCACAAGGTGGTTAAAAATAATCCTTTGGTCAGTCTGAGGGTCCGGTGTATGGATGACAAAGGGCAGCCCCCCCTCTGAGGCCTGGGTAATGGTGGGAGGAGCTCACTGCCTTTGGAGCTGCCTTAGTTCTTTTTGATCACCAGCTCCACTATCTCATGCTCCCCTTGGACTTGGTACTCTGAATTATTCCTCAGTGCCAAATGCTTGATTTTCCCCACATGATGAGTGAAATGCACAAGGGTGGTGAAAGCAAATGTTGAAAATGTCTTTGAGGGATGTTTTTCTTAAATCTCTAAATTGGTTTACTGAATACAAATATTTCTAGTTTTTTTTTTTTTTTTAGTTTTTAGTCTTTTATTATCTATACTTAAGGAATACAACATGATGTGTTGATATCTTTATACATATTGAAATGGCTGTTATAGTCAAACAAATGTATGCATCATCTCACTTCCCCTTTAAATACAAGTATTTCTAACGGCATCTTCAAGAATCTTGCAAGTAGAGCTATTCCAGAAGGCAGCAAGTATTACCTGTTAAGCCATACATCATCGATAGCCATTTCCCTCCCCTCCTTACTTTGTTTGAGTTACTTGTTGTCTTCAAAATTCCCGTAGGGATATGTGTACTTGTTCAGAGCAATTTTAAAACTATAACTACATCCACTAGACTTGCTCTCTGACACATATTCAGAATTACAACACTGTTTAATGGGAAATTCCATTTTCTGAAGATAACTTTTTAAAAAGTACAATCATTTAGGAAAAAATGAAATAGCGTTTGTGTTTTGTAATCTCCCAGAATGAGTGAGAGACCAGCAGAGCTCAGTAACAAACTCCTTGTAGACTAATAGCAGCCAGATCTGCTTTTACCACTCAGGCCTTGAGGCCAGTCATACCGCCAGCTCGTGGTGGCATTCTTAATAACGGTTTAGGTCTTGACAGAGAATTGATTCCAAATGAAAACTTAATGGTCCCTGCCTCCTGCCCATGAACTTCAAATAATGACATGAAGAACAACTTGATCACAGTTAGTTATGTCACCTTTTTCCTTTGGGTTTCAGATTTCTGATAGAATACTTCTTTTGAATTTGGTGAAATACTGAGTTGTTTAATTGATTTATGCTTGTTAAGTAAAGGGTCATAATTATCTGTGTTCATAAAGAGAGGAAAGATAAATTTTATAGTTTTATGGAAGTCCTTACAGCTCTTATTTTCAACAGATACCCATTTGTTAATGTTATTCAATAAACAAAACTAAACTGGCACATTTTAAATTTCCTTAGAAGCTGTGTTTAAGTTAGATTTTAGAAATTGAATATTATGGACTAATAACTTAAAGTATGTTTACAGGTGCTTTTGCTTCCTTTCTAACTGACTTTAGCTTGGCTGTGGTTGATAACGCTTTGAAAGATTTCCTGCACCATCTCAAGTTTTCCAACATTAATCATAAGTGAATGATTGGCATCCAGATACTTAACCACATATGCATGTTTATTATTTAAAGGAAGCTCAGATAAATAAGTTTTATGAAATAAACACTCCCAAATATTAAAAAAGATAAATTTCTGTTTTTAAAAGTTTGTCATTTTGCTACATAAGAATATATCCTTAATTGCTATCTTACAGCATTTTTATCCCAATTATTATAAACTGTACCTACTACAGGGCAATCATGCAGCAGTTTTAAAATAGATAAATCAAGGAACTATTTAAATTTTGAAAATGGCATTCACTCGAATGATTGATGACTAAGCTGGCAATGACATCAAGAGTCTTTAAACAGTGACTACAACCAAACAGATTTCCTTATACTCTTCCTCCTCAGAATACTGTATAATGCCAATATGGTCCCCAGCTCTCATGAAGATGTAACAAGGACCTTCCACTCCAACCCTGTGATTTCACTCATGTTAAGAATCCACTTCTGAGGATCTCAAGATGAATTCAACAATGAAAAGCTGTATCAATTGCAGAACGCTAAGGAAAAAAACAGTTGAACTATACTTAACCAAGTTGAAGATATTCGTCTAATGTTTGACCATTTTTGATTAGGAAGAAAATTTTAAAAGCCAATCAGAGCGGTACATGCCTGTACTCCCAGCTACTCATGTGGCCTAGGCAGGAGGATCACTTGAACCCAGGAGTTCAAAGCCATAGGGCAGCATGATTGTGCCTAAGAATAGCTGCAGCACTCCACTGGGCAACACAGCGAGGACCTCTCTCAAAAAAAATTGTTTCAAAAAAAATTTTGTTCAAACAGTTGTTTGAACCAAAATCCATCAAAAATAACAGCTAGTTTTCATTGTGTATCATTGTTATTAAAATATTCATTTCAGTCCATGTACCCTGCCATTTAGTTTTGATGCTGTGTTTGTTATCTCCTTAATGTGGAGAAAAGTAACATAGACCTGTGTTAAATGAGGCCTCAACCTTCTTTCTTTACCTGAATTCATGTCATAAGAAATCAGAGCAGAGCAAAGCTCAGGCAGGCTGCAATCTCTCTGAGCCCCTGTTGCCTTTTATGTAATATTAAGGACTTTGACTAAATCACAGCATTTCAGACATTTTTAAAAGATTATGTAAGAAATATAACTTGTCATTTTTTTAGAGAAATTGCATGAAACCGTTTCACATAGGGCAGATAGAAGTAGAGCTGTCTAGTTAAAGGAGGGCTGGGGGCTCTGAAGTTGTGACTTCCGTATCCCTTCACCCTGCAGTGTCCTCTGTAGGACCTCAGATTTCTGTGGGACATAGTTTGAAAATCACCAGTTAGGAGGGAATCCTTCCAATTAGCAAAAAAATGCCGGCATATTGTTCATGTGCGTGTAATTTTCTCACCTTATACTTTTAAGAATGGAATGATACAAATGAAGGTGTAGATGTGCTGCCTTGTTAATGTTGGGCTTGAACCCACCTCTACCACCTGAGACATAATCCCCACCTGGACAAACAGAGAGAGGCCACAGGGAAAGCAGAAGCACTTTTATTAAAAATATGTGTTTTACTCCAGAAGAAGCTAGCATGGTTTTTGAATTAGCATTATGCATAAGCTTAACTGAATTTTTTTTTTTATTTCACCTGGCAGTGTTCAGTTTCTCCTAAGCTATTGCTTTACACACCTCAAAAGCCACGGATGGAACCCTTGTCTAACTGAATAGGACAGGGATTAATGTCCCCAAGACATTTTTCTGTCCTTTTGTTTTCCATAATCTGTGCCAGACACTGTATTGTCATTCCATTGAGGACAATAAGTCTGAACTTCTTTTAAGGGAACTAAGAAGAAAATCTGTGATTTCAGGGAAAAGGAAGGATAAAATGCAAAGAACTTTTAAAATGTCCTTTAATGTTGGCCAATGTTCACTTGTGTATGTAGATAACACTCCCCCCTCCCCCGGCCTGCCACCAGCCAGGAGAAAAGTGGAGCCATCAACACTCCAGACCCTCTTTTTCAGCCTCTGGGGGCCCCTCCAGAGTGGCTCCTGCCAGCATTTGGGATCTGTCCGTTTGTTCTCTGAGCTTCCGTCTCTAATCCCAGAAGAGATAGTTACAGTAGTATTTCCTTAATTAAAGTCATTCATGTAAAAACCTGCAGTTGACATTGTGTTTATTAATGCTTATGTAAGATTCTTTCGTTAAGTCCCTCTCCTTTTATCTGGTTTTGAGTTATTTTACAAGACCTGGCTAGTAATAGTCTGGTCACATTATTCAGTTTATAAGTGCTGTCTGTAATGTTATTGTCACAGAAATGTTATGGAAAATGGTCTCTCAAAATATTGGGAAACCTGTTTTCAAAAATTTGAACAGGCACTGGATATCATATTATCATTATCATCAGAAAGTATTTATTACATTCAGTATACTATTTCAGACCCGGTTCTGGGCATTCAGGGAGAAAATACCTTTCCTACAAAAGATTTCAGTAAGAACCCTCCCTCTAGAGGGGGATGCTTGCAATGTAGTTTGAGATATTCCCACCCATTTCATAATTAAGTAGATAAATACAGCTATAATTAGATGTTTCAATTAGTTGGTACCAATTCTGGAAAGAAATCGCAGCTACGGTTGGAAGAGCTGTATATTATTTTCCCTGTTTCTAATTCTAGAGAGCCATGAATCAAAGAAACTAAGTTTGAAAACTGGCTCTAACCTATACTTATCTATTTTTCAAGCAAATTTTCTGCAGTCTTTGTGGCCATATGAATAAAGAAATGTTAGTCCTAATACAGATAGCTTAATAATTTTACTTCCTCTTGGCCGATGGAATTTTCACATAATGTGACAGTAGCACCTTCTTCATGGATGTATTTAAGATTCTGCGGTGAAAAGTTAATAGCGTAGAACATTTCTTAAAATTTTAAATTTATAATAGTGGAAAATGGAAAGTCGATTTTAAGGAAAAATCCATTACACTGAAAAATGGTTTAACCTTTTATAAAAGGCAGGGTTTTGCTAAGAATTAGATATTCATTTTAGAATATGACTTGAATCGTCCAACATTTGTACAATTAAGAGAAAACATCACCCTTTTGGAATGATGGATATCCAAGAATAGAGCCATAATAATTGCATGTTTATGAGATTAAATAGCATTATACGTATATATTTTCTATTACGTAAATGTAAAATAAGTAGGAATTGTATTTCATTTATGGGATTATTTTTGTGTTGAAGCAAGCCTCAAGTTAAGTCTAGTCTGGACATGTATTAAAAGCCAAAGTTTGTAAGTGAGATATGATTCCCATGATAATGTCTCTTGTTTACTTAAACATTCTAAATAATATTAGACTTATTTCAGATGCAGCAGGAGTTAGAAGAAAATATAACTCTATATAGCAAATGATATCCCTTTCCATTGTTTGATTAATAGATACTACATTTAGTATTTTTTCTTAGACACATCTAGTAAAAGATGTGAAAACATAAACATTTGTACTGAAGAGCATACTTATGCCTCATGAATTCGTCATGTTCCATAGCCTTAAGAACATCTCATGACATCTCTGTATGGCTTTTTTTCAGACTCCACACTTCATTCCTGCATCCCTGTGGAAGTGTCCAGAGGCAGGCTGAAACTGTTCACAGAATAACCAAACCCTCCTCAACTTCTCAGGTTTATGGCCAAAATGGGACAGCCGTTTCAGTTCATAAGCAATCACTTGACAGGTGACATTTTAAATCAGTCATTTCCTATGTTATTGGTTTACTTTTGCCCTCAGAAAAAGTTGCATATTCCTTGGCACGGGATAAAAACTCCCCAATCAGCTTGCTCCCTGTCAAGGTATTCAGCCTTTTCTCTTGCCACTTGCCCTCCTCTCCCCCTTTGCTCTAGCATCTCACCAAACTAGACTACTTAGAAGTAAGTGCACAAGGACTTAGAAGTCCTAAGAAGGACTTAGAAGTAAGTCCTTCCTCAGCTCCAGCTGGTTGCGTTTGCCACTTCCTTCTGTCTGGCACACTTTGTCCTTGTCCTTCAGGTTTCAACCTACATTCATCTCCACATAAAGTCTACAGTATTGACACAAAACTTGGACAGATGGCCCTTGTGTGTGTTCCAATAGTGTCCAGTTTTATACGTGTCGTGGTATCTGTGACTCTGTGCGGAAACTGCCTGTTTCTCAGCATGGTTGTGGAATAAGTGAATGAAGAATGGGAAAACCAGAGCTCTGACACTTAACCACAATCACAGTTAATTCAGTGTGCTACTGTGGGCAAATAATATTTAATAGTCATTTTGTCTTGTAGTCATACATACATATTTTTCATTCTTATTAACCCTGATAAAGTTCTCAACTTATTTTTAGTGACTTACACTTAGTATGAAATCTTTAGGGAAAGAATGTAATTCTTTCTTTTTCTTTCCACATGCTGCTGAATTGGAATCTAGATCCTATAGAGCTGCTGCTCCAGGATCTTCTGATGAGTCAGATCTGCATGAAGATCTAATTTGAAAAGCATCCTGAAGATGTGTACTGATGTTAAGGAGAAATTATATTGTACTGGGAGACTTTCGAGGAGACCTCACAAATGAAAACCGGTATCATTGAGCATATGCAGGCTGCCCAAGTGTCTGCTGCTTAATCAGCCAAACAAGCAAGTTTTCAAGAATACATTAGTGGCATACATTGATGGCTAATTTCTGTTTTCCAGTTTTTATCACTATATATAGTGACAGACATCACTGTATGCTTAGACAGACATCATATCGACATACTGGGACTGTGGTCACTGTCGATGTTTGCATTTATAACAGTTGTTACAGTACCACTGAACTGGCAGAATTTTAATTTTAAGCACTGATTTATATGACTTATTCCTCATGGAAAAATAAAATTTGCCTAAGGTTTCTTACTTTATCTGTTTATTTGTTTATTTTTTATTAACTTCTTCAAATATTCTTAAAATTATAGAAAAGTTCCAAGTTTTAGTACAGAGAGCTTTTTGTTTTTGAACTATTTGAGCATTAATTGGTGGCATTGTGCCATCACCCCTGATTACTTTAGTGGGTATTCCTACAAGTGAGGACCTTCCACGTAGCTGCAATACAGTCTTGGTAATCAGAAAGTTAACATGAATACATGCAATTATTAAATGGTCTGATTCTTTCCAAGTTTTATTAATTGTCTATAATGTCCTTGGTAACCATAGAATCCCATTCAGATCCATGGATTGCATTTAGTTGTCCTGTCTCTTAGATTCTTTCAGTCTGGAGCAGCTCCTCAGTCTTTTCTTGACCTTCACTACCTCTAATCTTTTGAAGAGTAAAGTCCAGTAATGTAGAGTGTCCCTCCATTGGGTTTTCTGAGCTTTCATTATGATTAGGTTTAGACCATATCATTTTGGACAAGAGTATCACAGAAGTGATCCTGTGAGGTTCTCGTTGCATCCTGTCATGTGACCTACAATCTGGCTTGTCCTATTACTGGCGGTGTTAGCATTGATCAGTAACAGTGGTATCTGCCAGTCTCTCATCTGTAAAGTTACTTTTTCACCTTGTAATTAATTAGGATTTCGTGGGCTTGGTAATTTGAGATATGTAAATATCTCTGTTCCTCATGAAACCTTCAATTGATTCATTTACTTTTTTCAAAATGGATTCATGGTTGATCTTATTCCATGGCTTACAATTTGTTGATATTTAAAATGTATTTTTCATTGTATAAGTATTCTGTTTTGTAAAATTCAGACATACAGAAAAATTATAGCAATAGTACAAAGAATTCTTGGTTGGATACCGTCCCTCAAATGTTAACGTTTGACTACATTGGCTTTATCCTTTCTCTGCCTTCTCTTTTCTTTCTACCTATAGAAATATATAATATACACTTTTTTCTGAACTCTTTGTAAGTTGCAGACCTGATTTGTCTTTTTTTGTGACTATGTCACTGTGTATCTCCTGTAATAAGGAATTATCTTCTTATATGATCTTATAGAGCTTTATCATAATTGTTGAAATCTAGAAATTAAAATTGGTTCAATATTAACATCTCATCTACAGACTGGGAACTAAAAATAAAATCCTAAGGCTCCTGCTAACTGAACAGATGCCTCTCGCCAAGGGGACTCCAGAAAAACCTTAAAACTGAGTCCCCAGCCATCATGGGATGGCAGGTGTAAAGCACAATTACATGCACAGGTCTTCTCATTACTATTCATGACTCTTCTAATAGCTTGTTAAATATGTATATTTAGCCATCCAGCTCAGTACAAATCGTGTTTCTTTTGTCCATCCCTTGAAACATGTGTTCTTGGCTTGAGGCGACAGCCGTGTTTCCCAGCCTGTCAGAATGACCGCTGCAGGTTGAAAATACTTCATGAGATATAAAGCTCTCCTTTTTCTAAGTATATAAACCTCATTGTATATTTTTTTAGTTAATAAGACCTTATTCAGATTTTTCCAATTATCTCAATATCCTTTATAGCCAAAGAAAATTCAAGATTAGGGATTGTCACAATCCATGATGTGTTGCGTCCATTTGTCAGGTCTTTTGAGTTTTTTAATCTGGGACAGTACCTGGGTCTGTCTTTGATTTTCATGGCATTTACATTTTTGCAGAGCACAGGTCAGTTATTGTGTAGGTTTTCTCTCAGTTTGGGTTCCTGTGAAGGTTCCTCATGATTTGATTCAGGTTATGCTGCATTCAGGCAGGAATGTCACAGAAGTGATGCCGAGTTCCTCTCAATGCAGCATATCTGGAAGAAGATGTTGTCACTTGGTGTCATGACTGGCCAATGTTGACTCTGATTATTTAGTGAAGAAGGATGTGCTGGGGTTGTCTGTGGCAAAGTTGCTATTTGCCCTTTGCATTTCAGAAAGCTCTTGCGTGAAGGTACTTGGAGGCTCTGTAAATATCTGGCTGCTGCTCAGAATTTCATGCCCTAGATTGAACATTTCATTCATTGCTGATTCCTGCCTGAGTAAATTATTATGGTGATTGTTGCCAAATGATTATTTTCTCATTCTTTCATTCCTCATATTATGCATTAATAAATAAAATCGACAAAGAGGGGTGAAGGGAAATCTTACAATTTTGGTAGGCAAATGCCCCCAGATTTGGTCAGTGTAGCCATTTCAAGCTGACTTCATGTCTTTTTGGTCTCTCCCCATTACTCTTCGAGTACTTCCGTACCTTCTGGCAGAAAACAATGTTCCAAGCTCATGTTGTATTTTCTCTGCCCTATCCCTGGAATCAGCCATGTTTTTAGAAGCCCTGATTCCTTTTAAGGGAGAATGATATTTGGAAACCATGATCTGGACACGTGTTGTGGCCGGTGTGCTTTGGGCTATTGGGGTCATCCTTGCTCACAAGCTTCCTCCGTGAGCAAAGCAGGGAGCACATGTGTATGCACAAATACACGTGCATGCTTACATTAGTCTGTATTTCTGTATCAAAATGTATTGAAAACTCTGAGTTCTTACTGACATTTCCAATTCCAGTTCTGAAGCGTTCATTCTACTTTTCCCTTTCAGTACAGTTCAGCCTTGAACAACGTGGGGGCTAGGGACACTGAACCCCTGTGCAGTTGAAACTCTGCATATAACTTTGGACTCCCCAAAGATGTAATGACTAGAAGTCTTACCGATAACATAAACAGTCAATTAACATATGTTTTGTATGTTCTGCATACCATAGACTATATTTTTATACTAAAGTAAGTGAGAGAGAAAATATTACAAAAATCATAAGGAAGAGGAAATATACATATACTAATGTACTGTATTTGTTGATATCAGTGTACATCTTCTGTTTACAAGGTGAATGTCTGTCTGAAATGGGGGACAGCCACAGCTCCACACCACAATCTGTGATACTTATCAAGCAACTCAACTCTTTCTTGTAGTGTCATGACTTTTTTTCTGCTTCTTGGGAGCACTTACAGCATCATAATGGAATTTCATATAGGTCCCATGGTGTTAGTCAAAGTTTGTGGTATTGCAATAACAATGGTGAAAAATGCGTGAGAACCATGAGAGATGACTTTTTCTGGAAAGACGGAGTGCTCAGCTGGAGATGATTAGTGTCACGTGGCATTTTAAGTGGACATTTGAAACATTTCAGCTTCCTGCAATAGCAACAGGAGGTGGCTTCAAAATTATTACAGTAGTAGAATATACGCGGTAGTTAGTTTTATGCAGTCATGATTTAATATTGCATCTTTACATTTCTTTGCATTTCTGTCCACTGCAAATGGCACCATGTAGCCTGTGTGCCCCAATTTGGAGAAATGTATACTTTTTATAATAGATTGTGTATATTTTATGATAGTAAATGATAAAATAGACTAATACCTATAATACATATATTTTGTGCATTCATGACATACCTTTTTCTTAATTTTGTTGATTATCTCTATGCTATGTGGTTCATCTGCAAGATTTTTCCAGTTGTAGTGAACCTCCAAAAATATTGCATTATATTTATCGGGAAGTACCTGCATAAAAGTGAACCCATACAGTGCAAACCGTGTTGTTCAAGGGTAAACTGTATTTGTATCTCTCCTGACAGTAACCTGGCTGTCTTCATCCCGAGTATATAGTAAGTGACCAATAACTGTTAGCTATGGTGGCCATGATGATAATGTAGAACCATCTGGGTGATTCAACTCCTCAAACATTTTCTGAGTACCTGTAAAGGCTAGAAAGGTCTCATGTCCCAGCCCTAAGGGGAAGTAAATCAGGAAGTAGTCCAAACTGTATTCTATATATTTGTGGCTAAGCCCAGGTGGGGACACCCCACTCCTGTCCTCTGAGCTTTCAGGAAGGTCCTCCTGAGGTCATTGGGTGGTCCCTTCACCCGCTGGAGTTCCCATTCTTTATCTCATCCTCAGATAACTTTGGACATACCTACTGCCCAAGGACCCCTGGGGTAAGTGTTGGGGGAAGGAAGGACTGGGAAGGGGCAATTGAAAGCTAAACCCTGGGGGGGGGGGGTAGAGGCAGAGAGAGACCTGTCTGCAACCACAGCAGAGTTCATAGCATTTCTGAGACTACAAGCCACAAGAAGTAAGTGTGTATAAGCATGAAGTAGAGGAGAAGACAATTGTCAGAAGGGCTGTCCTTGAAGGACTTCCTGAAAGGGTAGAGCTTGAGCTCAGTTCAAAGGGTGGACAGAAGTTCCAGTGGGCCAAGATGACAAAATACTTGTAACAAAACCCATTCCTTCTTCCACGGCCTGAACCAAGGTCTTCCTTGGGTCATTTCTTTGTTTTGCCACCTGACAAGGTGCTTTTGCTCCCTGAGGAGGAAAGCTAGGAGCTTGCTTCTCTAAGACCCCTGCCCTCACCCCACTCCCATTTCAGACTCCTACGAAGGATGCCACTATGGTGAGGAGAGAGGAGACCACTCATCGGTACTACATGGCAGCGTAGCCTGGCATCAGGAGGCCTGAGGATCTGCAGGATCTTGGGGTTTCACTTTCCACATCGGTACAATGAGGATAAAATGGCACCTGACTGCATACCTGGAGAGCGTTTACAGAAAGCATACTCTATACAGGATGCCTGTGGAGGTATGGAAATCTAAGAGAAGCCCTTGCATTTGGGACATGCAAAGGCCAGACTCCCTCCCTCCAATTTCAAGCTGTACATGGGCCTTAAGAGCTAAATAGAGTCGTGTAGGCAGTAGTAGTGGCTAGAAGGGTGGAGGTGACAGGGAACCTGCCTGTAGAGGGTGGCCCTGGGTATAGCTAAGTCCAGAGGAAGAGAGAATTTCAGATAGGAACAAAGGTGCCCAGCCAGCACATTCCAGAGAACACAGAAAATGGTTTGTGCTCTGTGGCCCAGCTACCAGAAAAGTCAGTGTTAATCAGAGGGCCCTTGGAGTCCTTGAAAAAGGAGCATGCAGGGTGGGTGAGTTTTCAGTGGGACACAGATGTGTGTGTAGAGCAGTGAGAGGGTGAGGGTCTTGCTCATCCAGAGCCAGCAAGGGCCAAACATGGGGGCGGCCGTTGGCCACCTGCCTGCAGCCTCTGTCCCTGTGGAGGCCAAACGCAGAGAGGCTGGGAGCCCGGACCAGGCTGCCCTGCACAGCTGGCATGCGGGGGTCCTCCTGCAGCCAGTGATGAGAAGGCTCTCTCCAGCCTCATCAGCTGCAGGCTTGGAACTTCTAACTCGGGAATGAGGCAAGACACACGGGAAGAACCAAGCCCCCACGAAATTTAACTGGATGTCCTATATTTTATCTGGCGACTCAGCTCCTTCTCAGAGTGTGTTCTTTAGGGAACCTGACCTATAACAAACCTGATGAAGTGGGTACTATCATTGCCCTCCTTCTAGAAAATGAAAAACTGAGTCTCAAATTGTGGTCCTATAAGTGACGCTGGTTGTAAAGGGAGGAGTAAAACATTATGGGTGTGGGAGCTGGGTCAGTTGGGGTGGGGTGCGGGTGCAGAAACTCCTCAGCCATTTTCAAAGCCCCACCTCTAACTGGGCCTACAGCTCTGGAGGAAAGGGCTGTGGTCCAGGTTTTCCAGCCAGCCTTCCCAGGGCAGGGCTGAACAACCCCCCTGGAAGAAGGATTTAATCAGCCCCTTTGTCTCTGCCTCTCTTGGCCTTTGCTTTCCTTGTCAGAGTCTGTGTCAATAGCTGGAAATCCAGGCCGCATGACAAGCAGCAGCCTGGCCTGGGCTGCCCCCTCCCCAGCTTCTCACTTCCCCCTGCCTTTCCCCACACAGAGCCTGACTGCAGGGACCTGGGCAGGCTCCCCTCTCCCCTGAGAGTACAGCTGGCCCAAGCCTCAGTGTTGCTCAGCTGGGCCCTAGCAGTTCCACTCTGACTCTCCTCAGTAGCCAGGGTGACCTCTAAACAAATCAGATTCTGCCACTCCCCTGCTCAAAACTCTTCCATAGCTCCTGGTGGCCTCCCTGCAGCTGTAGACTGTGCCTTTACCCATGACACTCCCTCTACCTGGAATACCTTTCTTCTCTATTTGAGCTAATCCCTCCCATTCTTCAAGACCCCTTTTTGTCTTTGAGGCCTCTATCTGTCCCCCTTGGCTAGAATGAGTCACTTCCCCACCTGGCCAGCATGGCATCCTTACTGTGTCTGATGCCCTCACCCCAGGGCGTAGGCTGTGAGCATTTGCCTGACCTCTGTGCGGCATTTTCTAGTTTATAAAGTGGTTTTCACATGTGCGCTCCCTTTCAGCTCTCTTGGATAGACCCCTTTGTCTCCATTTTAAAAATGATGCAGCAGAGGCCTGGCCGGGTTCCTGATGTGCTCATCCTCAGGTAGCTCAGGACTGCGGAGCAGGACTCCATTACCCAGATCTCGGAGTGCAGCGCCAGTGCTGTGTCCAGGAAAGGCTGGCCTTGCGACTGCATGGCCGACACCGGCTAGCTCGGTGGGTAGGCTGACGTTACTTCAGCGGCGCTAAGAGGAGCCCCCTTCTCTGCTCTGTGCCTGTACCCCGACACAGGCCCCAGTTCCTGGCTGGGTATGGGGGTGCTTGGGCACGAATGCGCTTCCGGTTCTGCCTGCTTCCTCTTTAACTGGAATGCTGGGCCAGGTGACTGGGAAGTCACCTTCCCGGGAGTGCAGTAGGAAGTTACCACCCTTGTGCCTTTGATGGTAAGGCTAAGTGGAACTGGGATTCAGGCCCATGCAGTCCGGAGACGGGGAGCTGAGTGGGGTGCTTTCCACCTCTGGACAGCCCAGCATCACCAGCCTACCTGGAAACGCAGCCGACCTGGAACCCCCATTTCCCAAGGGCCACCCACAGAGCTGCCCAAGGACAGGGCTTAGGGAAGGGCTTCTGTCCTAGGCCTTTACAGTCAGTGCCAGTTTCCTCGGGGAATCATGGTGGCTCTACCATTCAAGCAGACCCCGAATCCCACCCCTTGTCACCCCTCCACTGCTACCGGCAGGTCCCAGCCACCGTCCTGGTCCCGTCTCTGCTGGCTGACTCTGGCAGCCTGCATGCAAAGGGCCTCTGCGTGTCTGCTCTTCCATCCCTCTGCATAGTCCCCTCTGGACAGAGAAGTCAGGGCGATGGTGTCACTCTGCTCAAACCCTGCCTGGCCCCCCATTTGTGGCTAAGAAAAGCCCAAGTTCTTAAGCGGCCCACCAGGCCCTCCATCATCGGTCCCCATTCCGCCACTCCTCTGTGCCAGACTGTCGCGCCGCACTCGCCTGCAAGGACGACGCAACAAACTGGAGTTCTTCCAACAGCAGTTTAATGAGGCATCTAGTCTAGTTACATGGCGAGAGACCCCGAACAGGAAGGACAGTGGGCTTATATACCATGGCAGGTAGTCGTGGCGGGAAGTGATTGGTAGAGGGCCCTGACAAGGCTCCCAGCAATGATTCTATTGGCTATGTGCTCACCCGTAATCAGAGACCGCTCCCAACAGCTCCCCCTTTTGTTTTGCAACACAAGCTTTGGGGACTCCAACCTCAAGGTCCGGATCCAGGGGGTGGAGTCCCTGAAGCAGGTGCAAAGGCCACCGTCTCCCGTGCAATGAGCAGAGACTCTGGGAGGTGCAACCGCTGGTAAGGGGGTGACACGCCACAATCTGGTGCAATGGGGAAACCCCTCAGAGTGCATGGGCCATGTCACGCTGTGCGAGAGGGGAGGCGATCTTGACCTTCGGAGCGTAACATTTGTAGCCAGATGCCAGGGGATTGACCACACTCGAGGGCGGCTAGGGCTTGGGTAACCACCACTCGGTTCCTGCGGCGCTGTGCACGAATGCGCAGGAACCCCCAGATCACGAAACCTGCTCCCAGGATCCCCATGAACCCTAGGGACCCCAGGCCAGCCCAGTCCCGAAGTCCTCGGACTATTGACTGAAATGTAGGAAAGAGACCATTGGTCACTGTCAAGTCCAGGCGTGTGGAGTTAATGTGGGTGATCTCCAATTGCAACTGCCGGGTCAAGGCGGTAAATTGACTAGACCAGTGTCCTGTCAACATAACAGATAATTGACGAGACTTGTTGGCCGCGGCGGAATCATTATCAAACAGTACCGCGGTAATGCATAGTCCTGTGAAACGCCATTCGCAGCCCAGCTGTGCCAGCTGCCATAAGGCATCTATTTGCTCCTGGACCAAGTCCACACGTTGGTTCAGTATCATGATACCACCCTTCAGATGCGCGTTGACGGCGGATTGTGTGTCCAGAGCTGTAGCCACAGATGCCGATAGGTTGTTCAGCGTCTGTGCTGTCTGAACAGAGCCTACCGCTGCAGCTGTAGTGGCTGCCAGTGCGGCAGTCACTGCCAATGTAGAAATTACAGCTGCAGTAACGCCAAAATCTCTTCGCTGTCGGAAAAGGGTCAAGAAGCTAGGAGCCTCCACCGGCCAAGGAATATGTCGAGGCATACGGGCAACAATTGCCATGGACTGGCTGGAGGCATTCCAGCAACGGGCATAGGAGCAGTTTGCCGTGGAGCAATTGAGAACACCAGGACCAGAGGAAGTAGCAGTGATCCAGATAAAAGGGGGCCAGAGGCAAACAGGTGTGGAGGGGAAAGACAGATTACTCTGCTGAATAGCGTGGACCGACGTCTCAAATGTTGAGGAGGAGTTCCATGTAAGATTGGCAAGGCCCAAAGAGGCATTAGTAGCGAACAGCTGGGGGAAGATCTGGGCATCATGGGTCACTGGCATCGGTCTCGGGAACACTGACAGGATGGCCCAGCGCCGGTCCGTCGTCACTGATGCGGCCAGCAGCAGAAAGGTCAGGAGCAGCAGCATCCCCGGCAGCGGACGCCCCATCATCTGCATCCTCCACATCCGCCAACCGCTGCACTCGCCTCGTTAAGCGTGCCGGGACCCACACTGGATCAGGAGTGTCCTGCGGGAAAACACAGACAGCTCCCCTGGACCGGCTCACAACCGGATCCGGGCCTTTCCATTTGTTAAGCAGGACATCCTTCCACAAGACCTGCTCTGATAAAGGGGAACCGGGGTTGGCGTGGCGGTCCGCAGCAGAGCGCCCCTGATCATCCAGCAAAAGAAAATTTAAAGTGAACAAGGTGAGAGAGAGCACAGGCTTAGGGGTACGTAAGCCCAAAGGGCTCGTCCCCGTCTCCCCCTTTTGTTTTTTGAGATAGGCCTTTAAGGTGCCATGGGCACGCTCTATGATACCCTGGGCCTGGGGGTTGTAGGGAAGGCCCGTGCGGTGCTCCACGCCTAGGCGTGTGCAGAATTGACGAAAAGCTTGTGAGGTATAGGCAGGGCCATTGTCAGTTTTGATAACCTGAGGTTTACCCCAGGCAGCCCAAGCCTCTAAGCAGTGGGTGATGACATGACTTACCTTTTCACCTGTCAAGGGAGTGGCATGAATTATGCCAGAGCAGGTATCAACAGAAACATGGACATAAGAAAGAGTGCCAAAGGAGGAGTAATGAGTGACGTCCATTTGCCACAAGTGGAGTGGCCGAAGACCACGAGGATTGACACCTACATGAGGTGCTGGACGAAAAGGTGCACAGGCCGCGCACTGCAGCACAATATCGCGTGCGGCTGCCCGCGAGAGGCCAAATTTGAGACGTAACGTCAGTGAAGGAGTATGGTATAGAGAATGAAACTGGCGAGCTGCCTTCAATGGAGAGCCAACCCAATAAGCGTGAGTGGCATGATCCGCCAGGGCATTGCCGCGTGCCATGGGGCCCGGCAAAAGGGAATGGGCCCGAATGTGCGTTATAAAAAATGGGGACCGGCGCGAATGGATGGCAGCACGGATAGCACAGAATAAGGAGAACACCGTGCTGCGAGAGTTAAGAGAATGGGCTGTTTCCAAGTGACGGACAGCCTGAACAACATAAGCAGAATCAGAGATTATATTAAGGGGCTCTGGCACAGTTCGGAGAACCAATTCAACGATAGCACATTCAACGTGCTGGGGAGAAGAGTAAGCGAAGCGGGCCGTAAACACCTGATCATTGATTACATAGCTACCGGTGCCTGTGGATGACCCGTCAGTATAAACAATGGTAGCCCCAATTAGAGGCTCAGGGGAAGTCAGATGAGGAAAGATAAGCTGATTGCGAAGTGCAAACTGAAGAAGGGGATGTTTAGGGTAATGGTTATCTATGTCTCCTGGGAAGATACAACAGAGTACTGCCCAAGAATCTAAGGAAGAGCAAAGGACTTGAGTCTGGGACTTGGTGTATGGGCAATGAATAACTGTAGGGTAAATACCGAAGTGGGAAAGGGACAACGAAAGCCCAGATAAGGCCAAATCCGCAACCTGCGTAGGATAATGTTCTATAGCACGCCGCGGAGAAGCATGTGAATGAATCCACAGCAAAGGCCCGTCCTGCCAGAGTACTGCCGTGGGCGCCACGGGTGTAAGCGGCATTGCACCCATAAGCCTTGACAGCTTCAACCAAAGCTTTTAGTTGCTTGTAATCTAGGTGTTCGTGAAAGCGATGTTGATTAGCGTCCTCAAAGATGGGGAAAGCAAACTCCCTCTGTATCTTCTTTCTAGCTCGGGGAGGCACAAACGAGGTTCCGCCCTCCATATTTAGAGGGGCGGATCCCGCAACGGGAAAAGGAGGGGCAGTAGCGTACGGGGGCGGGCGATTAGGCTCCGCCTCATATCTAGCCGCCGCCTCCTCCAGCTCCGCCTTCTCCTGCGGAGACAGCCCCTCCTCCGCCTCGCGAGAACGCGAACGGGAAGAAGAGCGAGACGATGAAGAAGAACAGGAAGAAGAAGGACGAGAGGGAGAAGAGGAAGAAGAGGAAGAAGAGGAAGCCGACATGTGGAGGGAGGCCATTTTGAGAGCCACCTCCTCCATGTCCCTTTCAGGCGGCGGGCGTCCCCGCCGTTCCTGTTTACCCGCGGACTTACGTTTCCTTTCCGGCCTTTTCCTCGGCAGCCCCGGCCGAGCCGGACCCACTTTGCCTCTCTCAGACATACTATCTTGATGATCACTGAGTACTTGCTGACCTTCCCGGACCGGACCGCTGCAACGGTCGTCCTCTAAACAGGCGCGCACCAGTGCCCACACAGGGAGAACACACTCCCAAAGGGGACCAGACTCTCGGGCACGGCGAAGTTCCTGCTCTAGCTTATCCCAATTTGGAATCGTTAAAGACCCCGAGTGGAGAAACCATGGGGCCACCCGGTCCACGTCCTGCACAAAATGGCGCAGGACACGGTCAGGGATACGAAGCTCCCGGGTGGCCAGAAGACCCCGCAGGGCCCACAACAGGTGACAACTAGGAGAGTTCCCCATGGGGTAGGTCACAAGCACCCGGTGCCGGCGTCAGAAGAGGGCAGGGGTCCAAAATAAAGCCGCCCCAGCTGCTGTGGTTCTGAACTCACCTCCAAAGAGGTCGTCTCCGCCGGTGCAAGAAGGTCCCGGGTTTCCGCACCACTTGTCGCGCCGCACTCGCCTGCAAGGACGACGCAACAAACTGGAGTTCTTCCAACAGCAGTTTAATGAGGCATCTAGTCTAGTTACATGGCGAGAGACCCCGAACAGGAAGGACAGTGGGCTTATATACCATTGCAGGTAGTCGTGGCGGGAAGTGATTGGTAGAGGGCCCTGACAAGGCTCCCAGCAATGATTCTATTGGCTATGTGCTCACCCGTAATCAGAGACCGCTCCCAACACCAGACACAGCCCCCTCTGGGCCTTCACTGTGGCTGATCCTTTTGCCTGGAAGACTCTTTCGCCAGAAACCCACTCAGCTAACTTTCTCTCCCTCCTCCTCCCAGTCTTTGCTGAGCCCTCACCTTCTCAGCAAGGCCCACCCTGGCTACCGTGTCTCACATGGAAGTCAGCCCCACTCTGCCCCACCACTCTCCACGCCCTCCCTGCTCCCCTTCTGTTTCTTCAGTAACACTTTCACCTTCTGCTCACTTATCTCGATGGTTTACTGTGCGAGGCCAGGGACTCTGCCCCTTTTATTCACTACTGAAGCCCTAAGCCAGAGCCTTGGCGTATGGTATCCACTCACTAAATATGTGTGGGGTGCACTGGATCTAGAAGTGTGGACGATGATAATCCCTCCATCACTGTGCTGTATAAGAATTAAATCAGTCCGTTAAGAGCACTGAGCCTAGGGCTCCTGGTAAGTGCTCCGTGAATATTCTTACGGTCAATATGTTCAAATGAACAGATTGCAAAAATAAAAGGTACAAGGGGTCATCTGCAGTGGAAGGGGCGAGGGTGCTCCTAGCCTCTTCCGTCCTGTTGCCAGGGCCTGGGGCCCCACCCTGCGAGTGGCACCGTCGCTGGTGGAGACCTTCTCCCCACACAGCTGCCTTCTTAGCCCTTGTCTTCTCCCAGCGTGGTAGATGGGGGCTCATCTAAGGGGCCTTCCTGGAACAGCCTCATGTAAAGGAACTTGGAGGTCAGCCAGTCCAACCCCCTGTGTTTGTTTCACAGGGGACACCAAGGGCCCGTGTGGGAAAGGACTTGACCGAGGCCTGCTGCCAGCTCTAGGTGCCTTTCACCGTCCCTCCAGCGACTGCATCCTGGGAATCCCAAAGCAGGAATCAACATCTCTCAAAGGGCTTCTTTAACAAACCAGTTTGTGAAATGTTTAACTACGGAAAGCCTTACACAGCATTTGCAGTCTTCATCTGGTTGTATTTACATTAAATCACCTTTGTTGCAAAGAATAAAATAAAATGAAATTTAAAGTGTTCTGGAAAATTTGAGATGTGACTGTCTAGTTGAATTTTTCATTTCAATACATATTTATTGAGGACCTCAGGTGTAAGTCTTGGAGACAGAGGCGGGCAAGACACATTCTGTGCCTTTCCATAGTTCTCAGCGGGGGTTGGGAGAGGGCGTGGGCTGTGTATAAAAGAGCAGCATAATGCCGCAGCTGCCCTGCTCCTTGGTGTTTACCCAAAGGAGTCAAAAACTTACACCCACATAAAAACTTGCACATGAATGTTTATGGCAGCTTTATTTATAATTGCCTAAAATTGGAAACAATCAAGGTGTCCTTCAACAGGTGAATGAATAAACAAACTGTAGCACGTCCAGACAATGAAATATTACTCAGGAATCAAAAAGATATGAGCTATTTAGCCACAAAATAACATGAAGGGACCTTAAATACATGTTGCTAAGTGAGGGAGGCTAGTCTGAAAAGGCTACATAGGTATGATCCCAAGGATATGATATTCTAGGGAGACAGAAAAAAGATCAGCGGTTGGCAGGGGTTGGGGGAGGCAGAGATGGATAGTTGTTTAGGGCAATGAAACTACTCTGTGTGATACTGGGATGGTGGATACGTCATCGTACATTTGTCCAAACCCATCGACCACACAACACCAAGAGTGAACCCCAGTGTACACTATGGACTTTGGGAGATAACGATGCATCCATGTTGCTTCATCCACTCTAACACACGTGCCGGCCACTCTGATGCGGGATGTTGACAAGGGGGAGGTTGTGCACATGTGGGGGCAGGGGGCGTATGGGCAATCTCTGTATCATCCACTCAAGTTTGCTGTGAACCTTACACTGCTCTAAAGTAAAGTCTATTAATTTTTAATTAGGTCAGAATTAATACACAAAAAGACACACACCTGGAAAACCCAGCACAGATGAGGTTCACGGATTCAGGATCTCAGAGGTGGGAAGGTCTTAGGATCCTGTTTCCTCTGATGCCAGTCTGTGGCCCCCAGTTTCATGGAGAATGTACTCACTAAACTGCTCCAGTTGAAGGACTTTTACACTGGGAAGTGACTTTCTTGGAACCTCAGTGGGTTAGTAGTAGAGGACCTTAATGACAATTGCCCAGTCCCTTCGTGGTTCTGATGAGAACTGGGCTGTAGAGGACAGTGCCTGGCTTACGGCCTCCCAGCTCTGAGCGGTACAGCTGGCCTGAGCCTCTCGGCTCTGATACAGGCTCTCCAGTAGTGCTGCCACTTCTCACATCCCCGTCCCCATCCCCAAGGTGGCCTGTGAGGTTCAGACTGGGGAGGATTAGTATGGCTGAGGTGCACAGTGCAGGTCCAGGGCGAGGGGTAGCAGAGGACAGCAAAGGCCCCCCAAAGTCCAGCAAGACCAAACAATTGTCCTGCCCCTTCCAACCCTCCTCCTCCTTCCTGTGAGTGGCTGATCCTCCCGGGTTCTTACTTCTTGTCACCTTGCATAGAGGGCAAGTTCCCTCTGTCTTGCTCTAATCTTCCCTAAGAAAATAATGGGGAGATGCCCTAGAGCCCAAGCCACTCGGGGCCAGGCCTCCGTGGGAGGCATGACATGGAGTCTGGACCTCTCCATTCCTCCCTCCCCCTCCCCCTGCTCTAGCTCAGCTGCCCGGTTGGACCTCCTCAGGCAGGAAGGGATGGGGAACAAGCAGCTGGCATGTCTGCCATGAGAGGGAAGCAGAGGCTCTCCCGTGTGTCCCATGCACACTTGCAAAATGCCTGCCCCTCTTTCACCAGATGTAAAGCCAGCAGCTCCTTCTGGGAGGATCTAATTGACTAATTCTCAGACTCTGTCTCACAAAAAAAAAAAAAGTAAAGTAGTGTCTTCACCAGTCAAAAACAAGATGGCAAACAAAACACAAAACAAGTTTACTGATGTTAATTAAATAAAAAGATGGGTATTATTTGTACTCAGGAAACCCAGAAGAGGCAGGCCCATGACCAGTGGACACGGAGTTCTGGTTCTCAGTAGATTTATCATGCTCATGAGTTTAGCACATAGGTAAAGGCTCCCTTTGGCAGGGCCCCACCATCCACCTCCGTGGTCCACTGGACTTTCCAGCTGTGTTCTGTGTGAAGCAGGGCTGGGATGTTACCAAATGATGAATAGGTGTCTCTGCTGTGCCTTCCCCTGATTCGTTCCCAGCTTCTCTGCCCCGAGGAACCACCCTCCTGACCTACACCTCCCACCTGTAGATTTAATCCCTACCTAACTAACATCAGTACATTGTAATATTTTTTTTAACTCCATTATCATAACAACAGCCGACACCAACAAAACTTTTACTGAAAACCACTTGCTGATCTTCAATTCTCCTCTTCCATCAACACTGTTGGAATCACAAATCCTGAGTAACCATCACTATCAAGACTGCAGATGGTCAGGGCTCAACTACGACTGATTATTACATAAGCCTGTTTACAATTCCTAACTTCCCATGCTTGAGTCAGGAAACCAGAGGTGTTCAGGACACCAGGACCCAAATCTCTGAAGTGTCATCCACTTCCGGTACGCTCTTTCAAAAACAACAAGTGAACATTTAAAAAGTGATTGATATTCCCAGTAGATTCCAAGTTTACCAGAGCTGTTCCTAAAGATAAATCAATCAGCAATCACCTAATCCAATGTGTCCACGAGTCCACCGTATTTTGTTTACTTATTTTTATTTTTTAGGATATTTCGTTCATAATTCTTCTATTGCATAAATAATTCCAAAAATAAAATAGAAGCAGAGGAAAATCTTTTAATCTTTTAAAAAGTATTTGTTTCTGTGATTCTTAATACACATTAAATAAAACAAATGTTGGATTTGAGATTTGAAGCAGACAGATGTTGAAAATGGTCAACTCCATTAAGCCAGAGAGCAAAGTGATTCTTACACAGGCAGTCGCTGAAGCGGCCAGGAAGTATGTGAAACAGGTGTTCAGTATTGATTAAAAAACTAGAAAGAAATATGACTGAGGCACAATTCTGTAAGTATGGGATTTTTTAAACAATACATTATACAATTGACAGTGAGTATATTCAGGTTTCATCAATTCTAGTATCAAGAGGTGGTCATAATTTTTTTATGGATCAGAAATATCAAACTACTTTAGGAAAATGAATTATTTAGGCTACGTGCTTTGGTTCTTTTGTGCTGATGAAAATAGGTTTCATCTGAGTTTTTATCCATCATGTGTCAGAATTACTGACTTTATCTTTAGAGAAAAACACATCTTTATACCCTGAAATAATTGATGGGTAACCAAAGGATGTGGTAGATTTCCTCGTGCTTCTTTCAGAAAATGAGTAAAATTACTGAAAATTATCCTGTAATATATAACTGAGACTTGTGCTGAAAAAGACATAAATTCAGTGGTAAAGGAATATCATAAACTTTCAGGAAAATCACAGGGATTTGCTTCTATAAGCATCATTCCCATTTGAAAATGGCACAGTGAACAAGACAACAAAAAATAATATAAATGCTGGGGAATAGCTCCATTGAATGGGGCTGTGCAGATAAAATGATGTAACCTAAATTAGTACCTTTGGCAGCCCCTGTGGCATGTCTGTTCAAAGTACACATCATATCCTCTTCTTCCTTTACCTCTCTGCCGACAAAAGGAACTAACTGTGCCGTGAACACTCAAACGTCTCTGTCTCGTAGAGCTTTGCCAAGCCATTCTGTTATGAGATGTGCATGGACATATGGCGAAACAGACTGCTAGACAAAAGGACCTAGGCTTGCACGCTTCTTCCTTTCTTCTCCTCTGGAAATTCTCAATCTCTGAACACCCAGTACTACTCAGATGTGCGTGTGTGTGTCTGTAGATACAATGGACATATGAGATTGATAAACATGTAGATGATGGATGTGAAAGGCTGGGAAACAGAAATGTTTTGGATTTTGGACTTTTTAAGATTTTGTAATATTTGCATACACATAATGAGATATCTTGGGAATGGACTCAGCTTTAAACGTGAAATTTATTTGCGTTTCATATACACTTTATACACATAGCCTGAGGGTGATTTTATACAACATTTTTAATAATTGTGCACATGAAACTAAGTCTGTGTACATCAAACTGTTGGAAAGCAAAGATATCACTCTCTCAGCCACCTCTGTGGAAAATCTGTGGTGGTTTGGAATCATCGTCATTCCTGACTCTGAATTTATCTGCGGCCAGTAAGCGATCATTTTCTTACACTTATTCACAAATAAGTACTTAATGGCAAAAAAAAAAGGCATACCATGAATACAGTGAAGAAACAAGGTGTTCAGGTTATCAGAACAGCACAGTGGCATCACCAGAACACCTGTATCCACCGTCAGACAACAGCAACAGTGACTGCAATTTCATTGTCATATTCCAGAAAATTAACAGTGTTCCCTTAATATTAACAAATATCCAGTCCATGTTTAGATTCCTATATTTGTGTCAAATATTTTTCATGATTGGTTTGTTTGGATCAGGATCTAAATAAAAACTGTACCTTGTGCTTGGTTCGTTTATATATCTTGAGTCTCTTTTATTCTGATTATTTATATCTCCTCCTTGTTTTATTTCTTGCTATTTACTTTTTGTTCTTTTTTTTTCTTTTCCTTTCTTTTTCACATTTTCAAGAATATCTTTACACCACAAAGCAGAGAATAGGTAAAACAAAACCAGAGTGAGTAATGCATAGGTCTTGGCTCTGAGTTGGGTATCCATGGGGAAGCCATGTTGGTGAGTTTGGTCTGAACACGTACCATTTCATTACCCCTTTGTGGGCATGCTTAAGTGGGGAATTTAGCATGCTTGGAAAAGAAAAATTGCAGCTGAAGGGGTCTTTTATCCCTTGGGGATGCTGAACAAACTGTGCCTTGTGCAACTGTGCTTTGACTGCAACCCATCACATGAGGTCAAGTGTGAAATTTTCTACTTATGGTGTTGTGTCCATGCTCAAAGACTTAAGGATTTTGGAGAATTTCAGATTTTAGATAGTCAACTTAGGGATGCACCAACTGTAGTACGAACTTGTTTATTTTGTCCACTTTCCAAGGGGGGAGGGTATTTATTCCTGTAGTAAATGTCTCACATTTCCCGTCTTTAATGTCTTACAGCTCTGACAACTTTCTCAAGGTGTCCAGTCTTGAATTATGGATATCCTGTGGCCCACGGGTCTAACTTTTGGTATTTCTATTCATCAAGAGGAGACTTCAGGCTCCAAAACTGAGCCAAATTTCTGGAAGGGGTGGCTTAGGAGAATACCTTTCCCAAGAAAGGTTAATGCATCATTTATATTCCAGCAAATATGACTAATCTGAATTGCTGTTGGTGCCATTTAAGATTGACTCTTCGGGTAAAGCATCACTTTTTGTGTTTCCTACTTTCCCTCACGCCACACATTATAAATCTCTCAGAACGCCGTGGAGTTGGCAATAGTCTGCTGAGTATGAAGCCGTTTCTATCATGCTATTAGCAATGGCATAGAATAACACACTGGTATTTGCAAGTGGTGTCTTCAGAGCTTCTGTGTATCTTAACATCCAAACCAAGACACAAGTCTTATACGTTTTCAAACACCCTCGGAAACGCATGCCACTCCTTAATGCTTAGTATTTTGTTTGCAACCTAGTGAATGTCAGTGAAGCTCTACATAGATGAAGTTGGTTCTTATTATTTGCAGATTTGGGTGTTGCAAAGACTGATCACTAAAGTCATTTGGATTATGTAAGGACCGTATAATATTCAAAAAAGCAACAGAGAGAATCACCAGGCCACTTTTTCATTTAAGTCAAATAAGGTACTCTCCACTCCCAATTTTGAGGCTCTCTTTTAATGATGGAGAAAAATAATACATGTCTTTCTAAGTTACCTTGAAGCTCCCACTGAGTTGCAGGAGTCATTTGCAGAAATATGGTCCTTGTTCCTCTAGATAAAGCCTGCAGGGTCAGGGGAACAATGGTTTTCCAAAAGACAGGGCTGCCACTGACATTTGTTGGCTTTCATATTTCAGGATGTGTCACACAAAGAATATGTGTGCACCTGAATACCAGGTATTGGGCATTGGTTATGTATGGGCCGTAGGTTTGAATTCTAGAAATTACTATAAAGAAAAAACAATTTGCACCCTCTTTGTTCTTGACATTTTGCATTCCCCAAAGAATTAGGAGCTGACAAACCAAAGCACTCAACATCTGTCTCTGCATTGGGAAACATTTGGAGATTTGATTTAAGACTTTGACTATTCTGAGAGATAAGCAAGAAGTAATCTCATGATTCAACAACAGAGGAATAAATAATAGAAATAATTTATATATTTGAGATCTTATATTACATGCTACTTTAACAAAAAGAGATATCCTATGTACATAAGATATACACATATCCCCCCACACATATACACATATACACATACACATACACTTATACACACGTGTGTGTGTGTGTGTGTGTGTGTGTGTGTGTGTATGAGAGAGAGAGAGAGAGAGAGAGAGAGTGAAGGGGCCAGATGCTATTCCCATTAATACAGTTCTCTTCTGCAAGCTATACAGTGGGAGAACATATTTACAACATATAACCACAAAAGAACTTGCTAGAGAATATTTTAAAAATTTCCACAAATTAATTAAAAAGAATATTGAATACAAAAAAAAATAGAGTTTTCTTCTATATATTTGAAAAATGCATGAATGTCCTGGGTCCCTTTATACTGATTTGATTAATTTTAAGTAATTTCCCAGAAATTAAGGTATAGCTGGCCAGGTGTGATGGCTGATGCCTGTAATGCTAGCACTCCAGGAGGCCGAGGTGGGTGGATCGTTTGAGCTCAGGAGTTCGAGACCAGCCTGAGCAAGAGCGAGACCCCCCCCCCCCGTCTCTACTAAAAATAGAAAGAAATTAGCTGAACAACTAAAATATACAGAAAAAATTATAGAAAAAAAAAGTATAGCTACACTCCATGTTATAAATGTATTCAAAAAGAAAACAACATTGTTTTTCTGAATTATTCAATCATTGAGTTTTCCCAGTAGCCGGATGGCCTATAAGCATTCATATATTAATATTACTCTTGAAATGTCAAATATGTTTGCAAAATGTGCCATACCATGATAGATTAGCCACCCTAAATAAGTTACTTATGAATTTCAGTGGTAGAAAAGAAGGTTCAGTAAAACACAACTGTGAATTCTTTCCTAAATCCTGAGTACTAGATTTAAGACAAAGCAGAATGCAATATGTCAGCTTTTAGAATCCACAATATATATGTCAGTGAATTTATTTTAAAAGTTTATATTTTCTTTGGTGGCCTATTATTTTCTGATGATATACCCACTTATGACTTAAAAGCCACATCTTGTAACCTCCTAGTAAACTAAATATCCCTCCAAAGGTAAACAACAAAAACTAATTTAAAATTGAAAGAACACACACATTCATATCCTGAGGAGATTTTTACAAATTCAAAAATATGAGTTATCCAAGTAAAGATATTTAAAGGGGTAATTATTTTCTGAATCTTTATTTCTGTCCTGCCCTGTTTTAATAAAGGAGTGAGTTCTCTCATTGAAGCTTGATGTTCTCATGAATTAGCCACTGGGGACCCCTTAAATTGGGAATTCTATAAACAGTGCCTGAAATTACATATTCAAACAGCACAACCACTAATTCTTGTAATTGTTTATGTTGACCTACCTTTTCCAGGAAAATCATTCTCCTACAGAAAGTACAACGTAATCTTTCCTTGACTAAAGAGAAGACTCAATTAGATTTAATTTGTTCAATCAGGGATGATAAACAGATTATAATTTGTCTTACAAAAGGAAAAACATCATCAGGGTTACTTTTGGAAGTGTTATGAAACATTATATTGAATTACATCCCAGGGCAAATATGAACTTGCAAGTATACCATAATCCTTTTACTTAAAAATATAATTATTCATCTGGATAGTTTTGGTCACTTCTGAAAGCAAGGAGCAACATAGCCAGTCCGTTTAGAATAAACAAATATTTGCAACGCAGAGAAGTTGGACTCAACATTTTTTTCAGTTTATCTAATTAGACAATCATCTATCAATAAACACACCCACAATAAAATTAGCATTCCATGAAGATGTAAGGCCAGAAAGCAAATAATGTACCTAAATCAATGAGTCATTTCGAGGAACAGTGACCTCTGCCATTTTAAAGCCAGACTTAAAAAAAAAAAAAAAAGTTGTTCTTCATCAAACTGTCTTACAAGGGGAACAGACACCTTTAAAAAATGTATCTTATAAACAAACTGTGTACCTGTTCATTGCTTTACAACAATTGATCACAGTCTTATTTAGTATTGTGTTCAATGAAAACAATTATAGCATTGTGTAGAAAAATTGGAGAAAAAAAATTGCTACATGAGTAATTAGTCACCCATCCTCTAAAATTATTTATTCTATACCTCAAAGGAATAGAACAGAGAAAAAAAATCTTTGAAGGTGATCATTACAGAGTTTGCATCCTTTTGACATACACTCTGTGATCTAGAATCAAATAGGGTAAGTTTAAGTAACCACATAGCTTGTCTGCAACCTGTCTTCAGATGGTGGACTGAGGCTCCAGTTGCATTATCCATGACAACCCATTTTCCAAGCAGAACATATCTTTTCCGTGTTATGCTTCTTCTTTGAGCAAGTGTGAGGCTTGTAACTGAGCTCTACAAGGTATATTTATCCAATGTATCTTATTTCTCTTTCACCTATGGGGAAGCTAGCTCAAGGAGATTGAGGAACATATCTACATGACTGGCCATGGTTAGGGATCCAACTGGATTAAAACATTGTGCTTTCTCCAACACAATAAGCTTGGAGGTAAAACAGCATGTTTTACACAACCCATGCTTGCAGCAAATTGCATTAAATGTGTTCATTTCATACCCATTTCTGGATATCACTAGCAAACATTGTATTGTATTGGAAACTATTATTGATATTTACTTATAGCATCTCCTCTTGAAAAATGCATCGTTTCCACCTAAATAATGAAAAAGTGTTATTAAAAATTAATGTTATTATAGAGTAAAATTTTATTTCACACTCAAGCTGTGTCGGCCTTATGATAACTTTCTAGGTGCTTATGTTGCATAAGGCAGGGGTTTATTTGCTGAATTCTGAAGCTTGTTAGTATGAAACCTCATTTCTGTAGGAAATCAGGGGTACTACATTTATTCTATAATTTCTTTTTTTTTCTTTTTTTTGTTTGAGACAGAGTCTCACTCTGTTGCCCAGGCTAGAGTGAGTGCCGTGGCGTCAGCCTCGCTCCAATCCTACTGCCTCAGCCTCCCAAGTAGCTGGGACTACAGACATGTGCCACCATGCCCAGCTAATTTTTTTCTATATATATTTTTAGTTGGCCAGATAATTTCTTTCTACTTTTTTAGTAGAGACGGGGTCTCACTCTTGGTAAGGCTGGTCTCGAACTCCCGACCTCGAACGATCCACCCGCCTCAGCCTCCCAGAGTGCTGGATTACAGGCGTGAGCCACCGCGCCCGGCCTCACCCAGATTATTTTTTATGTTGTCCTGAAAAGAACTATGATTGGGTGGACTTTCCTACAAATATCAATTAGGTCATTTTGATTGATATTGTTAATCAGATCTCTCTTATACTTACTGATTTCTCTGTCTACTTTTTCTGTCAATTATTGAGGGACAGATATTTAAATTTCCTACATAAACTTATGAATTTCTCTGATTGTCCTAGCACATCTATAAACTTTTGATTTGTGCATTTTGAGGCTCTGATATTAGGTACATAAATGTTCAGGACTTTACATCCTTTCGATAAACTGATCCTTTTATTGTGTAAAACAAAAACCATTATCACAGCCATACCAAATTTTATTTGATTAACATTAGTATGGTATAACTTAAAAATTCCCCACAGCCCATAAATCCCGCATTCATTGTTTTAAATCTCTTTTCTCTGTATCTTTTTAAAATTTTTTGAATAGGGTTTTTACTGTGAAGTCTTTAAATTCACAAGTCACTTTTTTTCCTACAAACTAATCTACTGTTAATTCTGCTCCATGCAATTTCCATCTCACACTAGTTTTCATATCTAGATGTTAAATATATCTTTTGTGTCTCTATCTAACTTTATGAACACATGAAATACCATTATAGTAACTGCTTAATGTCAATGACCCATAATGTAACATCTGTGTCATTTCCGGGTCTGGATTGACTGATTCTCTTTACCGTATTGGCTATATTTTTCTACTGCTTCCCATGACTGGCAATGTTTGGGTGCGGGACTTTGTTAAATTTACCCTGTTTGTGCTTCAATATTTTTGTATCCTACAAGTATACTTGAGCTCACTTCTAAGACACATGTAAGTTTTCAAATGGACACAGGCACATGTACCAGGTGAGACTGTATTCTAGCCTAAAAGCAATCTCAATTAATTGAAAGAAAATCCAGTGACTAGAATGCGTGTGTTCAACCACAGTGGCATTAAAATATAACCAATAATTGAAACATGTCTGGAAAATCCACAGATAATGGAAACTATTAAATAAATAACACTTGTAAAATATCTATGCGGATAGTCAAAGAAGGGAAGTCACACAGTCATTGAACAAAATGATTATGAAAACACAACGTATCAAATTAGTAGGATGACGCTAGAGCAATACTTAGAAATTAGTATGTCTCTGAATTACTATTTTAAAGAAGAATGAAAATCTTAAATTAGTGAGTTCCAGCTTCCACTTTAAGAAATTGGAGAAGAATGACTCAAGCCCCACATAAGCAGGACATAGGAAATAATATTAGAGAACGAAAAGAGAATAGGGTAGCCCAGGCAATAAATAGAAAGATGTGAATAAAGAATATGCTAAAATGGTGATTACTTTCACTATTTTTATTATTATTTCAGAATATTATAGAAGTACAACTGTGTTGGTTACATAAATTGCTTTTGTACCGTTTGAGTCAAAGTTATAAGTGTGCCCATCCCCCAAATAGTGTGCATTGTACCCACTAGGTGTGAATTTACCCATCCCCTCCTCCCCCTCCTACCTGCATGACACCCGATGAATGTTCCTTCCATATGCGCACATAAGTGTAAATCAATTAGTTCTAATTAGATGATGAGTACATGTGCTGTTTGTTTTTCCATTCTTGTGATACTTCACTTACAAGAATGGACTCCAGGTCCATCCAGGTAAATACAAGACATATTAGTTTGCCATTTTTTTCATGGCTCAGTAGAACTCCATGGTATACATATACCACATTTTATTTAAAAAAAAAACCACTACAGAAACCCTGTTCCTTCTTCCAATAGTTACGTAACCAACAATCAAAATCCAAAGTTATTTGCTTTTGAGAAAGGGAATGCTAAAAAGGCACATAAGTGCCCCCAAAGGCTCTCGAAGACAGACAGTTCTCATCACTGGCCACATGGCTTCTCCCAAGTTTAGATTTAAATTCAGTTGTTTGACAAACTCTTATAGCTTGTTGGTGTGAATGTAAATTGTTACAAGTATTTGGAGGATAACTTAACAACACCTAACAAAACTTTCAAACTGCATGCTCTTTGGTTCAGTAATTACACTTCTAGAAATTTTTTCATTTCATTTATTTATTTGTTTTTGAGACACAGTCTCACTCTGTTGCCCAGGCTGGAGTTCTGTGCCATCAGCCTAGATCACAGCAGCTTTGGACTCCTGGGCTCAAGTGATCCTCCTGCCTTATCCTCCTGCATGGCTGAGACTGTAGGCACATGTGCCACCATGCCCGACTAATGTTTTTTTTTTTTTTTTTTTTTGTTAGAGACAGGGTCTCACTCTTGCTCAGACTGGTCCCAAACTTCTCAGCTCAAGCGATCCTCCCCCCTCAGCCTCCCAGAGTGCTAGGATTGTAGGCATGAGGCACTGCACCCAACCAAAATTTTAACTATAGGTATACTTAAATGTGTAAAGATGCATGTAAGATATTTCAGTGCATACTAATTATCACAGCACACATATAAACAAGTTGGAAACATCCTAAAGGTCCCTCAGAAAGGAATAGATTAAGTAAATTAAAGTGTATCCATACAATGAAATATTATACAGCCACTAAAATAATACGTGTCATATATATCCATATGTATACACATATACACACCAACACATCCAGAAATAAGAGGAGTACAGTATAAAGCTTAAGAGTTTAAGCTTAAGAGACTTGCTGATTTTATATTCCAGCTCTTGTACTTACTAGATATAGGCAAATTTTTATATTTATATTCCAGCTCTTGTACTTACTAGATATAGGCAAATTTTTAAATCTCTGTGCCTCAAATTTTTCATCTATAAAATGGGAACAATAATAGCACTACCTTTACAGTATTGTGAGGATTAAACTAACTTAAAGTGCTTAGATAGAATAGTGCCTGACACATAGCCCCCCAAAACAAAACAAAACCCCACCATCTTTTCCTAGAGTACTCAGTGCTCACTATAAAGATTTATATAAATGCCAGTAATCCATTGGTTCTAGTCTGTTAGTAGTGAAGGAGTATTTTGGAGTGTGAACAAAAAGGAAGCTGTAGCTTAGTCATTTTTATCATAGCTAAGGACTACAGAGAACTGCATTCTTATCTTTACTTGCACATACACTCATGAGTTTATATGAATAAATATGTAAATATATCTGATAAATATGTATATACCTCTATATGCATGTATTTATGGCATATGTATGTGTGTGTGAGAGATATATACACATACAAATAAATATGAAATGCAACAAGCCAAAAATCTGATGGAATTGCAATGGCAGCATACCTTCGTCGATAAAATTTATATTTTGAAAAACGTTCCAAATAGTTAAAGTAAGAACAAGAACTGAATAGTACAAGGGCGATAATTTCAGTTATATATAATTATTTTCAAGCAAGTTGACAGAACATTTACCTCATTAAAGAGGAAGAATTTTCTCATTCATAGAAGCATGCAACAGTGCACTAAGTGTTGCTGTTTACTTTCTCATTTTTTAAATTTTTTGTTTGTTCAGTTTTTTTTTTAAAGACAGGATCTTGCTCTGTCATGCAGGCTGTAGTGCAGTGGCATGATCATAGCTCACTGCAGCCTCCAACTCCTGGACTCAAGGGATCCACCCGCCTCAGCCTCCCATGTAGTTGAAACTATAGGAATGTGCCACCACATCCAGCAAATTTTCTTTTTTTAATTTTTTGTAGAGATAGGGGGGTCTCACTATGTTGCCCAGGCTGGTCTTCAACTCCTGACCTCAAGTGATCCTCCCACCTTGGCCTCCCAAAGCACTGGGATTACAGCTGTGAGGCACCAAGCTGGGCTCTTACCCTAAATTTATCATATATTGCCCTTTAGAGGATTCCTATTTATGCTGCATTTTTACGTTGCCCTCTTTTATTTCCAATTGTAGATAAATAATCCCATTTTCACCTAGCTAGCTCATTATTATTGGCCTACGCTGTTTGTTATCACACATAACTATGCATGCCAGAGGGGAGCTGTGGGGGCGTTTTAAAATTAAACTGACATTAAAATCATCAATTTGATATAATTTAACTTATGGTTGGTTTCTCAGGGGAAAAAAAGGGTTCATACATAAAAACAGAAAAGCCAAAGAATGTTCTTTAAAACACATTTAGCTTCAAAGCCTTGAATAGAGAAACACCATTAAAATCCAGATAACATTCTTAATTATGCTGAAAATTATTTTTACCTTGAATCACCAAGGGCAGAAATGCAGTCCTATTTCCCCAACTTTTCACTGTTTTGTTTTTTTTTGAAGCTCTGTTATAATTCTGGGGAGTGCAGGACAGGAGCATCCCCTACAGGACGAGCTGGGGCCAAGCTTCAAGCAATGTTCTGGCACTATCTTTCTCATCTGTTCCTTCGTATTCACCCTGTGGTTAACAGTAATTGTGCAGAGACAGTTAGAGATGGCTACTGTGGCGGTTTGTGAATTACCGCAACATTCTCAGCCCCTGAAAAGGATTCTGCAATTTTGTCAAAGGATCTGAAAGCACACGCTAAAATGTATACTGGAATTTTCTTTTTCTATTTACTGTGTTTTCTTGATACAAGCTTCTTAAAACTGTGTCTCTTTTTAGCATTGTAAAATGTAAGCTTGTATGTAGTTAATTTAAGGGAGAGAAAGAGAGAAAATTCAGAAAGAAGCACATCACCCTTATTTTTCATGACCAGCTTTGACTGCAGTCTCACCCCTAAAGAGGGAAGAAGCTAATTAGTGTAAGAGCAAAAGAAGTTCTAGCACTCCGTGTGTGGGGTGTGTGTGTGCAAGCGTGTGTGTGCATGTCAGCGTGAGTATCTGTGAGTGGGCACGTTTGTGTGCATGTGCTCGTGTGTGAGGGCACGCGAATGAGTGTGTTCTTTCCCCTAGAAATATATGTTTTTACATGTCGCATCGCCCTAAAGAACAAATCGGAAGGTGTATCAATTCTCTTGGACCTCCGTCACAAAGGACCACGGAGTGGGGGGTTTCACAACACACGTGTATTTTCTCACAGTTCTGGAGCCTGAAAGTCCAAGATTAAGGTGTCAACAGGGTTGGTTTCTGCTGTGGTTTCCCTCCTTGGCCATCTCCGCTCAAGGTGTTTTCACACCCTCTTCCCTCTATGCTTATTTTGGGGCCCAAATTTCCTCTGTTTATAAGAACACAAGTCACCTTAGAGTCCACCCTAATGACCTCATTTTAACTTGAATCCCATGTAAAGACCCTGTATTCAAATAAGGGTCACATTTCCAGGTACTGGATCTTAGGACTGTCACATATAAATTAGGAGGGAAAGGTACATAATTCAACCTGTAACAGCAATTTTTGAGAAAAGACTAGATGCGCACGCTTAGGATCTGTTGACTTAAGCAAACCAGGGTGATCTTTGAGGAAATATTCTTTAATTATCTAATAGAGATGCATTGCGCTTTTAAGAAAACATGAGCTAAACATAAAAAAAGTAAACAGAAAACTCTGGTTTCTTCCTTGAGGGCATATTTCACAATTTGAGTAACTGGAGTGGTCACACACACACACAGCTGGTTTTACTTGGCTTCTCCTGCTAAAGGAACAACTGATTAAAAGTTCACTGAGCTATGGATTTCTCTACCTCTCAGTTACACAGGAGGCTTCAAAACAGGACTGACATTTCATACTTTGCTATGCAACTCAATTCCTCACAGTTCTACAAATCAACCTACGCTAAAAAGTCATCAAACTCCCTCCTCTCAGATAAGTCTTTGAAATACTAGAAGCCAACTATTTCCCTGATGATTTTTTATTTTTTTCTGTTTCTCATTCCCCTGTGGGGGCAATCTGTGCAATGAGAATGAGAGAAAATTCTTGAGCAAGTCTCTATTTCAAATATTTATTTTGCATCGGCAACAAACTGATGTAGAAATGTAAACAATTCTTGGTGATGACAGGTCTGAATTTTTCTATTTTTTATGCCTGTTATTCTTTTGAAGTTTCTCCCTGAACTTAACAGTAATTGAAATCTGTAAGTTGTATGCAGATTGTGGCTCCATAAAATGCCTTCTTATAGACGAGGTCAACACCGGGCACAAAAGATTTCATATCATAAGACTCATTCACAGCAGAACATGCAGAGCAGCTCCCTGCTCCAAAGAACACATTTGCACACACTGTGAGAGGCATAGTGCTACCAATCCACCCTCAGACAACATTAAAGCTTTTTTCAGATTTGCCATAATTTTTTAAATTGCCTCATGCTTTTTAGTTGTGGTAAAATATTACATACCTAACATAAAACTTAGCATTTTAACCATTTTTAAGCATGCACTTTGGTGGTGTTAAGTACATAACATTCACATCGTTGTGCCACTATCACCCACCATGCTCCTGCAGAACGTTTTTCATCTTGCAAAACTGAAACTTTGTACTCATGAAAGATTATGTACCCACTCCTCCAGCCTAGAGTCAGTCCCCTGGTGACATCATGCCATTTCTGACTCTATGAATTGGGCTGTTCTAGGTACTTGGTATAAGTGAAATCATGTAATATCTGTGACTGGTTTATTTTGTATAGCATAACGTCCTCAAGGTTCACCCATGTTGTAGCATGTTGTGGAATTCTATTCCTCTTTTTGGCTGAATAATATTCCATTGTATAGCTATATGATATTTTGTTTATCCACTTACATGTTGATGGACAATTGAGTTGCTTCCACATTTTGGCTATTTTGAATAAGACTGTAATAAACAAATATCCCTTTGGGCCTCTGGATTCAATTCTTTTGAATTGAATTTTCTGGGTTATATCATAATTCTATCTTTAACTTTTTGATAGACCAGTTTACTGTTTTCCACAGTAACAGCACACTTTATATTCACACCAGCCACAAGCCAGCATTCCAATCTCTCCACATCCTCACCATCACTTGTTATTAATATTTTCCGGTTTTCGGATAATCCTAAAGGGTACAAGTGGTATCTCATTGTGGTTTTGATTGACATTTCCCTAATGATTAGATGTAAGCTTTATTCTTACAAAATTATTTTCTATTGTCCCAGATACCTAAGGCAAAAATTTCCACATTGGTTTACAGTTCAAACTTCTGAATTTTAAAGCAGGAGTTGGCACACTGTGGGCCTGGAGCTGAATTTGGCCTTTTACTTGTTTTTATAAATGAAGTTTTATTAGACCATAGCCTTGTCCATTTGTTTGTGCAGTGCCTATGACTGCTTTTGTGCCACAGAGTCCTGGTCTGATAGCTGTGGCAGCCCACAAAGCTGAAAATATTTCCTATGTGGCCCTTTGCAGAAAAACTATGCCCAACCCCCCTTTAGAGTGTTGGCGGTGGGAATCTATCTTCAGAATATGATTTAAAGAAATATGAGAAACCTGGACCTATTGCAAAGTTTTTGGCCACACATATGACAAGTGTGGGGATAAATTATCTTGAAAAAGGCAGTGTATCATGGAAAAATGGAGGTAGATGACTTAAGAGATAGGAAAATCTCTAGGGAGATGTAGAAATGTTTCTCCAGTAAAAAATACCATAAGGCTGTTAATGTGGCCGAGCAGCCCCAGGGGGTGCAGGTGGGCAGGGAACTGCCAGAGTGGGCAGCCACAGGTCCACTGAAGGTCCCCAATGGGAAAGGTGTCCTGGGTGCACCAACAGAGGGAAGACAGTCACTTTTGAGAGGCTCAGCTCAATCGTCCATTTTGGCTGCAACGGGTGGGGGAGCAATGGGGAAGAAAAAGAGTCTAAAGGCTGAGAGCCAGCATTCCAGCCCTCCTCATCCATCTCCTGGAAGGAAGCCCACACAGCATGTCCAAAGTCTGGGGTCACTCAAATTCTCCAGGGTCCACCGCAATGTGGGCACAAGTTGGGAACTGTCTGTGCAGGAACAGGTGACAAGAAAACTGAAGGGCTGGAGCTCCCTGGGGTGGACAAGGGAACACCATGTGTGGAGAAGCAGGGTGGCACCTGCCATCGCAGCTCCAGACGGTGGCTCTGGGGGGCAATTTCGAAGGGGCCAGAAGCCCGATACTTTACTTTCTGGAAGCTGCCAGTCCAGTAGTGGCAACAGCCTTTGGGCTTGTGAGGGTAGAAAAGCTGTCCAGCGGCTTGGGGGCCCACTGGCTACCAGAGGTGGGAGGGAAGGAGAAATGAACCCCCCACCTGCCCTCTCCACCAGGTTCTGAGCTTCTCTGGGGTTGATCTGTGTGGATATCTCTTTTCTTCCTGTTCTGGTTCACAACTTCTTCCCGTGGCATATCCGGCAGGCTCTGGCACCCTCACCCGCAGACCACACGTGAGCTAGGATTTTTTCCTTCCTCTCCTTTACCTCCTTTGTCTGAAACCTTTCCTTCCCTCTTGGATGATCTGCCAGCTGATGTCTCCAGTCAGCCATCTTCACTCTCCCCCTCAATTTTTTAATAATTCAGATACAACGATTAGTTAATTGATATTGATGATAAATGGCTTAAACTTCAGCTTCTTTTTTCACATATGTAAAATTGCTCTCTGAGGCCACATGTAGTGGCTCATGCCTGTGACTCCAGCAACTTGGGAGGCTGAGGTAGGAGGGTTACTTGGGGCCATGAGTTTGATACCAGCCTGGGCAACATAGGAGACCCCAGACTCTACAAAAAATAATAAAATTAGCTGGGTCTGGTGGTGTGTGTGCCTGTAGTGCCAGGTACTCAGGATGTGGAGGCAGGATGATTGCCCGAGGCCAGGAGTTGGAGGCCACCATGAGCTATGATCTGGCCCCTGCACTCCAGCCTAGGTGGCACTGGGAGACCATGTTTCTGAAAAGGAGAAAGAATAAAATAAAAGAAGGTAAAATTACTCTCTGAAGCACTGATTCAAAAGGAAAGGAAAGATATATATAATAATTGTCCAGGTTTTAATGACTAAAAATGCATCATTTTAATTTGTTTCAGGCACAAGCAGCATCTCAAGAAAACATAGAGCAATTAAGAGACAGCCATATGGCTGCAGTAAAAACTCAGGTGGAACTCAGAACTAAAGATCTGGAATCTGAACTCTACAAAATGAAAATGTCTCAGGAAGACTTGATAATGTTGAATTGGAAAAATATAATCTACTCTATCAAGTAGAAGTAGACGCTAGAAGATCCTTGTCATGTAAACATGTAAGTCAAAATATGGAATCATAGAAAATAAATTAAGCTCATTAATTAGGCTTGAAGGCATAAGTTTTAGTGGGACAAGTTCATGAGGTTTGTGTGATGTGACAGCTAACTAGATACTATAATTTAGGAAAATGATGTAGGTAAATCAGTTTACCTTTAAAATATTCATCCAGGACTGTTTATATCTCTCGCCTTCTTTTGATTTTAAAACCCCTTATTATTCTTATGTAGTTAGCATAGTCTATTGGCCTTTCAGCTAAGTATTTTTGAAGCTTTATACTTGGGCAGTGATAACTGTTCTAAAATTGCTTTTCACCATTCTTTTGACTAGAAATATTAGTGAGTTTAACTTTTTTGGAGATGACCATGTAAACTGAAAGAGTTAAGTCCTCCTCCTCCTGCTGCTGCTCTTGGCAGCTTCAGGCACTCGGTACATTAACCTTCCTTGATGGTGATCTTTGGAATTATCAGCAGAGGGTGCCTTGAGACCAGCAATATTTTATAGTTTTTCCACTCTAGATAAAGTCATGTGTGTGAAATGGGGAATGGTTAACATAGGAAGAAGGGAAGTATAATTCATCAGGTGGTTAAAAATAATCCTTTGGTCAGTCTGAGGGTCCGGTGTATGGATGACAAAGGGCAGCCCCCCTCTGAGGCCTCGGTAATGGTGGGAGGAGCTCACTGCCTTTGGAGCTGCCTTAGTTCTTTTTGATCACCAGCTCCACTATCTCATGCTCCCCTTGGACTTGGTACTCCGAATTATTCCTCAGTGCCAAATGCTTGATTTTCCCCACATGATGAGTGAAATGCACAAGGGTGGTGAAAGCAAATGGTGAAAATGGCTTTGAGGGATGTTTTTCTTAAATCTCTAAATTGGTTTACTAAATAGAAGTATTTTTCTTTTTTTAATTTTTTTTATTTCAGCATATTATGGGAGTACAAAAGTTTAGGTTATGTATATTGTCCTTGTCCCCCCTCCCCACCCCAAGTCAGAGCTTCAGGCGTGTTCATCCCCTAGACGGTGCGCCTTGCTCTCATTATGTATGTATACACCCATCCCTTCCCCCCCATCTGCCTGACACTCGATTAATGTTATTCCTGTATGTGCTCTTAGGTGATGATCAGTGAAACCAATTTGATGGTGAGTACATGTGGTGCTTGTTTTTCCATTCTTGGGATGCTTCACTTAGTAGAATGGGTTCCAGCTCTATCCAGGAAAATACAAGAGGTGTTATGTCACCATTGTTTCTTATAGCTGAGAAAATATAGCTTTCTTATAGCCATGCTATACATATACCACATTTTATTAACCCACTCATGTATTGATGGGCACTTGGGTTGTTTCCACATCTTTGCAATTGTGAATTGTGCTTCTATAAACATTCAGATGCAGATGTCTTTTTTATAGAACGTCTTCTGTTCTTTTGGGTAGATGCCCAATAATGGGATTGCTGGAGCAAATCGTAGATCTACTTGTATTTCTTTGAGGTATCTCCATATTGCTTTCCACAGAGGTTGTACTAGTTTGCAGTCCTACCAGCACTGTATGAGTGTTCCTATCTCTCCAAATCCATGCCAAGATTTATTGTTTTGGGACTTTTTGATAAAGGCCATTCTCACTGGAGATAAGTGATATCTCATTGTGCTTTGGATTTACATTTCCCTGAGGATTAGAGATGTTGAGCATTTTTTCATATGTTTTTTGGCCATACTTCTGTCTTGTTTTGAAAAGTTTCCATTCATGTCCTTTGCCCACTTTTTGATAGGGTTGTTTGATTTTTTCTTGCTGATTTTCCTGAGTTCTAAATAGATTCTAGTTATCAGCCCTTTATCGGATGTGTAGCATGCAAAACTTTTTTCCCATTCTGTAGGTTGTCTGTTTGCTCTCATGATAGTTTCTGTGGCTCTGCAGAAGCTTTTTAATTTGATTAGGTCCCATTTATTTATTTTTGTTGTTGCTGTGATTGCCTTTGGGGTCTTCTTCATAAATCCTTTGTCTAGGCCAATGTCTATAAGAGTTTTTCCCACATTTTCTTGTAGAATTCTAATAGTTTCACACCTTAGGTTTAAGTCTATTATCCACTGTGATTTGATTTTTGTGAGAGGTGAAAGGTGTGGGTCCTGTTTCAGTCTTCTACATGTGGCTATCCCGTTTTCCCAGCACCATTTATTGAATAAGGATTCTTTCCCCCAGTGTATGTTTCTGTCTGCTTTGTCACAGATTAGATGGCTATATGAGGATGGTTTAATGTCTGGATTCTCAGTTCTGTTCCACTGGACTGTGTCCATGTTCTTGTACCAATACCAAGCTTATTTAATAACCACAGCCTTGTAGTATAGTTTGAAGTCTGTTAAATTAATACCACCCATTTTGTTCTTACTGCCTAAAATTGCTTTTGCTAAATGGGGTCTTTTCTGGTTCTATACAAAGCATAAAATTATTTTTTCTATATCTGTGAAAAATAATGTTGGTAATTTAATAGGGATTGCCTTGAATCTGTAGATCACTTTGGGTAGTATAGACATTTTAACAATGTTGATTCTGCCGACCCATGAGCATGGTATAGTTTTCCACCTGTTTACGTCCTCTGATATTTCCTTCCTCTGTTTCATAGTTCTCCCTGTAGAGGTCTTTTAACTCCTTAGTTAAATATTTTCCTAGGTACTTTATTTTCTTTGTTGCTATTGTGCAGGGTATCGAGTCTTTGATTTGGTTCTCAGTTTGACTGTTAATGGCCTATACAAATGCCTCTGATTTGTGCGTATTGATTTTTTATCCTGAGACTTTACTGAATTCATTTATCAATTCCAGGAGTCTCTTGGTTGAATCCTTGGGGTTTTCTAGATATAATATCATATCATCAGCAAAGAGTGAGAATTTTGATCTCTTCTGCCACCATTTGGACGCCCTTAATTTTGCTCTCTTGCCTGATTGCTCTCGCAAGGACTTCCAGCACTATGTTGAATAGAAGTGGAGAAAGTGAGCAACCTTGTCTGATTCCAGTTCTAAGTGGGAATGCTTTCAGTTTTTCCCCATTCAGTATGATGTTGGCTGTGGGTTTGTCATATATGGGTTGTATCATTTTTAGGTAGGCCCCATCTATGCCTATTTTGTTAAGCGTTCTTATCATAAAAGGGTGTTGAATTTTCTAAAATGCTTTTTCTACATCTATTGAGAGGATCATACAGTCTTTGTTTTTACTTCTATTTATGTGGTGAATTACATTTGTAGATTTGTGTATATTTAACCATCCCTGCATCTCTGGGATGAAGCCCACTTAGTTGTGATGGATTATATTCTTGATAAGCACCTGGATTAGGATTTTGCTCAGAATTTTTGCATCTATTTTCATAAGGGATATGGGTCTGTAGCTTTCTTTTTTTGTTGCGTCCTTTCCTGGTTTTGATATCAGGGTTATGTTGGCTTCATAAAATGTGTTGGGGAAGATTCCAACCTTCTCAATGTTGTGCAATAACTTTTGCAGGATAGGCACCAATTCTTCTTTGTAGGTGTGGTAAAATTCGGGTGTGAAACCATCTGGTCCAGGACTTTTCTTTTTAGGATGGTTTTTTATTGCTGTTTCAATTTCAGTTCTTGATATTGGTTCATTCAGGAATTCTATTTCTTCCTGCTTGAGCCCAGGGAGGCTGTGTGTTTCTAAAAATTTGTCCATTTCCTCCACGTTTTCCAGTTTGTGTGCATAAAGCTTTTTGTAGAATTCATAGGTGATATCTTATATCTCCGTGGCATCAGTTGTAATTTCTCCTTTCATATTCCTGATGGAGCTTATTAGAGATTTTTCTTTTCTGCTCTTAGTCTAGCCAAAGGCATGTCAATTTTGTTTATCTTTTCAAAGAACCAACTTTTTGTTTCATTAATCTTCCATATAATTTTCCTGTTGTCAATTTCATTTAGTTCTGATTTGATCTTATTAATTTCACTTATTCTGCTAGGTTTGGGGTCGGTCTTTTCTTCTTTCTCCAGCTCTTCGAGTCAATTCATTAGGTTGTCTATTTGTGATTCTTCTGTCTTTTGGATATAGACATTTATGGAAATAAACTTTCCTCTCAGGACTGCTTTAGCTGTGTCCCACAGATTTTGATAACTTGTGTCTCTCTTGTCATTTAGTTCAAAGAATCTTTTGATTTCCATCTTGATTTCCTCATTTATGAAATAATCATTCAGGAGAAGGTTATTTAGCTTCCATGAGTTTGAGTAGAAATGAGAGGTTTCTGTTAGGATTGATTTCTACTTTTATTCCACTGTGATAGCAGAAGATGCATGGTATAATTTCTATTTTTTTAAATTTTTTGAGACAGGCTTTGTGGCCTAGGCTATGGTCAATCTTAGAGAATGTCCCATGAGCTGATGAGAAGAATGTATATTCAGTGGTTTTGAGGTAGAATGTTCAGTAAATGTCCGTCAGGCCCGTTTGCTCTGGAGTTCTGATTAAGTCCATTGTTTCTTTGTTAATTTTCTGTTTGGAGGATCTGTCCTGTTCTGGCAGAGGGGTGTTGAAGTCTCCAGCTATTATGGTGTTGCTGTTTATCATTTTTCATTTCACACCTGTAATCCTAGCACTCTGGGAGGCCGAGGTGGGCGGATTGTTTGAGCTCAGCAGTTTGAGACCAGCCTAAGCAAGAGCGAGACCCCGTCTCTACTAAAAATACAAAGAAATTAGCTGGACAACTAAAAATATAGAAAAAATTAGCCAGGCATGGTGGCGCATGCCTGTAGTCCCAGCTACTCATGAGGCTGAGGCAGTAGGATTGCTTCAGCCCAGGAGTTTGAGGTTGCTGTGAGCTAGGCTGATGCCACAGCACTCTAGCCAAGGCAACAGAGCGAGACTCTGTCTCAAAAAATAAAATAAAATAAAATAAAATAAAATAAAATAAAATAAAATAAACTATGAATGCTGTTTCCCAAAACACCCCTTAATCATGTTTGTTGTACAAAGCTATTATGGTAGCATATGCAACAATATAAATGTGTTTCAGGCACTATGAAAAATAGCACATATTTTTTATTGCTGCATTTTGAAAGAAATAAATCTGATTAGTCTAAATAGAAACAAGGTGGAGCAATATTTAAAATTTCAAAACCCAAAAATGTAAACTTCCATTTTGACTTCTGTGGGTGGATAATACTCCCATCATGCCAATGTGTGTCTATTTTAATAAGCAAATTTTTTTAAAGGTCGATAACTTCTTAAACTTGTTAATAAAATGATGTTGTGTATGAAGATGACAGCAAGGCAATAAAAGGCCTTTCCTACCAAGAAAGCAAGCTCCTCATTAAGGTTGTGGTACTTGTCCAGTTTGACTCCCAATAAGATAGGTACATCTCTGACATTCTTGGATTCATCTTAATCAAAGTCTGTGACCTGAGATTAAATATATTTGTGCTCACTTTCAATACTTTTACACTTTTTGGAACACTTGACAATAAATACTTTAATAGTTTAAAAATCAAAGAGATTATTGGTGCCTGCAATTATAGAAGTATAAAACTTAGAGCCATAAGGACTTCAACAAATTTACCCAAAGAACATAAATATCTGGAACTGTATTTTTCTATGCTAAAGTATGTAGTAAATGTTCAACTTACCTCAAGACATGATCCTGAAATGCTTTTTCATTAGCAATTAACTCTCTAAAGGTTATGATTCTGTCCTTATGTTTCAGTATCTAGGGAAAAAAGCATTTTATATTTCAGAGAAGGAGAGGAAATAAAACTACATTCTATAACATTTATAATAAAATCATCAAACCACACGCAGTTCAATCTCTGGTATCCAAAAGATAAACTGTTTTTACAGCTCTTGTGAGGAAAAGAGTTCACACAGCAGGCCTAAGTCTAGCTGGGCTAAGAAAGGCCTACTAGCAAAGCTGCTCCTTGACTGGCATCTGGAGACTTGGATTGCAGGAGGGTTTCCATCATTCTGTGATATGAATGGCTCGTTGTGCCTAACCTGCTTGTCTGAAGCACCTGGTTAAAGCTAGGCATCTGCTTTCCTTATAGGGGGTCTGGAACTTCAGTATGTGCTAGGCAGAGGATGACTATGTGAACAGCTCCTAATAAAAACCCTGGGCATTGGGTCTCTAGCAAGCCTCACTGGTAGATAACACTTCACATTCACTGCTGGAGGGATGAATGCATCCTGAGTGACTCCTCAAAGATTCTTGGAAGCTTGAGTCTCATTTCCTCTGGAATATGCCCCAGGTGCCTTTCCCCTGGCTGACTTTGCTTTGCATCCTTTTGCTGTCACAAATCATAGCTGTGAGGACTACTCAGTCCTTCAGCTAATCATCAAACCTGGGAGTGGTCTAGGTGTCTCCAAGAAACTTATCCTAACATAAAATTGTTATTACAGTCAGGCTATTAAAGTTCTTCTTTAAAAGAAAAAAATAGCCAATTTTGTCTGGATGCAATTTATAATCATTTCTTGTTTGTTCATTTGTTCCTTCATACAATAATAATCTTAATATTCAATATTCAAACTTCTTTAAGTTATTAGTGAGGTAAAGTGTGCTGCACAAAATGTTCTATTCTTTATTATGCAAATTTTCCAATATTTAAAACAGAGAAAAAACATTAATGAAACCCCATGGAACTATCATTCAGCTTTGATAACTAACACCTAATAGCCAATAGCATTTATATCCCCAACCACTGCCCTCCCTCCTCCATCCCCCTTCACTGAATCAAATTGCTGACATCATATCATCTGTCAATATTTCAGTAACTAAACCAAAATTAACCAAAAGAACATAAATATCTGAAATTGTATTTTTGTATAATAAGATCCTCAATTGGGCTTATTTTTGATGGCTGTTTACAGAAGTGGAGGCCAGTAGTTTCTCTGCGTGGCTGTGTTTATGCCTTGGTCCTTTCTTCTTCAGGTTAGCTAAGAGGCAGAAAGATTCCCCAGAACACCTCCAACATGTCCATTCAGAGAAGTGGTACAGAACTGAATTTGTTATAATCCAAGACCCCAGGTTGTAATTTTACCCTTCAATCTCTATACCACCAACCCAAGAAAAGAGTAATTGAAGAAACTCCAGGAATCTTTGCCTTCTCCCATCTGAGAAATAAAACTGTTTTCAGTGTTTTCATTGTCCCAAGTGATGAAGTTTGTAAGAATGGCAAAGTAAACTATTCTTCAGGAATCAGTAGTGTCATGCAAAATTAAAAAAATAATCATACCAATTTTTTTGTAGATGAATGAGATTTTCTAATACAGACTTAAGTTGTAAAACAAGTCAAATGTTGAACATTATAGTTCCTTGATGAGGGGCATAGTAAAACTAATGTGGTCCCCAAAAATAATTCTTAAAAGAACCTAAACTTGAGGAGTTAACACTTCACTATCTTTCATTTTTCTCACCAAAAATAATACAATTTTTAGACGAAACATAAATATAGTACCTCTTTATCTAAAATTTTCTTTTTAAGATGAAAGCTCTTCAATTTTTGCAGCATTATATCACTAACATTCTCACCCTCTCTTAAATGTTCAGCATCAGGATTGGTGATGTCCTAAGGGTAATGGTTTGAGAAACTATATTAAAAGGTTTTTAGTAAAGCTAAAAGGAAGAAGCAAAAACATAAATGAAACAAATCTCCCTTCCAAAATAAGTGACCAAACCAAAGGAGGTAATTTCATATTGAAGTTCATTCTTCAATTACTCATCAGAAGACATCTAATAAAGGATTAGTATTAAAGACCATTAAATCACATCTGTACAAAAGTTGTTATTGAGACAGACTAATATAGTTGCTGGGAAGTTAATACTCATCTATAATAACTATGCATGCTTACATATTCATATATACATCCCCCCTTCAGCTTAGTCAGTTTACAAATCCTAATTTTAAACAAATTGCTATACCTAACACCAGAACAATCAGACATCCTCAACAATACTGAAACTCTAGATATTTCAAAGTTACCCTGAATAAAAGTACTTCTCCCAATATAACTTAGGGGTCAAAAGTGCATGGGTTTGTATCTAAGTTGTGTGACTTAACCATATGTGAGAACTTGGACAAGAAACTCAACTATTCTAATTCTCAGTTTGATGAAAATCAGCATAGTAAACTTAAATGCCTCCAAGGATAAAGTGAGGAAGTCAGTAAATACTTGCTGAGTGTCTGTTACAAGTTTAACCCAGGCAAACCCTAACATGCCTACTTACATACCAAGTCTCGGAACTTAAAGCCTTATGTTCTAGTGGGAGGGTTACTTACACAGAATAGGCAAACAGGTAATATTTGTTTGGGGTGGGATGAGATCTACTAAGAAGGCTGATGACAAAATCTATCATTGAAAGATCTGGTAGAAAAGCAGTAGGCAGCAAGTAAGACTGTGAAAGAACAGTAGCCACCAGGGAGTCAGAAGAAATCCAAGCAAATATGGTGAACAAGGAAATGCTTGATGGGGCAAGGTGGGGTGGAAAGTTTGTAGCAAAGAAGAATCTGGGCCACATTCAGATTCAAGTATTAAAAAACAAAATAGTAGGTGGACATAGTCTGTGGGCTACCATTTTGTGATCTCTGCATAAAACGCTTAACCCAGTTTCTAGCATTCAATAAATGCTAGTGTTCAACAAATTTTAGTTAAGATAAAACAGAAACAGCATTTGTGCTGGATCAAGAACATTGGAAATGCATGCCCTCTAATCATGGCTCAGATAAGTGCACTTAAGATAAAAAAAAAAAATGTACAAAAATAGGAGGAAGAGGAAGAAAGAGCTAGTTTGAGAACCTATCAAGTGTGTGTCCTTTAATATGTTCTCTTCATTAAATGTGCTTATAAGCTCCCAGGACAGCAGCAGCATTTCCCCATCTTAAAGACGAGGAAACTAAGGCGGAAAAAGGTTAGGTTACTTGACCAAGTCACACAGCCAGGAAGTGATGAAGCTAGGATTTGAACTGACACGAACTGTACTTTTGATTCTACTAATATACACAGCTCCATACTCCCCTCCCTCCGCCCCCACCTCAAGCTCTATCTTAGATTGGGCTAAGAGCTCATTAATGTGAACAAACAATAATCACAAGCACAAGACTATTGCTCTAAGAAAGCATTCCTGAAATGTGAGAAGCACTAAATGAAAGGGTTCACTTGATGCCTTTATTGTTTACCTTATTACATTTTATCTTATACTTGTGGGAATCAGATGTTCAAGAAGGATAAAGTAGGAGAAAAGAAGGGCTGATACATTGGTTTAGGGGTCTTTATTTTGTCTTCCATTTTTTTCTTCTACAACTTAATTCTGTCACCTTTATTGCATTACTTTTCTTAGTCCAGTCCCAATATTTTTTCCTCCCCTACTGAAAAATCTGATTTTTTTTTTATTACTTGGCATGTGAAAAGTCCTACCATCAGAGGCAGAAGACTGTGCATTTTGGAGGCCAGCTGAGAAGTTCTCTTCATATCTGGGGAATTCAGGCCCTCTTCTTCACAAGGTGGGCAATTCAGGAACAGGTTAGAATTTATCATCTTTGTATCCTACATGTACACAATTTAGATTTGTCATAATAAAGATGAGGAACCCAGAATACCCTTCAAGTAAAATGCTGAATAAAATACCACTCTTAAAAACTTTAGGTGGTAATTCTCAAACTTTTTCATCTCAGGACCCCTTTATACTCTTAAAAAATTATTAAAGATACCCCAAACCTTTTGTTTATGTGGGTTATAGATATCAATATTTATTATATTAGAAATTAAAATGGAGAATATTTTAAAATATCTTTTTTCTAAGTCATTTAAATAATAATACATCCATTATGTATAAATTTAAAGAACAATTTTTTAAACAATGCCACAATTTCTAAAACAAAAAATTAATGAAAATATTTTTGCAAGTGTTTTTAATGCTGGCTTAATTGAAGATAGCTGGATTTTCATATTTGCTTCACACATTCCATCAGCCATGACAGCAATTTACATAATCATGTCACATAGCTTCTGGAAAACTCCACTGTACTCTTGTGAAAGAAGGAGGGCGAAAAAGAAAAAAAGAAAATAATGATAGTGTAAAAGTCAATAATGTCTTAATAATACTATGAAAATACTTTTGACCTCACAGATGCTCTTAGGCCGTACTTTGAGAAAACTGACCAACAGTTAGTGAAACACAAATCTGTAATCACAGTAAGTATGAATTTGGGGGTGTTAGAGAAATTGATTAGTCAAAATAAAACAAAAAACTGTACTTTTTAAAAAGAAAGCTCAAGAAGAAAATTGTATACCATACTAAACTTCTGTACAGTTAAGCTACTTCAATTCAGAGCTTACCAATTTAAAATTTGTCACAATTTGGTTAGGAGCTAAACTTAAGGTCATCTTTGCTTAGGTCAGTGGTTCTCAAAGTGTGGTCCTTGGATCAGCAGCAACAACACCACCTGGGATCTTGCTAGAAATGTGCATTCTCAGGCCCCACCCCAGACCTACTGAATCAGAAACTCTGGGATAGGACCCAGCAATCTGTGTTTTAATAAGCCCTTCAGGGGATTTTGATGCATGTTCATGCTTGAGAATCACTGGCTTAGATCATTCTTATTTCTTAGAGTTTAGAGAGATCTTAGAATTGTTTAAATTTAGGAGAACAATATTTTCCTAAGAACCTTTAAAAATAATAGAATTTTTTTACTGCAAACAATACTTATAATGATTACAAATTCATAAGAGGGTCCACTAAGGACATCTTCAAGGTAACATCAGTTCAAGTTATTATAACAAATACAAAAAATAAATTTATACATTTTTCTAGTTCAGATTAGCCTTCTTTCTAAGCAGTCAAAGTTAATAGGATTTTACTATGCATACTTTAACACAGGCCTACAAAACTGAAATAGAATAGATGTGCTCCAGGTTCTGAAAATTATCACTTCCAGAATATGTTTTTCCAGGTTCCCGGCTACTAAAAAAGCTTTTTCAACTGCAGATAATAAAAGATTGCACCCTCTCCAAACATATCAATATGAGGTTCTGATGCTGTTTTTAAATGCTTTATAATTTAAATAATATATGATATAATATAGGTTTGTTTGCCTTGTAAACTAAATATGCAATCGTATTATTTAGTTCAGGGGTGGGGAACCTGTGGCCTTATAGGTCCTTAAGTGCAGCCTTTTGACCAAATCCAAATTTTATAAAACAAATTCTTTTATTTTTATTAATATATTTTTGTTTTTTATATTTTTATTTTATTTTTAAAATGAATGTATTTAAAATACCAAAGAATAAAATAAGTTTCAACAAAATAATCCTCCTAGCTTGACCGGCACAATCAGAACATTAGTAAGCCACTAAATTGACGGCTGCTACACTCATGATTTAGTTCTAACTTCCCCCACCTGACTAGAGCCACTACCATATGAGGCTGGTTGGCAAGAATTTATGGGGGTCGAATGCACCAGTCTGTTATCAGCTTTTGACAATGGTACACTGTGTTTCTGTTTGAAGTGTAATTTGTGAATAGTTGCATAGCTCTACACTATTTTTAAATTCTATCTGCTTAACAGCTCATCGTGTCAAAGAAGACCAAGAGAATGCCAAATGAAAAAAACAGATGTTTTAATGAGAATTGGAAATTACAATGTTATCTTGTTTCTGCTAAAGACAGATTTGCTTGCTTTGTGGTACTGCAATATCAACATTAAATAAATTCAATGCTCATTGGCATTATAACATTCATAAGGACCACAAATATTTTAAATTAGAGGGAGAGGCACGAAAGGTTGTATTGCAGAAATTAAAGATCAAAAGCACAAGCAAAGATGATTCTTTCAAGCAGCAATAAGACCTGGAAATAATGCCATTGAAGCAACTTATAGAGTATTTTATATACTCGAGGGAAAAAAGAGAAGCCATTCAGTGATGAAGAAACTGTGAAAGAATGCATTGTCAAAGTTGTAGCATGCTTAGACTCTGACAATGTTTCAAACTACAAACAACTGCCTCTTTCAAGGAGAACCATAACTGATTGGCAGCATGAATTAGCCTTCAACTTAACAGAACAACTTCATGCAATACTTCAAAAGGAAATATATATTATTCAATCACTTTGGATAAATCAACTGATACTACTGACTCAGCACAGGTTTTATACTTCATTCAGGTCATAACAGAAGATTTTCTTTGCTACGAAGAGTTACTCACTTTGGACACTCTTGCAAACAGAACATGGGGAATAGATATGTTCAACAACCTTCAAGATAAATGTCATAAAGTTGGGCTGAATTTGGTAAATTTAGTGAGTGTATTCTAGACAGCGCACCTTCCATGACAGGAAAACATGAAGGGTTTATTGCACAGATAAAAAAAAAGTGTTAACAGATCCAGATGCTCTCATTTCTTTTCATTCTATCTTGCATCAGCAAAATCTCTGTGCTAAAGCTGCTATTTTAAGTGACACTTTATAACAAGTTATAAGTATTGTTAACTATATTTGTGCAAATGCAACATCAGTTTTGTAACATGCTAAAGCTGAATGATGAGGTATTCAGTGTGGATTTGCCATATCACTCTCAAGTGCATTGGCTATTGCAGGGCAGGTGGTAGCCAAAATTTTTTGTCTACAAGAACAGATAGTTAAATTTTATGAAGACCGGAATCAGCAATGTGAATTATTGAGAGAAGATTTCTATAGGAATGCAGCATTTCTGTGTGATATCAAGTTAAATTAAAATGACTTGAATATTTCTTTTCAAGGTAAAACTAAGTCTATATATGATATGTGGCAAAAAATTGAAGCATTTTCATAAAGGTTATCTTTTTTCAAAACACTTCTTCAAAAGGAAATTTTGGATGAACATTTTCCCCAGTTAGCAAAGGTCACTGATGAGCAGAATGATATATGTGAATCATTTGAAGAATATGCAGCTGTTATAGACCTATTAATTGGAGAACACAAGGAAAGTTTCACTGACTTTGAGAATCATGACTCAAATTAGCATTTCGGCCTTGCCTAGTTGATGCCACCAAGGCACCTAAAGATCTACAGATGGAATTGATTGAGCTGTCAGTAGATGACATTTTAAAGTCTTTGTTTGATACTAAGAAAGATCCAGTTGAAATATGGAAAAATGCAGAATACTCACACTTTCAGCAACATGCCCAAAAAATGCTTTCTTGCTTTTCAACCACTTACTGATACAAATCTATATTCCCCTACCTAACCCAAATCAAGATACCCTCAAGGTCACAAATGACAGACACCCATCTAGAGGATCAAATGAAACTGCAGCCCTCCATGCTGCAACCAAATATTCAAATGGTTTCCAATAAAAAGCAGGCAATACAAAATCATTAAAAGGTTAGTTAACTTTAAAATTAACACATAGTTTTCATTTTTGAAATTATTAAGTACATAATAGTTAGATTTTTACAAAATAATGCACATTTTTAAGTATATCTAATTGAAGTTTCTTGAATGCAGCCTTATTTGATTACAGCTAAAATTAATGCGGCCTTCCAACATGAAAGGGTTCCCCAGCCCTGATTTAGTGTTATTACTGAATAGGACTGACCACCACACTTCGAAAATCTTTTCTCAAAAGTCACTTCTGAGAGATGCTTCAGATGATTGGTAATGGGTACCCACATAATTCCCAGGTTAATTGTCACTTCTACCAAAATAATCACAAGACGCCATGAATGGCTTTAAGTTGAGTACTCATGAACCAAACTTCTCCAAACCTGTGATGTATCTTCCTTTGTACATCTGTATGTTTTTTTGTTAATAATTCTTTCTGCAAACAAACATGTGTAAGTGGCATGGCTAAATATGCATCACTAGACTACTAGAAACTCTTGAAATTCTGCATAGTAGATTTGTAGTCTGCATCAAAACCTTGGCAATATCTGACTCCATCACTTCCTCTAATTGCTCCTTTAACTGAGCTCTCTCAAATTTTGGGACACAACTTTGCTCCTCACTTCTTGCAACCTGCTGCTTAAGTTTTGCGTTTTCATTTTCTACTTCGTTGATGTGCTGCTGAAGTTTTGCATTCTTAGCCCTTTCATTTTCAGATACAAAATGCAAATTTTTAACTTCAGCGAGCAATTTCTCATGTCCAGATTTCAGTTTCTTTCTTTCTTCCAGGTTTTCCTTTTCACGTTTCTGGAATTCCTCCTGTAAAGAAAAAAACTCTTGTTCTCAGGTCTCTTTTTCCCTTTTCAACAAGTCCAAAGCAGAAACTGTGGCCCTTTCCAATTTTCTTTTGAGTCGGTGCAGCATCTCTATCTCTTTTTCTTTCTCACTTAAGGTTTTGTCCATCTCTAAGCACTCACTCACAGATTTATTTTTTTGTTGCATTTCAGTCATGTACCTTTCCTGTAAATGCATATAATTGGCCTTTGTCTTCTTACATTCAAGGTGTAAGGCTTGCTTCTCATTTCTAGATTCCTGAAGATGTTTTTGGGTGTTAGCTAAAACCTCTTGCAAATTCTGCAATGTCTTTTTAATATCATGCTTCTCAAGGATTACTTTGTATTTGTCTTCAATTAATTCTTCAACATTCTCCTTTAGCTTACTTATCATGTCAACGAATACTTGCTGTTTGGTCATCTTCAACTGTAGTTCTTTAACCTTCTTCTCTAAATACAGGTTACTACACTGGAGGTCTTGGATTTGTTCTTGCTGCTGCCTGTTAGTATGTTTTAATTTCTATAAGACTTCATTTAAAGCCACGTCCTCTTCGCGAGGTTGTAAGCTTTCAAAGCTTTCCTCCATGTCAGGTGTCCTGCAGTTCTCCTGAGATGTTCCACTACTCCAGGAGATGCCTGCTGGGGACCAACTTGAGACAATGCCCGGCCTCTCCACACCCTCCGCTGTAACTTCATTTTGGTAACTGACCGACATCTCAGGAATCTCCCCAGAATTCTGTATTTCTTTTGAAGAAAATGCACTCTGTAAATTATAGTAGACAAAGTAAGTGTTAAAGAGTAGGAAGATCATGAGCTTTGAAGTCAGACAGAATTGACCTTGAATTCTAGATCCCTTTTATGGTTTCCTCAGCTATAAAATAACAATAATGCCTACTTCCAATAAAAATATCTACTTAATAAAAATTAATATCGAAGTATCAATCGCTAAAATGTATGTACAGCACCTAACAGCACAGTGGAGCACAAGCAGTAGGTATATAACGAGATAGATATATATTCCATTTACTTTGACAAAAGAAAAATTAAACTTTTATACTTTCACCATTTTCTATGATACAAGCTTTTTTGAACACATACAAAATGCTTTCTTTGACTTCAAATGAATTAAAACAAATAATAAATGTATCAACTACCTTACAGACTACAAGGTCTTTTTTGAATACTTTTTTTATTCCTTATGTAGATCATTATCTCATTGTGCTGTGACTCCTATGAACATTAGAATAGCAGAAGATCATGCCTCCTAACTGACTTTATGCCCCTAAGACAGGTTTTAGGGGATTTAATAAAGGACAGTAAATTGTGGTAAGAAACGCTAAAATGAATATAACATCAAAAACCCAGTAAAAGGTATCTGTAGGAGTAGACTGTATAATTCCCTAGAATTTAGAGCTAATGGCCCCCTGTGCACTTTTTGTTTTTGTTTTTTTGAGCCCATCCATCTGTAGAATCCTGTATTTTAGTGGTTTTTCATTATTCTGGGATAATGGCCTACAAGGCCCTGATATCTGCTGTGGTTTGAATGTGCCCCCAAAAGTTCATGTGCTGGAAACTTAATCCTCAATGCAAAAGTGTTGGAAGGTGGGGCCTAATAAGAGGTGAATAAAGATGGCTAAACGTTGTTATTGTAGAAGTAGATTAGTTATTGCAAGAGTAGATTTGTTATAAATGTGATTTTTGACCCCCTCTTACTCCCTCACTGTCACCCTCTGTTGCCCTTCCACATTCCACCATGGGATGACACAGCATGAAGGTTCTTACCAGATATGAGCACCATGCTCTTGGACTTTCTTGCCTCCAGAACTGTGAACCAAATAGATTTTTGTTCATGATAAATCACTCAGTCTGTGGTACTCTGTTATAGTAACATAAGATGGACTAAGACAATATCTGGCTCACTCCACCTCTCCATTCTCATCTACTACACCCCTCCTGCTTCCTCTAACCCTGATCTTTCTGGACGCTGGGCTTCCTTCAGGACCTAGTAGGTACCATGCTTCCTGCAGCCACAAGGGTTACAGATGTTCCTTCTGAATGGAATGCTCTCCCACCCACAGTTGCCTAATTAACTCCTACACCTCCTTTAGAACTCAGCTCAATGACCACTTCTTCAGGGATGCCCTTCCTAAACTCCCTGACTAGAACGGTGTGCTTATCACAGACACCTATCCTACTTATATTTACAGCACCTATCATAGTTGTAAGTTTAAATGTAACTTTATATAGAATTATATACTCTCTACATACATTTTATATGTAAATTTTATTCATGAAACTTAGTTTCAAGTTTACATCTATTTGTGTAGTTATTTCATTAATATCTATCTCCTATAGCAGGATGTTATTTTGCTTTGTTTTTCTTTTTTTTTTTGACAAGGTCTTGCTTTCTTGCCCAGGTTAGAGTGTAGTGTTATCATCATAGCTCACAGGAACCTCAAACTCCTGGGCTCAAGCAATCTTCCTGCCTCAACCTCCCAAGTAGCCGGGATTATAGGTGCATGCCACTGTGCCTGGCTAATTTTTCTACTTTTTGTAGAGATGGGGTCTCATTCTTGCTCAGGCTGGTCTTGAACTCCTGGCCTCAAGTGATCCTCCCACCTTGGCCTCCCAAAGTGCTAGAATTACAGGCGTGAGCCACTGTGCTGGCCACAATGTTATTTTCATGAGGACAAGAACCACATCTTTTTTTGTTTTTTAACCTTTATATAACCAACACATAGTACAGACCTGGCACATAATAGATGCATGAAAGTACCTACTGACTGACTAAAATATAACTAAATGCAATGGAAAGAGAAAGAACAATCTTGAGAAACCCTAATCAAGCAAATTTTTAAAATGCCGTTTTCCAGAAATCAACATGGGGAAATAAAGTTCTCTTTTAAATGCTGCCATCTACTTTCAAATAAATGAAAAAACACTACTCACACTTTTTAATGAAACATAACAGTCATAGCTTTGCTCATTAAATTCACATTGAAAAAACATTATTTATACTATTCTTGAATTATATCTATTTGCCCATACCAATTCCTAGAATCTTTATTTTTTGTTCAGTGAGTACATGGAATTTATACTGTTGATACCTTCAGTGTCCTTAGGATACTTACTACATGTGTGCTCAGAATCAATAAACCAAAAGACAAATTAATGTTTTCACTTTGGTAGAAAAATTAATACTTTTTGCTTGTTAATAGAAGTCCAACATGATAGAAAAATCTTGAGCTTTTCTTACCACATAATTTAATTAACATTGCTGCAAAATCTTTCCATTACTGTGAACTTCACTAATTCCAGCCAGTTTGATTCAACAAATATAATAAAAACTTATTATATATTCAAGAAGCCATATAGATGCTATGGTGCATAAAAGGATGAGTTAAGACAGAGTCCTAATCCTCATTTGGTACAGCTAATCCCAAATAGGGACTTGAATTTATTAGAAAACTTTGTTCCTGAATTGGTTACAATTTCAGAATGCATTTTCCCCAGAAAAGTCCCTCATGCTGATTAGATGATTCAACACTAAATAGGGAAAAGACTCAGATTATATACTTGTATTTTTTAAGTCCTTTAATACTCCACAGGCTTTATTGACCATCAACAATCTTACCTCCTCTATTTCATAATTAACTCTCACATCAAGCAGGTTAAAGGTATTCTCTTTATAAAATGGTTTTTCAATGTTATTGTGTACACTTTCCTTATAGAATAAGCGTTGAGGTTGACTAGGGGTGAGGGCAGATTCCTTGAAAGCACTGTTAGCCAGTGAGTTTTCTGTGAATTCCAGTGTCTCTTCACCACAGTGGAGTAGAGGTGGGCTTTCAGGAGGCTATCTAACACACTCCTTAGCAAGTCTGTCTTTATTTGTAGAAATGCTAGCTTCCATTGGATTTTCTTCATTAAAGGAATCTTGCTTCATAATGGTGTCTTTTGCATAATAATACACATGGCTTTGCAATTCTGTCTTCTCTGTCATTTCATCATTAAATGCTTCTGTCCAGTGAAACTGGCAGCTACGTTCAAATTGTATCAAGGAAGAAATGCTAGTAGTGTCAACTGGCTGAATTAGTACCTTCTGTGAGTAATTTTCAATGTCGTTATCTTATAAAGAGAAGGAAATAAAAATGAGTTGGTCACAAATTTATGTGGTAACAGTTATATTTATGAAATAAACTGGTGTAGCCATTTAAGAATTATATATTATTTCAACCTTACTTGTGTGGATTTTGGCATGGCTTTGTTCTGGCAAACAAAATAAAATATTTTACATGAAGGAAAGTCATACCCAAATGACTGCTACAAAAAAAGCTTGTTATGTAACATTCTGGTTAAATACCATTACAGGAAAGGTGAGGTGGCTCACACCTGTAATCCTAGCACTTTGGGAGGCCAAAGCAAGAGGATCTCTTTAGGCCAGAGGTTCAATTCAATACCAGCCTGAGCAAGAGCGAGACTCCGTCTCTACAAAAAATAGAGAAATTAGCTGAGCATGGTGGTATATGCCTGTAGTCCCAGCTACTCAGAAGGGCTGAGGCAGGAGGATTGCTTAAGCCCAAGTGCTTGAGGCTGCAGTGAACTATGATGATGCCACTATGCTCTAGTCCAGGCAACAGAGCAAGACCCTATCTGAACAACAAAAAAAATATATATATATATATATAATATACATATATATATTACAGGAGCCAGGCATGGTGGTTCACATCTGTAATCCTAGCACTGTGGGAGGCTGAGGTAGGAGGAGGATTGCCTGAGCTCAGGAGTTAGAGACCAGCCTGAGCAAGAGTGAGACTCCGTCTCTACTAAAAATAGAAAAAATTAGCTAGTCATGGTGGCGTGTGCCTGGAGTTCCAGCTACTCGGGAGGCTGAGGCAGGAGAATCGTTTGAGCCCAGGAGTGTGAGGTTATAGTGAGCTGTGATGATTCCACTGCACTCTAGCTGGATGACAGAGTGAGACTCTGTCTCAAAAGGAAAAAAAGCCGAAAAAAAAAAAAAAAAGAAGAACCATTACAACAAATGCCAAGATAGCTTCAAAATTCATTTGTTGTACTGTAATTATAAACTATTTTAAATTATACAATATTTCAAAAGGATAAAAAGGCACAGAGGATAGTATAATTGCAAACACATAGAAACCTATTTAATCTCACAACAATCCAATGGGATTGGTACTGTTATTATCCCTATTTTATAGGAAACTGAAACATAAGAGATATTAAGTCACTTACGTAATATCACAAAGGGCTAAGCAGTACAGCTGAGATTCTAGAATACTACTTATAAATGCTACGCTATACTGTTTCTCAATACGACAAGTTATGCAGATTTAATGCATGTTTTAAAAAATCAGAAGCAAATAAAACAAAATAAAAATAAAATGTTATAAAGTTAATTAGTAACCTCCCCTTCTAATTTTTGTCCTTTCCTCCTCCACAGAGATAACCACTATACTGAAGCCTATATGTATTCATTCTCCCCATCCATATTTTTCTACTCATTTATGTACCCTAAATAATATAATCAGGTTCCTAAATAATCAAGTTCCCAGACTTCCTCATTTTGTGACACCCTTAATGTCTCAGTAAGTTTTTCATAGCACTTCTAAACCTAAAGAAATACCTAACAGTTCCATTTAACAAGTAGTTGAGCTCAAATAAGTATTCATCCTAAATTATCAGCTGTTTTAAAATACACACAAACTAAAAGAAAAATATAATATTTTATTTTGTTCTTAAGCAACCACACTTACTACTTGGATGTACACTGTTGGGCACCACACAGCATCTCAAACCTTGGAATTGGACACCACCACCCTCACTTCCTATTTCACATTGATTTTCACACAGGACTTGCTTTTTATCACAGCAACCTTCAAAAACTTTAGCTTGTTAAATAAGACATCACAGGAAAGACCATAGTATAGGTTTGCATTGAAGTAGTGAACTACCTTGAGCTAATAGTTTAAAGGGTCCAACAGATGTCTGTTTCCCTCAAATTCCAAAATACCCTGCAACACTCCAGACAAATGGTAAATGTATATTATTTTATGTGTTTTTCTATTTTATATAAATAGCATCACATTATATATATCCATATAAAAGTCTTTATTTCACTCAAAATTTTGCTTTTGAGATCTAGTTCATTCTACTGAAAGATTATTCTGTATTGCCTTTTTGTTAGCTATTTGTTTCTAATTTTGCTCTTAAAGACAGCACTGCAGGCTGGGCAAGGTGGTTCAAGCCTGTAACCCTAGCATTTTGTGGGGCTGAGGTGGGAGGATTGCTTGAGGCCAAGAGTTCAGTTCAAGACCAGCCTGGGCAATAGCAAAATTCTGCCTAGAAAAAACAAAAAAATTAGCTGGGCATGGTGGTACGCCTATATTCCCAGCTCCTCAGGAAGCTGAGGCAAAGGGTCACTTGAGCCCAGGAATTTGAGGCTGCAGTGAGCTATGATGTGATGCCACTGCACTCTAGCTTGGGCAACACAACAAGACCCTGAATCTTAAAAAAAAAAAAAAAAAAAAACCACTGTAATGGACATCCTTGTAACATGTTTCTTTGTACACCAATGTAAGAATTTTTGTCTAGGCTCTGCGTATATACCTAGAAGTAGAATTTCTGGGCTATAGAAAATATGTATCTTCAACTCTACTAGATAGTGCAAAATTACTCCCCAAACTGGTTGTACCAATTTATGTTCTGCCAGTACCCTAAGGGCTCCTTTGCCCTACATCCCTCCAAAACATGTAAAACTGGTATGCATAAAATGGCATTTTATTGTGATCTTTTAAATAAACAAACTTTCACATATTTAATGGTCTTGCAGGTTTCCTTTTCTGTGATCTGCTTGTTACATACTGTTATGGCCTGAATTGTGTGCCTCCAAAATCATATTTTGAAGCTTTAATCTCTCGTATGTTAGAATATGACTATTTGGAGTTAGGGATTTTAAAGAGATAATTAAGATTACATGAGTGTTGCCCTATAGAGACATGTAAGATTTCAGGAGTTTTGCAGGGCTTTGACCTGAAGGAATATGTGAACGTGTTAGTTCACATATCAAAAGCTGCCTCGCCTCAGGAAGGCGTCTCACCAATCAGTGGCACTTTCCATGATGATGCTGTCTCAGATCTGTCGGATTGTGCCTGATGCTTCTGTACAACAAAGCTCAGTATGGGGCCACAGGTTGAGAACTGATGAAAGAGTGCCCGCCTAACAGACACCTGCGGCTAAAAGTAATTAGCCTAAGGGACAGTTCCTGCTTCACTCCTGACTACCTGTCTCAATCAACAAAAAACTAGATTAAGAAATATAGAGCCACCATATTTCTGTTTAGCCTTTCTGCTAAGTGATAATTTTATCTTAGGACTTAGAAGTTTGTCATAGAAAGATTTTGTAACCGTTTGCTCACATAGAGTTAATTAAGCAATCTCTAGAAGCTTTTTGGGAGACTTTTAACCTAAATGAACCACCTGTTATGCAAATCTATTACCCCTGGCAACCAATCGCTGTACCAATAAATACTGATGGAGGACTTCACTCATGGCCTCACAGCTCATGGGAATGCTGGAGGTCCCCCAGCTCCCCATCTTTATAAAAACTGTACTTTTGTCTCTGTGTCTTCTTTTATTTCTATATTCTCTATTTTCTATTTTCTATATTTCCTTATCCCTTGTGATGACCCCTGCAAAAGGGACTCGATTTTTCCTGGGAGCATAGCTAACTCCCCGCAGATGAGCTCATAAGGCAGGCTCTAATCCAGGATGACTGGTGTCCTTGTAAGAAGAGAAAGACACCAGAGAGATGTGCACACAGAGAAAAGGTCAGGTGGGAACACAGTAAAAAAATGGCCATCTGCAAGCCAAGGAGAGAGGCTTCAGGTGAAAGAAATCTTGACCTCACACTTGCCAACTCTGGAACTGTGGGAAAATTAATTTCTGTTATTTAAGCCACCCAGCCTGTGGTGTTTTGTTATGGCAACCCTAGCAAATTAATACATACTTTGCCTGTTTTTCTGTTATATACCTTTTTCTTATTGACTTGGAGTTCTTTATTATAGATACCAATTCTTTGTCAACTGTGTTTCTGCATGTATCTTCTCTCAGTCTGCAGCTTCTTTTTTACTTTGTTGATTATACTTTGGTCATATAGAAGTTTTTTTATTTTAGTGTAGTCAAATGTATCAATTATGATTTGTATTTCTCATGTTTTAAGAAATCTTTCTCTTTCCTGTCATCATAAATGCATTTTCTAAACTTTCTTTTAGAAAGTCTTTTTGTAGTTCACATGTAGGCTTTTACCCACAAGGAATTTACTTCTATATTTTGTGCGAAGTAAGGTTCTAATCATTTCCTACATTTAGAGGGCCAACAGTTCCAGCACAACTGAATGAATTCCCCCACTGGTTTATAATGACATTGCTGTCAAATATCAAGTATCCACATATATAAGTGGGTCTATTTTTGGTCTCTGTAGTCTATTTACTCCGCTGGTTTGGTACTTTTCTGCTTATTAACACATTGTTATAATTACTATAACTCTATAATAAATTTTATTATCTAGCAGGACAAGTCTCCACATCTTATTCAAAATTGTATTGGGTATTTAACCTTTTTCACTTCTAAATGTAAATGTTAGGACCACTTAGGATACTCGAAATTGCATTAATTCATGATTTCAGGAAAATTGACCTCTTTATAATATTCAACATGAAACATTTATTTTTTTATGTCCTCTGGGAAAGTTTTATAATTTTATTTCCCATAGAAACCTTACATACCTTTTGTTAGATTTATTTTTAGGTAGCTTAGTTTGTGCTGCTACTGGTAACAGTAAGTTTTTGGCTTTCTGTTTTTTGTTTTTTTTTTTTAAGATAGGGTCTCGCTCTGTTGCCTGGGCTAGAGTGCAGTGGCGTCATCATAGCTCACTGTAACCTCAAATTCCTGGACTCAAGTGAACCTCCTGCTTCAGCCCTACCAAGTAGAAGGGACTATAGGTGTGCGCCACCACGTCTGGCTAATTTTTCTGTTTTTTGTAGAGATAGGTCTCATTATGTTGCTCAGCCTGGTTTCAAACTCTTGGCCTCAACCGATTCTCCTGGCTTGGCCTCCCAAAGTGCTGAGATTACAGGTATGATTCACCATGCCCTGACTGCTATTGGTTTTTCATATTGATCTTACATCCAGCATTTTTCTAAACTTTCTTATTATGTTTAATAGCTCATCTCTAGATACTTATGAATTTTCTACGTATGAAATCAAATATTTGCAAATAATGATCATTTCTTCTCTTCCTAATACTTGATACCACTTACTTTTCTTTAGTACCTACATGTACTGAATTCCATAATTTCAATAAGGCTTACTGAATCTTTTAATTTTAGTATTATTTACAATTATTAAAAATAGAGACATTTCTATACAGTATTTGTGTTTGCTTTAATGAATATGACCAATGTGCCTCATTATATGATTAACTCCTAAATAGCATTCAACTATCAATTTAAGACTAGAATAAGAGTTTTTGGTTATATCAACACTCATCTTTTAAGATATTTGTATAGTATAAAATTCTGGCGTCTGAGACTGGGACTTGAATCACAGCTCATTCACTTAAAGCTACATGATCCTGGGCAAGTTACTGTCTGAGTCTCATTTTCCTCATCTGTAAAATGGAGATAAAAACAACCCTTATTTCAATTTTTAAAAAAATCCCTATTTCAATAGGATTGTTTGTGGATTAAATGTGATAATGTATATGAAGTACTTAGCACAGTACCTGGCTATCATTATTGTTGTTATCACAAGACACACAAAAAAATCTGTTTCTCTGTTTTGCATATTGCCAACAAAGAGATACTTACCACCTAACAAATTATAAACATCTTCAGCAAGTATGGAATTACGGTCATCTTCCCTTTTTAAATTCTTTATTTCGCTCTGTATTAATAAAAAAGCATTAACATTAATACTTCAAGCAAACATCACAAGCTTCTTCTAAAGGTACATGTATACTGTTATGTAATTTTGCTGCTAGAATATTTTGTTGTACGAGTAGAATGTGCTTTCTAGTATCTTTCCTCCTCTATATTTGGCTCCCTTTTAGTAAAACTATGCTATTAGAGTCACAATTTTAAATGACGATAAAATAAATGGATTGCTATTTTAATATTTTGGTAAGTCAAATCATGTGACTATACATAGGGTTATATGATAGCATACATAGCTTACTGATAATTCTTTAATGTTTATTAAATCTGGTCTAGAAAGGATTAAGGTAGTGGTTATTCTAGTCTTTTAACATTGAAGATACATAAAACAGGATTCTAGTAACAAGGTGATATCTCATTCCACTAAGCAGAAATTTACAAAAATTAACGTGAGGCTTATTCTCAAAGTTACTTTAATGTTATCTAAGATGAAAGGGTGTGTTAAGTTAGTTACTAGTATAAATTAGATAGTAAGGAAAATATTTTAAATGTTAAACATTGGTTTAATTTTTAATAGTATATCAAGTATGTAGACCTAAATGATACTCTAAAAGAATTCTTCTCTTATTAAAATCAGCTGGCTACAAGCCTCTGTTCAATAATGCTTTTCTAAGACTCTTACAGACATTGGCCTAGGCAAAGAATTTATGAAGAAGACCCCAAGGGCAATCACAGCAACAAAAATAAATAAATGGGACCTGATTAAATTAAAAAGCTTCTGCACAGCCAAAGAAACAGTCACAAGAGTAAACAGACAACCTACAGAATGGGAAAAAATTTTCACATGCTACACATCCAATAAAGGACTGATAACAAGAATCCATTTAGAACTCCGGAAAATCAGTAAGAAAAAATCAAACAACCCTATCAAAAAGTGGGCAAAGGACATGAATACAAATTTTTCAAAAAAAGATATACGAATGGCTAACAAACATATGAAAAAATGCTCAACATCTCTAATCATCAGGGAAATGCAAATCAAAACCACAATGAGATATCACTTAACTCCAGTGAGAATGGTCTTTATCAAAATGTCCCAAAACAATACATGTTGGTGTGGATGCGGAGAGATAGGAACACTCATACACCACTGGTAGGACTGCAAACTAGTGCAACCCTTGTGGAAAGCAATATGGAGATACCTTAAACAGATTCAAGTAGACCTACCGTTCGATCCAGCCATCCCATTATTGGGCATCTACCCAAAAGAACAAAAGTCATTCTGTAAAAAAGACACCTGCATCCGAATGTTTACAGCAGCACAATTCACAATTACAAAGATGTGGAAACAACCCAAATGCCCATCAACACATGAAAGGATTAGTAAAATGTGGTATATGTATACCATGGAGTATTACTCAGCTGTAAGAAGTAACGGTGATATAGAATCTCTTTTGTTCTCCTTGAGAGAGTTGGAACCCATTGTACTAAGTGAAGTATCCCAAGAATGGAAAAATAAGCACCACATGTACTCACCAGCAAATTGGTTTCCCTGATCATCACCTAAGTGCACATTTGGGAATAACACCAACTGGATGTCGTACAGATGTGGGGGGTGGGGGAGGGGATGGGTGTATACCTACAAGATGAGTGTGATGCGCACTGTCTGGGGAATGGACACGCTTGAAGCTCTTACTCGGGGGGGGGGGGCATGGGCAATATACATAAACTGAACTTTTGTACCCCCATAATAAGCCGAAATTTAAAAAAAGCTTTTCTAATATGTTCCACATATTGAATGTATTTGAAGTGCAATAAAACCAGAGTTATATCTTATAACAATGTTTTTCAGACTTGTCACTAATTCAGACCATTCCTCATAATTAGATTTTAAAATATCAAGAATAATGTATTTGAAAAATAAAATAGCACTGCTCACATGCATTGCTGTAATATTTTACACAACTTCTTGGGACTCTACTACTTACAGAATTTCAGAGATAATTTCTAATTCTAGTCTTCCCAGATATTACTGTTTTAATTAAAATATGCTTTTTGTTCTTTTGGTCTATAAGTTTATTATAAAGTATTCTTTATATGCTTTTAATGCTCAATGAAATCCAAGAGAGAGGACTTCTTTACATAAGATATCCATTTTTTCAAATTTTAGTATAGAGTATCTTGGACCCTGATTAACACTGTACTACTGTGACCCAATTTTTTTCAAAATGAAAAATTTTTTATTGTAACTATAAAAAAGAATCCTGAACATTGTTTTAAAACAGAGATAAAGTAAAAAATACTCAAAAGCTCACTACTCAGTAAGAAACAATGTGACCAGTTATCTATGTTAACAAATTTCTATTATCATATTTAAGGTTACATATCCACTATATATCCGTACAGTAACTTAATTTTCCCCCTACTGGTGAATATTTAGGTTATTTCCAATGTTTACTTATTAAATATCTTATTTGAATTCTTCCTAGAGAAAGAATTTTAAAAATGCAGTTTAACTCTTGACTTCCTATCACTAAACAGCCCTTTAGAAAGTCTTTGACGATTTATAAGCTGAATCACATGAAATTGTGAATATTTGTCCATTTTGAAGTGCAAAAAGGCAATTTCATATGGCACAACTTAATACATTCCTGTTATTTACCTACAGTCTTGCTAATAACTATCAAACATTTAGAACATTCATGATCATTTTGGGATATTACGATCTTTTATTTTGTGAGAAAGGGCTCTAGGAATTTTCACGAAGATAGGAAAGGAGTCATTTACATGCAGGGAGCTGTCAACGTCATTATGAATGACAACTGAATTATTTCCATACTGACATAATGGAAGATACACTAGACCAGAGGTAACCCCTTAGGCTTTAATCCTGCCTCTGTGACTGAGTTGTTGTGGCCATGTCCCTGGCAGCACTCTTGGGACTTCATAAGGAAGCTAGAGAGGATCACTTTTAACACTCTGTAACATTGTGCCCTTCTTTGTTCAGTAACAGAACTGAGAAGACCAGGCCCTGTATTGTCGTTGTTTGTGTGACCACTGGAGAGTCTTTTATTTTTCCTTATATTTTTTGAAGAAACTTTCCAACGGAAGACAATGTGAATGCTGAATACATCTGAACCTCCCAGAACTTGTAAGCAATGCATACCTGAAGCGAGTCAGAAGTGATAGTGCTGGTTTCTATACCGATGGGAGATTTCGAGAGAGTTAAACCTGGAAAAAGACTGCTGACATTCAAGGCATCCGATTCTGACATGCTTTCTAATTTTTCACGAAAAGTATCCACTTCAAAATGTATGGGATCTGAAAGTGACGGCCAAAATTTTTGATAGTCCTTATTCCTAACTGTTCAATGATTAAAGGCCTCTTAAAAAAACATAATTTTAATGTCTATCAGTATGTGCAAACAAAAACGGTTTTTTCCCATCCCTCTTCTCATTAAGAAATCAACAAAGTTCACTGCCCTAAATTTTATTAATAAAATGTCTTTTGTCAAGTTATTGGAAAAATCAAAAATGTTAGTGTATCATGATAATTTGTTGTGGTTATAAATACTGGTTTGGACAAAAACAAGTCAATATACGTTGACTACTATCCAATAATTCCCTAAAAGGCTTGGGACCTAGAAGGTGAAGGGATTATCTCAGCTACTTAATCAAAGGATATTTACAAAACACTATCAGAAACCTATTAGGTTCCACAAAATGCTGTTATTTGTATTAACTTGATACCTTTTACTTGAACACCTCATTATCAAGTCAAATCCAACATTGTAAATCAGTTTTCTCTCCTCACTTCCCTCTGGCACACCTACTCTCTCAGGTACCTGGGTTTGAAAATTTGCAGGTGTCTAGGCATCCCTCTACCTCATCCATGGCTGCTATTCAGTTACCAAGTCCTGTCCATTTTCCCATTAAAAATGTCTTTCAGGCTGGGCGTAGTGGCTCGTGCCTATAATCCCACCATTTTGGGAGGCTTGGAGTTGGAGACCAGCCTAGGCAACACAGCGAGACCCTGCCTCTACAAAAAACAGGAAAAATTAACCAGGTGTGGTGGCACACTTGTAGTCCTATCTACTGAGGCAGGAGAACTCCCTCGAGCCCATGAGTTTGAGGTTGCCGTGAGCTATGACGACACCACTACACTCTAATCTCTGCAACAGAGCAAGATCCTGTCTTCAAAAAAAAGCTTTCAATAATCCATGCTTTCTCTCCATCTCCTCTGTCATCTCTCCCTGGTTCATATCCTTGTGACCTCCTCAGGCCTGGTAGGAGCTGAGAGTAAAAAGGATGCCCAATCACACCAAGTCCAAATTCCTCTACTTGACCTTCTAGGCCTTCCATAGTCTACAACCAGATTATCTACTCAGTACACCCCTGCTTTATTCAGATCAGGAGCATTTCCCTGCAAATAGATAATGTTCCTTGCCACTTCAGTAATCTGTCCTGGTCATGTTCTTCTCCCCTAAAGCCTTCCCGTCTACCCATTCATCTACTTTTATTATTCCTGCAATGTCTTTAGTCTTTAAATCTCTTACAACTCAGCACCTATTCATTTAATGTTTTAAAGCTTCACCACAGTATCCAGGGTTCTAAGTGTTTGTATTTATGGATTATAAATGCCTTCAGAGTGGTCCACCTATGGCTTTTCAATCCCCTCACTGCAATGTTGTCTACACAGCAAATACTGTTTTCAAACCTTTGCCATCACTCGGCAAACTATAAAATAGTAAGTCAAGCAGCCTAATCAAAACTGGAGAAAGGCCCAACTTCATGCTCTCCTTTTTCCTGTCTTCCAAACACATAAATGCTGCCTAAGTTGTGGTAAAGGGGATTTTTTTAAATCCTTGCTTTGTTTTTCAAATACAAAGACAGCGCAAAGACCTTATTTCTTAAGGTTTTTTGTTTGTGAATCCAGCAATCTCACTTTTACAACGCCGTTCATCCCAGGCAGTTGGGCTCCAGCGCGCTGGACGGTCCCTGTGTAACGTCCCTGTGTGACGCCCCCCCCCCCCGCGCCAGCCCATCCCGGCTGAGAAAGGAGCCGCCCTCGGGGCCGCCCGACCCCACGGCGGGTGCGGCGTGGGGGGCTTCGGCGTCTGTGTTCCCAGAGTAGTGACGTTATGAGGATATGACCCTCCCCCCAGACCGAACAGCCCGCAGGCTAGCCGGCGCGTCCCTCTGCGGGAGGGAACACAAACAACAGTGCAGACAACAAGAGCTGTGCGAGGAGCGGCCGGCACAGGCCAGACCAGGAAGCGACTCAACACCCCGGCCTGACACTGCCGTGGGTACGTCCTTCCCCCGCACCGCCCGGTGCGAGCTCCCCATGCGCCTCCTGGCGCGGGGGCGGGACTTCCGGTGCGACCCGCCTTCCGAACGGGGCGGGGCTTCCGGGCTGGGGAGCCGGGGCGGCGCTGGTGGTGGTGGTGGTGGAGGTCCAGACCCCGGTAGCACGTGGCGGGCGTGGCTGGCGTGCTTCTGAGCCGTTTGCGAGGCTGGGATCCGCGCAGGGGCAGTTGGATAGACCGCGGGTAAAGCCCTGCCTGTGCCGTTCCTGTCCCACCCCAGAAGGGCGGCTTCCGGTGGCGCCGAGAAGTCGGCGCGCGTCGGTCATGGACTACCGGCGGCTGCTGATGAGCGGGGTGGTCCCCGGGCAGTTCGACGATGCGGATTCCTCCGACAGGTGGACAGACGAAGAGCACACCGACTCTGTTCGGATTCTGCTCTCTCCCTCTCCGCCGTCTCGAGGAGTTGACACTTATTTGTGGTTTCCAGGGAGGCTGGTGGTTCATCACTCGGTCTCTTGATAGCCTTTTTCTTCTTTGTGCATTCCAGTCGGGTCTTTCGTCCCAAATCGCGGCAGAGTTGAAAGCCACCTGTCAAGGAAGTCAGGGGTTCCCAGGTCATTTAGCGTCACTCAGAGGCAGAGTTGGATAGTGATTGGAAACATAGGTTTTTGCAATTTAACTACATTCAGTGTTCAACAGATGTTTATTGAGCACTTAGTATGTCTCAGGTTCTTTCTTTGGTGTTGGAGATAATGATGAACAAGATGAAGCAAATCTCTGCTGTCATGGAACTTTACCTTCTACTAGGGAGGGCATACCATTAAAAAAAAATCAAATAATGTATACGACACATATAATTAAAATAGGTTGGTGTACTAAGTAATGACTGAGTGGTCAGGAAAGGGTTAAGGTCCAGATTTGAATGACAAGAAGGAGCTAATCTCGGGAAGAACGGAGGGAACTGCATTTCAGGCAGAGTGGACACCAAGTACAGATGTCTGACGGTGGGATCCTTCTTAGCCGTGTAAGGAAGACCAACCACCAGGAGGCCTAGAGCACAGTGGAGGATAGTTGAGAAGATTGGTAGGTGATGATAGAGAAATGAGAAGGGGCCAGATTATGTACAGCTTTACAAGTGATACTAAGAAGTTGAAATTATTCTAGGTCTTATATTAATAGAAAGCCATAGGAGAATTTAGCAGAGGAATGACATCATCTGATTTATGATTTATGGGAATCATTCTGCTATGAGAAGATGGTCATGGGGGGCAAGCGTGGAACAGAGAGACCAGTTCAAAAGTAATAAAGTGATCAGATTCAAAGATGGTAGGAACTCGAGCTCAGGTCCTAGAGATATGTTTGGAGGTAGAAGTGGTAGGGTTTGGCGGTAGACTGGGTGTGGGATCTGAGGAAAGAGGAATGAAGGATTACTCCTACCTGAAAGTAAAATGCAACATAGAATTATTTTGAAATTCTGAAAGAATGGTTTGTACTTTCTGTTTATAGTAAGGATTCATTACATGCAGATTTTCTTAACCAATTGGGGATATTTTCAATAAATATTTGTTGACTGCTTTCTGTGTGTCAGATCTAGTCTTAGGTGGTAAGTGTACATTGGTAAACACCACCCTGATCGACACAGAGCTTGCACTCAACTGGGAAAACTGATAATAAATATTAATAATTGGACAAACTATTTGTATTAGAATTAAGTAGTACAAAGAAGAAATGAGTGAAGAATAGGGAAAACTTCCCTGAGCAACTGACAGTAAGATGATATTGGAAGGATGAGTAGGGGTTAGCCAGAGAAATGTGAAGGACATTCCAATTTTGTGGTTGCCGATGAGTTTACAAAAGGCCTTAGGGAAGAAGTTAAGCAGGAAGAAGAAACAGCCAGTGTGGCTGGTAGTAGTTAATGGTAGTGAGAGTGCACTAATTTACCATCCACTGCAAGATATTGTGAGGATAACTCAGTGGTTCTCCACTGGGAGTGATTTTGGGTGAATTTGCCATCCTCACTCCCACCCAGGAGACTTTTGGCAATTTCTGACTTTTTTTCTTGGTCACAACTGGAGGTGGTGGTGCACTGGTGGTAGCCGGTTCAGAGATGCTGCTAAACATCCTACGTTGTATGAGACAGTCTCCCACAACAAAGAATTATCTGGCTGAGGTTGAGAAGCCCCTGTGCCAATGCAGTTATAACTTTAACATGCCACCCTAGGTTATTGGCAATTAAAGGATCAATTTATGGATTATATTCATGAAGTCCCAGTAAATAGCAGGTATTTAGTGATAATTTTGTTTTCTTTCTACCCATGTCCATGGGGATTTGGAGCCCTCCTAGCCGTGACTAATTAATAAATCTGAATTTACTTAAACCCATGTCTGACTGTTAAGCTGGTAGTCCATATTATCAGTTGTTTTATATAGTTTCTGTCTTTATTCTCTACATGAGAGGTCAGAACTGGCAAGGACCCCTTTTAAATTTGGCCTGCAGATATATTTTGTTTGATATGCACAGTGTTTTGTAAAAAATAAATATGTCAATTAAGTGGAAGATTTTACACAAAAATCCAGATTTCTGGCTTCTCTTAAAAAACTAACGTCTGGGCCTGATGCTCACATGGGGGAGAGGGGCAGGGAAAGACTTTGTGTTTCCTTTATCCTGGACCTCTTCTCCCAGTTGAACAGTCCCCACTTCTGCTGTCTTACTGTACTCACTTGTAGTGCTTGGACCCTGTATTGACCATTCCTTCCCTTCATGAAAAAGGATGATTTGGAGTTTTGTGTAACACATCTCTTGATACAAACTCCTTTTGTTGCAAATGGTATTGCGCTCAAGGTAAGGCTGGCTGCCTTAGACTTATTCCCAATTTTGTCAGAAAGGTTTTTTTCCCCATAAAGTAGCTCTGTGAATGATTTTCCTAGAGTCAAGTCTGGTGTACTGATGAAAGTTATTCAACAGAGAAGAGAACAATGTAAATTCTAACTTCACCAAAGCAGAAGTGGATTTAACTCTTGATGTACTTCTTCCCTAGTAGGCTTTGGGCATGGAGAATGAGCAAACAACTGCAACAGAACTGAAAAATAGGAGAACTTGGTATTAAGAAGATTGAGCTTATTGTGAGATATATTGTAAAGGAATCTTTTAGATTTACTGATATATGTTTAGTTTATATCTTAAATAAATATGTGAGCTCAGTTAGATTATGTCTAAATATGCCAAAACGTTGTTATTTCTAGTGAAAACACACACTTGAAGATAATCAAAGAGGAGGATGACATTCTATTTAAAGACCTTCAAGATAATGTGAGTGAGAAGAAGGATGAAGGTGAGATAGAAGATGATGAAGAGGAGGATTATGATGATGACGATGATTGGGACTGGGATGAAGGAGTTGGAAAACTCACCAAAGGTTATGCCTACAATGGAGGAAGTAACCCACAGGTATTTTATAAATGATTCTATACATCTTTTTTTTTTTTTGAGACAGAGTCTCACTTTGTTGCCCAGGCTAGAGTGAGTGCCGTGGCGTCAGCCTAGCTCACAGCAACCTCACACTCCTGGGCTTAAGCGATCCTACTGCCTCAGCCTCCCGAGTAGCTGGGACTACAGGCATGTGCCACCATGCCCGGCTAATTTTTTTTGCTATATATATTTTTAGTTGGCCAGATAATTTCTTTCTATTTTTAGTAGAGACGGGGTCTCACTCAGGCTGGTCTTGAACTCCTGACCTCGAGCGATCCACCCGCCTCGGCCTCCCAGAGTGCTAGGATTACAGGCGTGAGCCACCGCGCCCGGCCTGATTCTATACATCTTATATCTTCTTTTTTTAACAAACATTTTGTGATTCTCAGGTTGAACAGGTGAAAGATTTTCTTCAGGTTATATTGTCCTATAGCCCCAGCCTTTATTGATTTTCACTCTTTATCCATTCTGTATTTCTGATAATTTCCTAGGTGTGGATTCTTGCCAGAATCAGTAAATTAAAAAGAGTTATTTAAGGCATCATAAGATTATGAGCTTAAAAATCTGCATAGGAAAGGACATGAATAGGCAGTTTACTACAAATCATTAATCATAAGTGAAGAAGTTCAGCCTCATTAGTAATTAAGGAAATGCAGATTAATTATGTACACATGCCATTTTTTCATCTGTGCAACTGACAAAGACATAAAATATGTCATTGAGTGTCAAGTAAATAGGTGTAATTATTTGTAGGATAAATTGGTATGTGATAAAAACTTTAAAAGTTTACAAATGCTTTTTATTCAGCAATTCTAGGAGTATACCAAGATTTAGCTACAAGAATGATCGTCTAGGATTGTTCATGGTAGAAGAACATTGGAAACAACCTTGAACGTTGATTAAATTTACTGTGGAACTAATCCACACAATGGGACATTGTGCAGTCACCGAATGCATTGCAATGGAAGACTGTATTAATGACATGAGAATATGTTCACCATCTGCCATCATCTACCATATGTAGCAAACAAGTGACCAAACTATGCCTGCTTCTTAAACTGGAAGTACCAACTATGTTAGGAGTTTGCAGAGCCATAGGATTAACATGGTATATCTTCCTGGAGCATCAAGATTACTGAAAGAGGCCAGGTGCGGTGGCTCATGCCTGTAATCCTAGCACTCTGGGAGGCTGAGGTGGGAGAATCTCTTGAGGTCAGGAGTTCAAGACCAGCCTGAGCAAGAGTGAGACCCCATCTCTACTAAAAATAGAAAGAAATTAGCTGGACAACTAAAAATATATAGACAAAATTAGCTGGGCACGGTGGTGCATGCCTGTAGTCCCAGCTACTTGGGAGGCTGAGGCAGTAGGATTGCTTGAGCCCAGGAGTTTGAGGTTGCTGTGAGCTAGGTTCATGCCACAGCACTCTAACCCGGGCAACAGAGCAAGACTCTGTCTCAAAAAAAGATTACTGAAAGATATGGCTGGGGGAAAAAAACAGTGATATTCCTTTGACTATTAAAACAGCTAAATCATGGACCAGATGCATGTGTTTGTTTATTTATTATTATTTTTTTTTTAGAATGCAATTTCACAGTTACTTATTGCCTTGTTTTAGTAACTCCTCTATTGATTCATGGTGAAGCTTTGAGCAATTTCAACATAGAGCATGATGCCTTTTAACAAAGTTTGAGGAAAAAAACTAGAAGTATATGTATTTAAATGTTATTCTACATTTTCTACTGTGAACATGTGTTATTTTAATTTAAAAATTATTTTAGAAGGTTAATAGAATTTTTTTAAGTTCTAGCAAATAGGAAACAACTCAACCTCAGTGTTCCATGCTAAGATAAGAGGATTGATTCAGTAATTGTTATAAACTCTTTTTGATCTATTATTCTCTTATCTAAGTGTTTTGGATGTCGTCTCTCCTTTTTTCTCTTTTTGCCATTATTTAAGTTTGTGCATAGCACCAGTCCAAGGGCTAAGCCTCATACTTAAATCTTTCTCTTTCTTGAGATATTGGGCCCAAAATTAACTTATGAACCAGTTTAATGTTGATCTTAGCTCTTTATTATACCTGCTGGAGGTAAATGAGCATTCTCAAATTTTAAATCTATAAACCAGTCAAATTACAAAAATGCATATAATTTTAATTTATTATTTTTAATAGGAATACATCATAGAGAAGTAAAGAAAAAACAAACAACAGATTATGCAGGCCCTTCTAGCTAGCATCTTTAACCTTCTATTTCAAATGCCTTTTAAAAAAATTTCATGACCAAATTTGATTGATTTTTACCTTAGGATACTCCTCTAAGTATGAATGGTTTAATACCTAACTGTGTTCTAAAAAAAACCATGTGATCATGAACTTTAGGTTTGTGTTTCCAACTAGTGCCTTAGACTCTGGAACTCATTTCTTCTAGGCAAATCGACAGACTTCCAACTGCAGTTCAGCCAAGATGTCTACTCCGGCAGACAAGGTCTTACGGAAATTTGAGAATAAAATTAATCTAGGTGAGTTTACAAAATATATTACCTCACCGGGCTATGAGGAAATTCTTCGAAAACCACAGTGTTATGCAATTATATGAGATCAAGAAATTAATACATTCAAGTGTCACTGACTCAATAATGCTTAGAGAAAATAAAACTTATAGTGATTTAGAAACATGGCTTCAAGGAAAGACTTTAGCTTGTCCTTTTTTAGTTCTGTTTTCTCACCCTGTTGTAGGAATATGCAGTTAACAGATACCTATTCAAGTTATTGTCTGTTCTGTATTAGATTTTGTAGTAGTAGGGTCATCTTGTAGTAGGATGTTAAATGCTAGAGTTTTAAATATAGTTACATTTTGTTTTACTGGAGACTTTTAATGTAAGTGTTAATTGTTTAGTGAGTTGTTTAATGCAGGGAATGAGAATGTTGATTTGAATCATCACCTCTTAAAAAGTACAAGGTCATATTTCTATTGTTGCAGACCTCACTTGTTATTATCAACTTAGCACAGTGTCTGTTGTATAAGCTGTCAGTGCATGCTGAATTAATGTATTTTAGGGTCTTCATTGTCTATCATGTACCTATAGCTTGAAATGAAACTAAAGTTTTTAGAATTAAACTTGGAATTCAGGCAGTTATATTATCGCTATTAGTCATACAGAATATTAACAAGTATCTGAAATTTAACATACAGATATAGTCTTTTTGAGGAATTTCTGCATCTGTAATTCTGTGGTTCAAAAATTATAACTGTAGTAATGAAAGTAACACTTGGTATAAAGGAAACCGCGACTTAGTTCTTGCCTTTAAAAACATTAAAATTTTTTTTCATTACTAAAATATATCTTGTCTATAATAAAACATTTAGAAAGTATAGAAGAGAAGGAAGAGGAGAGAAGTATCCTATTCAGCAAAACTGTTAATAATGTCTTTTTGTTTTACATGTTATTTACATTGTGGGTTTCTTGTATTTTTAGATAAGCTAAGTGTTACTGACTCTATCATAAATAAAGTCGCCGAAAAGTCTAGACAAAAGGAAGCAGATATGTAAGTAATGTTTTAATGATAAAACATGGATGATAGGGACTAAGTATCATCTTGGTCATAACTCTTTTACAAAGAATGTTCATTTGTATACTTAAACCAATTTCTGTTTGTTTTAGCTTAAATCAGGGTAGCCAGTGCCTTTGTAAATTGAAAATATTAAATGAATCTTCTTAAGAAATATATGGTGGCTGCGTGCCATCCATGTGGCTCACACCTGTAATCCCAGCACTTTGGGAGGCTAAGGTGGAGGATTGCTTGAGGCCAGGAGTTCAAGACCATCCTGGGCCACACAGCAAGACCCCATCTCTACAAAAAATTTAAAAATTCGGAGCAGTCTCGAAGCCTTCCTCACGGAGAAGATGGCGGTCGCAGTGAGAACTTTGCAGGAGCAGCTAGAAAAGGCCAAAGAGAGCCTAAAGAACGTGGATGAGAATATTCGCAAGCTCACCGGGCGGGATCCGAATGACGTGAGGCCCATCCAAGCCAGATTGCTGGCCCTTTCTGGTCCTGGTGGAGGTAGAGGACGTGGTAGTTTATTGCTGAGGCGTGGATTCTCAGATAGTGGAGGAGGACCCCCAGCCAAACAGAGAGACCTTGAAGGGGCAGTCAGTAGGCTGGGCGGGGAGCGTCGGACAAGAAGAGAATCACGCCAAGAAAGCGACCCAGAGGATGATGATGTCAAAAAGCCAGCGTTGCAGTCTTCAGTTGTAGCTACCTCCAAAGAGCGCACACGGAGAGACCTTATCCAGGACCAAAATATGGATGAAAAGGGAAAGCAAAGGAACCGGCGAATATTTGGCTTGTTGATGGGTACCCTTCAAAAATTTAAACAAGAATCCACTGTCGCTACTGAAAGGCAAAAGAGGCGCCAGGAAATTGAGCAAAAACTTGAAGTTCAGGCAGAAGAAGAGAGAAAGCAGGTTGAAAATGAGAGGAGAGAGCTGTTTGAAGAGAGGCGTGCTAAACAGACAGAACTGCGGCTTTTGGAACAGAAAGTTGAGCTTGCGCAGCTGCAAGAAGAATGGAATGAGCATAATGCCAAGATAATTAAATATATAAGAACTAAGACAAAGCCCCATTTGTTCTATATTCCTGGAAGGATGTGTCCTGCTACCCAAAAACTAATAGAAGAGTCACAGAGAAAAATGAATGCTTTATTTGAAGGTAGACGCCTCGAATTTGCAGAACAAATAAATAAAATGGAGGCTAGGCCTAGAAGACAATCAATGAAGGAAAAAGAGCATCAGGTGGTGCGTAATGAAGAACAGAAGGCGGAGCAAGAAGAGGGTAAGGTGGCTCAGCGAGAGGAAGAGTTGGAGGAGACAGGTAATTAGCACAATGATGTAGAAATAGAGGAAGCAGGAGAGGAAGAGGAAAAGGAAGTAGGTATTGTTCATAGTGATGCAGAGAAAGAACAGGAGGAGGAGGAACAAAAGCAGGAAATGGAGGTTAAGATGGAGGAGGAAACTGAGGTCAGGGAAAGTGAAAAGCAACAGGATAGTCAGCCTGAAGAAGTTATGGATGTGTTAGAGATGGTTGAGAATGTGCAAAACGTAATTGTTGAACAGGAGGCGATGGAAACTAATCAAGTTGAAAGTATAGAACCTTCAGAAAATGAAACTAGCAAAGAATTGGAGCCAGAGATGGAATTTGAAATTGAGCCAGATAAAGAATGTAAATCTCTGTCTCCTGGGAAAGATAATGTTAGTGCTCTAGACATGGAAAAGGAGTCTGAGGAAAAAGAAGAAAAAGAATCTGAGCCCCAACCTGAGCCTGTGGCTCAGCCTCAGCCTCAGCCTCAACCTCAGTCTCAGCCCCAGGCTCAGCCCCAGCCTCAATCTCAGTCCCATCCTCCATCTCAGTCCCAGTCCCAGCCAGTACTCCAGTCCCAGCTTCCCTCTCAGCCTGAGGCTTTGCCATTAGCTGTTTTACAGCCACCACCCCAGGTGATTCAGGAGCAAGGGCATTTACTACCTGAGAGGAAAGAGTTTACTGTAGAGTCTGTAAAACTCACTGAGGTGCCAGTAGAGCCGGTCTTGACAGTACATGCAGAAAGCAAGAGCAAAACCAAAACTAGGAGCAGAAGTAGAGGTCGAGCTAGAAATAAAACAAGCAAGAGCAGAAGTCGAAGCAGTAGCAGTAGTACTTCTAGTAGTAGTTCTACCAGTAGTAGCAGTGGAAGCAGTTCCAGTAGTGGCAGTAGTAGCAGTCGAAGTACTTCCAGTAGTAGTTCCAGTACAAGTGGCAGCAGCAGCAGAGACAGTAGCAGCAGCACCAGTAGTAGTAGTGAGAGTAGAAGTCGGAGCAGAGGCCGGGGACATAATAGAGACAGAAAGCACAGAAGGAGCGTGGATCGGAAGAGAAGGGATACTTCAGGACTAGAAAGAAGTCACAAATCTTCAAAAGGTGGTGGTAGTAGTAGAGATACAAAAGGATCAAAGGATAAGAATTCTCGGTCCGACAGAAAGAGGTCTATATCAGAGAGTAGTCGATCAGGCAAAAGATCTTTAAGAAGTGAAAGAGACCGAAAATCAGACAGGAAAGACAAAAGGCGTTAATGGAAGAAGCCAGGCTTTCTTAGCCTATTCTTTGCAGCAGAAGATTTCTTGATGAGTAAAAGGATTACCTTTCCTTGTAAGGAGGATGCTGCCTTAAGAATTGCATGTTGTAAAAAATCTTTTTGGAAAATACAGACTGTTTGTTTACCAGACATTCTTGTACTTTTTGCATAATTTTGTAAGAGTTATTTATCAAAATTATGTGAGGTTCCAAAATATGTAAAAATAATAATAATAAAAAAAGATTAACATCCCTTGTCATCTTTTTTAAATATCCTATACTCTTCAGTAAGAATCTGTATATTTTAATAGGCAAATCTTTAAGTCTGTTCCCTTCTAATTCTGTATCATACATTGCTTTTGTAGAAATAAATGTGCATTTCTTTCATTTTTGGGATGTCCTTGTTGACGCTTGTATAATAAGTATTCTCTTGATATTTTCAGCTTTTATCACTAGATACTGAACATGATTAGAATGTTTTTGAAGGTTTCCTCACTTTAATTTGCCTTAGGCAATTATTTTGAGTTGTCAGAGTCAGATCTTTGCAGCTTTGAGGGGGAACAGTTCTCTTTAAAAATCATTTACTAATCTCCTTTGTTATTTTAACCTAAGCATTTTCCCTGTTTCTCATATTTAAACCATATATTTGGTAGATAACGTTAACAGTATGATCTGGTTGTCATTTTCTTCCTGATTATGGGAGCATCATTTTTTTGTCTTCTTGGTTACTTGGGTGATACAGCATATACATCTGTTAAAGAAAATCTAGGGGAGGGAGGTAGAAAAGTATCTTCTAAACTTGGTTTTTGAGTTTGTGGTCTTGTCTTAACTTTTGTGTTGGCTCTAACTGAAACATGCCATATGTGTTTTCAACAATTTTGTTTAAGGAAGTATTGTGTGAAAGTTTACCAAAATGAAGGAAGTTCATCTAAACTTTAATATGTAAGCAAGATAACACACAAGTGTACCAAGTGATTATTAACTGTTGTTTTATAAATTTGTATGAACTTGGAGTATCTGTTGCCCATTACCTGTGCAAATAAATGTGGCTTAGACTTGTGAAAAAAAAAAAATTCACTTAGTGTGGTGGTATTCACCTGTAATCCCGTCTACTCAGGTGGCTAAGGCAGAAGGATCACTTGAGCCCAGGAGTTTGAGGTTGCAGTGACCTCTGATTAACACCACTGCACTCTAGCCAGGGCAACAGAGCAAGACTCTGTGTCAAAAAAAGAAAAAGAAAAATATATAATAAAAGTGTAATCTTGCGAAATTCACAAATGTGCTCTCATTAGAATAATGATGTTTATAAATTTCAGTTTAAACTAAAATGTGTAAAAATGCTACCTTTTTAAACTTTATTAAGAATTATTGGCCGGGCGCGGTGGCTCACGCCTGTAATCCTAGCCCTCTGGGAGCCCGAGGCGGGTGGATCACTTGAGGTCAGGAGTTCGAGACCAGCCTGAGTGAGACCCCATCTCTACTAAAAATAGAAAGAAATTATCTGGCCAACTAAAAATATATAGCAAAAAATTAACCGGGCATGGTGGCGCATGCCTGTAGTCCCAGCTACTCAGGAGGCTGAGGCAGTAGGATTGCTTAAGCCCAGGAGTTTGAGGTTGCTGTGAGCTAGGCTGACACCACGGCACTCACTCTAGCCCGGGCAACAGAGTGAGACTCTGTCTCAAAAAAAAAAAAAAAGAATTATTGGCTGGGCATGGTGGCTTACGCCTGTAATCCTAGCACTCTGGGAGGCCAAGGCGGGTGGATGGTTTGAGCTCTGGAGTTCAAGACCAGCCTGAGGAAGAGCGAGACTCCATCTCTACTAAAAATAGAAAGAAATTAGCTGGACAACTAAAAATATATGGAAAAAATGAGCTGGGCATGGTGGCGCATGCCTGTAGTCCCAGCTACTTGGGAGGCTGAGGCAGAAGGATCTCTTGAACCCAGGAGTCTGAGGTTGCTGTGAGCTAGGCTGATGCCACGGCACTCTAGCCTGGGCAACAGAGTAAGACTCTGTCCCCTCACCCCAAAAAGAATTATTCTTTTCCGTGAAGCATTTTTTAAAATTCAAGGGAAGACTGAAAACTAAAACTAAATAATGATATAACTGAGAACTGACTCTGTTTACAGTTCTGTTCCCAAGCCATTGTCTAAGATCTGGCTAATTTCTCTTATATGCTAATAACTCTAAAGTATAATCACTATATTATAGAAGATGACACTAAGATCATACAACTAACATTGTTAGAATTAAAAACCAAGTTTCTTCTGATTTACTGCTGTGTCCAAGAGATATCAACTTGTTGAGATACACTGTAGTCATTTGTTGTTTCACTGGTATCTGAGTCTTTGTCCATGTTTGACCCTGTATTAGTGACTAGACTGAGTCACTCTTTGTGAGCTGAAGCAAATCAGAGTCTACGTTCGAAGACTGTCTTGAAATGATTGAAAAAAAAACTAAAAACTTTGTATCTTTATACAAAATAATTCGAAAGAGAAAGCCTTATAAATGACTTTAATTCCACTGGGAGGTTGAGATGGAAGGATTGCTTAAGCCCAGGAGTTTGTCCAGCTTGGGCAACATAGCGAGACTCTGTCTCTTTAAAAGAAAAAAAAAGTCAAAGACTTGACTTCTGTACTACTAAAATCATTCAATAATGTGAAGGACAATACAGATATACTTGATGTTTTCTCTTTTTCAGAGTACTTCACTTTACCCCAGCTGCTTTTTTATTTAATGCTTCTGAAATATGGGTAGATTTTTTCTTCTTACTACATACATACTCCTTTTGCTCTAGAGAATTGAATTGCATATTCAGGGGAAATGAAGGAAGTTTCACTGAATATTCAGTGAAGAATCTACAATCAGATCATAAAATCTGTTATTAAAGAAACTACCTATTTAGGAATTTTCATGAAATAAAGTACATTTAAAAGTTTTTGACTTCGGCTTCTCACTCAATTTTGAATATGTCAACTACACTTTTTTGTTTTTGGTTAGGTATCGCATCAAAGATAAGGCAGACAGAGCAACGGTAGAACAGGTACAGTTTAAATTTATTGCAAGCTCTTATTTTAAATTAGCATTTCTTTTCTCTTTGTAGTTTGCTTTCATCTTTCTTGCTTAATGCTAATGTTACTTAAAATTACTTCTATATAAAATTACTCCTTTTTGTAGTTTTGAGTTTAGAGATCTAGGTTTTGCTTTATAATGGGACTATTGGTAGATTACCATAGCCATGCAAAAACCACCTTTCTTAGGGGAAGCAGAGAGATTATTAGATAAGGAATCTTTCTTAAGCAAGGGCTGCAGGAATTTTATGAGCTTTCCCAGAAGATAGGTTGGGTTATCTGCCACAAAGCAAGGGGTGTAGGTATGAGAGAGAAAGAGAGGCAGGTGATGCTTTCAAATTTCCAATTAGAAGTTCTTTTTTTGTTGTTGTTTAGAAATTATGCTTATTTTATTTTTTCTATTCAAGAAGTGGAAAAATGTACCCCTAATTTTTGTTCTGATTGGAGTTAGCATTGGCTCACATTTTTGATGTGAGGAAAGTAATAAAAAGGGTCAGAACATAGCTATTGCCACCTACCACTTCTCTCTCCTTCCCTTACACATACACACAAAGACACATTTTGAAATAGAGTAGCCTTTTCTACCTGCAGATCCTTGATTTAAGACATAAGCACCCTTTCTGTCGTATACCTAAGTCGTAGCACCTAAGCTGAGATACAGAACCATCTGTGCAGTTGAAGAATTCCACAGTTGGGCAGAAGCAGGGGCTGGGGTCTAGGTCTTCATTGTCCAATTCATTTTATGTGATTTATTTCTGTGGTTGAAAATAAAATACAGTCACCTCAGAGAGATGAGGCAGCTTTAAGTTTCAAAGACCATAAAATAACGTAGGCAGAAAATCCTTTGTCTCTTTCAAAATTAATTTTGAATGGTAGAGTATATGGCTTGAATCTTAAGTCATCTTTTAAAAATACATACTTGTCCATAAATTTATCATTTCTTTTTTCCTATTTTGTTCTTAAGCCATTTGGTATGTTGTTCTTTCCTATGCCCCTCACTTGTCTAACTACCAGTTTTGCAGAAAGACAGGTCTCTACCTAGATTCCTGTACTCAACCAGCTGACTCCCCCTCTTTGCTTACCTTTGCAGTAGCAAGGAAATGGAAATCAGTGCCTATTCGCTCACTTTCCCTTCTTTCTTCTCTAGTTGCAATGGCTGTGGTTTGGCTTTTAGTCTTGTGATCTTCCAAGGTGGTTTCGTTTATAGCCTTAGGTTTCTGGCATAACTGGAGCCAACTTATTGAAGGATAGACCCTAAAGTATTAGTTGAGTTTGGCCAGTTTACACTGTCTCACCCCGGGAGCTGGAGGGGCCCCATGAGCCAGGAGGAGCTATTGGCAGGTGTCCCTTGAAATTGCATTGAAATATTTGGCTACTTAGTTTCAGAGATGGATAAGAACAGACCTTAAATTCATTGCCTTCTGTTTGTTAAAAAGGGCTTTGAAATCCTTTTTACTGAAAATCAACTACTCTGACTTGGAAGGAGACTTACCCTGATCTACTCATCTATAATCACAGGAGTCTGCAGACTCCTGCAAGGGCCAACTGATAGGTATTTTAGGCATTGTGGCTCACATATTCACATACAGTTCCTGTTGAATATTCTTTTTTTTTTTTTTTTTTTTGCTAAGGAGCCCTTATAAAAACGTAAAACCAATTCTTAGATTGCAGGCTATAGAAAAACAAGGAGTGGGCAGGGGGCGGTGGCTCACGCCTGTAATCCTAGCACTCTGGGAGGCTGAGGCGGGTGGATCACTCGAGGTCAGGAGTTCGAGACCAGCCTGAGCAAGAGCGAGACCCCGTCTCTACTAAAAATAGAAAGAAATTATATGGCCAACTGAAAATATATATAGAAAAAATTAGCCGGGCATGGTGGCGCATGCCTGTAGTCCCAGCTACTCAGGAGGCTGAGGCAGGAGGATCGCTGAAGCCCAGGAGTTTGAGGTTGCTGTGAGCTAGGCTGACGCCACGGCACTCACTCTAGCCTGGGCAACAGAGCGAGACTCTGTCTCAAAAAAAAAAAAAGAAAGAAAAGAAAAGAAAAACAAGCAGTGGCCTGGACTTGGCCCATGGGCCATAGGGTGCTGACCGCTGGTTTAAATACAAGAATTCTGCCACAATTCATTTTTATTCAGCAAAGCTAGATCCTTTGGAGAGCCTTGTCCAATGCAGTAACCACTGAGCATTTGAGATGTGGCTAGTCTGAACTGAGATGTGCAGTAAATATGAAAGACATAATGGAGTTTGAAGGCTTAGTGTATAAAACAAGGTTAAATATCTCACTAATCACTTTCTAGATTGATACATGTTGAAATGGTAGCATTGATATATTGGGTTAAATAAAATACTAAAATAGTTTCACTTGTTTCTTTTAATGTGGTGACTACAAAATGTACTATTACTTTAGTAGTTTGCATTACATTTCTATTAGCTAAGGTTGGCTAAGAGTCAATTTCTGTTTCTTTTGGACTTGGTGGACTTTGAGTTCCATGACTGGATAAATTTGTTGGTTTGTTGTCTCTGATTCCTTTGACCTTTATCTCACATTTTATTTGTTAAAAATTAGAGTGAATAAAAGCACCATAATAGTGACTGTCACTACTCTCTTGTAGTCAGCCAGGATAGTGTACTACAATTAAGCTCTTCAGTTTAATAATTGTCACAGGATTTAATGGGAAAGTTTTGGTACCATCTTTCTAAATTTTTAATTTTTTGCATTTCTTTTTAGGTGTTGGATCCCAGAACACGAATGATTTTGTTCAAGATGTTGACTAGAGGAATCATATCAGAGATAAATGGCTGCATTAGCACAGGGAAAGAAGTGAGCATTTCTTTGGATGACTGAATGTTCTCATGTTAGTTTTCTTATTTCAGATACGAAGTGAAACTAAGGCACTTAGTAAATGCATTGTGCCTTTAAAAAGAAAAGCAAAACCAAACCATAACACAGGTCAAGAGAGTTTAATACAATGTTTCTGAAACTGGCTTTATTAATATTTATGGCTAGGTAGAAGGTCATGCACATAACCATGCCTTTTCACCACCATTAATGCATTGAGACTAACTAGTTGTGCCCAGCAGTAAGCTTAGATGGTCAGCTTATTACAGGCCTGAGTCCTAATCAGAACATTACTGTGGTCTCATTTCTATGAGTCAGTGAGTCTTTCTCATGTTTTTCTTTATATGTGGATATAGAGAAGGATAGACATGGTGTTTTTTAATTAGCTTATTCTGTGGGAAGCAGTGCTCAGTAAAATTCAATTTATAAATTACGAGATGTAAGAATGTATTTAAATATTTTCTGTATACTTGAGATATTAAAAAAGTTTGAAACCACTTCTCCTGTATAGTTAAATTGTATTTTACTGACAGTCTTGCGTTGCTTAATGACAGGGACACTTTCTGAGACATGTATCACTGGGCAATTTTGTTGTGTAATTACACAAATGTAGGTGGTATAGCCTGCTACACTTAGGCTATATAGTATAGCCTACTGCTCTTAGGCTGCAAACCTATACAGCAGGTTACTGTACTGAATACTGTAGGCATTTGTAACATAATGATAAGTATTTGTGTATCTAAACATAGGAAAGTTTCACTAAAAATACAGTATTATAATTTTATGGGACCACCATCATATATGTATCTGTGGTTGACTGAAGTGTCATGCAGCACATGACTATTTGTGTATTGAAGACATACTTACTGTTCCTTTTGATAAGATGCTTCATATTTTAATTCAGATCTTCAAAAGATAGTGTTGTTCTTTATGCATATTATTTCAGCTCACTTGACTTTTGAGGTTAGAATGAAATAGGTTGAAAAAGTAAAAAACTGTTTGTAGTTATTAACACAAACTTCATTTTTCCTGTTTTTGACTTAAAATAGGCTAATGTGTACCACACTAGCACAGCAAATGGAGAGAGCAGAGCAATCAAAATTTATAAAACTTCTATTTTGATATTCAAAGACCGGGATAAGTATGTAAGTGGGGAATTCAGGTGAGCTCAAATTCTTCCCCCTGCCCTCAAGTTGGTTTAATTTCTATTTCCTAAAACATTGAAACGGAATAATAAAATGATTGAAGTAACAAATACTTTTCTTGTTCAAGGTTTCATCATGGCTACTGTAAAGGAAACCCTAGAAAAATGGTGAAAACTTGGGCAGAAAAAGAAATGAGGAACTTAATCAGGTGACCGTCTGGGATGTATTTACAACTGTGTTGTGCCCTGCATGTCACCTTGGGCCCTTCCTACCAGCAGATCCCACTGTGGGTCTGCCCAAATGTAGGGACTTCTTAGACTTCTTAGGGCCATTCGGTGCTACTAGATCTGCTGGGGTAAGCAGTGGAAGCAAATTTCTGGACAAATAAGAACTACCTGTTCTCTATTTTCTGTTCTAAGAATCCATTACAGAAAAATTCTGACACGATTCCTTTTTATTCAGCAATGCTAGATCCCTTGGAGAGTCTTGTAAGCCATGTGAAAACATTTAGATTTGTCCTGAGGATAACAAGGAACTGTTTGTTGCAGGATGTTAGATGTTAGGCAGGATAGTGTCACAATCAGGTGGTAATAATGATGTGTCACTTTGCAATAGGTATTGGAGTCCTAGACAAAATCTTGTTAGGTAATAAACTCTTTAACATAGTTTCCTTTTCCTATTTCAGTATAGTTCTGGACACATTTTATATAGTCTTTGTTTGCACTAACAGCTATTCATCACATAAAGGCCTCTTACCTAGTTGAGATCAAATTTCTTTAAAATTTTGGAGGTTTTTTTTTTCCTTTTTTCAGTGTCTTTTAACTTTTTATATGCTGTACACAGGTGATATACATTGGACAATTTAGTATTAATTAAGCAAGTACTACTTATTTTGAAAGTCCTAAAATCTTCTTGTGCCCAACTAGCTATTAGGTATGGGTCCAGCTATTTTTATGAAGCATTTTTTCCAGTCTGATCAACTCAAAGGCTAATTGTAGACATATCTATTCTATTTCATCAATTCTAAGATGCACATTTTTTTCACAGTTTAACATTTCTAGAATTGGATTGGGTGTTACAAGATATGGGATAGAATAGTTTAATTACCAGTGTTTTGTCAGTTTACATAGTACATAATGGTACCACTTAAAATCATTGGTGTCTTAGAGTTTATGAAATACAATAATAAAATTGAGAGGTCTTGGTGCTATCTCCTAACAGTAATATTAATCCTGTGGTCTATAGCTGTTGAATTTATTTAGATGCCTTTTCAAGTTTTTAATTGTCCTTTTATCTGTTATAATGTCACAGGCTAAACACAGCAGAGATACCATGTCCAGAACCAATAATGCTAAGAAGTCATGTTCTTGTTATGGGTTTCATTGGTAAGGATGACATGTAAGGATTTGGAAGGCCTAATAATTACATTCTTAAAACTGTATTTTTTTTAAATACTTTGAATTATCCAATATATCATATGAATGTTTCCCATTTGAATAGCTTTTTCATGAATCTTTCCTACCGTATTAGTGTATAAGTGTTTTCAATTTATTCTACCTTTTAAAGTCCTAAAATGCTTCAGAATAATAGAAAGGTAACCCTGTGTTTGAGGGATGTTTTATACAGTGTGTTGGGAAAGCACCTGTTTGTTGGCAGCTTCTTGGAATGGTTTGTCTGTCGTGAGGTAAATTGTCCCACACACAGTTCACACGGTGATTCAGGAGAAAAACACATGTAGCAATGTAGTATAAAGTAAGAAAACTTGTTCTTGATCATTTTATCTTAGTTGTTTATTTTATTTTTATTCAAGGCCTGCACCACTCTTGAAAAACGTCCAGTTATCAGAATCTAAGGCTCAGGAGTTGTATCTGCAGGTCATTCAGTACATGAGAAGAATGTATCAGGATGCCAGACTTGTCCATGCGGATCTCAGTGAATTTAACATGTTGTGAGTGTGTTTTGTCTCTTAGAAACCACCTATAAGTCATTTCATGTCCATTAAAACAACAAAAGCCCAATCCAAGAAGTCATACTGTAGTCTAAAGTTTTAAAGTTGGCTTTCACATGGTAACCTTGTAAGATATGGTCCCTGCCTTCAGTGACGTCACCTTAGAATTGACCATTTGGATTAACAGAGCTAATGGACTTTGGAAATTTTGTTAGTTTCCATCTCTTGATAGTCAAGGTAGCCTCTTATCTACCTTGGTCATTTTATGAATTACTTCTCTTGCTTTTTTTTTTTTTTTTGAGACAGAGTCTCAGTCTGTTGCCCGGGCTAGAGTGCTGTGGCATCAGCCTAGCTCACAGCAACCTCAAACTCCTGGGCTCAGGCAATCCTTCTGCCTCAGCCTCCCGAGTAGCTGGGACTACAGGCATGCACCACCATGCCCGGCTAATTTTTTCTATATATATTTTTAGTTGTCCAGCTAATTTCTTTCTATTTTTAGTAGAGACGGAGTCTCGCTCTTGCTCAGGCTGGTCTCCAACTCCTGACCTCGAGCGATCCTCCTGCCTCATCCTCCCAGAGTGCTAGGATTACAGGCGTGAGCCACTGCGACTGGCCTTCTCTTGCTCTTAAAGATTAAAAAATGTAGTAAAGTCATAGTATCCCAAAGCCTCTGTATCTGTGTCCCAAAAGGTACCATGGTGGAGATGTGTACATCATTGACGTCTCTCAGTCCGTGGAGCATGACCACCCACATGGCTTGGAGTTCTTGAGAAAAGACTGTGCCAATATCAGTGGTGAGTGGAAAGATGGCATTTTTTAACAGCTTGTTCTTGTATGTTAGTTCTGTACTCAGTTAAGCTGTCGGTGTAAGATCTTGTCACTAAATTGTTTGGTACAGTGACACTTAAACCGTTTGCTAGGGGGTGGTATATATTTTTATCTCTTTGTTTCTCTGTAAAGCTGTTGGAATGATAATCCTTGTAAAAGCTGTCATTAATGTTTTTCCTTTTGACAGATTTCTTTTTGAAGCACAGCGTTGCTGTCATGACTGTGCGGGAGCTCTTTGAATCTGTCACAGATCCGTCCATCGCATGTGAGAACATGGATGCTTATCTCTCAAAGGCAATAAGGCAGAAGAAGGAAAGCACAGAAAATAGCAGTACAGGGTCAGTGTCCCTTATCCAAAATGCTTGGGACCAGAAGTGTTTCAGATTGTGGATTTTTCCCAATTTTGGAATATTTGTATTATTCTTACCTGAGTTGAGCATCCCAAATCTGAAAATCTAAAATGCAAAATGCTCCAGTGATCATTTCCTTTGAGCATCATGTTGGTGCTCAAAAAGTTTCAGATTTTGGAGCACTTCGGATTGTGGATTTTCAGATTTGGGATGCTCAACCCAAATCCAAATTTGTATTTGTATGACACTTCTGAGGAACTCAGCTTGTGTAGTGTAATTTATTCATTTTGACCGCTTCCTGAGACCTTTTCCTTCTGATTTCACAGATGAGGAATCAAAAATATAGCAAGACATCCAATGGTAGAGCCAGGTTTCTTTCCTTTTTTCCCCCCTCATGAGTCACCTTGGCAACCAAGTTCCTTGACTTCAATCACCTGGCAGATCACATAGACTATCAAAGTTCATGAATGTTTAGTAAGAAACTTGTTAGTTTTTTGGTCATTAATCCTTTCCCCTTGTTCCTCAGGGGCCTTTCTGATATAGAATTACTTTAAATTATAAAGTACACATAACAAAATTTACTATTTTAACCATTTTTACGTGTGCAGTTCAGTGGTACTAAGTACATTCATATTGTGCAACCATCACCATTGTCCATCTCCAGAACTTTCTCATCATCCCAAACAAAAACTGTGTACCCTTTAAACAGCAATTCCCGAGCCCTTGGCAACCACCATTCTACTTTCTGTCTTATTAATTCGACTACTCTAGGTACCTTTTGTAAGTGGAATCATACGATGTTTGTCTTTTTGTGACTGGCTTATTTCACTTAACGTAATGTCCTCAAGGTTCATCCATGTTGCAGCATATGACAGGATCTCTCTTCTTTTTAAGGCTGAATAGTCCAATGTACGTATATACCACATTTCGTTTGTCCATTCATCTGTCAGTGGACACTTGTGTTGTGAAAGTCTTTTGGCTATTGGGAATAAGCTCCTATGAACATGGGCATATAAATATCTCTCCAAGTCCCTGCTTTCAGTTCTTTTGAATATATACCCAGAAGTGGAATTGCTGAATCAAATGGTATTTCTGTTTTTAAGTTTTCATGGAACCACCACACTGTTTTCTGTACCACCATTTTACATTCCCATCAGTAATGCACAAGGGTTCTAATTTCTCCACATCCTCACCAGCACTTTTTATTTTCTGTTTTTTCTGTCTCTATACCCTCACTAACACCTGTTATTTTCTGGGTTTTGTTTTGTTTGTAAGAGACAGGTTCTTGCTGTGTTGCCCAGGCTGTAGTGCAGTGGTTATTCACAGCTGCCATCATAGCTCACTACAGCCTCAAACTCCTGGCCCTAAGTGATTCTTCTGCTTCAAATTCCCAAGTAGCTGGGACTACAAGTGCACACCATTGTGCCCAGCTTATTTTTTTTTTTTTTTGACAGTGAGATACCATCTCATACCTGTTAGGGTCTCATTGTGGTTTTGGTTTGTATTTCCTTGATGATTAGTGATATTGAGCATCTTTTCCTGTGCTTCTTGGCCAGTTGTATATCTTTTTTGGAGAAATGTCTATTCAAGTCCTTTTTTTAATCAGGTGGTTTTTTTGCTGTTGAGTTGTAGGAGTGCTTCATATTTTCTGGATATTAACCCTTTATCAGATATGTGATGTGCAAATGTTTCTTCCCATTCCATGGGTTGCTTTTTCATTCACTTGATTGCATCCTTTGCACAGAAGTTTTTAATTTTGCTATAGTCCAGCTTATCTATTTTTACTTTTGTTGCTGAATCATAGAATTTTGAACATTTGGCCCACATGCTCCTACACAGGTTTTTCAGGTTTTATCCTGCTTTTTCTTATTCAGCCCTTTCCCCTAGAATCCCTTCACATTTCTGCCTTTGCTCGCCTTGCTCTGCCTGGTGAACTTTAGTTAGTTAGTTACGACAGAGTCTTGCTGTGTTGCCCAGGCTAGAGTGCCGTGGCATCAGCCTAGCTCACAGCAACCTCAAACTCCTGGGCTCAAGGTATTCTCCTGCCTCAGCCTCCCGAGTAGCCAGGGCTACAGGTGCAAGCCACCATGCCCAGCTAATTTTTTCTATTTTTTTTTTTTTTAGTTGCCAAGCTAATTTCTTTCTATTTTTAGTAGAGACAGGGGTCTCACTCTTGCTGAGGCTGGTCTCGAACTCCTGACCTCAAGTGATCCTCCCGCCTCGGCCTTCCTGAGTGCTAGGATTATAGGCGTGAGCCACCATGCCCAGCCTGCCTGATGAACTTTAAATCTCAGTTCAGAAAGCTTTCTTGTTTTCATAGGTATATTTTCATATTATGTAAGTATAAACGAAGTAGTCATACTGTGTCACTTCTTATTATACCAAGTTCTTTTTAATTCTGTCACCCTCTACTAGATTATGAACTCTTGTGGGACAGGGTTTTATTGTATATTGTGTATTACCTGTAACCATTCAATACTGGGCACATAGTAGGTAATTGCACATGTCAATTGAATCAATAAATATCACATCATTTTTATAACTAAACTCTTTAATTTGACACTGATTTTAGTGTCTACACTTAAAAAAAACCCTACTCCTATTATTCTTTCCTTTCTTCTATATGAAGTAAAGAACAGATACTCATTTTTACAAGCCAAAAGAGCCCTTTAGAATCTTCCTCACCTTCTTAATTTCAGTCATTGTTTGCTCAAAGAGCTTCCTTTGGTGGCTTTTACTGCAGGAGCCTTAGAGCCACATACTCGAGATTTACGGGCAGGGCCTTCTTTGTGATTCCCTTCACTGACTGCTCAGGAATTAGAAATGGTTCTTTCAATCTTTGGCTCTCAGTTTTCCTTTAGTAAATACTTTTGCTAATCATTTAAAAATTAGGAAAGTAGTATTACTTTTGAAGAAGGGGGGCTAGGGATCCCCCTAGTCTAGAAAAGAAGAGTTTGATTTATTCTGTTCCTTTGGGTTGACAGCAGCCTTTGTAGGGAGGTCTGACGGGAGAACTCACCCGCACAGTAGAGCTCACTAAGTGCTTTCAGAAGTGATGAAGATGTGATACTTGTAAAGGCTAGAACAAGGTTGTACTTACACTGGGAAATGCATGTGTCTTCTGTAGGTTGAATGTAAAGGAAAGTGATTTTTGTTTTCTTTCCAAGGCCATGGAAATAGCATCTCAAAGGACCAAGGAAGAAAGGTCTAACCACGATCATGTGGATGAAGAGGTAGGATTTATTATCCATTCACAGCCTTAGAAAACACTTGTGTTTTGAGATCTTTTTTATATGTTGCTAGAGCATGAACCTGATTTTAATAGTGAAGCAGTTTTTTAAATAGTAGTATTTCCTTGAGATGTATTATAGTACATAATTTAACTGAGCCAAGTTGCATAATTTATATTCCATTATATGGGTCCACTCAGCAACCTATTATATTAGCTCATTGTCCTGGATGGAGAAAATTTTTTAAAGCTCCTATTAGGGTATATGAGTGAAGAAGGAAAAGCCTGTTTTTAGTTTGCAAATGTGAATTTTTAAATGACTTAAGTGTTAATTCTAGAAGTATTATAGATTTTAAATATTTATGCTGTGGTAAAAATAATATTAGTTTAGTCTAGGCAGGGAGTCAGGGTATGTTTTTGTGAAGGATCCATAGTAGGCTTTTTTTTTAAATTCTCACAGCTCTTAGTGTGATGGGTGAATATGAGGGTACCCTATGTTTATCAGCAGCTCTTGACCTGTGTTCAGTTAGCAGCTGGGTAGGTGATTTCCCACGTAAGAACACGTTTCTGTGTAAACACAGCCAGGCAGTGCTTTCCAACTGTAACTTCATCCCTTTCCCTCCTACTCAGAAAAGGTTTTAGGAATGTAAATGAAAGGGAAGAAGTGTTATTCTAAGGATAACTTTGAATCTGCTATAATGGTTCTTTTTCTTTCTTAAAATAAGTTATATGCAAAACTTAGTGTTTTGTCATTAGTAACGTAACTTCTGACACACGACATAGCAGGTGGAACACCAGTGCGTGCAGACAGCTTGGCTGAGAATCATGTTGGAGATGATGAGGACTGTGGATTCATCTGTGACTTGATGGGGTGAGGATGCTGCATGAACGTGAAAAGGCTGTGAATAACAGTTTCAATTTTGCTTTTCCTCTCTGCTAGGTGTTTAAGCGAGCATATATTCCTAGAACTTTGAATGAAGTAAAAAATTATGAGAGGGATATGGATATAATGATGAAATTGAAGGAAGAGGATATGGCCATGAATGCCCAACAAGACAATGTAAGTAGCTTGGTTTGTATGTAGCAAGCAGATTGACAAAAGAAAGGGACTGTCCCAAACCTTTTTGGGCCGTTGAAGTTCCTCTGATCTTGCGTGCTGGCTTCTGAGCTAGTGAGATAACTGGTTCGCTTTGCATTAACATGTCCTCTGTACACATTGGGTATAAAGGGAATTCATTGGTATTTATAAGAGGAGGTGATGCAATTAAATGAGTCCAACAGACTATAATTACAGAAAAAGGAAGATTCATATAGAAGTCTAGGTTAATGGTATAAATGGTTATTATACTAAATCCATTAACATATGTTTTTCTTAAATTAACATATTTCAGGAAAAATTTATTTCTGTTAAAAGTAAATATTTTAGGCTTTGCAAGCCAAGAAACAAAATTGAAGCAATTATGTGGGTTCTTACGTAACAAAAGAGAAAAATTTTCTCCCAGCTTTTATTCATGGAACTAGAAGTACTTCAATAATAATTGAATACAACTTTTTATAATATAGGTTTACTAAAGAGAGAAGAATGGAATTATTGAGGGGGCAGATACCATTTCACTCAATTGGGAGTCAGTTAGCGTTTGCCATCATCAAATTGATTGCAAATATTTATCTGTAAAAACTACCAGGGGGCTGGGTGGATTTGGCTTGTGGGCCTGGTATACCTGGTGGGCATGAATAACACCCATATTATTAACTCTGTGTTACTATGAGATAAATTGTTGATACCTTTTTACAATCACAGAAGATACAAGTTAGCCCACAGTGTTCTTAATAGGTGCAATGTGTGTATTCACTGTGTAGCTTTATATTGATTCTTGTCTTTTTCTTTTTGGTACAAGATTCTATATCAAACTGTCACAGGATTGAAGAAAGATTTATCAGGAGTTCAAAAGGTATGAAGAACATGTGTTACTGTTTATGTGAAAACTCTTTTAAAGGATATAAAACATAAAGTATTAGAATTAAATTACTTTCAAAGTCTATGGGCATTTTCAGAAATGTCCTTTTGTGTTCTTTCTAACTGTGATAGTGAAATTTGGAGATTGATTGGTTTATTTCTCATTCTGTCTCTGAATTGTTCTGTTGTTGTAGGTGAGACATTTTGTATCCTACTCTTAATTTGTGAAGTTATTAAGGATGGCCGTGTGTTTCTTGATAGTTTTTACAACCAGCTTAGAGAAAGAGGGTGGAATGTGTGTCATACCAGTGTGTAGCTTGTGGAAGAGCAATGTCATCAGTTCAGCAGTCTTACCATGCTAGATTCCTGTAGTGTTCTTTTTTCTTAAAACAGTCCTGTTTTGTGTCACATTTTAGAAGGGCAGGAATTAAGTAATTCTAACTTAGGCAGCAATAAAAGCAGGCCTTATTTTTTTTAATTTTCTAATTAAAGGCTTCAGTGAAGGATCACAGTTTGCTTTTTGAGAATTGTGTCTTTTCTGTGTGAAGAATTGATTTAAGGGAATCCCAGCACTTTGCATTTCTGGGTTTTATATAACAGGTATTATAGGGAAGTTATGCTTTGAATTCCAGAGCAAGAAGATTTTGTAGCCACTAGCCAAAAAATCTTTTTGTACAATTGCCTTTTAAAGATTTGGTTTTATCTTATAAGAAGGAAACCTCACTCTTTTAAAAACTTCCTGCTGCTTTAAAAAACTTCAAATTTCAGGAAAAAAAATCAAAATTTCTCACTCAGATATTGTTTTCTCTCAATTGGATTAGCTTATTGCTAGAAATGTGGTTTATAGGAAAATAGCTGTGAAGTTATCCAAATAAATATTTATTTTTGACTCTATGTGTATTTCATATCCTTCCAAATCCCAACTCAATCCTCCTGATTGGCTAGAAGAAGCAGAGCAGTTCTGTTGTTGATCTGAATCACCCAGTAAAGCCATGGCTCCTTCATTTAGCTATGTTCGTGAGCCTGACTGCCGGGGCTACTTTCAAGCTGCTCCTCCAGTGTTGATTCTGTTGTTCTGATGTTTCAGTACAGGACGTTATTTTTCAAAGTATACCTGTGATGCTAAAACCTGAATTCTGGCATTAACACATTTGATAACTACAAATAACTAATTAGTTTAGAATAACATGGTTCTATAATAATTTCAAGGTCCCTGCACTCCTAGAAAATCAAGTTAAGGAAAAGACTTGTTCTGATTCAGAAGATGCTAGAAGCTCTGAGTGCTCTGACAGACTCTGAAGAACAAGGAGACCATGCCCATCGTAAAAAACACACCACTGACCCTGACATTGATAAAAAGGTTAGCCAAGAACTTAAATTTCTTTTTCTTCGATGCGATAGTGTGGCCACTCTCATTTTTCTTTGTTTAAGGATCTAGCTAAATTATGATGGCTGAAAACATTATTATTAAGTACCTCTAATTATAATTTTAATCCCTACATATGAACTTTGCTTTTGGTGGTAACATCATCTAGAGATCAGGCTGCTATTAAAAAGCTTTCTAGGCACTGCATAAAAAGACGATGCATTAAATTCAGTACGTTGATTAAAAATGATTATCACTCACTGAAGTACAGATGATGTTGGAGTTCACTCATGGTAAAATACTGCAGGGAGGATTTACAGCCCAGCCTGATGTTTGCAGACATCTAAGACTGTATAGTAGTCCCTCCTTATCCATGGTTTTACTTTCTACCATTTTGGTTATGGTCAACCACAGTCTGAAAATATTAAATAGAAAATTCCAGAAGTAATTTGTAAGTTTTAAATTGCTTGCCATTCTGAGTGTCAAGATGACGTCTCACTGTCTTGCTCCCTCCTGTCTGGGACGTCAGTCGTCCCTGTGTCCAGCATTTCCCTGCTGTCCGTGCTCCCCGCCTGCCAGTCCCTCAGGAGCCATCTCGGTTATCAGATCAGCTGTTGAGTGGTGTTGCAGTGTTTTTGTTTCGGTAACCCTTATGTTACTTACCAGTGGCCCTACAGCACGAGTAGTGATGTTAGCAATTTGGAAAAGCCATGAAGTGTTTCCTTCAAGGGAAAAGGTGAAAGTTTTCAACTTAAAGTAAGCAAAATAATCTTATGCTGAGTTCACTAAGAGATTCAGTAAGAATGAATCGTCTATCTTTGAGATTGTGAAGAAGAAAAAAGAAATTCATGCTAGTTTTACTGTCACACCTCAAACTGCAAAAATTATGGCCATAGTGTGTGATAAGTGCTTAGTTAAGATGGAAAAAGCAGGCTGGGCATGGTAGCTCATGCCTGTAATCCTAGCACTCTGGGAGGCTGAGGCGGGAGGATCGCTGAAGCTCAGGAGTTCCAGACCAGCCTGAGCAAGAATGAGATCCTGTCTCTACTACAAACAGAAAAATTAGCCGGGTGTGATGGCACGTGCCTGTAGTGCCAGCTACTCAGGAGGCTGAAGCAAGAGAATCACTTGAGCCCAGGAGTTGGAGGTTGCTGTGAGCTAGGTTGATGCCACGGCACTCTAGCCTGGACAATAGACCAGGACTCTGTCTCAAAAAAAAAAAAAAAAAGATGGAAAAAGCATTAAATTTATGGGTGGAAAACATGAACAGAAAATATGCTCCAATTAATGGCATCATGTTGCACCAGGATACACTGAGCCCCATACAAAGACTTCAGCAAGGGATCCCCTAAAAGGAGTGACACCAAGCTATTTGCTGCAAGCAAGGGATGGTTACACAGGTTTAGGAGTAGGTTTGGACTGAAAAATATAAAAATTACTGGAGAGGCTGCATCTGCTGATGAAGAAGTGGCTGCCACCTGAGTACAGTACAATAAGATTTTCAGAGAGACCACACGCATTCACATAACCTTTGTTAGTATATATTGTTACAATTGTCCTATTTTATTGTTAGTTATTCATCTATTACTATGCTTAATTTATAAGTTAAACTTTATCAGAGGTATATATGTACATGAAAAAACATAGCATATATAGGGTTCGATACTATTTGTATTTTCTGGCATTGACTAGGGGTCTTGGAACATAACCCCCACAGATAAGGGGGACTACTGTATCTCTTTAACACCTAACCCTAGACATAAGAGACACTGCTGATTGAATGGTATGTGCTGGCTATGTAACTATTATTTTCTATCTTAGCTTAATCCTTTAAAACTTAGAAAATTTGGATCCTGAGAATTTTTTTTAATCTGTTTTTAAATTTTATTTATTTATTTATTTATTTCATGTGCGAGTGCACGCACACATGTGTGTTTAGAGACGGGGTCTTTCTATGTTGGCCAGGCTGATCTCGAACTACTGGCCTCAAGCAGTCCTCCCATCCCAGCCTCCCAATGTGCAAGGATTACAGGCATGAGCCACCATGCCCAGCCTGGATCCTAAGACTTTTGAGAGACATACTCAATTACTAGTACAATTTCTCTTTATATCTGCTAGAAACAAATATTTTGCTTCTTTCCTACCTTTATTTCTGTTAGAATATGGAATTTGTTAAAAAAAAAAGTATTTGCAAACATTTAATAACAACCTCAGGGATATTTCTGTTTGACTGTTTTCAAATTTCCATTAAGAAAGCTCAAAGACAATTTTCATCCCAGGTTCTACCAACAACCCATAATCATTTTCATTTTTAATGTTATACTCATTTTTGCCCTTCTATATGTATCTTTTTATTTAGCTGTAATACTAAGATTACTCTGAATTAAATTTGTGGGTTTTTTACATGTTGTTTGTTTTTTACAGGAAAGAAAAAAGATGGTCAAGGAAGCCCAGAGAGAGAAAAGAAGAAACAAAATTCCTAAACATGTAAAAAAAAGAAAGGAGAAGACAGCCAAGACCAAAAAAGGCAAATAGAATGAGAACTATACTGTGTACAGTCATTTTCCATCAGTTATTTTTCTTACTTGAACTCTAAGCTGCATCTGGAAGATGGCTTATTGATTTTAACCAAATTGTTATGATGGTACTATGAAGATCGATTCAAGTGCTTTCATATAACTATGTAAAAAACTCTTAAGCTGTAGAGTCTAGATCCAGTCACTGACTCTGTCTAGTGTTGATAGGGTTTATTTAAGCTACTATTTTAATGAAGAACTTTGTACATTTTTATTTTTGTATTTTTTCTCTTGCAAATATGTTTTTAGAAGCATCATAAGTATTTAAATGTACTGAACATCTATAACATTTATGTGAGTATAAAGGCACTTTGGACGAACTTGGGAAAATTGATTTTGCTTTCTTTGTACGTGGCAAAGACCCATCTGAAATCATTTGATTATAAGGCCATGTTGTATAAAAAGGAGTTTTACTTACAAAAGAATTTACATGGCTATTGCTGTAATCCTTCACTGCAGCTCTGCTCTTGGGTGCAGCAGTGATCACTTGCAATGTGCTTACAGTTCATCTTTTCAGATATTCTTTTTGGAGCTAGGGCCTCTTAGTTCATAATGTATTTTAAATTCAACCATTTGGTATGTTCATTTATTTATCAAATATTTGAGTTTTTTAGGTGCTGGGATACAGCAGGAAACAAAACAGACAAAAGTGACTATCTTTGGGTAGTTTGCGTTTTAATAGGAAGATAAGACATGAAGCAAAATAAGTAACAAACACTGTATCGTCAGGTGATAAGTTCTAGGAAGAGAAATGATGCAGAGAAGAGAGAGTGCCTGGGGAGGGTGGGGGGTTGCAATTTAAAATTAGGTTCCTGGAAAGGCCACACTGAGAGGGCGATATGGGAGCAGATACTTGAAGAAGATGAGTCATGTCCGTATCAGAAGGGAAGAGCATTATAGGCAAGGCAAGGACAAAGGCCCTGAGGCAGAAGTATGCTTGACATGTTCCAGAAACAGGGGGCTGGAGGATCATAATCAAGGCAGAACATTGTAGATGAAATCAGATAGTACAAGGTGGGTGAGGGTTTTGAGCAGAGGAATGATACTATCTGACTTCTGTTTTAAAAGGATCACTCTGGCCTCCATGGAGAATTGACCAGGAAGCAAGGGTGGGAGACCAGTCGGGTGTGTTTATTTTAGTAACCCCAGAGAGAGATGCTGATGGCTTGGTCTGAGGCTGTAGCAGCAGATGTGGAGAGAAGTGGTTGGACATGCTCAGGGAAGAGACGAGGTGTATGATAGCAAGAGTGAAGGGTGACGGTAGGGTTTGTGACCTAAGAAGCCACTGAGATAACTGGAGTTGCCACTTAACTGTGATGGGAAAGAATGTGGGTGGAGCACGTTTGGAGGTAGGAGGGTAAGATGAAATAAAAGCTTATATTGCAACATAGCACAAATATTGGAAGACATTATCAGTTTAGTTTTTAAAAATTTTTTTACCATATACTGTATGTTAGAAATGACTATCGTAGCCTTGTATTCAGAAATAATTTCTGTAAATAAACCTCTACTTTCCACTTAAAACAGAAGCTTGCACCTGCTTATTTAATGGTGGGTTATTTGAGGAAATCAATTGACCTCTTTATTATGTTTATATCTGCCCTCCCTGACTTTAAAGTTAAAAATGTGAGATATAATTTTAGTGAGACACAAAAGCAATTCCTCTAACACAACCTACAGTTCACACAAGAAAAGAAAAAGCAAAAGCAGACTTAACAATTCTGTACACATATCAGGAGTTTATCTTCAAGATCTTCCAATTCTTGTGTTTGTTTTGGTGTGTTTGCATCAAGTGCTCAAGCTCCTCAGCTATCTTTTGCTGGGTGTAATGTTGTTTCTAAGTTTGGGAGCAATTCATTGTCTTTTACATCATTACTGGGAGAAAGTCACTTGTAAAACATCAAGATTTGGTACTGTAGGGGATTCCAACCTGAGAAATGTTTTTCTGATAACCTCTTTTGCTGATGTGGCTATTTCACTGTTTGGATTCTGGGCCACAAGGCTGTGGCTGAGTAATAACCACTAGCAGTAGTTTTGGCAAATTTCTCTGAAACTGCATTTTCCTTGTTTTTGTCTTCTCATTAGGAGGCTTGGGAGGAGCCTAAACTTGGGAAAACTACTTACTGGGCTACTTGCTAACTTTGATTATAATTGAATTTTGATTGCTTGATAGGTTTTAATGTTAATGAATTATCAGTTGTACAGTTACTTTCCATATAGAAAGATGAAGTTTGGGTCTCTTGGCCCAAAGCTGAGGATATTATTTTGTCAGTTGTAGATATATCTGATTTTCTATCATATTTTGTTGATTTTTCTCATCCCTTAAAATAATGCAGATGTTTCTAAATTCACTGTGAGAAATCTTGATAATTTTTTTGAAGTATTAATACAAAATCACAGCTCTTTCATATGCTGCTATTGTTCTTCTTCCTTTGATAGGACAGTTTAGGGACAGAACTTTGCTCAGCCCAGAAGCTCCACCATTTGGGCGTGGTCTCTGGGGGATGGAATACGGTGCTGTGGCATCGTCTGCCTAGGTCTGTGTGGTCCAGTCTGATGAACCCATGGTTCTAGGCTGACATCAAGTTTTCTTCAGCTTTGTCTATAACTTGACGAAGATGGACTCAAGATGTTGAAAAACGTTATAGTTTGGTACAAAGGGTTTGAGATCTATTCTTTTCAGGAGTATTCTGTTTCATTCTGCACGTGTTGATGGTTGTTTCTTGGCTGTGGGCCCATCTTGTTTTGTGGCTCTGATTTCATTAACCTTTTGGCTTAGAAAATGAAAAGATAAAATAAAAGGTTCTTCTAGACACTGGTAAAAGTTAAATTTAAGGACATCTCAAATGCTGGGCTCTGAATGGTATCCTTAACAAATTCTTTTCATTTTCAAAAGCTTGGCAAGTTTTTTAAATGTTTAGTTGTCTATACACAATAAATACAGACCTTGAACATTCAGAGCTTTCTTTTGGTTCCTGGGGTTTACTTTTTAACGATGGGAGAGTTGAAAGGGCTTGCAGCATGAGCAAATTTTACTCCTCAAGTATAGTTCCCATGACGTTTTTTGTGAGCACATTGAATGGATAAGGTTTCCAACCAGTGGGATCATAAACAAGACCTCTCCACATTCTGCCCCTTGAATTAGATTAGGTTATCACATTCCGTACGTCTTGGAGTTTGTAACTTCCATATCCTTTGGGTTTGTGTTGCCCTGGACGTAAAGACTTTTACAGTGTTGGGTATCAAGTCATTTGAAGCCGGTTTTTAAAGGAAAAGATTACTGTCTTGTATCTGTGCCCTACAGAGAGCTTAGTCCCAGCTGATGGAGTGGAAACCTTTGGACGAGAATTTGGAGAATTTAGGCTGCATTTGTGGAATTCTTGACTTTGGTTCTTGGTTTTCTTTCCTTTCTGCATCACCACATGTCCTTCTGCCTTGGTCGCCTGTGATCGGGATCATGAGGAGGTGGCCCTGTGCAGCTAGAGCAGCCTCACTGCCGCAAAATCTTCTTCCTGTCATTTTTTTTTTCAGAATGGTAAGGGTTTCTTCTGCTGTATGAGCAGAGCTAGCTCCAGATCTCTGAGATAAGTCTCCATTTTCTTGCGTTGGTGCTACTTCTGGTTTTGTTTAAAGGTTGATCAACTTTCATCATCTTTGGGTGAGCTTTTAACCTTTACAAGTTCTGTACAGTATATAGTTGTCATGGGGTCATGTGATTTGGCAGTGAAAAATGGTGGTAGGTCCTTTGGGACCGAGTCAGGATGTTAGAATGCTAAGCTGGCAAGGTAGGAGTCAGAGAATGGGATGTTTTTAAACGTCAGTTGCAGTATGGAGGGCTGCCCTTGCCGGGGGTATCTAGGGTGCCGCCGTGGGTGAGGCTGCAGTAGGACAGCAGATGAAGGCGTGAAAGCTAGAGGGCAAGGCTGAGCCTGGGGTGAGGAAGGGTCATCTGGGTTCTGACAGGCATGGTTTGAATGTCAGTGAGCTAGAAGCTTAAGGTCTTCAGGGAGTGGGAGGAAGTGGGCCGGGGACAGAGTGGCACCAATGCCTGCAATGGAGGGGAAGTGAGTGGCCTCCAATGACTTAAGGTCGAAGAGGGTGGCAGGGGACAGAGTTGCCCTCAGAGGAGAGCCAGAGTTTAGGTTGAGTAAAGAAAGGGAACCCTCAGAAGAGAAGTCGAGGATAAAGGGGGTTTTGCCAGCGTCTGACCATGAGTGTCAGAGGGCACCAGGGAGTGTTTCAGGAGTTAGAAAGTAGGAAGTTTTTATTTGACCTTTGGTATAAGCCCCACTGTGGGGTTGGATGCATCAGGTTCCCAGATCCGGATGCCATTAAATAAGCAAAAATATCTGTCTCACCTCCCCTGAAAAACATTGAGCCTGAATCTATTATATATGGCCTCTAGATGGAACCAGCAGCTTACAAGAAATAGGGACACAGGCTCAGGAAAAATGATAGTAAAAGGATATAATCAACCAAATCCGAAATAAGGCAGAGTCCATACGAAAAAAAGGCGGGAGAACTATTATAAAAAGCACAAGAGGTCTAAGGCACACATTTCCACACTGTGGACTTCATGCTCGTCCTGATTAGATCAGACCAATTGTAAAAAATTGCGGATTTTTTTTTTTCTTTGCACAAATAAGAAAAATTGAAAGTGGTATAGGTATTAGATGATAGTAAAGAATTGTTCATTTTATTGGATCTGATAGTGATAGTGTGGTTACATGTTTAAAAATTATGTCCCCTCAAAGTATCTACTGAGATCTTTGTGAACAGTATGTCTGAGATTGCTTTAAAATGCTCCATCGCTGTCTCTAAAGAAAAGTGTTGGTGGATGAAATAATATGAACCAAGATTAGCAGAATGTTACTAATTGCTAAAGCTGGGTATTGGGTATGTGGGGATTTATTGTACTATTCTCACTATTTTTGTATATAAAAATTTCCATAAGAAAACGTTTTTTAAAAATGAGTTAAAGTATATCGAGCACTTAAAATGTCCTGTCACGTAGTAGGTATTGTATTTTATAAGAATCTGTATATTTATCATTTTACTTACTACTTTTAAGTAACTTCCTTTGCTAGGCATCAGGATTAACCACGTGTTCTAGAAAGGTAGATCGAGGCAGAACCGTAATGCTTGCTGGTACTGGCCTGGCTTGGTGTTACTTTTAATGCCCCTTTGGTTCTGAAATTCAGATTCTACTAGTGAATGCAGTTAGAGAATTTGTATATTGAACAAATGCTGATAGAATTTTTAGTTTTGCCAAATCTGATCCTTGTTTTAAAATATGAAGTCACCTTCTCCATGAGACCTGTCCTAACCACTCTGTTTGAAATGTGGTCTCCCCCACATGCCTGTATCCATTATTCTGTATTCTTCTCTGGCTCATCCAGCAAACTTTGTAACTCACATATGGAACTCGCTTATACATACTGTGTGTCTTCCCTTACCTGCCACCTCTGACTGGGATGGAAGCTCCACAGGACAGGGATTTTTGTCTTGCTTCCATTTGGCATCCCAGCTTCTAGAATGTTGCCTGAACCATAGTAAATGCTCAATAAATATTTAAACGAATAATATGTTGGGTTTTCTAAGATGAGGCTATTAGATCCCTTGGACGCACTCCTCATGTTCATAACAGTGAAACGAGAAGACGATGTGAGTTGATTGACATCTCTCATCCTGCCCCCGGTGACCCATGGCACGTGTTTTCAGGTGGCAGCCTGAGTCAGGTCTATGGGCCACAGTGCTACGCCTTGTCACAGAGCCTGTTTTGTCATCAGACCTTGACATGGACCGCATTCAAGCCAACAGAACTGATGCGTTTCAAGCCAGACTAAGATGGTAGAGTGATAGTGCTATTTTGATCTTGACCATGTGAGACCATTGGGATATCATCCATGATGCTCAGCCAAAAAAGTGGATTGCCTAATGAATCCATCCTAGTATTCATCCCCAGTATGTGAGAAAATGGGAGGCTTTTGAGAAAAAGCTTATATTCACACATGTTGCCATTTCTTCCCAAATGTTAGGGACTGAAAACTTTAAAGATATTTTGATTTCAGAAGATGGTCCTGAGTTTAAACAAGACCTCTGCTTGCTTGAGAAGCTGACAAATTCCCACAGTGATACACCATCACTATCCTTTCCTTCCACAGAACATAAACTAGTACCCCAGCCCCGGGGGATCAGTGTGATTGTTAGTGGGCATGTAGTTGCCCAACCTAGTTTATTGCTTTTTAAATGATACCAATATCAACAGCAATGTTGGGAGGCTGCCTCCTGCTGCCTCCGCATGTAAACATTGTCAAGGCTGGCTCAAGGGGGACCGGGTCACTGGCTTTAACCCAAGATTCCTCTGGCTGTTTGCTAGTAGCCTGCTGTGAGCTGGGTAAGGCGCTTTCCTTTTGGGGGAAATTCCTCATCTGTAAAGGGAATTGGACTTTCTAGTCCAATTTGGTTTAGATGGCCATAAAATTTTTTCTTTAAAATTCTGTTATTTAAAAAAAAAAATCTACCAGATCAATGATTTAGAAAAAGACTCTTCAAACATCATGGCCAGGTTGGAATTACTACATTTCTTAAAAAAGGTTTTTTGATTAAAAATAAATGGGTTTAAAGTGCCAGTTGTCACCAAGTCAGATTTGCTTTGTCCTTGAATCATACATAAGGCAACTTTTACTTGGTGCTGTTTTCATTTTGTGGTAGGAATTCTGTTCATTGTCCTTGCAATAACTTTTGCTCCTCTAGAGGGTAGTGTGCTCTTGAATTCCAATTACTATTTACTTTGAGTAAGGTGGGTAAGTGGCCGAGTGCCAGAACTGTAGACTGCACGGGACACACGGTCCCCTCACAGAAAGATTAAGTTGACTGCCCCTGATGGGCTCATGTCTGGTAGTTGATTTTTAAGTTATCTTCATTAAAGGACTCGGGGCGGGGTGGTGGTGGTGGTGGGGAACTATTAATAACTCTTCAACATTTTCCAGAGGTTGTAGTTCATCTAATCAGGAGTTGTTTTACTTTAAAATAATACATAGGGAGTTGAGTCCAATCTCTCTCCCCCACCACAAGACCCCAATGGTTAATAAATAATAAAATGGAAAAAATAAAAAATAATACACATATTTTAGTAAAAGAATAACAACAAAAATAGACTTCAGAAGGGCCTTTGACTGGGATTTTGACATGCTATTAACTTGCTGAGATTCATTCCATCTTTCTGGGCTTCAGTTTCCTCATTTAGAAAATGAGTATGTTGAACCGATAAGGTCTCTGATAGTTGCAGAGCTGCACTGTTCAGTGTGGGGCCACTAGCCATGTGTGACTGCTGAGCACTGGCAAAGGGCTGGTCTGGAATGTAAGTATAAGATACACAATGGATTTTGAAGACAGTATTAAAAAACATATAATTTTTAAATGTGTACATGCTGAAATGATAGTATTTTGCATATATTGGATCAAATAACTATATTAACATTAATTTCACCGATTTTTATTTTTTCTATAATACAAAATTTCACATTCCATGTGTGGATGTGTGATATGTAGGATAGAATAACATATAAAGGAAGGAACAGGCAAGTTATTCCTGGTGTCTAACCCAATCTTCTATAAGAGTTTTTTTAAATTTCATATTCGGGAATATTTACTATTCCTGAAGAACAAAAGCAATAAAAACGTAAAATTGCCATTCCAATTAATTTAAATGCAGACAACATATACAGTGTGTGAAGGACAACTGGGCTTCTTAAAAATAAATAAATAAAAGGAAACAAAATACCTGTTTTTTCCCAGCAGTATTTTATTATTTTGCTCCTCACCTTTCTACCCATTAGACAGAAGAACGTCGCCCCAAGATCCCTTCCACTCCATCACCAGGCATGACTTTTTTTCAAATCTCTTGTTTCAGCTTAAAAAAAAAAAAAAACCATGTGAATTTTTCATTCCACTTTATAATGAATTGCTGTTAAATTTTTTTGAAGTTTTAAATTACCACCGAGTAATATTGGTGCTCCAGGAAGTCATTTAACCTGTGGTTTTCTTGTGGCATATTAGTACTGTCATAATTTTTTTTTTTTTTTTTTTTTTTGAGACAGAATCTCGCTCTGTTGCCCGGGCTAGAGTGAGTGCCGTGGCGTCAGCCTAGCTCACAGCAACCTCAAACTCCCGGGCTTAAGCGATCCTCCTGCCTCAGCCTCCCGAGTAGCTGGGACTACAGGCATGCACCACCATGCCCAGCTAATTTTTTCTATATATATTTTAGTTGGCCAGATAATTTGTTTCTATTTTTGGTAGAGACAGGGTCTCGCTCTTGCTCAGGCTGGTCTCGAACTCCTGACCTCAAGTGATCCACCCCCTTCGGCCTCCCAGAGGGCTAGGATTACAGGCGTGAGCCACCACGCCCCGTCTGTTTTGTTTTGTTTTGTTTTGTTTTGAGACAGGGTCTCCTTCTGTCACCAGAGCTTGACTGCAGTGGCATCATCATAGCTCTCTGCAACCTCAAAATCCTGGACTCAAGCAATCCTCCGACCTCGGTCTCTCAGAATGCTAGGATTACAGGCGTGAGCCACCACACCCAGCCCTCATAACTGTATTTTAAAGCTTGTTGCTGGGGAGGACAGTGTGGCAGGAATTTTGTTGATTGGAGGATAATAGCATCTATTGTATTGCAGTTAGGATTAAATGAGACATAATACAGGTATGTCATTTAGCTCACGATAATTATTAACAAAAATAAGTATTGGTTACCATTCTCATTTGGTTCCTAATAGGTGCTATTGCATATAAAATGAAGGTGGGGCTACAGGACTTTTTCTCACACTTGGAAAATGTTGACTAAGGAAGCATACTTTAAATTACAACACTGCATCAAGACTTCTCTAATCTGCATAGGGTACCCATTTCATTTACAGTTTTGTTAATATTTATGCAGGTGTTAGTAGGTACCCATGTGCTATAACTGAGAAAGTCCCAGATTTGAGTTAAGAAAACCTGAATTCTATTCCGGGATTCTTTTTATTTATTTATTTTATAATGTATACCCTACCTGAGCCCTGGAGTTTGAGATCAGCCTGGACAACATAGTGAGACCTAGTCTTTTAAAAAAAATGAATTTTTAAATGGTTTTCTTTAAGCATCATGCTCAATATTACCAATAAAAAACATCAAAGCCATTAGAGGAACAGAGAAGTTGCTATAGCAAAAGCCAAATAGGCTAATATAGTTGTTGCCTGACTGAATTTCCGGAGTTATTGGGCAAAGGAGCAGAGAGTTAGGGGAAATCATTTGACTTTTCCAACCTAGGCTTTGTGCTAGGTCGCCTCCATAGTGAGGAGGCTGGGCCGGGCGATTGCTAAGGCCTCCTCCAGGCTAGACTAGCTGGGTGAACACGGACAAATCTAACTTTCTGAACTTAGTCCTTCATCTGAAACGAGGACGGTGTGAAAGTGAAATGTGATGCCAGTGCAAGTTCAAAGCTTGACACTAGAAAGTATGTCATTAATGCCAGCAAATGGCATTAATCCTCCCCTAAGAACTCTGAGAGCCTAATACAATTCACTGTGTTGTGTTTCATTGCTTTGTTACCCTCTGCCAAAATGAGTAAGTGTTCTTTGACAAGCAGGATCATTTGGAACTTAAAAACAGCACTGCAGAGCAGAGTGGCTGTGAAGTCCCTAGCACAGCCCTTGGAGAAGGAGGGGAGGGTCACCATGGAAGTGACCTTCATTTCACCTCCAACACGCTGCGGCTGGGAATATGTTCTCAAGAGCACATGAGGGCTTTTATTTCAACTGGACATAAATTCACACTAAATTGTTAATGGATTATTTCCGTGGAGCACAGTGGGGGGCAGTGGAAGGTGTGGCATGAAGTAAAGGGAGAAGCCCAGGAAAGAGGGTGAAGTCCAAGACCAGATTCCCGACTGCACAGTTTGCCCTGGGCCAGCCCTGCCCTGGCCTAAAGCAGCGGGGGGAGCTGGTCTGCTTGCAAGGCCCCCCCACCCTCCTAGGAAGCCGCGCCTTACTCTGGACGCCGGACGTCTGTGGCTGCTTGTGGCCCCAGGCGGAGCCGGGCCTGGAGCGGCCGAGCTGGCCTTCCCGGTCAGGAGGAGGCCGCTCACCTGGAGGGCGGGACTGTGACACCTGCTGGGCATTCGCCCCACCCCACCTGGGCACCCCAGAGCTCCTCTGGCACCTAAGCCAAGTGGTAACCAGGATTCTGGAGGAGAGCCAGGGTCTTTGTGGTGGTGTTTCTGGGCGCTTATGTCTGTCTTACTCTGTTTGGTGTCAGGCAGAAGCTGGGAGCTCTTGCTCTGCTGGAAAGCCCAGCTCTGGTTAGGGTCCCCCTTCCCTCCTGCGGTGGCGTCACTGCTGCTTGTCATTTCCGAACGAGTACTCCTGTGCTTGCTGCCCTCGGTCAGCGTCCTTCGGGAAGAAAGTGTCCTGACCAAAGAAGCAGCGAGCAGTCCCGGGGCATTAGCTGGATCCGCTCTCCCAGCGCCTCTCTGAGATACCTTTGACCTTGGGGCTGCTTCTGCTCCCGGGATGGCCCAGAGTGGGCTTCGTGCCCCTGCCTCTGAGGCTGCAGATGGGGAACAAAGGGTGGACTCTCGCGGACGGCCTTCCACAGGCAGAGGCAAAGTTCCCAAAAGGTGTCACAAAGACAAAATCCAGCTCTCTAACTGGACGGGCTTGCTGCTGACATGGCAGTTCTGGGAAAAAAATCCTCCAAATATCTAAATGATGGGAAAACATTTTTGTAATCAAGAAAGAACAAGCCCCTTCGATAAGGCAAGTCGGGGAAAGATCACTGAACGGTTGTATTTTGGGTTTGAAATTCCAGCTGCTTCTCTCTTCAAGCCAAGGGACCGGCTGAGCCCCCCACACCGCCAGCCTTGGGGGGCTCTCTCTGGGTCAGCCCCTCCCTGGGGGCCTCACCCCTTTTGGTGTGGGCTTCGTGCCAGCGCTGTCAGCATCCCAGCAAGCACAGGAGTCTGTCTCCAGCACCATGTCTTCTGTGGCGGAGAAGAATCAGTCAGGCAGCGGGCAGCTTGGCTGCGGCGGCGGCGGCTGGGCGTGGGGGCCCGCCGGGCTGCTGGGGGGCGCAGGGCTGCTGGCTGTGCTCGGTGGAAAATGAAGTGTCTGCAAATACTAAAGGATACGAAAGAAGGCTGCCAATGTGTGAGAGCAGAGGTGGGTGCTGGACCCATCTGAACCTCCTGGTTTTTCAAACTGTGGGTGGCCAGTGCTTGCAGATGTTCACAGGGGCTGGAAACTCCAGACGAGGACGGCAGCTCCTCACAAGTTGGGGTGCCCTAGGAGGGTGGGTGAGGATCAGGTGACTCGGGTTTGTGGTCCGGCCCCTTGGGCTGCTCTTCTTGGTAGCCCCCGCTTCAGATCACCTCCTCCATGCAGGCTGCACCAGGCCCTGAGGCCCCTCCTGGCCACGGCCCATTCGGTTCTTCCCCACCCTAGGACTGTCACATAATCTATGCTCTAGTGTGGAAATGGGATCCACTTTTTGACGGCCAGTTAGGCCCTTTCCCTATCACACACAATTCTAAGAAGATGAAGGGAAATTGGAAGGTGCTGGCTGTGGCTGTGACTGCCAGCGTCATGCCCTAGTTCTGAAGTCAGAAGTCTGTCCCTCCCCAGGAGAGGCTACCACTGCTCTGGAGCTCCTTCTGCACCCACAGGCTAGGGAGCTGCCAAAGCCTCTTGGCCGCCCGTGAGACTATTCTGATTGGGTTTTTTTGGAAGAAAATGTAAACAGCAAAATGAAATACCATCCAGTTAACTATCTTTCCTTCCTTGAGTTCTGGTTTATTACCTTTCATGCTGCATTTTTTTTTCTTTTTTTTTTGGGACGGAGTGTCACTCTGCTGCCCAGGCTAGAGTGCCGTGGCGTCAGCCTAGCTCACAGCAACCTCAAACTCCTGGGCTCAAGCGATCCTCCTGCCTCAGCCTCCCGAGTAGCTGGGACTACAGGCATGTGCCACCATGCCCGGCTAATTTTTTTTTCTGTATGTATTTTTAGCTGTCCATATGATTTCTTTCTATTTTTAGTAGACATGGGGTCTCGCTCTTGCTCAGGCTGGTCTTGAACTCCTGACCTCAAGTGATCCTCCCGGCTCATCCTCCCAGAGTGCTAGGATTACAGGCATGAGCCACCACGCCTGGCCTCATGCTGCATTGTTGAAGAGACTTTTACTACATGGAGTCTGGGTGGAGGTCAAAACAGAGGTTTGACAGCTAGGAGAAATGTTTACAATAAACATAGATGGCTTAGATTCTTTTCCCAACATCCATCCCCTCACCAAACTAAACTAAACGCTAAAGACAACCCCTCCTCTCCAGCAAACAGAAAGTTGATGAAAATCAACAATGGCCATATAGTTCATTCACTGTATTTTTTAAAAAATTGAATATTATTCTAAGCCTATCAACAGTACATTATTGGGGAACATACAGGGTTATATGTTATCTCCTGTCCTTGATGTTGCTATTTTCTTATGGAATAACACACACACACATACACCAAACAATTTGGAAACAATATAAGGCTTATGTGCTAAATTGTGTGGCCCAGGCCATATATGCTACAGACGTACAGAGAAGGGAGCAAACTGCGTGGATTGGAGCGGCTGAGTGGAGCCTGAGTGAGGACTGGGTGTGTTTGGGTGAGGAGTAGGAAGGTGAAAAGCTGAGCTACGTGGGTGGATCACAGGGAAGCTGCTCTGCTTGGGTGGGAAAGTGCATCAAGCGGTGCCCTTTTGGTTCCAAGTAGCAGCGAACTCTGACTTGTGCAGCTTATGCAGGAAGGACAGAAATTTCCTTTTATGCGGTAACTGTTCCGGCATGGAGCCTGCCCAAACAGAATGAACGCCGGCCACGGTGATGGAGCTGGTGCTGCTGGCCTCCACTGTGCCCAGTATTTACCCTTTGGTGGTGGGCAGAGAAGGTCGAGCAAATTCCAGGGGCAAGACGAGGGGCTGGAGCGATAGAGGGACTCACGGGGCTCAGGATGGCAACAGAGCAGCACAGAGATATTTCAGTGTGCTGACGACCAATTTGGCGGGACCAGTGTACACCTGCCAAATGTGAGCCCCGAACAAAGCAAATGTATCATCTCATGCACTGGAAGTTTAGAGGTGGGACCATTCTGGGTGCTTAATTTAGCAGTCCAGGGATTTGTAGGGTCTCTAAAACTTGATGAGGGCTTCAGCCATAACTTACTCCATTTGCAAAGACACAATTTAATCCAACTATCCTTTTGAACTAGTGAGTTTTATCAATACTTGTCTTATGGGTAATATTTTAAAATCAAAGCTATAAAATCTTTATATATGTTTGTATACATATACTTGTACATATGTTTACATATTTTTCTTTTAGAGACAAGGTCTCTCTCTCGCCCAGGTTGGATTGTAGTGGTATTAAAATTATTACAGAGGTAATAATTTTACGGCCTTAAAACATCTATTAGAGACAGCCTAAACCTGCCTGACCAGTGGACTCAGAAGGAATGTCTGAATTAAGTTTTGAAGATGTTTTTATTTTGTTTTATCAACGATTTTAAAATTAGCTTTATTTATCTAAGATTAATAAAGTCACATTAATTTGAAAAGAATTTGGGTTTATTTATTTAGCTTATGAGTATTCATTTAATTTAGTATATATAGACAATATATAAACACAGACATGTATACATATATATATAAAACTATAAACTAGCCAGGTGTGTAGGCTTATGCCTATAATCCTAGCACTTTAGGAGGCTGAGATAGGAGTATCATTTGAGGCTGGGAGTTTGAGACTAGCCTTGGCAACATAGCGAGACCCCATCTCTACAAAAAATTTTAAAAAATAGCTGGACAAGGTGGCTCACACCTATAGTCCCAGCTATTCAGGAGGCTGATGTAGGAGAATCACTTGAACCCAGGAGTTCAAGGTTACAGGGAGCTATGATGATCTCACTGCACACTAGCCTGGGTAATAGAGTGAAAAAATTAGATTCAACATATATAAAAAGTTATAAAAAACTAAAAAAATTATAAGACATTATAAAAAATTTATACAAGTTTTATATGGTCAAAACTGAATAAAATTAAATAGATCTACATATAAGATTTTACTAAAATTAACTTTAGCATTCATCATTTATTGATACACAGATAAAATATGGTTTTCTTTTTTAAACAAAATTTTTATATAATATTAAAAAGAAATAGTAGAAAATTCTTACTTACCTTTTAAATAAACTGTAAAAAAAAAGAAGGGAGAGAGGGAGAGAGGTTCTGTTTGTCTCATGCTGTCTTTATTAGACCTTTTGATTGTTTGAAAAACTGAGTCTTTTTTCTACCAGAGAATAAAGGTTTTTGAAATCTTTGAATTATCACTTTGGCTTAAGTAATAACTTTTGCTTTACAGTGACTTGTGATCCTATTTTGGTTTTTTGTTTGTTTTGAGACAGGGTCTCACTTTGCTGTTGGGGCTAGAGTTCAGTGCTGTCACCATAACTCACTGCAACCTCGGACTCCTGGGCTAAAGTGATCCTCCTGCCTCAGCCTCCCAAGTAGCTGGGACTCCAGGCTGCACCACCATGCTTGGTTAACTTTTTTTTTTTTTTAGAGATGGGGTCTTGCGATGTTGTCCAGGCTGGTCTTGAACTCCTGGCCTCAAGCAATCCTGCCACCTCGGGCTCCCAAAGTGCTAGGATTACAGGCGTGAGCCACCATGCCCCACCTCTTAAAAGCTTTTTGCAAATCCTAAAGTATTGTGTCTTCAAGAAAACTCATAGAGGCCGTGTGCCAAGCAGTTGTGCCAAGCAGGGATCTGCCCCCCACCCCATCCCTCCACTTCTTGCAGCCGCCAGCTTTGGCTGAGTCCCTGACTAATCCAAGCGAGAACACAGCAGAAGCCAATGGGCGCTGTGGCCTGATTCTGAGGTCAGCTGCTCACACTCAAGTCCTTTCCTGCCTCTGACAGCCAGAAGGAACACATTGCTAAGACTCCAAGGTGTTTGGGGAGAGCTCCCTTTATCTGTTTCCTCTGCCTTCCACATTAGCTCCACTTTTCTAAAGTGCAAATTCCTCCGTTTCCTAATTAAACAGTATTCTTGGTAGCTTTACCCCCATGCCTTACGCATCATTCCTTTCGTCCTTTTCAACAGTAAACGACTGGAGTGCTGTGGTTAGCTCTCTCCTGTTCGGGAGGGCATTGTTTTACTCTTTACGGATTTATCACTTAACCTAGGCATGTAGGGAAAACAGATCTTGTCATCAAATGATGACATTTCCTGAAAATAACAAGAGTACTTGGCTCTTGGGTTCCCATATTGAATGCTAAGTTTCAGAGACCCCAATTGCCTTGTAAATGTGTCAGGAGGCTTGAAGCCTTAAACTATTTAGAAAGTTATCAGAGGGCCGAGCCTGTAATCCTAGCACTCTGGGAGGCTGAGGCGGGTGGATTGTTTGAGCTCAGGAGTTCGAGACCAGCTTGAGCAAGAGCGAGACCCCCGTCTCTACTAGAAATAGAAAGAAATGATTTGGACAACTAAAAATATATAGAAAAAAATTAGCCGGGCATGGTGGTGCATGCCTGTAGTCCCAGCTACTCGGGAGGCTGAGGCCGGAGGATTGCTTGAGCCCAGGAGTTTCAGGTTGCTGTGAGCTAGGCTGATGCCACGGCACTCACTCTAGCCCGGGCAACAAAGTGAGACTCTGTCTTAAAGAAAAAAAAAAAGAAAGAAAGTTATCAGAGCTGGGTGTGGGGAGGCAGAGGCAGCACAGAACCGGTGGTGCCATGTTCTTATGGTTCCAGAGGCAGCCGCGGGTTCGGGGGGAGAAGGAAGGGGCTGGTCCCACGGAGTTTCTCAGTCTTGCTCCTTGAGCTGCGTCTCTGAGAAACAGCCGGAGGCGCAGGTGCGTCCCGTGGGCTGCACGGCTGCACGGACCAGAAGGGAGGCCACTCAGACAAAGGTGATGCGGTGTAAAGAAACAACAGGCAGCCACAGTGTGGCTCGGGGAGGGTAGATTTTGACCAGATCTCTGAGCTAAGAGAAATGATAGTGAGTGAGGAGAGAAGACAGTAAGTCCAAAACCTACTTTAACACATAAGTCTTGAGAATAATCTGTTCATTTAAAGGGAGAAAAAAAAGGATTGAGTCCACACGTGATGCAGCTCGGCTGGTGAACTTGAGTTGCAAACTTGTAAGGGTCGTTTAAATTTTATATCTAAACTGACATATGGGAAACTGGCCTTTGTAGAGATGTCTTTCAGTTCTGTAAAAAACGTTGGTAGGAAGCAGGTATCCTTTCTATGTGATTTACATTCCCATAAATATTTCACATAATTATTATCACTCCTTCAAAAATGTGACATGAACTTTTTCTGGAAATTGAAATAATTCCACTTGTTTTGGGTGAGATATCTTATTCCTTTTAATGTCAACCTAACATAGTGGTATCCCAGGGATTCTGTTTCTTTATTGTTAAAAAAAAGGTCTAAGCTTTATATGAATAGGTTGTTTAGAATTAACTTTTTTTCATATTTCTTTGTTTTACTTGTCAAATGTATGTATGTACTTATTTTTAAAAGTCAACTAAATTATTAAATTTTTTTAAAAGGCCACTTCACCAATACCCACTCCTCAGTTTTTCCATCCCTAGTGTCACTTATGTTCTTTTGGCTGACTCTTTTGGTATTTACCTCAATAACGTGTATTCCTATTGCTTTATTTTTCAGTTTAAGGCGTTAGTGATTTGCTTTTGTTTATGACAGCTGAGGATGTAGCTCCTATTCTCCACGTATGTGCACTTCTGTCCTCTCGCCCACACTCCCCAGTTGTAGTTTATTCTGATTTGCAGTATTGACATTGGTGTGACTACCTGCTGTTCAGAGCCAATCTTGTAGTATCGCAACTATTTTTTTCTTTTCTGCTTAGCTATTACTTTTTCCCCAAATTAACAATTGTCTTTATTAAAAGTTTGCTTACTTTCTGTGTGGCTGCGACTAATTCAATTCCCAGCTCTCTGCTCATTGTCTGGATCCCCTCCCAACAGGTTCATTTCCACCTCACAGCCTCCCAGTTTCCTCTTCACGCAGACCCTCAGGCCCAGCGGCCCCCACGCTGGTATACGGTGGTCATCACGAGTCTCCCTTCCCCGCCACGCGGGGATTTCCTTCATCTCTCCTGCATGGGGTCTCCAATTCCCTGACTTACTTCTCATCTGTCATTTTACTCTGAGAGATTTCCAGTTTTATCTTGAACTTTTCATTTCTGATCTATTTTTAATTTCTGATAGCTCTTTTTTGTTTTCTGAATGCTAGTTTTTAATATCATCCATTCTTCTTTCATGCATACACTCTCTTCTCTCTCTATTGCTATAATAGGGATTTTGGTTTTGGTTTTGTTTTGTTTTGAGACAGAGTCTCACTCTGTCACCTGGGCCAGAGTGCAATGGCATTGTCGTAGCTCATAGCAACCTCAAACTCCTGGGCTCAAGTGATCCTCCTGCCTCAGCCTCCCGAGTAGCTGGGACTACAGGCATGCGCCACCATGCCCAGCTAATTTTTCTATTTTTAGTAGAGACGGAGTCTGGCTCTTGCTCAGGATGGTCTGGAACTCCTGGCCTCAATCAATCCTCCCACCTTGCCTCCCAGAGTGCTAGGATTACAGGCGTGAGCCAACATGCCGGCCCAGACTCAGTTCTGAGGCCCTGGCGAGAGATGGTCAGTTCCCTTTCTTAATGCCGTAGGGCCTTCTGGAAGTTGTTTTTTCCGAGCAGTCATGTTCCCCCCAAGTTGCTTTTCCTCCTTCTTTGTTTGTTCTCATTGATGTTAGAAACTTTTGTCAAATGTCTGGTAACCCTTGGTGGCCTACTTATAACTAAGAATTGAGCGTAAGCACCTGACTGGGACCTCTGAGAGCACAGTGGGGTGTGTTGACTGAGAGCTCTATTGCAGGGTGACAAGGACGCGCCCTCTGACGGAGAGACCTCAGAGTCCATACCTCTAGGCCTTTCTTTTGGGCAAGTTAGGCTGGGTGTGCATGCAAGCGGGCGCGCGCACGCGCAGTAGCTCAGCCAGTGTCCTGCTTGGAGGCGAGAGTCTGACCGCTGAGTGCTGGGGGCTCCGTTGCCTCATTCTTTAGAGCCTAAACATCCGCACCATCTTCCCCCTTCACTAGGGCTCCTCACTCCCCAGCTGTGCCCCGAGTGCCAGTCCAGAGACCCTCTCCATGAGCCTCCCATGCGAATAGATCGCCAGGCCGGGCTGCGTGGGAGAGGGGGTCCAGGGATTTCACTGCTTCTGCACTGCTCCCTCCTCCCCAGAAACCAAGTCGCTCCTCCACCCCTAGTGCCAGCGCTCCCTGGTGCTGCGACTCCCTGAGTCTTCAAGGATCCTGGGGAGTAGGTGTCAGCCCTCCCCATGTGTTTGGCTTTCAGCTGTTTTCAGGTCAGCGAAGTCCCCTACCACTGGCCCATCTGGTTTCCAGCTTCTGCAATTTTATCTCCTCTCTCATTCTCCCTGCCCCTGGGAGTTCTGTTTGTTTTGTTTTTAGCATTTCAAGAGGAAAAATTAGATGTGTGTGTTTGTTACCTATTGTTTACCCCAAACTACATAATAACAGAAGTGTTTATTGTAATTGAGGGTATATGAACACTGTGGAAATGGCCAAGAATATGTTATCTTATGGGTGTGTGCACCTAGGAGGAAAGGAAATTTAAAAAATTACATTCAGATAAATGCCCAGTTCTTTTTTTTTTTTTTTGGAGGGAGGGGGACAGAGTCTTGCTTTGTTGCCCAGGCCAGAGTGCCATGGCATAAGCCTAGCTCACGGCAACCTCAAACTCCTGGGCTCAAGCGATCCTCCTGCCTCAGCCTCCCGAGTAGCTGGGACTACAGGCATGCGCCACCATGCCCGGCTAATTTTTCTATATATATTTTTAGCTGTCCATATAATTTCTTTCTGTTTTTAGTAGAGATGGGGTCTCACTGTTGCTCAGGCTGGTCTGGAACTCCTGAGTTCAAACAATCTGCCCACCTCGGCCTCCCAGAGTGCTAGGATTACAGGCGTGAGCCACCACGCCTGGCCTGCCCAATTCTTTTATCTCTATATTCTCTTAAGAATCTTGTCAAGCAAGCCAAGGAAGGTAAAGGAGAAGGTAGTTAGTGTTCAGTGGCTTTTTCTGGTCAATCTCTCTCTCATTGACAGAGCTGTAAAGGTCACATGGATCCTCACTTATGACAAGGAAAGGGACAGTCACAAGAGGACAGGTTTATTTGGTGGGCAGAAGGACTAGAAGAATTTTAACACCGACATTGTTGACATTGTTTGGAATTGCCAGCCCATGGTGACCATAAAAAGCAAAGGTAGTTTTGATCGGTTTATTATCGTCTTTAAAATATTCACATATAGGCCGGGTGAGGTGGCTCATGCCTGTAATCCCAGCACTCTGGGAGGCTGAGGCAGGAGGATCTCTCAAGGTCAGGAGTTGGAGACCAGCCTGAGCAAGAGCAAGACCCCGTCTCTACCAAAAAATAGAAAGAAATTAGCTGGACAACTAAAAACATATAGAAAAAATTAGCCGGGCATGGTGGCACATGCCTGTAGTCCCAGCTACTCGGGAGGCTGAGGCAGGAGGATCGCTTGAGCCCAGGAGTTTGAGGTTGCTGTGAGCTTGGCTGACACCACGGCACTTTAGCCCAGGTAACATATCGAGACTCTGTCTCAAAAAAAAAAAAAAAAAGAAGTAAATAAATAAATAAATAAATAAATAAAATTTTCACATATAAAGCCTTGTCTGTACCTTACTGCATGGTGGTTTTAGCTGAGGAAGCTGGGAAGAAGCAGCTCATAGTGATGAGGAGGAGGTTTTAGATTTCAGGCAGAAAATGGAATGTTTCTGGGATTTCGGAAATTTGGAAACTTCAGACACTGTAACAATTGTTTCTAGCTTTTTTTTATCCCATCTCTATAAAATTCCATATGTGGAAATGTATGTTTTCTAGTATTTAACTCTATCCAGTCGTGCATTTAATACATATTTATTGAGAACCGATTACGTGCCAACCCTGTGCAGGAGCTGAGGGATATACAGCTAATTAAGGAGTTACTCTGTCGTGTAGCTGGAGAGAGACAACTTTTTAAAAAATGCAGCACAGACACAGTGTGATAAGTGGTAGAGAAGTTTTTTTAACTACAAGCTTCAAAGGAAGCCCAAAGGAGGGTGGGATTAATTTTGCCTGGGGCACCAGGGAAGCCAGCAGTTGGAGAGGCTTCCAGAAGGCAGCACGGCTCTGGCAGAGTGTGGGGCAAGGACGCTGAAGAGCAGGACTTGTGTTGGAGCAAGGGTTCTTCGAAGGAATTCGAAGATGATGTTTCAGGCAAGCGATTTTCCAACTCCACTAAGACTCCCTGGGGACCCTGACTCAGCCTTTCATGGACCCTCATAATCTCCATTTTTTGAAAGTTCCCAGGTGTGTCAAGGTTTAGAAACCACTGCTTTAGGCAGTACAATTGACGGAAGGAGTTTAAGCAGGGAGAGAATGTAATCAGATTGGCATTTTAGAAATACCCCTTTGGCTAAAAGGTGGAAACTGGACTGAGAGGGAGATTGGAGGCAGAAAAGCCCCCTTGGAGCCTCACGAGAGAAACTGTGGAGGCAGGAACCAAGGCAGTGGGAGTCGGGATGGAAAGGACGGGGAGAGAAGGGAGCACAGTCTTGCAGCTGACGCCCAGGTTGCTGGCTTGGAAGTGAGCAGGGTCGATAGCGCACCGCTGCGTCAAGGCAGGAAATCAGCAGAGGATGAGTTTTGGAGACAGAGTAAGATCCTTGGGGGCATAATGAGTCTGAGCTATCAGCAGGCAGGTGTGTAGAAGTGTGTGAAGATTTGGGGTCACCACTTGATGGGGTGGTACTGGACATCTTAGGAATGAGGGAGTTGCCCGGAGAGGGGGTGAGGAGTCTAGAAGGCAGGTAGTACAGCAAGTGTGGGGGCCGGGAGAATGTGGTAGGGTCAGAAAACTGGCAAGAAGGGGAGTTAGGAGGAAAAGGAAAAGCGTAGTGTCCCCCAAACAGGGGAAGGACAGCCATAAAGAAGAAGGGTGTGGTCAACCAGGCCCACTGCCTTCCCCAAGGCCACCTCCCACCCTGCACTGCACAGCCCCGAGGGAAAGGCAGGGAGAGCAAACCTGCATCGCCCTCAATTATGTTTAATCTCCTTGCAGATTTTCTCAACGCTCAGCAGCATTTTCTCCCCAGACAAAAGCGGGAGGGTGCTGGGGGCCTGGGCATGGCTCCAGCCGCCCAAATTGCTGAGCTCGAAGTTCCCACTCCTATCGCTGGTGTCCTGGAGAGCCAGTTGGAGGAGCTGCCCACCCCGCCCTTCAGCAAGAGGCCAACTCAGAGCTGTGCGTGGCTTTGTACATTTCTTCTGATGTTTTCTTCTGATTTTTGCAGCATACACCCATTGCTCAGAGATCATTCTAGATACCGCAAAAAGAGACATTTGAAGAGGAAAAGTGAGTTTTTCTCCATCATTCTATGCTCTCCACTGTTTGTATTTTTATTTACATTTAAAGGAGACATTTTACACCCATTAAAACAGGTTCTTGGAGGCCCCTAATACTAGGTAAAATACAAGCTTTTTTTTTTCCAGTGAGCAAGATTTAGTGTTTTTCATCTGGAGAGCTCAAGTCTCATTATGTACACAAATGAATGGATCTAACCAGCACTCCTGGGAAGTGGGAAAGAGTAATTATCCCTGTGTTGTAGAGCTATTTTTTGTAATTTTTTTTTTTTTTTTTACTACCTCTACTAGAACAGGATGTAGAGCTATTTTTTGGATAGATGGTTTTGGATAGGTGCTATGAGTACATTCATTGACTTACGCATTCAGCAGATATTTTTATTGACTGCCTACTCTGTACAAAATAGTGTATGTGAAACCATGCCCTGCCCACAGGAACACGCCCAGCTGGGGAGCAAGATGTAACATGCATGGGGAGGTTTAAAAACACGGCACAGGACAAGGCTGGGTGTCATTCCTTGCTGTGGGAAACGCAGAACATAAGAGCTTGGGTTCCCAGGAGCAGTCACTTAGGTCTACCGTGATCTGGGAAGATTCTGTGCGAGGTGGGCCTTGCACGTGGACCCTGGGCACTCTCTAGCTCTGTGTCCTGTCTAGAACGCGGTGACTCTCCCTAGCTGAAAGAGTTGTTCAGAAGGCTCAGCAGGTGTAGCTCCTGTGACTCCTCCCTGCCCACCCCCAACACTGGTTTACTGTCCCCCAGCTCTGCTCCCCAGACCCCTACCACTTCTCATGCCAGGTCAGAGCTGTCTGCTGCCCTCACTAGCGGTGTCACCATGAAGTCTCACCTCTTGGCATGTAGTGAAGACTTTGTTGAATGAGAAAGTGAGGAGCATTCTAGACAGAGAGTAGCGAGTGTGGGGCCGGCCTGCGCTTGGGGTGTTCAGGGAAAGTGAGTCGGCCTGTTGGGTTGGAGTTGAAGTGTGTGTGGGAGAACAAACAGTGGAAAGGCAGCCAGGACCCAACTGTGGCACGTCATGTATGTCCACACACCAGGCCAAGAATCGGGACTTTGTCCTGTTGGTACCAGAGAGACACAGAATGTTCTGGAGCAAGGGACTGACAAGACATGCAGGGGGGTGTCAGCCTATGCTGCTTTGTAGGGTGGACTGCACCAGGCCAGAGCAGAGGAGGAGAGGCCAATGAGGACTGTCCTAACAGCTGGGGGGGATCGTGCTGCCATTCTCAGAGCGGGAATATAAAGGAAAAGATAAAGTTAAGAAAGATTTGTGTCTACCTTCTGTTAAAGCATATGTTAGCCACTGATAGGGCGATGACATACATAAGCTAAAAATCCAGACAAGTTTCATTCAGGCCATAGCAGAATGGCCTTGGCTTCTGAGCAAGAATCGATCTGAAACTGACCTTTCACTCCTACAGTGCCACTCTGGTAAATACGGCCTGGTGGCCCAAGAGTGGGTGGCATCCTCCCTGGAGACCAGACAGAGGCGACAGTGGAAGAGTGGCAGCTCTTATCTTTTGTGTTAATGATTTGGTTTAGTCTACCCTGACTCTCAGGAGAGACTGGCAGCAGAGACTCCTCCAGAGGGCGCATATGTGTGCACGTGTTCGCATTTGTGCACGTGTGTGCATGTGTGTGTGCGTGCACATGCCTGTGACTTCTCCAGGTCTCCTGTTTCTCCAGATCTTATCTTGACCTAAACATGGTCCAATTGCTGCTGATCCTAATCTCTGTTGAGAGTCTGTTGGTTCGCCAGACCCACTGCTTCCCTTGATGAGCCTTAAAAAAAAAAAAAGAAAGACGAGCTCTTGGGGGTTCAGTAAACCCGGGCTTGAAAACTACCACAGCTTCACACTTCCCAGAGACTGGGGGCAGGACAGGTTTCAGCAACCGCCTGGCCTGCAGGCGAAGAGCTGATGGCAGAAAGGACTATTTAGATAGAGTTTGGGTGGGCCGGCTTTTCATTCTTTCCAGGATGAGTTAATTTGGCAGTGGTGATTGGGCATTTGGCAAACAGAGGAGAGAATGAAAATGTGCAGGGTAAAGGGAAAAAGAAAGGTGTTAAGCAGGAGGGAGAGGAGGGGAGGACTTGGAATGCAGAGAGAAAGGGCATGAGTGTCTCTACTGTAGCAGTAGCAGAAGAAGAAAGGAACAGCTACAGAAGAGCTCAGAGGATGGGTGAGAAGTGTGTGGAACTGGAAAGAGATTTGACTTAAAGGAAATTTCCACTTTTTTCATAACTGGACCAGAATGTATTTTAAATGTGTTTTAAAATGTGTACCGCCAGGTGCAGTGGCGTGCACCTATAAACCCAGCTACTCGGGAGGCCGAGGTGGGAGGATCCCTTGAGGCCAGGAGTTTGAGACCAGCCTGGGCAACATGGTGAGACCCCTGTCTCTAAATAAAACAATGTGTATAGAAGACATCGTTGTGGGAAAGTACATGACACCCTATTCTTGTTTTGAGTATTAGGATATCTTGGAATCAGTATGGATCAAAATTTTGCATTTCTGAAGCATTATTTCACAATAGCCAAAAACAACTCAAATGTCCATCAAATGATGAATGGATAAACAAACTGTGGTATACCCACACACACAACAGATTATTATTCAGCCATAAGAATGAGTAAGTTCTTTTGCAGCATGCAACAATATGGATGAATCTTGAAAACATTATGCTGAGTGAAAGAAGCCAGCTACAAAAGACCACATATTGTATGATTCTATTTTAATGAATGAAGCATCCAGATCAGTAATCGTAGATACATAGAGCAGATTAGTGGTTGCCAGGGACCAGGGGGTGACTGCTAATAGGTATAGAGTTTCCCTTTGGGGTGATGAAAATGTTCTGGAATTAGATAGTGGTGACTATTGTACAACCGTATCCATACACTAAAAACCACTGCACTGTATACTTTAAAAGGATGAATTTCATGATATGTGAATACTATCTCAATTTTTTTAAAAATTTATGTTGCTATGACTATACTTTTCAACTTTGGGTCTACTCATTTTGTTTTGTTTTGTTTTTGTTTAAATTTTTTTCTTCCTGGAAATAGTATTACAGTCACATGATTCAAAGTTCAAAACATATGAAATGATATAAAGTGAAAATTCTTTCCCTCCCCCCTTCATTCTCCCACTATTCAAAAGTAAGCAATTATGTCCCAGTTTCTTTTCTTTTTCTTTTTTTTTTTTTGGAGACAGGGTCTTACTCCGTTGTCTGGGCTAGTGCAGTGGGCTAGTTGCAGCTCACTGCAACCTCAAACTCCTGTGTTCAAGCAATCCTCCTGCCTCAGCCTCCCGAGTAGCTGGGACTACAGGCACGTGCCACCACGCCTGGCTATTTTTTTAATTTTTTGTAGAGATGGGGTCTTGCTATGTTGCCCAAGCTGGTCTCAAACTCCCAGGTTCAAGCAATTCACCTGCCTCGGCCTTCCAAAGCGCTGGGATTACAGGTGTGAGCCACTGTGCTTGACCCTAGTTTTTTTCTATAAAGGAGACTATCACCAGTAATTTATTCCTGACTCCCTCCTGATCTTGAGATCAAGCCTCTAAGTATCTCACCGCACTTGGCTCATGTCATAGTCCTGCTACGACTAGTGATTTAGAGCACCAGCTTCCCTGACTGGTCTGTTTGCCCTTCCAGTGTCAGCGCCTCCTTCTTGCCTGTCTGCCCTCCCTCTTCTCTCTTAGCATGAGAAAGAAACTGGTCCTTGTGGTGTCACCAATTCCTTGAGACTCCTCTCTTTAAGAGGTGGAGCTTTAATTCCCCTCCCCTTGGCTTTAGGCTGGACTTAGTGACGAGAGTATGCAGCAGTAAAGATGTGTGGCTTGCCAGACTAGGTCACAAAAGGCATCCTGGCCTCTTCCTTGCTCTCTCAAACCCCTTGCTCTGGTAAGTCGAGCTGCTTGTTGTGAGGACACCCAAGCAGCCTCATGAGGAGGTAACCTGGTGAGGCACTGAGGCCTCCTGCCTGTAGTCAGATGATCGAGCAATTGTGGAAGTGGGTCCTCCAGCCCGGGTCAAGCCTTCAGATGACTACGGCCCCAGCTGACGTCTTACTGCAACCTCATGAGAGCCAGAACTGCCTAGGCAAGGCATTCCCAACTTCCTGACCCACAGAAACCATGGAAGATGATAAATGTTCATTGTCGTTTTAAGCTGTTGAGTTTTGGGGTAATTTGTTATGCAGCAACAGAACAACAAAGTCTCTATTTACAGAAATTATGATTGACATGAATCTCAAGCACCTGTAGCCCTTGTGCCTCTGGCATCACCCATGGTGGGTGCAAATGTGTCAGGAGTACAGTGGTACCCCAAATTTCAAAGCTTCAAAATGTCACCTAATTGAGTGTCAGGGAACACTAGTATTTTCCTAAACTTTCCCTCTTCCCCAGTTATTCCTTTTAGGAGTTAGTGCATGTCTCAGGAGTTAGTTTTGTTCACCCATATAATGGGAGCTGCTGCCTGTGCTCCGCTGACCAGCTATTGTCACCGGCAACAGCTGCATTCCAGTCCCCAACCCGCTCCCAGCCTGAACACACCTACTCCTTGCACTCCTTGTTCTCCACCCCTCAGATGAAATTTTGGGCACATCCCAGGACTTGTCCAGTCCCTCTCAGATAGTAAAAAGTGATCACTTTGAGTCCTGCAAACCGGTCCCATTTTAGCAGGTCGAAGCAGGGTGGGGAGGAGACAGACTGCAAAGGAACGGAGGGAGAGGGCCAGAGAAGTACCCCCGGAATAGCTCTTTCTCCAGCAGCATCCAGGTTCTCTGGGCCGGGCAGATGGTTGTGGCTGATTCTGTCCAGTGGAACAATTTCCGTGAGATTGTTAGTGATGCCCAATATTATAAAATGCTGGAAGAGGGATCCCTAAAGATCCCGGCCTGAAGTTTCTCTAACACAGGTGAAGCATTTCCCCTAGCTTGTCACCTCAGCTTCTGTCTGCTGACTGCCCCTTGTCCCTGCAGGTGACACCCTTGGGCAGTTTCTCTGACAACCTCAGGCCAACTTTCTCTAGGCTGGCCCATCTCTGGTCCATGGGAACAACTCTCCAATTCTGAAAGTACAGATATTTCCCAGGGTTTCTTGCCTTGAGGCACCCTGCGATGTGGGTCTGGCATTACTCCGGTATGTCCCCTAAACTCGGGAGGCGCGGGGGCAGGGGGTGGGGGGGCACACAGATCTGGTCCTCTTGAGGGCCCTCCCGCACGCACTGAGGCCAGGGGAGGAGCTGTTCCCTTGGGCGGAGGAAGTGGGAAAATGCCAAAGCACTTCAATTTTTTCAAAGAAATTTTCTCTCAAATTTCCGACTCCCTTTTGGAGACTTCAGTTTTTTATACAGAATTGAAGTGGGTGGTCGGCTAAAGGGCACAAAGAGAGCTCTTGATGACTTCCTTATGAAGATCACCCTTGCTAGTTTGAAACAAAAAGTAATCATTGCCGTCATCCATTGAGGATTTTCGGTGCGGAGAGGCAGCCCGAAGGCAGCGCCTGCTGCTGCCGGAACATCCTGTCGCTTTCGCACCTCGGAGCTTTGACTCCTTGGATCCTTTGGCCCAGAGGGCTGTTCTTCTGCGTCCCCTGTCCCTCTCCCCACCCTGCCACTAGAGGCAATCTTTCCCTCCCCCACACACCCCCAGTCCCTTTTCTGTACCTCAAATGTGGCACTTTGCCCTGTCTTCCCCACATGCCTTATTTCTTCTACTCCACGGCAAGCTCCGGGGATAAAAGCTCCGTGTCTGCTTTTACTTTAAAAAAAAAAAAAAAAAATTTCAATATAACTTTTTAATTTTATTTTAATTGTGGTAAAATACACATAAACTTTACCATCTTAACCATTTTTTTCTCCACGTGGTTGCTTTTTGTTTTTAGTTCTCATTTTTTTCTAAGAGAAAAGCAACAAGAAAATAATTCAGAGTTTATACAAAACATCTTTTTTTTTTTGAGACAGAGTCTCGCTCTGTTGCCCAGGCTAGAGTGAGTGCCCTGGGGTCAGCCTAGCTCACAGCAACCTCAGACTCCTGGGCTCAAGCGATCCTACTGCCTCAGCCTCCCAAGTAGCTGGGACTACAGGCATGCGCCACCATGCCTGGCTAATATTTTCTATATATTTTTAGTTGGCCAGATAATTTCTTTCTAGTTTTAGTAGAGACAGGGTCTCGCTCTTGCTCAGGCTGGTCTCGAACTCCTGAGCTCAAGCAATCCACCTGCCTCAGCTTCCCAGAGTGCTAGGATTACAGGCGTGAGCCACCGCGCCCGGCCTATACAAAACAGCTTTACATTATTTCTCCTAAAAAAGACTATGGCAACATAAACAAAAACGAAAAACCCTTCCGACTGCCACCTAGAAGGGGCCAGCTACCCCACCCCCTCTCCCACCCGGCACTGGGGCTGCAGCTGGCAGTGTGGGGTAGATGGAGCTTAATCATTTTTAAGTGTACAGTTCTCAAAGAGGAGCAGCGCTATATATTATTTAGAGCATAAAAACAAATTTTATTCAGTAACCATTTCAGTAAGAGAAAGAGCAGAGCTCTGTTCAGATGCGCGGAGGTGACAGGGCCATTTAAAGGGAGATGGAGGGAATCGGGAAGGGGAGTGAGTCGGGGCTTGAACAGAGCTAAAAGAGTGAAAAATCACAAAAAGCTGGTAAGAGGGTTGGTCAAGTAAATGCGCCTAGGCCTGCAGTGTCTGCTAACCATGGCGTTCATCAAAGCTAGGCTTCTATCCTCCCACAGAGACTAGGGAGACTGAGTTCCCATCCTTCCTGAAGATTACATTTAAATGGAATTGCTTTCAGGTCCTTAAAAAAGTTGAATGTAGCAGATAGATAAAATAGATATTCCAGCCTGAGCAAGAGCGAGACCCCGTCTCTACTAAAAATAGAAAGAAATTAGGTGGACAACTAAATATATATAGAAAATATTAGTCGGGCATGGTGGGGCACATGCCTGTAGTCCCAGCTACTCAGGAGGCTGAAGCAGGAGGATCGCTTAAGCCCAGGAGTTGGAGAGTTTGAGGTTGCTGTGAGTTAGGCTGACGCCACGGCACTCACTCTATTCCGGGCAACAAAGTGAGACTCTGTCTCAAAAAAAAAAAAAAAAAAAGATAGATATCCATCTCGAAAAGGACAAAGCAAAGATTTACAATTGTAAGCATTTTGGTTTTTTTTTTTTTTTTAGTAAATGCACTACGAAAGGGAGGCCGGGGGTCTACCAATAAGTGCTGCCTGGAACTAACAGTAAATTCCATTTGTCAGCCTGGAGTTTTTCCAGACAGCAACTCAAGGGGGGCTGGATTTTCCCAGGATCGGGCTGTAGGCTGCCAGAAGCCACACGGGAGTTTGATCACGGCTCTTAGTGCACAGGTTTACATTAAGTCTTTCCTGCTGGGAGTTTTTGCAGTTCTCCCAGGACAGTGGCATTAAGTACATTCACGTTGTTGTGCAACCATCACCACCGTCCATCTCCAGAACGTTTTCATCCTGCAAATCTGAAACTCTGTACCCATTAAACAATACATCTTCATTCTCTCTTCCCTCAGCCCATAGCAACCCCCATTCTACTTTCTGTCTCCATGAATCTGACCACTCCAGGAACCTCACATAAGTGGAATAATACATTATTTGTCCTTGTGTGACTGGCTTATTTCACTGAGCATAATGTCTCCAAGATTCATTCATGTTGTAGACTGTCAGAATTTCCTTCCTTTTTAAGCTTGAATCATATTCCAATGTCACATTTTGTTAATTTCTTCATCTGTCCATGTGTGACACTTGGCTGGTTTTCATCTCTTGGCTACTGTGATTAATGCTGCTGATGCTATGAACATAGGTATCATGAGTGGTGCAAGGTCAGACATAACCAGGTCCACATATGTGTGTGTCTTTTCACAAGATCAAACTTTTACTGGGGCATATGCAGTCCTAACAGCCACGAGCTGCATGGAGTTCCCAAGGAGGCAGTTCTCCTTCGTCCTGTCTGTTCACTTGGTAGCCAGAGCCGCAAGCACACCGGCTTACGCTGATTCACAAGTCAGTCAATATTGCAAACCAAACACAGCAGTATACTTTATCAATATATAAATGTTATAGATTAAAAATTTCATATCAGGCTGGGTGTGGTGGCTCATCCTGTAATCCTAGCACCAAGGCAGGAGGATCGTTTGAGCTCAGGAGTTCGAGACCAGCCTGAGCAAGAGCAAGACCCCGTCTCTACTAAAAATAGAAAGAAATTAGCTGTACAACTAAAAATATATAGAAAAAATTAGCCGGGCATGGTGGTGTGCACCTGTAGTCCCAGCTCCTGAGGAGGCTGAGGCAGGAGGATTGCTTGAGCCTAGGAGTTTGAGGTTGCTGTGAACTAGGCTAATGCCACAGCACTCTAGCCCAGGCAACAGAGCAAGACTCTGTCTCAAAAAAATAAATAAATAAAAATAAAAAATGAAAATAAAAATTTCACATCGAACAGAGTAACATATAACATCAAGAGAAAAGGGATAGGAAAAGGAGTTACAAACCAGTTCAAGGAGAGCGACGTGGATAGGAAGAGTGTGCTGGGCTCATCTGGTTGGGTTGTTAATGGCTTGCAAAGCAGAGTCCTTGATTTGGGCAGAGCCTTTAGTGGCAGATGCTGGATGCTGATCATGAGTGACAGCAAGATGGTGCCTACTGAGATGGCTATGCCACACTGGTGAGATTGGGCGAGGTGGTTCATGCCTATAATCCTACCACTATGAGAAGCCACAATGGGAGAAGTGCTTGAGGCCAAGAGTTCAAGACCAGCCTGAGCAACATGGCCAGACTTCGTTCCTACAAAAAATTTTTTAAAAATTTAGGCGGGTGTGGTGGCATGTGCCAGTAGTCCCAGCTGCTCAGGAGGCTGAGACAGAAGGATCCCTTGAGCCCAGGAGTTCAAGGCTGTAGTGAGCTTTGATCATTCCACTGCACTCCGCCTGGATGACAGAGTGAGACCGTATCTCTTAAAAAAATAAAATAAAATAAAAATAAAAAACTCAAAGAAAAGAAACTGGTGAAATCCTGCTCTTTTAAAAGTCCCGGAGTTCTCTGGTGAGGGCTGAGAGTAGAGGGTTACATCCTTATCTGGTTGGGTGTAGCCAGTATTGATTAGGTGAACATCTGGTCCCTCTTAGCATGATGCCTTTTGAAATGTAAGGTGGAGTCTTGTTCTAAGATGGAGTTACTTATGTTAAGGGTGCTCTCTGCAGCAGGTGTACAAATATCTCTTTGAGACTCTGCTTTCCATTCTTTTGCTTCTTTAGGGCTGGCCACCTGGTTAGCTCCTCAATAAATGCTTGTTTAAAGTCTTGTTGAACTAGTTTCTTGGAAACAGAAAAGGCCACAGCAGCTCAGCTGAGAGAGACCCCAGGAGGCCCAAGTGGAGATAAGGGGCTCCCAGATGAGGCCACACAGGCAGTGCCAGGAGGTCACAGAACTGGTTGTGCCACCGGAGACCTGGGGCTCCTCAGCCTAGACTTTGGAGCTGAGGTTCAGTCCCCGGCAGCAGCATGTTGACTCTCTCGCTGGTCTCGGGAGCCTCTGCAGTTGCTGTTCAGCCTCTGTCTAGTAAGTGCCTCCTCCAGGTCTTCTACCTCTTTCTCCAACCACCTTAGAACCAGCATGCCTGCAACCAAGTGACTCTCTACCATAACCCCCTGTTTAGAACCTTCAGAGCCTTAGCCTAGTTTGTAATGGTTTCATTTGTTCACATGCTTACTTATTTATTGTCTGATCTGCAATGTTAAAAGGTAAACTAAGGCACATTAAAATATTAAAGAATTTATTTGAGCAAATAGTGATTCACGGATTGGGCAGTGCCAGACCACATGTAGTTCAGGGCTTTGCCAAAGGGGCAGAGGAAGGCTTTTATAGGTGAAATTGGAAGCAAGGCAAAGGAATCATTTTAGTGGGAACCCCCCAGTTAGAGGCTAGTTGACAGTTTCTGATTGGCCTAGAATAGGACCATTTACACTGAGTTGGGTTTCAGTTTGCTGTGTAGGAACCAGGGCACCAGAGACTCCTCAGTCTAGTGACCTTCCAATTAATTATTTTAGCACTAAGCATTCTGTTAGCACCATGAGGGCGTGGGTCTTGTCTGCACCCAATCAGTGCTTGGCACAGAGTAGATGGTATTTTAAAAATTGTGGAATGACTATGATTATTTTGTGTACATGAGCAACATAGGCCTTTCTGGTTATAGTCTAAGCAGTGCTGGGGAGGAGTCTGTGACTCCAAGACCCTGGTCATGTAAGCCTCACTGACACCGGAGGAAGCTTAGGAAAGATCTCTGGAGCAAGCAGTTGGAGAAAGGCCTGGCAGGTGAGTAGAACTCAGGTAATCATGACCTAGACAGGGGTGGAGGGTCTAGGTACTTGACACAGCAAAGCCCTATGCTGGGGCTGAGTTCAGGTACAAGACTCCCTTCATTAGAAGAACTGATGAGAGCAGACAGGAACCAGCCCAAAGGAACCAGACCTGAGACTGGAGTCACTAGACTGGGTTGGGCCCAAGGAATGCTGCCGGGAGAGTCTGGTCAGTGGACCTGGGACCATGAGATCTGAGTGCAACCAGCCAACGAACTCTGTGTGTGCCCTGATTCAGGCAGCGTTGGTCTGGAGCTGTGGTCCCCAACCCCCAGGCCGAGGACCACTACTGGTCTGTGGTCTGTTGGGGACCAGCCGCAGAGCTCCAGTTCAGTGGAAAAATTGTCTTCCATGAAACTTAGGCACCAGGGGTTACACAGCAGGAGTTGAGGCAAGTGAGGGAAGGCTTCATGTGTATTTACGGCCCCTCCCCATTGCTCCATCACCGTCTGAATTCTGCCTCGTTCCTCCCACACCCCACGGTCAGTGGAAAATTTGTCCATGAAACCTTTCCATGGTGCCAAAAAGATTGGGGACCTGCTAGCAGGGGGTAAATAGGCTTAGCATCGTGCCTATGGAGCAATGGGAACCAGAAAGCAGGCCATGGTAACAAACATGGTACATTTCAACAGTGACGTTTTACAGCACATAAAACACAGACCATGAAGCAAAGGGTGAAAAAAGTGAATGTGTTAAAATTGAAAAAAAATGTTTTTGTAAAGCAATAGCATCAACAATCAGATAATAGTACACCAATGTTCATAGCAACGTTATTCACCGAAGCCAAACGGCGGAAGCAACTCAAGTGTCTATGACGGATGAACGGATAAACAAAATGTGCCATATACATACAATGAATATAATATTACTCAGCTTAAAAAGGAACGAACTGGGAGAATGGGGAGCTATTGTTTAATGGTTACAGAGTTTCAGTTTTGCAAGATTAAAAAGTTCTGTGAACAGATGGTGGCGGTGGCAGCACAACAGCGTGAATGTACTTAATGCCATTGAACTGTATGAGTCAAAACGGTTAAGATGGTAAGTTTCATGTGATGTGTACTTTGTCACAATTTTTTAAAAAAGAAAGGAAATTCTGGCACATGCTACAACATGAATGAATCTTGAAGACATTATGCTAAGCGAAATAAGCCAGTCACAAAAGGACACACTGTTCCACATAGACACGGTCCCTGGAGTACTCAAACTTGGAGACAGCAAGTAGAATGAACGGCGGTTGCAGGGCCGAGGGAAGGAGGGACGGGAGTTGGTGTTTACTGGGTGCAGAGTTCAGTTTGGGAAGATGGAGAAGTCCTGGAGATGGATGGTGGTGATGGTGGAACAATGCTGTGAATGTATGTAATGCCATTGAATTGTACATAAAAGTTAAAATAGTAATGTCTGTATATTTTACTGTAATCTAAAAAGAGCATAAACAAAGGGAAAAGACAAACTATTGAACAGGAGAAGATATCTGTTAAATTTTTATATCTATATTTGTTTATTTATCCTGCCTGGTGACATGAGGTTTCTGGATTTGCTCACCTACAAGTCTGAGTGCCGATCCCCCGTGCCCCAGTTCACCAGGCCGGCGCGGTGAGACCTGTACAAATGTACAGGCATTCGTGCCACAGGGAAGACCTCCAATAGGACGGCTCTCAGAGCACAGAGAGAAGCTGCTGGCACATCTGTGCCCCCCTCCTGCTCTGGAGGTGGAGAGAGAGACCTTTGTTCTCTAATGTAAACACAACTCCACTCCAGGGAAAGGAGAGGATGTCTCTGGGTTTTTACAACCCTTTGGAATGTAAGCTAATTGCTCTGGATTTATGACCCTTAGAAATGGAACAGAAAAGGGCTCTGGGAAAAGGGAGGCGTTCTTTATTTTGTAGCATGTCAGAAAGGTCAGGAAGGTGCAGGAACACCGACTACTCCAGGGAAGATGGCCTTCCAACAATAGCTACAACATATGTAACCAAAAAAGAATTAATGCATGATTATTTAACTCCTACAAATAAACAAGAATAACTAATCCTATCAAATACTGGATAAAAAATATGTTGGTAATTTACAGAAGGGGAACTCTAAATGGCCTATTGCCATTTGAAAACATTGCCAGACTTACTAACAATTAGGGAAATTGAAATTAAAATGGGTACCAACTGCGTAATGAAATATTTCCCGACATTAAAGAAAAAACATAAGTGAAGTGTTACGGGAATTTGTGAAGAGAATGAAAGTATGATTCTACTTATATGGAAAGTGCAGAATAGGCAAACCTATAGTGACAGAAAGATCAGTGGTGGAGGAGATGGTGGAAGGTTGAGGGAGGAATTGGGGGTGACATCTAAAAGGGGTGGGATTTCTTTTTGGGGTAATGAAATATTCTACAATTGATTGTGCTGATGGATGCACAGCTCTGGGAATATGCTCAAAGCCATTCAATTGCACACTTTAACTGGGTGAATTCTATGCTATATAACTTATATCTTGATGAAGCTATTTTTAAAAAGTAGGGGATGCAGATTGTATGTACAGCATGGTGACATAATAATGCTATATTGTATACTTGAAATTTGCTAAGAGAGTAGATCTTAGGTGTTCTCGCATACAAAAAAAATTGTAACTATGTGAGGTGATGGATATATTAATTAGCTTGATAGTGGTAATCATTTTACCATGTGTATATATATATCAAGATATTATGTTGTACACCTTAAATAGAGACAAATTTTATTTGTCAAATATACCTTGACAAAGTAGAGAGCTGGAAAAAATGTTAAGATAAAGAAATAAATAAAGGGGGTGGGGATAGCATTTCCTTCTCACTAGACTACCAGAAAGTAAACAGTCTGACCATTCTGTGTGTTGGTGAAGATGTGGAGAGACTGGAACTCTCCCTCTCCTGGCAGAAGTGTAAGTTGGTACATATTGGAAGAGCAAATAATTGGCAGCATCTTGCAGAGTTAAAGATATATCTACTCTGTGTCCCCAAAATTCCACTCCTGGGTAAAGAAACTTGGGGACATGGGCACAAGGAGACATTTATAAGTATGTTCATGGACACCTTATTTGCAATAGTGAAAATTGTAAGGGACTTAAATGTCATGATCAGGAGAATGGATAAGTAAGTTGTTTTTCTTCATACAATGGAATACTGTTCAGCAAATAAAAATGAAGAAACTAGAGTTACACGTATCAACATAGCTACATCTCACAAACATAATGTTGAGTGGAAAAAATCAAGTTTGCAAGCAGATGTGTATGGTATGATGCTGTTTGTGTAAAGACATGCAAAACAATAACATTTTTATTATCATCTGTGAAGCAATAGTGTAAAATATGCATGGAAGTGGCAAATAGCAAAGTCAAGATGGTAGTTAGCTATGGAAAGGGGAAGAGAAGGAAGATTGGGAGGGGTACCCAGAGAATATCATCTATGCCTGTACAGGTTTGTTTCTTTTAAACAAAATTAATGTTGATGTTTGATAAAGCCAATATAGATATATTTGCAATATTAGCTGGACTTTTCAAGATAGTTGAGATATTTTCCAATACTAAACAAAAAACCAAGTAAAGTTTTATGACATCAGGCTGTAGGAATTTGTGCAGAGAATGGAAATCTGCTGCACGGCAGAAGCCAGGCCAGGAGGAGCTGCCTGCTCACCCCCAGCCTCCTCTGCCTGCCCTGAGGTGGAGCATGGCGGGTGGCCTGACAGCGATTAACAGTGTGGTCTCCATGGTCCTTACCACACAAACGCAGGGCGCAGGTGCTGGTGGGCAGTAAGATGCTACCAGGTGCAAACATCATCCCTACCCTGCGGGCCGCACAGCTGACATCCAGGCCAGAAGGACACACACAAGGATCCCCCTGTGGTTATCGCCTCCTGTCCTGGACCTACCTTGGCTTGAGATCTTCAGCCTGGGAAGGGCTCTGACTTTGCAGTTTACCTTATTATTCAGAAATTGTACCACAGAGCTTCAGCTTCCTCTTAGTTTATAGGGTGACAGGCTGCAAAACTTAAAAAATGAGACTTCTTTGATGACTCCAGCATTCCCTGGGCATTGAGAAGCTGGTTATCAGTGCTGCCATGACAACACCAGGACACATAAACAACATGGTGGAGGTGAAAGGTCATGGCACACACTGATAACTGAGTATTGTAAAACCTCTTAGGGGCCTGGACTATGTACCTGAGACACAGTGGCTGGTTGGTTTGAAAGGCAATTTTTCTTTTCATTCCAAGTGACCAATGAATTTTATTCTTTTTTCAGCCCATTGCATTGGAATGTTGCTTAGCAAACTTATACCTGGCACTACGCTTAAAGGGAGCGTGTCTATTAACTATGTTAAGTGCAGAGATAGTATCATCTCCCTAGTTTGTATAAGCTTTTAAACAAGCACGACTTTCTTACCTCCATACAGTGCTGTGATGTGCTAACATTAGCGTGGTTTGCAAATTAGACTCTAAAGAGTCAGAACCATTAAACTCAGAATAATTAAAAGCTCAGAATGATTAAACTCCCAGAAAGCTGGAAGTGAGGGAAGGATAGGCTCTAGGTGTCATTTTCAACAGGGATATTGTCTATAGTCGGCTTCCTAGGTCTGGCTCCTTGCCACCCAGGGACCAGTGGCAGTTCCTGAGAGTTTATCAGAAATTCAAAACCTCAGGCCCCACTGCAGCCTAATAAGATCCCCACGGGAGTTTTATGCACATTTAAGTTTGAGAAACACCGACTCTTTCAACCTGAGGTGAGGGCTTTCCAAAAAGATGCTGGCATGTGAGAAACGAAGCTTAAAGAAAGATCAGACGCTCCTGCGGAGTCAAGCAAGAAGAGCTTTGCTAAGAGTTGCTCCAACGTAGATTCTCTAGGCTGCCCGGAAGTACTGGGTTGCTATTTCTGGATATATTTTGCACAAAACTGTTACTCTGTTTCCTCCACACATTGAAAATGAATGGAACCCATGAACTGAATTCTGGGAAATAGCAGGAAGGATGGAGCTGGCAGGGTTAAAAATAACAGGGAAGTCCTGAGTTGTTGTTGGACCATCCCCTTGTATGATACTCAGCATGACCGTGGCCCCCACTGTGCCTCAGTTTCCTCGACTTTGGAACAGCCGGCCGGCATCATTTCCTAGCACCTGCGCGAAGATTCCTGAGCCAGCACTTGCAAAGGGCTTTGGGGGCCTGTTGCCCTCTGCGCAACCACTGCGCAGGCGCGATGCGTGACTGTGGCCGCCCCGCCCGCACCAGGCGGGCTGCCCGTTGAGCAGCCTCCCCGCACTTGGGGCGCAGTGTGGCGACTTTTAGCTCCTCTCCTGGCTTCCATGGAGGAAGAGATGGGGAGGGACTGAGGGAGAGGAGAAGGCGATAAAGCGGCTTCGTGCACGGATGAGTCAGAGGAAGCCTCCGTGTGGCTGGCAGGTCTAAGGCTCAGCAGAGCCCGGGCGTTCCCACCGGTGGCTGAAAAGAGCTCCAGGTTCTCACATCACTGTGATGAGGTGAGCAGGGACCACGCGTGCGTGGCCCCCAGCCTCCCAGTGGGAGGGGTAATTACAGGATGCCATCATTAAGCAGAGGGTTGGCTGTCACACCTGTGTCAGCACATAGCAATGGAGGTGAGTGAATGGCTTTGACTTTCAAAGTGATTTTTAGAGACAAGCACGAAATAAAATGTCTGTGAATGAGTGAGTGACTCTTACAGAGTCTCATTGAGGAAGTGGTTGTAAATGGGCAACTCCCAGAGTGAAACATATCACAGGTGTGCCTGGCGTAAGGACATGCAATGTATACAAACCTGAACTAGCTTCCACAATAGGTTAGGGGGGAGGAGGTGTGATTCTGCACATTGTATTAACACAAGAGACTTTGCTTTACAAAGGGAAACATCTCTGGTTGTTTTGTTTTTTTTTTCTTTGGTGGACTATATAGATAACATGAGATTTATCATCGTAACCATTTTAAGTGTACAGTTCAGTAATGTTAAAGACATTCACATTGTTGTGCAGCCATCTCCACCATCCATCTCCAGAACTTTTTCATCTTCCCAAAACTGAAAGTCTGTCCCCATTAAACACCTCCCCATTTCCCCTCTCTGTAGCCCCTGGCAACCATCTACTTTCCGTCTCTATGAACTGGACTACTCTAGGTACCTCATATAAGGTAGAATCACGTAGTATTTGTCCTTTTGCAACTAGCTGACTTCACTAAGCATAATGCCCTCAAGGTGCATCCACGTTGTGTGATGTCAGAACTTCCTTTGTTCATTAGGCCAAATGACATTGTATTCCATTGTACATACAGACCACATGTTGTTTATTCAATCCTCTTGTCAGTGGATGCTTGTGTTGCTTCCAACTTGTGGCTATGAACAAGGTGTACAAGTATCTGTTTGAGTCCCTGCTTTCAATTCTTTGGGTATATATACCCAGAAGTGGGATTGCTGGATCCTATGGTAATTCTATATTTAATATTTTTAAGGAACTACCATACTGTTTTGGTTTCAATTTCTCCATATCCTCACCAACACTTGTTCTTTTCTTTTCTCTTTTCCTTCTTTCTTTTTCTTTCTTTCCTCTCCTTTCTTTCTTTCTGCCATCCTAATGAATGTTATTGAGAGATGCTCGAGTTCTTTTAAATAGCAATATTTAAAAATAGAATTATGTCTATTGGCTGGCAGTCATGGCTCACGCGTGTAATCCTAGCACTTTGGGAGGCCAAGGTGGGACAAGCATTTAAGCCTGAAAATTTGAGACCAGCTTGAGCGCATCATAAGACCCCATCTCTACAAAAAATACAAAAATTAGCTGGGCATGGTGGCATGCGCCGGTAGTCCCAGCTACTCGGGAGGCTGAGGCAGAAGGATTGCTTGAGCCCAGGAGTTGGAGGTCGCTGTGAGCTATGATGACATCACTACACTCCAGCCCAGGAGACAGAGTGAGACCATGTCTAAAAAAAAAAAAAAAAGAGAAAGAGAGAGAAGTATGTCTATTAAAAACAACATATAACCAAATTTTAGACAACCTGAACAAATAATATAGTAAGATCTGCATAATTTCCTAGTTATACTTTAAAGGTGGGATGAAGCTTAAGATGCAGAAAGTGAAGTTTATTTGCCTTGGTTCTTGCTCAGCCTCCTCTTGAGTCTAGCAGGGCCCTCTTGTATTCACTCCCTCCCCTTCTTCCAGTCCCAGGGCCTGTCCTGTTCTCTCCTGCCACAGACATGCAATGTAATGTGACTGCTAAGATATTAACACAGGATTGTAATCAGGGATCCCAACTGTACTTAAAACACTTTGAAAATAGCACTTTTTAATGATGTCACTGTTAATCTGTTATTCTTCTCACTCAGGCCACAGGGCTGGGATTGAAAGGCTTTGCTCCTGAGCTCTCACTACTCGCAGGGAGGACGCCTGCAAGCTGATGAGCGCTGCAACTGAAGGCCTGCTGGGGGCCGTGTGGTGCAATGGGAGCGAGAGAGAGGCACTGTCTTCTACTTGTCAGGGACCCAAGGGCTCAGAGGTGGTTCCTGGGAAGAAGTGACTCCCAAGCTGAGTCCCGAAGATCAAGTGTGAGTGAGCCAGGCAGAAGAGAAAGGGAAGAGAAGTATGTGCAAAGGCCCCGTGCCTAGAGAGAGCTGATTTATAGGAAGAACCTGGAGTAGGTCAGTGGGGCTGGAGTTCAGTGCTTGGTAAGGAGTAGGATGGGGAAAGAGGAGGGAGGCAGGACCTCAGTCATGAAGAGCCTTAAAACTATGCTGAGTCTGCAGTTCATCTTGTGGGAAATGCACAGGCATTGATTTTAAAACAGGGCATGCCATGATTAGATTTTCTTTCTTTCTTTCTTTCCTTTCTTTTCTTTCTTCCTTTCTTCCTTTCTCAGAGTCTCTTGCTGTGTTGCCCTGGCTAGAGTGCAGTGGCACCATCATAGCTCACTGCAACCTCAAACTCCTGGGCTCTAGCCATCCTCCTGCCTCAGCCTCCCAAGTAGCTGGGACTACAGGTGTGCACCACAACGCCTGGCTCATTTTTCTATTCTTTTTTTTTTTTTTTTAAGACAGAGTCTCACTCTGTTGCACTGGCTACAGTGCCGTGGCATCAGCCTAGCTCACAGCAACCTCAAACTCCTGGGCTTAAGCGATCCTACTGCCTCAGCCTCCCGAGTGGCTGGGACTACAGGCATGTGCCACCATGCCTGGCTCATTTTTTCTATATACACTTTTTTTTAGTTGTGCAGATAATATATTTCTATTTCTAGTAGAGACAAGGTCTCGCTCAGGCTGGTCTCGAACTCCTGACCTCGAGCTATCCACCTGCCTTGGCCTCCCAGAGGGCTAGGATTACAGGCGTGAGCCACCGCGCCCGGCCAGAACATTATTTTTAATAACACTGATGACTGGAACTCTAACACCTACTGGTAAACAAAGGTAACTTTATTCCTTGAACATAAACTAATAATATACCATGCGGCTCTTGGGATCTTGGAGTGAGGTCAATAAATAGCACCGACTTTCTCCATTCTGGTACTAAACCCAGGGAAGAATAAAGTCAGGGTGTAAATTCCAAAGACGTAATCTCAATCTGCCTTTAGTAAGACACGATTGAAGCATAAGATAAATATTTTATAGTCATTAGCATTTGCCTATTCTAACATCAAATCCTAATTTAGATAAACTTACCCACTTTATCAATTTAGACAGCCTACCTGCTGTTCCAAGAACAGAAATATACCATGGCTCTGGCACATAGTGAGTTCATTTTGTGTTCCTACAGCAGGAGAGCAGATGCACAGATGGGTGAGGCCACCTTCTTCCAGGCATGTATTTAGGCAGTCAGGTTTATAGAATGATATTGTCTTCAACACTCAGCTTCCAAATTGTCCTCCTCATCATCTCCTTGTCATCCAGCATAGAAAAGAGCATATGGAAGTTTCTTTGTTTTGTTTTGCACTTTTTTAAGGGGTAGGGGATGGGCTGTAAGATTGTATATCAATTTCTTTCACCTTTCCTTACCAAAAATGCATTCACATCGTCATCTCTAATGGAAGAAAAGCTAGACATCGGTGAGTATCCAGAAGACTACACCATGCCACAAAGTGGAGGCAGTGCTGTGCAGAGGTGGCCTTCCATGCAAGGCGATTACTCCTAAAATAGATCAGAAAAATACTTTCTGTAGACAGATTTACTTACAAAATAAAGGAGAAAGGAAGGAATTCACCTTAGGAATTTCCTGTTCTACCTTCAGAGTCAACAATCAGAATGATAGTGTGAAGTCAGACCTGTTATTGCAATTAAAGGCATTCCTGCCATATAGAAGGAAACATCAGTAGTGTTCCAGAGGTGTCTTTCCACTTAAAAAATTGCTGTGAGTTTTATTCTTTTGTATTAAAATCAACAGTTTACAAATTATTAAAAACCATGAAGGAAAAGTAAATAAGCTTATCTTTAAATTAAGTTCATTAAAGAGAACACTGTTATTTTATTTCATGCTTTGGTAAATAAAATACTGTGGGAGAAAGTAATACAGATGAGAAAATATTTTCAAAGAGTAATTGTCCCCCCATCGGTTGTAGAAAGAAAATGCAATTGGTTTTCCTAGTTTAGTGGTTAATAATTCTTCAAGAAAGCTTAAATCTATTGTTCTTATATATGCATTTTCAGCCACACACAAATTCAACTGGTAGTTAGAAATCATTTTGGTTGCTAATACTAGTCAACCTACAAATTGTAGTTTTTTTTAAAAAAAAAAAGAATGGGTTTTTCTCATGCAAAAAAGTAAACCAAATATATGCATCAAAAGCTGTTATAGAGCCTCAATGACAACCTAGATTTTAGATGTTTTTCATCTTTCAAGTCTGATATCTTTAGGATTTTGGCTGTTACCATATTATTGTTTTCTCATGGTTGTAAATTCACTGCTGTAATGAAGATAACCATGTCCACAGACCAGAGATTAAAAATGTTGTGTTCATGGCAGCACAATTCACTATTGCAAGGATGTGGAAACAACCCAAGTGCCCATCAATTCATGAGTGGATTACTAAAATTTGGTATATGTATACAATGGAATGTTACTCAATTATAACCAATGACAGTGATCTAGCACCTCTTATATTTTCCTGGGTTGAGCTTGAGCCCATTATCCTCAGTGAGGTATCACAAGATCGGAGGAATAGCCTCCACATGTACTCGCCATCAAATTGGTACTAACTGATCAACACTATGGTGCTCACATGGTAGTAATATTCTCCAGGGATTAGGGGGATCAGGGGTACAAACTCACAACTAAGGGTCACAGACATGGTGAGCATTGTAGAGGGGAAGGGCATGCCTCTAAACCTCGCTTGAGTGAGGCAAAGACATAAAATGTAACCAGAAGATATTTGCACTTCAGTGTTTATTGCAGCATTATTCTCAATGGCTAAAATATGGAATCAGCTTAAGGGTTTATGAAGGGATGAATGGATAAAAATGATGTGGTGTATGTACACAGTGGAATATTATTTAGCCATGAAAAAAAGGAAATTTCATCATTTGCAGAAACATGTATAGATCTGGAGGACATTATTTTAAGTGAAATAAACCAGACACAGAAAGACAAATATTTCATTTTCATACTCATATATGGGACCTAAAAAAAAATTGATCTCAAGGAAATAGTGAATAGAATGGTGGCTACTAGAGATTGGTAAGGGTGGTGGGAAGGGGTAATGAAGAGATGTTGGTGAAGGGGTAATTCTGTTTAATAGAAGGAAGAAGTTCTGATGTTCAGTGGTACAATGGGGCAACTATAGTTGACAATAGTTTATTGTATTTCAGAATAGCTAGAAGTTTTCAAATGCTCTCAACATAAAGCAATGATGAACATTTCAGGTGAATCATGTCCCAGTTGCCCTGATTTGGTCATTGTATGTTGTGTGCTTGTATCAAGATGTAACATGTACTCCATGAATATGTACAATTATTATGCATCAATAAAAAAATAAAAAATATATAACACAAAAGACATAGAAGACTCCATCTTGAAAAATGTAAAATATAGCTGAGAGAAACTAAAGCTTTATTTAAGTGGAGATACAGTCCATGTTCACAGACTAGAAGATTCCATATTGTTATGATGTCAATTCTCCCCAAAATAAACTATAAATTTGATAGCTTCTATCCTAACCAAAAAAAAAAAAAAATGTTGTGAGCAGGGGAGGGTGGGCCAAAGGCTAAAAGGCTTTCTCCAGTAAAGTGATTGCTTTTCTTATGGCAAAAGCACAACTTTGCCAGGGAATTCTGTATAAACTAACTTTCCAGAAATGTATTATAGAGCCAGCCACTCTAGAGCTAGGCATGTTAAAGCCTAATGTAGCACCTTGTAAAACTCAGCAATTCCACCTCCCATATATGTGCCTAGGAAAAGCAGTCATGGAGGTATTTTCTCTAATAGTGAATTAGAGCTTTGAAATTCAAACTGCTATCACTGTCATTTAGCTAGGGTTTTCCCATTTGGCTAAACCCTAGAGTATCTGTAAAGGTAAATTTTAAAAATTTGAGGTTTATAATTAACCAACATTTAGACCAATCTTCTATCTACTATAATCAATGAAAATTGATAATTTGAAGTGATTTGCCTGATGAACTGTAAAATTATTATTATAATTAAAAGTTGATCTCATTAGGTTTAATATATTGGTTTTTTTTTTTTAATCTTGTATAACTCAACTTTATTTCTGCCTGTAAGTCCCCTATCCCCTGAACCCAAATTTGGATAGACAGGTAGAAAATTTCTGTTCAGGTATTCTTGCTCCCAGTCACTGCCCCCATAGGTTTGCACAGTAGTTCTAGGGTCTTAGGGACTGTGGATTTTCCCTATCAAATGCTGCTATTTCTTAGTTTCCTTATTTTCTTTTTAAATATCAATTTAATATCTCCATGGTCATTTTTTTTTATTATAGTACTATCCCCAAACTTCTGATAATGTTCTAAAACCTCAGTTTTACTTGTTCTTAGATTGGCTTATATGATTTAAGCAACTTTAAAATAGTTGCAATTGCCCCCCCGAACATGATAAAGAAAATAAAAATGATAGGTTTAGAAGAAAAAAATGAATGAAAGGTATAGTTTATCAAACTTGTTAAGTTTATGTATTTGTGTGGGGTACATACACATCTCATCCAAAATAAACATATTGTCACATAAAGCAGATAAATAATTTACACAGTTTATTATCATAATTTTAATGTGCATTGCCATATTAGTTTTATTTAACAAATCTTTATATAGAGCTCACCATGTGTCAGGCATTATTCTAAATGCTTGATAGATACTCAGTTTCTTCATTAATCCTTATAACAACCCCATGAACTAAGTACTATTATTTCCATTTTGCACATTAGGAAATGGGACACAAAAAGGTTACATAACTTTCCTTATGTCACTCTAATAATAAATGAAAGGACTGTGATTTGAAACCTCCAGAATATGTGCTTTTAACTACTGTACTATGCTGTTAGTCTTGGTTGCTTAAAAGATAAAAGTGTTCAAAATGTCAACTTCCAGTGCCCATCACTGTTTGGGACTATTAGTATCTGCAAAGAGATGAATTTTATTACCTATCATTCTTATTTCAGGAATATACAATGAATATTTCATAAGTATGTATATTTATGCATGTTATAGATACACACTCACTATAATAAAAATAGTTATGACTACAAAAAATAGTAAATTAGAAAGGGAAGGAGAGGAATGGAAGAAAGGAAGAAGAAGGAAATGGAAGAAGGGAGGGAGGAAGGAAGGGGAAAAGGCAGGGAAGAAAGGCAGCAGAGTTCCAATGACAAGACAACAGCTAACTCAAATTTGCTATCATTATAAAAAATAAAACAGTTAGACGGAAAGTGAGAAAGATTGGTGATATCATCAGTGGCATACTAGTTTATCAACTCTTTGGTTAAAAAAGTTCTAATTTGTAGTATTTGCCAATCAACATAGTGTAAATATTCCCACTGTAGCTAATTTCAAGCTACCAATGTGAAAATTAGATTTTTCAAGCCAATATTGGCCAGCTCCAGCCCACTATTAAAATACAATTAGAAAACTAAATTGAGCGAAAGGGTACATTTCCTCAAGTGTATTTGGAAAACAATCGTAAGTCTGGTTTGGGAGCAATATACTTGCTTATGAATTTGGGTGATCATAAATTTATCCAGAAAAATAGAAAAATTTTGAAAATGAAACATGACACTATTAGTAATTTTGCCTGGACAAGAGTTATAAGCCAGGACTGATGGTAAATGGGGATATACACTAATACTACATATGACTGATAATTTTGATAGAAAATATTAGGTGGATTAGAAATAAAAGGATATAGAGATGAGATCACAATGAAATTATCAGCAGTTTAGGCATGATGAGTGATTAGATCAAGATTATCTAAAAGAGAATTGAAAAGAGAGAGCAGATAAAAAGTATATATCTAATAAGTTTATTCAATTACATAGTGGAAGGTTGCAAGAAGAAAATAAACTGAAAGGACAAGAGATTGCAATGTAACATAAGACACAGAAAAGGAAGTATTTACAATTCTCACTATAGTATTGTACTGAGAAATTTTTCTTCAGTAAAATCTTAAGCATACTAGTAAAATGTGTATGTAAATAATTTGAGAAAGGTAGAAGTTTAACCATCTCTTATATCATTTACATACTTGACCTGTTTTGCAAAAAGTTTCACAAAGTATAGCTGTATTAATACTGCAAACTGCTTTTGGAATATTTTTGTTCTGTGGTTTCATTCAGAAAGATGATCACAGCATTGTTTTCCAAAGGCAGACAGATACTACTTTCTTTGATATCTAAAATTTTTGAAGAAGGAAATAATCGTCTGTGATTTTGTGTTAAAAAAAAAATCTATGACTATTCTTTTGTCAAGGTGCTTATTGGTGAATTGGACCTATTAAATTGTAAAGCCATCCAATTTTCCTGTTCCTGCGGTTGTTTGCTCCAGAGCTAGTATGAGAAATTCAGCACTGTATGCAGCAATTTTTCTTTTCTTTGCAATTGCACAAGGCAAAGGATATTCCCTTCTATTTTTTAAAGTGATGTTCTTTCTTCAGCATGAGAGTTCTTAAATCATGAAAGCTATTCAAATCATTTCCCACTTTTTTGGAAAATTACATTCACATGAAGGATAATTCTAATTTATTCTGGTGATACAAATATCTCAGTAAATTTCTGTGTGTTTAGGTGAATCATCTTTAGGAAGTCATTCTTAAATTACCAAAAATTATAGTAAAAATAAAACTTTTAATTACAGTCATCTCATATATAAAAATAAGAATAACAAGTTATCTATATGATGTGCCATGTGCACTTTCGGTCATTAAGAACTTTCAAAAATGGAGAAAATAATACACACTTGTTCATCATGGTGATATATGTGTCTGAGTGTGTGTGTATATATTTGTATATATGAAAATCAGCATAAATGTGAAGAGCTACATTGTACTGGTGAGAAAATACAATGACAAAAAATAGGTATAATTTTTAGTACAGATGATACATTATAGTCTTTAAAGTGACATAAATTGTCACATCAATTCCATCTCCCCAAATCAGAATTTGGGGACAATTACAATCAAGTCAGCCTTGATGATCTGATGCTATCTAAGACTTACAATTTTGTTTTACAACTTATTTCAGCAAATTCTTTAAGACTCAGAATAACTGAAAGATTTCTATGTTATTGCAGCTCTTCTCCTTTAAACAGGGAGCTGTTATTTGCTAATATTAAGTGAGGCTTATAAAAATGTTACTCCTACAATTAAAAAATACTGAAACATTTTCAATCTCTTCTTTGTCTTTGTGGCGAATAATTATGGAGCCTTTACCCTCACAGTTCTCATCCTTTAATCCATCAAGTAATGTAGACACCGTTGTTTGAACGTCAAGATGCCCTGTCTTCACGTGTGATGGCTGGTTTTACGTGTCGGCTTTGCTCAGAGGTGCCCAGACAGCTGGGAGATGCTCTGAGCCTGTCTGGGGGCGTTTCTGCAAGGCCCTGGCATGGGAATGAGTGAGGAAAACCGCCCTCACCGACGGGAACCGGCACCGTCCGATCCTCCGAGGGCCCAAACAGAACAAACACGTGGAAGAAAGGCGAATTCTCTCTTCCTGCTTCAGTTGAGACATCCGTCCTGTACTCTCGGGTGTCTGTGCCCCGGTTCTCTGGCGTTCAGACTTTGGGACCGACAAGGTTGGCCCCCGCGTCTGCGCTGGAGCTGGTGGTTGGGCCCTGGCTCGCCCAAAGCGGAGCACGGGACTCCCTAGGCTTCATGATTACGTGAGTCAGTCTTTCCTAATAAATCTCTTTCTATATATCAATATATATTCTATTTGTCATGTTTCTCTGGAGAACACTGACTGATATACTGTGTCAAATACAAAATTGTAATTTAATATAAGACAGAAAAAAAGAAGTATGTACCACTCTCACTATAATGTTGTGCCAGCAAATTTTCCTCAGTGTCTCGAAGTGTTATTACTGTATGCACCAAAAAGGCACAAAAACATAAGGTTATATGTGTTGTTTTTTCTCCTTATTGCTAATAGCTAACATGGTTTATGAGAAAGATAAAAGTGTTGGAATTATTTTCTCTTTTAATCACCTTGAGTTTTCCATTTTATTCATTTCATCCTATAGGTATAATTTAAACTAAAAATACAGTAACTGACTAACAGGGTACAATTCTGGCAACTATCTCTGTTAAATTATGAACTTGAAACATTTTTCAAGGAATCACATTAATATACATACCCCATGAATTTTCCTGTTATACAGCTTTTAAAAATTGTAATCTATTTTTAATGATTCAAAGGGAGTGCTATCTTTTTTTCTATTATTTGTAAGTAAAATACTGGGAAGTGAGGAACTAATATTTAAAAAGAATATTATTAAATACCTAAAAATTAACTAATCCTTCACAGAGGAATTACTTAATTGAATTAATTTATATATTTACTTATTTATTTTTAACTTTCTGGCATGCATGATTTCCATTAAGGAATCTTTCCTTGACTATACCTATGCATCTCACACTTGTAATTTTGTGAATTCTATAAACATTCTGCAGTCCAACGTGTCTCTGAGTTTGCTGTGTTACCTGGAAATTGTCAGGCTCCGTCACTTTGACAAAACTGGAGGTTTCACAATGTTCTTTTCCCAGGAGGCACATGATGCCTGCATCATACTCTTTGTGCCCGATTACTGCTGCTCAATGCCCAGATCCACTAATTTACGAAGAGGTAAAAATTGTCATATTTTAATTCTATCATTTTTGCTTTCATTTATTATATATAATAAATTAATAAGGATATTGCTTTACTTCACCTGTTATTTGTCTATACAACAATGCAAGTTGTATAAGAATGGCACAGTAAATGCTGGATTATTTCCTTTAATTACTCATCTTTCAAGATAATGAATTATTTTGTCATATTTAGAAGGTTACAAATTAGATTATTTCTCTAATATTATTTTGAATTTATGAATTAAAACATATTGCCATTCTCGTTTTAATGAAAGCTCAAAGTGTTCCAATTTTAGACAAAGTGAACCTCTTCAGTTTGACAACTGAGCGTTTTTCCTAGATTCCCACCATATATATGTATTTTTTCCTTAAATCCAGTAATTATACTAGAATGCCTCTTATTGGTGGCTATTCTTGGTCAGTATCATCATGTAAATACTGCTCTTTTAATATTCAGTTTTAAATCTTTTATTTTAGAGGGTTTTATTGAATTAGTTTTAATATTTGTTCTATTCCTTTTAATTTTTATTTTGAAGTACTCCAACTGTATTTACGCTGAATCTTTTTATTTATTATTACTATTATCATTTTGTATCAAATTTATTTACTTCTTTTTTTGTCATTTTTGAATACTTATGCTTTTCCTCCTCTTTTCTTTTTACAATATATTATCTGTTGTATTTACATGCTTATAGTTTAGTTTTTGTTTCTAAAATAATTATTTTTTCTTTAAATTCTAATTCTTTTAAATCTTTGCCATCTATTTTTATATATTAAATAGTTGTAATTTATGTTTTTCATGTCATATAATTTCCTTAACACTTTTAACTCATTTTCATACTCTGTGTTACATATTTTCTTTTTTTTTTTTTTTAGTATGCTTTTCTGACATGCTTTTATTATAGGTAAGGATGTTGTTTTGCTTCTCATTCTTGTTGTACTTCACTAAGTGCTTTAATGATTTGATCTTGTTACATTTATGTTTCCCATTTTTATGTAAATTTAGTTGTCCCAAACTTGAGACAGATGATATCCTTTCTAACTATGTATTTATTTCTCTCTCTCTCTCATACATTATACATTTGTTGTCTGTACATGTTTGCCACCAAAACTGTACCTTATACTGATCTATAATCACAACCAACACCATTTTACAGAAAAAAGAAATACCTCTCCAAAATCATATGCAACTTCCAAAATAGTCTATACTTTTTTTTTCTTCTTCTTCATTTTATTTGATATTTTGATAATATTGGACATTAAACCCATCCTTCTTGAATCTTCTTCTTTGGTTTTACTCCCTTACATAATTATACTTACATTCTTAATATGTGATGAATAGTCTGTACATTTTCATTGTCTCTGACAATGAATTTCCAAATTTGCCCTTTTCTCAGACATCTGCTCTGCACTTTCAACATGTGCATTTTCTAGTACATACATTAATTCATCTAAACTCCTATAATTAATTTTTCTCTTTCTTATTAATTCCTCAAATATCTTCACCCTTTTTTTCTTTCTTATTTCTCTAAGTGATATCACAAATGCTCAAAATCTCACAGTCATGGTTGAGTCTATACTACAGTGTCAGTAAGTATGCATGATCTTTCTTTGCTGGAATTTAATTATTTTAATTATTTTATAATTTATAGATATTTGGTGGTGGTGATACAGTAATGATCATATTCTGGTCCCCCTCCCACATCCAGGCCATCTCTCGTCCCACTGCAAAGCAGCTGTGCACATTAGGCAACGTCGATCTCACAGCCCTCTCTGGGAGTGGGCCTAATAAAAGGAAAACAGCCAGAGAAGTTTTTTTTTTCAGTAGAAGGCTTGTGATATAAGATATTCCCACTTAGCCACAAGTGGAAGTTAGAAATTCAATTTAAATATTATTATTATTATTAATTAAACTATTATAAATCAAAATAAATGCACATGTACTTACATGTACATGTAAGTTTAATTATTGATTTAATTATTTTAATAGTTTAACTAAACTATGTTTAATTACATGTACTTGGAAGTTTAATTATAAATAAAATAAATACATATGTAGGTACATGTACATGTAAGTACATGTACATTTATTTTGGTTTATAATAGTGTAATCAATATTAATATCATACATGTGCACATTAAATCTCATTTAATAGTTGAAGATATGTAGCCGTTCTATAATCCATTACTATTTGGAAAGCACAAAAAATAAAATTATATTTCAAAATATGCACCACATATAAATATTCAAGATTTATTTTTCTGTTAAATATTAATTAATGAACATGCTACTTTTTTTCACAGATAATCCTTATATTTTCCAGTAGAGTTTTATAATATATTGTAGTATTTTTTTCAGTTTTGGAAAGATTCTATGAGGCCCAAATGAATGATTTAGGTTTGATCTATACGCAGGTGTCAATGTTTATAAGAAAATCTGATACAAACAAAAGATTTAGTTGTTTCAGTATAATTCAACTACCGTATATATACACCACTTCCAAAAATGCACCAACAGAATTTTTCGGGCACATCCAGTTTGGTTTCATTTAGTCGACTTTACTAATAAAGTAGACAAATCTTTCACTACATACCAAGTAGCAGAAGCTATACTTCTCACCCTGTTATGTCTGCATTCCTACTGTGAAGAATGTTGAAAATGATGCTAATATTTATTCACATATTTTAATAAGAAAAAGTATGTTTCTCTGTGAAACACAGCTCCATGGAGAATAATAATTTTTCTATAACTGAATTTGTATTATTGAACATTAATTTAAAATGCTATAATCCTCAATTTTAATTACAAATAGTGATTAATAAAATGCCTTAAGTCAAAGATGACAAACAATTAACAATCAGAGGCTAATAAGGCTCATTGTCAGTTGCTACTTGGAGATCTGCTAGAAGGTCTCCAATTTGTGAATTTAGTGGAATTGTAGAAAGGGTGTTGAACAGTTATTATTAGGAACAATTATAAAATTACCTTTTATAGATTTATCTTTAACAAAAGTAATCTTTGTTACTTTTCATATATAAGTGGCAGGTATCCACATTAAATTAGCTTCTATAAACAGGTGATTAAATTAGAATGCTGATTGTTCTGAGGGAAAGGAATGGGGAGAGTTCAATCTTGGTGATTACAGGAAAAATGGGACCTGTGGGGGGAAAACATATTCCCTTCATCTATTGTTTCTTCTCCACTTATGTTGTGGTTCACTTCTTTCTTCTTCAGTTGAGCATCTCAACATGGCAGGAGCCATGCTACCAATAGCATTCAGTTTCAAACTGTCCTTGTTTTACTGCTAGAGAAGAATTCTCCGTGTTGTATAAGTTTACATTTCTAAAAAACAGTAAAAGAGATGTCTACCAATGTCCACCCTTTGGCTTTTCAAACACACACACACATCATCATTGTCGTCATCATACTTGCATAAAAACATATACTTACAAATTCATTTTCCTCTCATATTCAATTTAAAAAATGTAGCAGATATTCTAATTCAATGTTCCTATATGCATGTCCAGGAGGGGATACCTGGTTGTGATATTAGTATTTTGGTGTGATGTCCATTCCCATCAAACTTCCTCTGAGAATAAGGGAGGAAATGGCAAAATACTCTTTTGCAATTATGCCATATAATTCCTTTAAGGATATTTTGTTTCTCATTCCTGTGAGCTGAAAATAACTTCTCATGGCAAGACATGAAATACATGATATAATTCCACCTCTTCTACTGGAAACAAAGAATAACAGAGAAGAAAACGTAAGAGGATAACCTTAAAAAAAAGTTTAATTAAAATAAGAAATATAGTTATAAACTTTAATTAAATGTAGTCTTACGTTTGTAATGAATAACACTGTTCACACTTCCATGTTCTGTCAATATTATGTGGCCTGAAGAACACATTTCTTTACTCTGCATCAGGCAGACTTCCTTCCTTCCAGTTGGTCTTGGTAAATGGGAACACCTGAGAGAGGAAGAAGAGAAAGATTGGTTTTATTGGAACAGGATGCATGAGCAGGGTAGACACTAGACTCTTGACCTGCCTCGAAATCTGTGGCGATGGATGATTTATCACAGGTTCCATATAAAATACATAGTTGGCAGTTTATTGAGGGGCTACAAACACATATAAGCAGAGAAAGCTCTAGGTCTGTTGTGGAAGCTGACTTGGTTGGCTACAAGGGTGTTTCATGTTTTCTTATCTCATTCCCAAATCAAAGGCAGTTTGTAGACCTGGGTCTCCTTGTTAAGGAGATGGAGAATCCCTGTGAAGAAGGACTCCACAACGCAGCCACACTGAGTCTGTCTTCAGGCTTTCCACAGCAGATACTGCAGCCATTTACCAAAGTGACTACTTAGTAAAAAAAGGAAAATACTTTGAATTTCTGTGAAATTATAAAATAACACATCAAAATTGATACAAGTACTTGATAACTAAAATAACGCCACCTGTAGGTTTTCATGATTTGTGGAGTGTTGGTCTGAGTTTGTTTTCTAGTAGATCCAGGGGGACCATGACCCATTTTAAGGGTATTTTATCAGCACCAATCACCTATATGCCTTAGATGTTTCTAAAAAAAAATACAGCATCTCTGAAGAAATTCTGTTCTGAGAGATATACAGAGATTATTGCCCAAATGAAGAACTTTAAATATGCATGGATGATAATGTATCCCCCATGCCGCTTTAACTCACATGTTCCTGTGCAAGTCAGAGCAGTCATGGAGAATGGCTATGTATTATTATAAAATTAATTTGGAGTTGACAGCAATTTTATCCATGGATCCATATGTGGTGCATTTCTTGAAGAAAACCACAATAGAACCCGGTACTTAATATGTACCTGTTGGCCTAGCAAATGGGTTATTTTTAATTCTTATCTCCAAACATAATCTTAAACAGCAAACAGATGTGCATAGGTTATATGCAAATATCATGCCACTTTTGTATAAAGGAATTGAGCATGCATGGACTTTGATATCCAAGGGGGCCCTGGAACAAATTTCCCATGAATACCAAGGAATGACTGTGTATTCATGTGGTGAGGATAACTTATGATATTTAATTTTCTAGCACTCTGTTACCTTTCTTAAGTTGATATCTCACAAAATAACATCTTTGAACAATTAACTTGTTTATGACAATGTATAACCATAAGAAAGTCACAGATATTAATGTATGTCCCATCATCAAGAAGTAACTGATAAAAAATAATCAAATAACCTGGTAGGTGGGATGAACACTGTATGATGTCAGGGTGATTTCTTACAGGGTGTGATTTTTTCCCCTTAACAACTGGCCAATATGTGAGTGACGTCTTCTCCATTACCTCTTCTGAGAATAAGGGAGGGGATAGCAAAATCCCTTTTGCAATTATGCCTTAGAATTTCTTTAAGGATATTTTGTTTCTCATTCCTGTGAACTTGAGCTTAGTAGCTTTCAATGACTTGGTATCCGCAGAAGAAATGCTTGTGCCAGAGAACATAGCCATGGCTCAACTGATTTGTAAGTTAAGACTAAAGAAGATCATTTTGAATTCTTCAAGCAACATGTTCATTGAATTGGCTGGTTGATTGATTCCAAATATAGAGAAAAATTTGCATTGCTGTCTCATGGAGTAATAAGGATTGTGTCTGGAATTTGGGGGGTTCACATGAACATTTCTTAATATTTCCTTGTCCAACAATACTGGTCAATAGGAATCTTAAATATTCCATTAAAGATAGGACCCTTTACTATCCTGGAGGTAAGGTTTAGGTTAGCTTAATTGAGATCCGTTATATTCAAGAGAATTTCTGATTTTTTATCACTTGTCCTTTGGAAAAGTGAGGTAGAAATTGTCTTTGCCTTAAATTGTCTGGACCTAATGACACCTTGGATAAATAGAATAGGAAAGAAGTAAAACTGTATCAATTTCCAAGCCCAAACTTTAAGAGACTTGCAGTTTCCACTTCTTGTTTCTTAGAAAGTTCACTCTGGAGGAAGCCACCTGCAGTGTAAGAAGTCTGGCTACCTTGAGAGTGCCATTGAGCTGACAGCCCAAACTGAGCCCAGCCTGCCAACCACCCCCATTGTTATGGATTTAATTGCATCTCCCCAAAGATATATTTAATTCCTAATCTCAACTATCTTAGATTGTGATCTTTTTTTAAAAAAATAAGCTCATTGCTGATGTAATTTATTTAGTTGAGGTCATCCTATTTAGGGTGAGGCCCTAATCCGTATGACTAACTTCCTTCTAAGAAGATGATATGATGTGAAGATGCAGCAGAAGATGACCACGTGGCAATGGAGGCAATAGACACTGGAGTAATATATCTACAAGCCAAGGAATGCTAACATGGCCATCAAACACCAGAACTCAGAAGAGGCATTCAAAGGTTCCAGGGTTTTGAAAGGAAGCATGGCCCTGATGACACCGAGATTTCATATTTTTAGCTTCCAGAAATGTGAGACATTAAATTTCTGTTGTTTTTAGCCATAGAATTTGTGGAATTTTTTAAATGGTAGCCCTAGGAAAGCAACACAACCACCAAGACATCAGACGTGGAGGAAAAAAACAGCTTGAGCCTTTTGGTCTAGCCTATTTATCAACTCAGTGCCACTGAGTCCAGACTACAAAAAGAAGGTTTTGTGGCTCCCTAGTCTTGCTGGTCTGGAGTACTGCATCTCTCTTGTTGATTTGTTTGAACTTACACATGCTCTGCAGAAATACTTCTTTTAAACTCTCTTTAACTAGCCATTCTGACTGTGCTGAGAGTTTCCCCTCTATTTTGACCCATGTGCCATAATTTCTGAAATATCAACTGAGACAAAAATGGACCAAATGGAATAAATCCATAATAGTAAGAAAAGCTAGAGAGGGAAAGTTTTAGCAAACCTCTGTTAGAGAGGTTGTTTCAGAGGGAGTATAGCCCTACTGACCACTAGATTACAGGCAGGAAATGGAGGGAAAAAGGGGAAGAATTTGCAAACAGTTCTCAACTGTACCAAACCACAGCTAGATTCATGATCTATAATGAAAATCACAGACAGTATAATCCACTTACATACATAATATTTAGGATTCAAAGACATAACTATAATATAAATAAGAAATAAAAATAATTTATTATGAAATAATATTTTCATATGTAAGTATTCAATGTATTATAAGATGAATATGGCCCTACAAATTTCTACAATATCTTTTAATTTATGGTACTGTTATTCTTATAAACTACTATTCCAAGCAAAATAACAGAGGCCTTCATGAGAGAAAGTGAAAAATCATCCTGGAAGAATTAATGGCACATTATGGAGATTGGTAGCCCAGAGTGAGGCCTGGCACATATTGATATTTGCAGGACTTGGAGCTTGAGAATATGTTTCTGCCTCTACCGTTAATGAAAGGCAGTCTGCTTTGAGGGAGATTCCAACAGTGACTATAACATTTTCAATAATGTAGAAAACCCCACAGCAGACAGTAAAAATTTTTTATGGGTAACTAACACAGTGGGGTTATGATAAAAGATTGTCAGATCCCTACATGGGAGAAAAAAACAGTTTATAACAAAATGCCCACGATGAAAATAAGAATTGACAAAATTACTTCAAATAATGAGAGATATTCAAACAACAAACAACAGCCAAATGCTTTAATGGATATATTAGAGAGATTCAGGAATACACAACCACCATAAAACAGGAAAAGAACATGATAGTAAAGAAACTACTAGAGCACCATAAAACATAGAGTAAAAAAAAGATTGCAAAAATCAATAGACATTCTGGGAGATTAAAAAATATAAAAAATGATCACATATAGGAGAACAAAATATAAAACAAACACATGAGTGTATATGAACACAAGTCAGTCCTACAGAAAACACATGAAATCATCAGCATGGTCCAGTATTGAAGTACAACATCAGTCTTCATTTTGCAATAACACTTGCATTATACTCTCTTCACAATTTTGAGAAACAAATAGAATATATAAAATATGACTTGTGTCAAAAAACATCTATAACATTTACAGCCCCAAAATAAATAGAAAGTTTTAAAAGATTCTAAATATGAGGTGGGTAGACAAAACAGCAACATGAAAGGAAATGCATAAAATAAATTGTCATAATTAATTGAACAAATTTTTATTGGCACCAGAATTCTCATAACCCCTGTTTGATTATGAAATACTATCAGTCAAATCTTCTATATGTTAAAACTCTTCTCTGAATCTTCTTGTCAACATCTTCCTTGGCATTAAAACTTACTATTCCTTGAGATTAAGTAAAGACATATTTTTTGTCTAAAGAGGAGATATGTCCTCCTTTTACTTTCTTACCACTTTATTGAGACCATCCCTTTATGCTCCTTAATATCCTAAGTTTTGAAGCTCATTTCTTGAAACAACTACTCAGATCACTCCTTTTGGCAGTCATCTACAGTTCTTTATGTCATCCACATCATACCTTAATAGAGAAAATGTCCTAGCTATTTGTCTCTCTTTCCAATAATCATATCATAATTCTTGATGACCTCAATATCCATGTGGATAACTCAGACTACTTGCTACTGGCTTCTCGGTTATTTTAACACTTCTCTCCAGGGGGATTATGCTCTGAACACTAACTCTACCACACATGCCTGTGATCATATTCTAGACATCATCGTTTTGATAGTTGTAACTAGAAATATCTTCATAATTTGTCAGGCCTAGTGAAAAATGGAAATTCAGTACTGCTTGCTCTAACATTGGGAAGAATTTCAAGGTGGTGACAATAGAGCACTGGAAATCCCAGGCTATGTGTGGCTGTACTGGACTCATGCTCATAAACCCAGTACTGGCTTTTATATAAAGTCAGTGTCAAATTTCCCCTTCTTTAACCCCTACCCCACCTTTTTTCTCCCCTGCTTACTTTCTCTATTTTCCTGGTTCCAAGAATTATCTGATCTCACAAGTGTCTGTAATCCTTTCGCTACTGGCTTTTCACTCTCTCTCATGTACTTTATGTCTGTACTTGTGTTCTTAACAAATGTTATTCCATAATCCTTGTGTACATATATATATATATATATATATATATATATATATATATATATATATATATATATATAAATTTTTTTTTTTTTTCTAAATGCCCTGGTCTCTTTCTCCATCAGTCATACGCACATGAAGAAGACAAAACTCCTAGTAAATCTAATGCTGACTACTTTACATTTGTACCCAAGCATCTAGATATGGCTGAAGAAAAATTGCAAAGCCATCCTGACTGGCTTTAGTTTAAAATTAATGGCCACCATTGGGCTCTTAGTACTATCTTAAAATTTTGCTATATTTTCCTGGTCATTTCATTCTAATAGGCTGCAATTCAAATTTCCTTATAGGAGTCCCACATGCAATGTGTCTAATTTTCAGTCTCAGTCGATGGCCTTGCTTACTATTACACAGAGGAAATAAAGCAATAAGGAAAGAAATCCCTTTGGTCCCAATGCTATAACTACCAAGGTACCTGCATTTTTGTCCACATATTCTGCCTTTCCTCTTGTTGAGATAAATGAGCTATCTATGCCACTCTTTGAAACCAATTCTCCACTATTAGCTACCCAAAGACATTGCTTGAGCAATTACTTTCTCTCTTGCAGTGTTATGTTTTTACCTCTCTAGCAAATCTACCCTCTCAGCATACCAACAAGTAATATTGACCATCTTAAAGCAAATAAACCAGAAGCAAACAACAACAAAAAATTCAAACAATCTATTAAAATTCCTATTTCTCATTCTGTCCCATTTATATATTTTCTCACTTCTAAGTATTGGAGTGAACTTTTTTCTTTTCTCTCTCTTTCTTTCTCTCTCTTTTCATAAGCAAACTTGTCTGGTCTTTTGGCCTGTATATTTTCCAAAATAAGTAACTCCAGCCTGCATCCTACTGTAAAAATCTTGTCTTATATATGGAATGGATAATCAACATTTCCCCTTGGATTTCTAATAGGAGTTCCAAAATAAAATTTTTAAAATTGTGCTTCTAACCTCTTCCAAAATCCTGCAATCCTATTTTCACTATAGTTTTCTATATCTTGTTGGAGAAGTCTATTCTGCAATTTTGTCAGGTGAAGAATCTTATAGTCATTTTGAATTATTTCTGTCTTCACACCATCTAATCCAACACCAAATCTTGTTGGGTTTGTACACCACATATCCAGAATCTGGCTATAGCTCACCTACTTCCCTGATAGCACTTTGGTCCAATTAAAACATCCTCTATCATCTGGAATTTTCTAGCAGTCTCCTAATTGGTTACTTCTGTTCTTGAGCTCTTACAGTATATTTTCACCAAGAAAAAGTGCTTCTCTGAAAATATATTTTGTGTCACATTTTTCCTCTGCTCAAAATTAAGCATGGATTTTACATCTCAGGAAGAGTAAAAGCCTATGTACTCATAACGGTCTGCAAATTGCTGTGTGTCTGGACAATCTAATACCTCATCAACCTTCTCTCTGGCTTACTGTTCAGCAACTCTGTCTTATTGCTCTTTCTCTAACACATCAACTATGCAGCTACCTTAAGGCCTCCGACCCCTGCTGTTTTTCATACATGAAATATTCTTTGCTCAGATACCCAAGTGCCTCACTGACTTACTTCTCCCATTCTTTAGGTCTCTGCTTAAATGTGACTTACCAGTGTCATACACATATCTAGCCTCAAGAATGAGTGGGGAAAAGGGTAAAAGCAATAATATTGAGACGATAGAGTAAATTTATTCTTGTACCTCTGTACGCTTGCCATGTTGAACCTGGTACAAAATAGAATGTACTCATCATATGGTCCAAAGTAATAATCTGAAAGAACTAAATTATGTGTAGTGGTCCAGTCCCAAAAGGCTGAGTGAGATTTTTGGAGCCATCTTGGACCATTACTCTAGGCTGGGCGTATCTTTTCAAAATTCGTATGTTGAAATCCTAAACCCCAGTGTGACAGTAGGTGAGTATATCACGAGGGTGGACCCCCATAACTGGGATTAGCGCCCTTGTAAGGAGACCCAGAGGGTCTTCCCCTGTCGCGGGAGAGCAGTGCGTGGACAGCCGCTTCCGCCGCAGCCGGCCTGCCCCGCCCGGGCCTCGCCGCCAGCACCGGACTCAGACGCCCTGGCCTCTAGGAAGGTAAGCAATAAACTTTTGTTGTTTTTAAGACACTTAGTTTATGGCAGTTTTGTCATAATAGCCTGAAATGGATTAAGATAAGCAGGTATCAATAATTGCTCCAGACAGCTGTGATCTTTGAATGAGGGTCACGCGGTGCTGATGGCGAATCTTCAGGAACCTTCAGAATCTTCAGGAACCTATTGACTGAGAAATGTGGGGTGAAAGGGATGTCTCTTATACAATCTAATGTTATTAGTGTAAATGTTTTTGCTTTCTACTATGTCGTCTAAAAGAAGTGCTTTTAAATTAGGTGTTTTATAAACGAGAGGAGAAATATTAAATTTCTCTGTATCCATTTCTATTATTCTGTGGTCACCACTTGTGCAGATTAGTGTGGCATCTCCAATATGGCCGTGGTGGATGACTATGGGATCGTCTGAAATTGATTTAATTTGCATAAAACATAACCATTGGCTACTGACCTCTCACTAGTTAAACCACACACACAGTTAACCTGGTTTTTATTGCAACAATCAGTTTGTCTTTCACTATAACTTTGTAATTATCAGTTTCTTGGGGAGAAAATTCTAGTTTTACTATAGAAATTAGCTGTGCACAAGTCAGGAAATGATTATCTGTCTAGGTAGCTATCGTCTCTGACAGAAATAGCCCACATTCAAATGTTCTATTGGTTCGAGTTTCTCCTTTATACTTCAGAATAGAGATAGCAATACTGCGCTGCACCTGTGGGAAAGAGATCATGTGGTAGAAACACAAGTCTGTCTCTTAGTGTTATACTAATGTGCCCCTGGCCTGCCTCTACTCATTCACCAGCAATCTGAAATAGGTAGAGGGAAATCATTGTTTTCTTTTCTTTTCTTCTTTCTTTCTTTCTTTCTTCCTTCCTTCCTTCCTTCCTTCCTTCCTTCCTTCCTTCCTTCCTTCCTTCCTTCCTTCCTTCCTTCCTTCCTTCCTTCCTTCCTTCCTTCCTTCCTTTCTTTCTTTCTTTCTTTCTTTCTTTTTCTTTCTTTCTTTCTTTTTTTTTCTTTCTTTCCTCTCTCTCTCTCTTTCTTTCTTTTCTTTCTTTTTTTTTTTTTAGAGAGAGAGAGGATCTCACTCTGTTGCCCAGGCTATAGTGCCTGATCTTATAGCTCACTGTAGCCTCAAACGCCTGGCTCAAATTATCCTCCTGCCTCAGCTTGTCCAGTATCTCAGACTAGTTGCTTGCCACCAAACCCAGCTAATTTGTAAATTTTTTTTAGAGGCAAGGCTTCATTATGTTTCTCAGGCTGTCTCGAACACTGGGCCCCAGTGAGCCTCCAGTCCTGTCTTCCCAGAGTGCTGGGATTATAGGCATGACTCACTGTACTCGGCCTTATTGTTGCTTTTTTATTCAGTTTTAGTCTTTTAGGATTGATAATAGGAAGTTTTAAAAATACTCTCATTTTAGAACCCCTATTTAGAATGAGGCACAGTTAATTAATGCCTTGTTAATATTTTAATTTCTACTAGACATTTTTACTAGTATTTATTAGCACAATACTAACTTTTAAATTTTTTTTTTCTATTTCAGCATATTATGGGGGTACAAATGTCTAGGTTACGTATATTGCCCTTACCCCTGCCCCCGTCAGAGCTTCAAGGGTGTCCATCCCCCAGACGCTGCGCATCGCACTCATTATGTATTTTATAATTGTCAAAAAGACCTACATAAAATTGTATTTCATGTCATGTTTTCTTTGTCAATCATAGAACCTCTTTAGGGCAATTTCAATAGAGTTTTGTGCTCCATTTATCATTCTGACTGAGAAAAGACCAACTGGCCCTTTACTGTCTCAGTCAGCTTTGGTATTTATTGATCAATCTATTTATAACTGTAATATCATCAATTTTTCAAGTTAAGACACAGTTCCAAAATGGCAAGTTTAGGCCTTTCAATAATTACTTAAGTCCTTTCTGCTGAGCTTTGCCTCCGTCGGCGCTTTGCCTGTGTGCATTCCCGGGCTGAATCCCTGCGGCCTGAGCGTCTTCTGACAGTTTTTGAGGCAATCAGTTGCACGTGCTCTCTCATGATATTCTTTTTACCTTTGTGACAACTCAAATTATTTGAGAGGTGTGTGCGTGTGTTGCACAGTTTTGTCTTCCAGGCAAACCTAGCAACTTAAGAAAATTTTAATCTTATAAAATATTTCCCAGGTCATTATTTGCCATAGTCGTTTAAAGTATTTTTTCTATTCAACACTATTCAGGGACGGAACGTTCCAGTTTTTTTTTTACGAGAATTCTTCTGGCTATTTATTCATTGACAAAGCTGAAACTACAGTATAAGCAATACTGGGACTTAACGGACAGACAGTTCTCTCTCGAAAATACAGATAGATGATTTTATCAAGAAGAGCTGATCCTCAGATATTAGACATGTAATCTGAGTGGACGTAATTTTAAATGTGGAACTTCTGTCACACAAAATGTCCTCTTTTAAAAACTTTGACAGTTGCTACTATGGTCGAACTTTTATCCAATTTTCCTTATTTTTAAATAAATAAAAGCAAAGATAGCATGAAATTAGTTTCCACAGTATGAAATTATTTACAGCAGCAGTCGACCAAGTTCTCAGATGAAGGCATCGACATGTGTGTATCTGAAAGAATGGGGATTCGTGCAGCTTGGCTCGGTGGCAGCCAGAGGTCGGCAGCTGGTTACTACGCACACCTAATTTACTGGAGCGGTGAATACTGCAAGTGAAGAGATCAATTCACCAAAGGTCTATGGTTCAATAGGTTTAGCACTTCATGTTGAAAATAAAATGTGGAATAAATTAGGGAAAAGCCCTTCCCATACCACCTTAAAAAATAAAAGAACCCCGACGGTGCAAAAGACACTAAATGAAGTGTCTTTGATATAATTATGTGGATGATAATAAACCCAGTCTTGATATGCTTTATAAAACTCTTGTAATAATATTAATGGTATCCAATCATATAACAATCTCTGGAAAAATGGCAAATCTATTTTTAATATTGGATTGCCCCTCTTTAAAAGTAAATAAATTAATAGCATTTCCTACTGCAGGACATTACAGAAAATTAAATTAATGACTTTTCAGAGCATGTAGAAAAGACAAAAAACAATTTGTGAAGGAAACAAAATTTTATATTAAGATTTAGGTTCAGGAATTTATGTTAAATTGGGACACTTAGCTAATAGTTTAGAATACAGGTCTGGTAATCTAAGAATTATCGTCTTTCACTGTATAAGCAACATGTGTGTATAAATAAAATGCAATCTAGCCTCCAATCTTAAAATAATTGTTCAAAATCTTGCTTATAACAGTATACATTTATCTGTTTTTCATATACATCACTATTAGAAACTTAATCAGTGCAGGATCACTGGTTGAGTATCATCCACAATTAATGATATTCAGATACACCATTTTTCTTCATGCTTAATAGCACATGCCCTTTATTTATTGTTGAAAATCAAGTTTATTGAAGTAAGTTTTACATTTAATAAAATCCACTACTTTTTAAGAACAGAGTTTAACAGGTTATGACAAATGAATACAGTTGTTTGTCTACCACCAAAACACGAGATGTAGAACATGCCTGCTTGTCAGCTCAAAAGCTTCCCTTGTGCCTCTTTGCATTCCATTCTCCTCCCCAAAACCCATCACTTGACAATGGCCGTACCGTTTATGGGTCCCCTAGATTATCCTTAGATTCAATGCCATGTACGCACAATCATGCAGTAGCCTTTTGTGTCCAGCTCATTTGCATAGCATAATGCTTTTTTTTTTTTTATTTCAGCTCATCATGGGGGTACAAAAGCTCAGGTTATATACATTGTCCATGTCCCGCCCATCCGACTGAGTCAGAGCCTCAAGCGTGTCCATTCTCCAGACAGTGCACCTGGCACTCACCATGTAGTCATACTTCCATCCCCTCCCCCCACCCCCCACCTTCCCGAGTCAGCACCTTCAAGCAGGACCATTCCCCAGACGGTGCGCAACGCACTCATCATGTAGGCATACCCCCATCCCCTCCCCCCACCCCGTCTCAATCTGTTATAAACAAAAGTCATTCTATAACAAAGACACCTGTACCCGAATGTTTATAGCAGCACAATTCACAATTGCAAGGATGTGGAAACAACCCAAGTGCCCATCAATCCACGAATGGATTAGTAAACTGTGGTATATGTATACCATGGAGTATTACTCAGCTATAAGAAATAACGGTGATACGACATCTTTTTGGTTCTTCAGGAGAGAGTTGGAACCCACTATATTAAGTGAAGTATCCAAAGAATGGAAAAACAAGCATAATGCTTTTGAGATTAACTCATGTTGCATGTATCAGATTTTTTTTTATTTTCCAGAAGAATTATATGATCACCTCTAAAGATGCAAACATATTTATAAATTCTGATATAATTTCAGCCATTTCTATTTTTTCTCCTTTTAAAAAATCTTACATATGCTTTTATGGTTATGCTTGGGGGTCAATGTAGGTTTGAGAGAGAAACAAGAAGTGTGTGTTTCTTAAGTATTAGTAATTGTTTTTTTAGCTACCTTCAAGAAAATATATAAAACTTTGCTCTTATTTTCAACTGCTTATTTTGTTCAACATAGAACTGACTGTATGGGCATCCTATATAATTTTCAAAATGTCATACACATTTTTTCAGTTGGAGATCAACATAATTTTTTAAAATATTAAGGGCTTAATGACTTTTTCAAAATGTTTTAGAGACAGTCTCATTATAATCTACTATCAAACTGTTCAACTACTTTCCAGGTGAAGATATCCTTTATTATTTAATATTTTTTTATATTTTTGTGTGCTTATTTTGAAACTTCAATTTATTATACTAAATTTCAAAATTTCTAAGGTACAAACTTTGTTAATAAAAATCATTTTTTAAAAACAAGTAAAATACAGCACTCATAGAAAAACTTGTTCTTAGCATAAATATAGTATTGCTTGATCTTTACTGGACATCCTAGAACTTTATTGGGTATTGGACTGAGGTGGGTGGTGGGGGGGAGGGGACGGGTGTATACCTACATGATGAATGTGATGCACACTGTCTGGGAAATGGACATGTTTGAAGCTCTGACTCGGGGGGGTGAGGGGACGGGCAATATATATAACCTGAACTTATATATATATATATAAAAAAGAGACCCGGAGAAGTCAAGACAGGAACAAATCAATGCAACTGCTGAGAATTTTTTTTTAAGTGTCACAATAAATTTGTTTTATGTTTACATGTGTCTGTTTGTGATTTTTGTTTGTTTTAATGCTAAGTATTCTTTGTTGCTAGATATAATCACTAACAAATATGCACATTCAATAATAAATATGAGGGTATCCTCAGAATTGCAGTATTTTTGGTGCTTAGACACTGATCTTCCTTACCTTCGTTTCCTGAAAGCTCCCAGAAGCATTGTGTTGATGAATCAACCTATCCAGCCTCCCTTCCTTCCTCTCTCCCTCCCTCCCTCTCTCTCCCTCTCTCTTTCTTTCTTTCTTTCTTTCTTTCTTTCTTTCTTTCTTTCTTTCTTTCTTTCTTTCTTTCTTTCTTTCTTTCTTTCTTTCTTTCTTTCTTTCTTTCTTTCTTTCTTTTTTTCTTTCTTTCTTCTTTCTCCCTTCCCTTCCCTTCCCTTCCCTTCTCTTCCTTTCCCTTCCCTTCTCTCTTAGCCCCCCCCCCCAATTTTTTCCTCTTTTATTTTTTCTTTGTTTGTGATATCCCTGCATGCCATCTTTGAAATCATAGTATCTTTGTTTTTGTCTTGTCTTTTGATCTTTCTCTGTATTTTATACTGGTTTCATTTTTACTACTTTTGTCAGTAAAACCCTTAGCCTCATCCCCCTTCCGTTATCCTCTCTTTTATTTTTAGATCACATCTACCATGATGGATTCATATATTACTTCTGCATTTATGACTTCCCAATATAAATCTCCAGTCCTGAACTTTTATTTAATATTCTGATTTTAAACTTCATGCAGAATGTCTCCATTTAGATATTTTAGCTTCAAATTGAGCATGTATAAAATCAACTCTGTTTGCCATGAATCCCAATCTTCTCTGGGTTTCCCAATTTCTTCTTTTGATACTCTTGTCTCTTAATTACAGAGTTTTAAAATAATGTAGCATTTTTTTTTATTTTCCCTTTATCTTGTATCACTAGGTCCAGTTGATTTTTTTCTCCAAGTTATTATTGTACTTACATCTATCTTCTTCTTAGTATAGTCACTGTATTCACCCAGCTCAGGGCAATGTCACCCAGGTTTGAACTGTTGTAATAGACTCTTGTGCTTTTTCAACACTGCTTCAACCTATTCTGCACATTTTAGGTACATTAATCTTCTAAAATATCACTTTACTTGTTCCATGCTCATGCCCACAAATTTTAAATGCTTATATTAAATGTTAAAGTTCAAACTAAGGCAATTTACTAGTAGAAGCTGGAAGTTGGCTGGCTGTAAATAACAAAGAACTCAACTTTATTAAATCAGGTTTAGTAGCTGAATAATGAGTAATGGTAGTAGATTTTGCTGTATGTGAACATGTGGGCAGGTGAAGAAAGCAAGTAATAAATTCGTCAATACCAACTGTTATTTTTTCCAAGGTCCTACAGATCAGACCAAATGCAAGTTTTAGCTTTGGCCCATGGGACCAGGTTTTTAAATACAATAAGAGAGGTGAGGTCATCAAGTCAAGGATGATACTGAAGAAACAGAGAATATGGGGACTTAGTTAAATTATGTCAAGAAGCGATTATTTCTGTATGTTTCAAAAGTGAATTTTACTGATTCAGACATTCTCTTAAATGTGACAATTTACAGAAGCAACATGGAACCCCCTTATAAGTCTCCATTTATGGACCTCTGTTTGGTCTTAATGGGTAGTCCATCAGATTAAATACCAAAGATTCAGAATATGTATCTGTTTAATTCATAGAGTTCTACAAAGTGATTTTCTGTGGCAATGCCAACACTTAATTGAGAATTCATTTATTTCATAGGTCAAATTTCAAAGCCATTGGTGTTGAAATTATTCATATTACTGAATGCCCATGTTTTATATTAGACCAGGTATAAAATTTATTTTCCAAATTTTTTTTCTACAAAAATAATTTTCATTTTCCTTCCAGTACTTAGGACATTGCCTTTTAAATATCAAAAACTTACTTAAAGATATCTGAATATTTAAATTAAGTAATTCTAAAATTAAAAGTGTTTTATGAACCGTCCTCATGTTATATCTAAAACAATGTCTATTTCAACAAAATTATTCACTCTAAGTTAATCATTCTTTCTATAGCCAAGCATTTCCTAACTCAGAATCCCTCCATGTATAATGCCTTTCTCTGTTTGCTATTGAGTTATAGGTTATTGTGTTTGAAGTTCATCTATGTAATAAAGCTTTAGCCTATGATGCTATTTCAATGGACTCTTCGGAAATGCAACAGAATATTTTATCTTTAATTCTCATGTAGGTTTTACAACTACAACTATTTTTTTATTGTTGTATTTTTTGGAGTTTTTTTTTTTTTCTTAACCTAAAAGCCTAGTTGGAGATTTTTCAAAACAGAAATACCATATATTTCTTCGTCCCTTGGATAATATTCATTGTAATTTGCAGAGAGTCGTTAAGAAAAAGGTTGATATATTCATGGTTGATAGATTAATCCAAGTTCTAAGTATGTTATAGATCAATTCCTGTTTTCGTGAAAGGTTATTCACATCTAGAAATAAGGAAAATATGAGCCCTACATAATGCAGTAAGACAGCCATAGGGTATAATGGCAATTGCATTAGAATACAAGTCAAGATACTTAATTGCAAACTTTAGTTCTACCCATAAACTATGATAATTCACTACTTTCTCATGATTATCTTAGCCAAAAACTCAAAGATTATTTAATTATATAGTATTTTATTATTCTGTGATTGGATTATCCTACAGCTCTTTTATCTCTCAAGCTTCTTGGTTTTTAAAATTATCTATCTAATACTTAAGTTGTAAAATGTCACGCTTTTCTCATTTCATCAATTGAATTAAACTTTTTATTCATATTTAAATGAAGAATATTTCTTAATCATCTCAATTTATATATACTTGTTATATGTGTGCCGTGCACGTTCATTTTCTCACTCATTATAATTGCTTAACATATCAGTATTTACTATGTTCTAATATTATTAGTCATTTTATTATCTCATTAACCTTAGATAATTATCTTGGTCATTTGAATGTTTGATAATGCTTTTGATTGAGAAAGTGATGATTAGGAAATTAATAAATAAAATATGAGTTATTCTAGTATTTCTTTAAATCAACATCCATAGGGAGGTTGAAGTAAAAATAAATGTTATTAGTTTTAATATGAATGAAGTTCATTTCAAAAGCTTTGAGCTGCAGATCCTATCTTAAAAATCTTAGACATTGTTCCAAAACAGAAAGACAGAGCTATATCTTCAAATAAATTACACTTTAAATGCAAGCTAAAAGAAAACAAGCAATCAGTGTAGCGAAGGATAGCCGTAATTTACTCCACATGGTCTTATGCAGATAAGGTATTATGTACTGACAATCAAAGGTCTCCTATTTTCCAAAGCTCAAGTAAAGAATCATTACCTGTTCATTACTCTCTAGGATTCTAATCAGAATTTATACAAGCACAAACATTTTTAATAAAAGCAAAAGCAGGTAAATGTCCGGTCACATTCTCTACCTAAGAAATCACATTTTCCCAAGTTGAACATTTTTTTTCTTTCGCACATTTCTGTGTCATTATAACACTCTTGTGTTACTGCTCTTTTTTCATTTAATGACTACTTCCAATTTTAGCATTACCATGATTTAATTATTGTGTAATTTAGCTTTACATATTATTAATTAAGATGGTAAATAAAGAAGCAGCTGTGGCAGAACAATTGTAAAAAATGCTTAAACTTAGCATCCTAATTCATTAAAAACTTATAAAGGAGAGTGTAGGAAACTAAAAGGTAACAATTTTCTATATCAGATTTTATATGTAGTTTAAATGCATATGTAGTATTATATAAATATGACTAATAAAAGCAATAGTACAAGAAAGTAAAAATACTGCTTTTAAAACCACATATTCAACTTTCAAAGGATTAGTTTTCCTAATTAAGGAAAAAAATCTGACCTAAAATCATACTTCAAAAAACAATAAAAACTAATCAAAAAGGAAAAAAAAAAAGGATATAACCATAGGGTTAGAAAATTTAAAAAAATCAAACAAGGATAGAGGATGTCTTACAGGATTTCTTTTTTTTTCATTTTAGAAATAATCAATGACATTTTGGGAAAAAAGGGAAGGAAAGGGTAGAACACAGAGAGATCCCAAATCAGGTGTCCTGGACTTCTTAAAATTAGAAATATAGGTGAGACAGGTGTCATAGGGTAAAATTTGAGTGATTTTAATAAAAGGAACTTATGCATGATGAGAATTTTCAATGGAAAATTTGCGAAATTGCAACGCTTGAAACTGGGCACTACGTTTATTTTATAAACAGCCCCTTCTTTTCCTCCACCGCAAAGTGCTCTCTGTACTCCCGCCCACACTGCCGCATATTCCTCTGACTGTAAGAACACTCCTTAAGAAAGAAAATTATAGAAAAAGAAAAACAAAAGTCAAAAAAAAAAAAAAAAAGCAAACAAGAAAACTCCAGTATTTATTACCGGGACTTGTTTTCCAAATGTAAAATGAAGAATTTTGAGAACTCAAGCATCACCAGGAGTTTAAAATACTTGAAAACAGCAGCTGTCATGATGACTTCTGCAGCAATGCTAGCAAGCAACTACTTTAATATCAGAATCCAAACTCCTCAGTTCCCCTAGGCAGACGAAACCATCCATGGGTGCCCTCCCATCTGTTCCAGGAGGTCCCTATGTTTGTGATTTCTTAGATGGGTGCACACCATCCAACTATGACACAAACTCACAAATCAGCTGTCAGATAGCTGGGAAGGCAAAGGCATAGGAAAATAATTTCAACTTTGAAAATACTCTTGCTCATAAAAATGTCATATTTAAGCCTTTTATTGCTAAATACTATAGTTTATTGTTTGCCTTATATAAATTCCTTTAAATAGCAGGTTGTATGCTATGATTATTGTAGTCTATATTTAGTATATATTTAGGGAAAGTCTTTGATTATTTTGGCCCAAAACTAACCTGAGGTTTATTAAATTTCATCAGGCTGCACTAAATAAGACCACAGCTAGAAATAGAATACATTTCTTTCCTTTATATCTAATTAGAAATCTCAGTTTTCAAGCGATATTAGTGTTTTCTTATTTACCAAGGACAAATAAATAATTCTGGTAAAAAAATAATATAGACTTACAATAAAATCTGGAATCACAGAGATGAAACTTGGCTTCATTTGAGAACAGCTTTAAGAAAGAGAATGCCTAAAATAATAGATCAACGATGCTGTTATTCTGTCTTTGAAGATTCTTAAAAACTCTACCTATCCTTAAAGGTCCAGATAAATATATCTTTTCTCTATAACATTTCATTAATTATGCCTAGCAATGTTAACTTCTCCATTTATTATTATTATCAATGTTACCCCCACACAATCATTCATTTTCTGCTTTTATTTAACTACATGCTATCTTGCATAACTGTATTTGAGTGGGATTTTTATCTTTCCAATTGCATTGCATAATCTGTTCATAAAAAAGATTATTTTTCAGATCTTAAACTTAAATATTTTGTATCACACAATCATACCCATCCTTAAAAGTCCAGATAAATATATTTTTACTCTTTAACATTTCATTAATTATCTCTAAGCAATGCAAACTTCTCCACTTACCATTATTATCAATATTACCCCCTGTAATAGTTTATTTTCTGTAGAAAACTGATTTTATTTAATTATATACTGTATTGCACAACTTTATTTGAGTGAATTTTTATGTTTCCAAAACATTGCATAATCTGGTCATAAAACACTTTTGTTCAGTCATTAAACATAAATATTTTGTATCATACACTCATAGGTTTCAACTATAGCTTGCATACTTTCTATATCACTTTCCATTATCCTCTCTTGGCTTTAGTTTTCTCACTTGCAACTACTATAGTTAATACTATATACCTCAAAGTACAATGAATATTGAATCAAAGAATATAAAGCACTCATTGCAGTGTTTTATTTTTATTTATTTATTTATTTATTTATTTATTTATTTATTGAGACAGCGTCTCAAAGCCCGTTGCCGGGGCTAGTGTGCCATGGCGTCAGCCTAGCTCACAGCAACCTCAAACTCCTGGGCTCAAGCGATCCTCCTGCCTCAGCCTCCCGACTAGCTGGGACTGCAGGCATGTGCCACCATGCCCAGCTAATTTTTTCTATATATTTTTAGTTGTCCAGCTAATTTCTTTCTATTTTTAGTAGAGATGGGTCTTACTCTTGCTCAGGCTGGTCTTGAACTCATGAGCTCAAACGATCCTCCCATCTCGGCCTCCCAGAGTGCTAGGATTGCAGGCTTGAGCCACTGCTACCGGCCCACATTGCAGTGTTTTAAACCCAATAAATAGCTACTCAATTAAAATAGGTATTACTGTGTGGCTGATATCAAGCAACACTTGGCCTGAGACCCTATTCAGCGCTTGTCACAATAATCTAAAGTGGTGTCAACAACCCTTATTTCCTGTGATTGCGACACAGCACTGAGAGATACCCAGTTGCTCTTGCCGGTTCCACCATATGTAACACCACAGATGATGCAGTGGCCAAAGTGAGCTGTCAGAGCTTCCCGCCCCTCCCCATGGGACATGGATTTTATTTATACAGGCCTCTGTGCTCAGAATGTCTCTGACACACTGTCTTCCCCTGTCAGGACTTTGGCAGATGTCTATTCTGCTGTATTTCCCCAGCTGATAGTTTTTCTTGCTCACCCTTTCTAAATACATCATGTTGGAGAGGAAAAGGTAAGCATGTAAGAAAGAAAAAATATGTTTCTCTATATCATTCCTGTCATGTCAGTTTGTACCAGAAAACACACACACACACACACACACACACACACACACGTGTGTATACACTTTCTCTCTCCCTTTTTTTTGCATAGTTCAGTTGTTTGGTTCTCTAAGACTAGAGTATCTTCCTGGTGACCCTTCTTCCACAGTTCCTGTTTTCATCCAAGCCCCACTAACATTGTTGCCTCCTCTTGCCCCCAGAACACAAATCATTTGCATTTGTATATACTAATAGCAGTCAAGCTGAGAGTCACATCAAGGACATAATGCCATTCACAATAACTAGAAAGAAAATAAAATACCAAGGAATATACTTAACAAAGGAGGGGAAATATCTCTAAAAGTTCAACTATAAATCACTGATAAAAGAAATTGTAGATGATATAAACAAGCAGAAAACATATCGCTTGCTCATGGATTGGCAGAATCAACATCATTAAAATGTGTACACAGCCCAAAGCAATTTAGAGATGCAACACAAATGTTACATTGAGTAACATTATTTTCATGTAACATATATACTGCATTGTATGTAAAGGCATACTCTTCTCTGGTCTCTGGGAAGTTTTCAGACCAGTAAAGAAAACAGCAAATAATGTATTCAAGATTCTCTTCTCTAAATCTTAAATAAGTATGAGTGAAATCCATACACCAAACACAAAGAATATACTATGTCATCATTCTCTTTTCCATGCCCTTGACTTGACAGTCTCTAACAATAATCCTGAATTAACTGGTGAATTTTCAATATATGTGTTCAATTACCTTTATCTATATTTAACACTAGCCTGTTGATATCATTCACTTTAAAGAGTCTTAGCCTGGAGAATATTTACCACTATATCATGGATTTCCATATTGAGTTTTTATACTTTTTTACTATACGCAATAAATTAGGTGATTGTTTTATTCACACATGACTGTGTTACAATTCAAAGACCTTGGCAGCACTTTAGAGTTACAATGAAATCATCATGAGGACCTGATATTCATTCCTTATTTCTCTAAACTGTCACTAAACCATGCCAAGTAGAGGGGAACATACACATAAATGCATATATTAAATATAAACTTATTTCAGATTAACTCTTTGGTGTGTGGAAAAAATGGTTAACTAGAATTTAAGACTGAGAGTTTAAAAGAACAAATCCACAGCTAACATCATACTAAATGGGGAGAAGCTGAAAGTTTTTCATCTAAGAACTGGAACAAGACAAGGATGCCCACTCTCAGCACTCTTATTTAATACAGTACTAGGAATTCTAGACAGTGTAATTAGGCAAGAGAAAGAAATAAAGAGCACCCAAACTGGAAAGGAAGAAGTCAAATTGCATGTAGCCATATTCCATATATCATGAACTTATATATAGAGAGAAACCTAAAGACTCAACTAGAAACACTTAGAACTGGTAAATGAATTCAGTAAAAATGTAGGATACAAAATCAACATGTGGTCCAGGCACGGTGGCTCATGCCTGTAATCCTAGCACTCTGGGAGGCTGAGGTGGGTGGATTCCTCGAGGTCAGGAGTTTGAGACCAGCCTGAGCAAGAGCAAGACCCTGTCTCTACTAAAAATAGAAAGAAATTACATGGCCAACTAAAAATCTATATATAAAAAAAAAATTAGCAAGACATAGTGGCACACGCCTGTAGTCCCAGCTACACGGGAGGGTGAGGCAGGAGGATTGCTTAAGCCCAGGAGTCTGAGGTTGCTGTGAGCTAGGCTGACACCACGGCACTCATTCTAGCCTGGGCAACAAAGCGAGACTCTGTCTCAAAAAAAAGAAAAAAAAAAAAAGAAAAGAAAAGAAAAGAAAAGAAAAAAAAAATCAACATGTGAAAATCTGTGCCATTTCTATATGTAAACAACACAGTAGCTGAAAAAGATATCAGGAAAGTATTCCCATATATGATACCTAGAAAAAAATACTTAGGAATAAATTTAACTAAGAAGATGAAAGATCTCTACAGGAAAAACTGCAAAACACTGATGAAAGAAATTGCAGAGGACACAAACAAATAGAAAGAAATCTCATGTTCACAGATCAGAAGAATTAATGTTGTTAAAATGACCATACTACACAAAGGAATCTACAGATTCAATACAATCCCTATCAACATACCAGTGACCTTCTTTACAGGAACAGAAAAAAAAATTAAATTTGGGCAGAACCACAAAAGAGCCTGAATAGCCAAAGAAATACTGACCAAAAAAATCAAAAAACAAAGCAGAAAACAAAACAAAACAAAACAAAAATCTGGAGGCATCACACTACCTGACCTCAAAATATACTGTAAAGTACAGTAACCAAAACAGCATGACAGAGGCATAAAAATAGATACATAGACCAATGGAAGAAAATACAGAACCAATAAATTGATCCACATATCTATTGCCCACTGATTTTTACAAACACACCAAGAACATTCATGGGGGAAAGCACAGTCCCTTCAATAAATGTGCTGGGAAAACTGGACAACTATATGCAGAAGAATGAAACTAGGCCCCCACTTCTTCCTCTGTATAAAAATCGACTCAAAATTACCGAAGACCTAAATGGAAGGCCAGAATCTATAAAACTACTAAAAGAGAGCATGGGGAAACACTTCACAACATTAGTCTCAGAAAAGATTTTATTGAGAAGACCTCAAAAGCATAGACAACAAAAGCAAAAATAAATGGCATTATATCAAACTAAAAATCTGCACAACAAAGGAAACAATAGAGTAAAACTACAACTCATAGAATGGGAGAAAATATTTGCAAACAATCTGTCCACCAGGGGATTAATACCCAGAATACACAAGGAACTTCAATATCCCAACAGTAAAAAAGCAAACAATAAACTTAAAAATTGGGCAAATGATCTGAACAGACATTTCACAAAAGAAGAGATAAATCGCCAGTAAATACCTGAAACAATGCTCAACATCACTAATCATCAGGGCGATGCAAATTCAAACCTCAATGAGGTATCATCTCACCTCAGTTATGAAAAAGGAAAAAAATCAATGCTGGCAAATATGTGGAGAAAGGAGAGTGCTCATACATTTGGTGGAAAGGTGACGTAAAACAGCCTGTATGGAGATCAACATGGAGGTTCCTCAGAAAATTACCGTACGATCCAACTCTGTTGCCTGGGCTAGAGTGCTGTGGCATCAGCCTAGCTCACAGCAACCTCAGACTCCTGGGCTCAAGTGATCCTCCTGCTTCAGCCTCCCACGTAGCTGGGACTACAGGCATGTGCTACCATGACTGGCTAATTTTTCTATATACATATATTTAGTTGTCCAGATAATTTCTTTCTATTTTTAGTAGAGATGGGGGTGTTGCTCTTGCTCAGGCTGGTCTCGAACTCCTGACCGTGAGCGATCCTCCTGCCTCGGCCTCTGGAGTAGCTGGGACTACAGGTGCAAATCACCACACCCAGGCTAATCTTTTGTTCCTATTTTCAGTTGTCTGCCTAATTTTTTTCTATTTTTAGTAGAGACGGGGTCTCGCTCTTGCTCAGGCTGGTCTTGAACTACTGAACTCAAGCATTCCACCCACCTCAGCCTCCCAGAGTGCTAGGATTACAGGTGTGAGCCACTGCGCCCAGCTAAAATCAGTGTATTGAAAGGACATCTGCACCCCCATGTTTATTGCTGCACTATTTACAATAGGCAAGATATGGAACCAGGCTAGGTGTTCTATAACAGATGAATGGTTAAGGAAAATGTGATATACATATATATATAATATATATACATATATATATTATATATATATATGCACAATGGAATACTATTGAGCCATAAAAAATTATGAAATCCTGTCATTCATGGCAACATGGATGGAATTGGAATACATTATGTTAAATGAAATATGGCAGGAACAGAAAGTTAAACACCACGTGTTCTCCCTCATGTGGAAGCTAAAAAGGTTGATCTCATACAAAGAGAAAGTAAAACGAAAACAGGATACCACAGGCTGGTAGTGTAGGGGGTTGGGGGGATGGGGAGAGATTTGTTAAAGGATACAAAATTACAGCTAGATAGGAGGAATAAATTCCAGTGCCCTACACCACTGTAGAATGACTATAGTTAACCATAACATATTATATAGTTTCAAATAGCTAGGAGGATATTAAATGTTCCCAACATAAAGAAATGATAATTGAGATGATCAATATGATAATTATATTGGCCTGATCTATGTACGTTAATTATATGTATCAAAACATCACTGTGTACTTCATAAATATGTGCAATTATATGTTAACTTTTAAAAATCAGATTAATTTTTTTTTTTTTTTTTTTGAGGCAGAGTCGCACTCTGTTGCCCTGGTTAGGGTGCCGTGTCATCAGCCTAGCTCACAGCAGCCTCAAACTCCTGGGCTCAAGTAGTCCTCTTGCCTCAGCCTCCCGAGTAGCTGGGACTACAGGCATGCACCACCACGACCAGCTAAATTTTTCTATATATATTTTTAGTTGTCCGTGTAATTTCTTTCTATTTTTAGTAGAGACGGGATCTCGCTCTTGCTCAAGCTGGTCTCGAACTCCTGAGCTCAAACCATCCACCCGCCTCGGCCTCCCAGAGTGCTAGGATTGCAGGCATGAGCCACCACACCCAGCCAAAAAATCAAATTAATTTTTAAAAAGAAAACTGAGAAAATAAAAATATTTATAGGCAAACTTTTCAATGTTTTATTAATACTTTGTAAGTAGATGTACGCAGTAATAATTTTTGAAATATATTTTATGTTTTCTGAAAAAAACTGAATAACATGAGACACTTAGGTTACCATTTTTCAGTACCTCTTCCACAAAGATCTCTGGCAATGCTGGAAATTAAAAAGTTTGATAATTCTTTTACAATTGTTGTTTAAATGCAAAAATTAATAATGTTAATAATTTTTATAAAATCAGCAGGATAATTGCTTTAACTTTTATAAATTTTAGGAAGGGGGAAATGGAACTTTAAAATCAGCTATAAGAAATAACAGGGATATAGAATCTCTCATGTTCTCCTGGAAAGAGTTGGAACCCATTCTACTAAGTGAAGTATCCCAAGAATGGAAAAATAAGCACCACATGTACTCACCAGCAAAATGGTTTCCCTGATCATCACCTAAGTGCACATTTGGGAATAACACCAATTGGGTGTCGGGCAGATGTTGGGGGGTGGGGGGAAGGGATGGATGTATACCTACATGATGAGTGCGATGCGCACTGTCTGGGGAATGGACATGCTTGAAGCTCTGACTGAGGGGGGGGTGCGGTGGGGCATGGACAATATACATAACCTAAACTTTTGTACCCTCATAATAAGCTGAAATAAAAAAAAGTTAATGATCGGTTACACCTCATTCTTCCATACTAGAAAAATCATGAATTGCTTAGAGAGTTGAGTGATAGCAGCTAAAGTATATTTTGGTTTTCTATGCAGATATCCAGTTGCTCCAAATATCTCCCTGGGAGTTAAAATTTCCACAGATCATCCTCAGAAGTGTCAGCTCACTTTCATTCCTCCAATAAGTTGTACAAATTTACCTGCTGCAGTTGTTAGCACTATTTGGTGTATACCATTTTCAAACCTGTATTTGTGTTAGTGTTACAGTTTTTGAGCTCTGGATTCCTGCTATTTTCAAATTTTAGAAAAATATAACTAAATTTTATGTATGAGAATAAACATATATACTAAACCACTTATCTGATAGAAAATAATGAGTTAAATTATTAAATTTGTCAATTTAACTAAACCAATTAAGTAATTGCCAGTACCCCTAGAATAGCCATGGTTTAAAAGGTTACAGAAAACTTAAATTATTAGGAACCACCTAGTGACTGAAGGAAAAATAGTGTAACTTACAACTAATGTAAAGCTTTGGGTCATGCATGTAAATGCAAGGTACATAACTCTACATAAATCATACCTGGATTCACTGGGCTAAAGCAAATTTCAACACACCTCAGTTTGTTGAGTATTTTAATAAGGATTTTAAAAAATGAAACATTTGTATCTGGCACTATGTAAGATTGAGGGAACATAATATTGGAAATAAATGCCATTTCAAGTCAAATACATTTCCAAATAAAACTTGTGAATAAAACTCACTGTGCTGATTGGGTAAAAATGACTTTCTTGGTATCTTTGGAACATTGTCATTCATTGCTGGACTCGATTCCATTATTCTTGTGTTGCTTCTTAAATGTACAGACATCATTCTCTTTCATTCATATTGCTTTAGAAAATGGCCAAACGCTAGAATTTATGCAACTTCAAATTGTATTTTCCCATTTGTTTCTAATAATAAAAACCAATGAAAGAAAAGTATGACTATTTTTCTTTATCTGAAGATACTCTTGCCATTCACCATTTGGCAATAACTAATCTGTGAAATATGCCTTGGAAATTATAATTAGGTGAGCATGATATAACCAGGCTTAGGATTTTCTGGTGCCAGAAAATAATTTAAATACATATTTAAAAATGAATAACAAAGCTTATGAAATTCAATGGTAGTTATATCATTGGATTTTTTAAAAAAATTCCTACATTTTTATTACCTCTTTTAGATAATCCATTTTTAGTGCAGAAATAAAAATGAGATGTATGTGGGTATTATCACTCTTAATTATCTTGGTCACAAATGTTACGTCAGAGTATTCTGAAGAAGTAACAAGCAGATCATGTGCAAGAAGTACAAGGGACGTCCGGAAAGTATCCAGCCATTGTTAATATAACGAGATTGGTTACATGGCTGGATGACTAGAGACAGGTAACTTTCTTTAGGTTATTCTTCAAATAGTCAACACAAGGTATCCAGTCTTATTTAGACGTGTGAATCCTTTCAAGAAGAAGAATATCACTATAAGAGGGCTGAAACTATGCATGAAATATCTGAGGAATGATAATTACAACTAACGATCTCTTCATTGGAAAATACAGACATGCTGAAAAAAACCTTTCCATATAATGCATGATTCTTGGAAGATTTAGCCTTTCATTCACTTCATTGGAAAGAGAAAATATTACCTTGAGTCCTGCATCTATATGCTAATGAGAAACTTATATAAATGTGATCGTGATGGAGAACAGCATAATAATTGATGGGAATTAAATTTTGCCTCCACCTATTCACCCCTTGCCAGTATGACGATTACGCCTCTTATCCTTTGTAAAGTACACTTACTGTCCATTGGCAGTGTCATTAATGGACTAATTATACTTGGGTGGAAGTTCCAGGCTTAGAACAAAAGAATTTTAATTCTACTATGTGTGGTAATATAAAGAAGATAAAGTCCCTTCAAACTGGAAATTCTGAAACTTTCCATCTAAAATTGAAGAAAATGAATTGGTGAATCATTTTATATCATCTACTCTTATCATTTCAGCACAAAGATGAGGGTAATGTCAAAATCTACATTAATTATCTACAGTGTTTTAAAATTATTTTAGATGTTATTTTATTTGAATTTCCCTAATTATCCAAAATCTAGTTCAGGCCGGGCATGGTGACTCACACCTGTAATCCTAGCACTCTGGGAGGCCGAAGCGGGAGGATCACTCGAGGTCAGGAGTTCAAGACCAGCCTGAGCAAGAGCAAGACCCCCGTCTCTACTAAAATTAGAAAGAAATTAGCTGGACAACTAAAAATATATATAAAAAATTAGCCGGGTGTGGTGGCACATGCCTGTAATCCCAGCTACTCAGGAGTCTGAGGCAAGAGGATTGCTTGAGCCCTGGAGTTTGAGGTTGCTGTGAGCTAGGCTGACGCCACGGCACTCTAGCCCGGGCAACAGAGTGAAACTGTCTCAAAAAAAAAAAAATAAAAAAGACATAAAAACAAAATCTAGTTCAATTATCTGCTTATTCCAAATTATCTTTTGCCTATATTTTATATAAATTAATGACTTCATTAGACTAAGCTTGCTAAAGAAACAGCTAGTAAAGTACTGCAATGTCCCAGGCAGTATTACGCGTCTTACACGTCTGACAAAGATAAGAAAGGTTCTGCATCTGAGGGAGGTTACCTGGCCAAGGCGCCCTCAGCAGCTTCATCAGCTGTATTCCCTTGCTTGGGCCTCTGTCCCCAGTGTCTGATAAATCTGTCCCATACACTGCAGCTTTCATTTCACTGCCTGCCTGTATGATTTTATTATGTTTTAATATTTATTTTATTAGACTTTTTCTGAGTATCTTATCATAGTCATTCTTATGTGTAATTCCATTTGCAGACTCTCAGGATTCATTTTCCTAAAACTAAAGCCTATGTGCATCTACTAACATAGGGTAATGGCCAAACATATGCTATAATCAGGACTTAACCACTTTTATGCCTGAAATTATTATTACAATTTTGATGAAAATTATAGGAAGACACCAGAAAATAAGCAAAAATACAAGTTACCTTAATATAGTGAAGTTAACAAATTAAAACAATAATGGCAGTTAACATTTATGTAGTGCTTATACTCTATGAGACACTGCTCTAAGCATTTTTAATGATTAATATATTTAAACCAAAGTAACTATGAACATACACATTAGTAGTAGTAGCAGTGATTGTGATAGTAGTTGTAGCATTTGCATTTTACAGAGAATAAAATATTGATAAGGAATGCCATTAATCTGAGTAAATGGTAACATAGTTTAGTAGACACATGTGTTTTTTGTTTCTGTGGAGGTTCAAGTTCCCCTGTCCTAAATTCCACTGGAAACATACACACACTGTTTGGAGTGAGGATTCTATCGGGTGTTTATAAAAAATTTGTGTCTTTCTCAAAGTGTTAGAGAGGAGGTGACTATACTCCTGTGACTATTGCAAAAGGCTTTTGGGGATTTTCACTACTTGTCTGGTGGAAATGTACAAGTCATAATCAATTGGCATGATTGTCTATCACGAGTACACTTTGCGCTGGGAATATTCACATCTACATCCTCCCTAATGTGAAAAATTGTCCAAGTGGGTTCAGCATAGCCTAAAGCAAAGACTGCAGGCTGGTGCTATAGGTCATCTCCGAGCATCGTTGGGGTATGACATTTGCAAACCAGGAAAGACTTCAGACCTGCCTTATGTCCCTCCACAGACAAAACTGAAGTCCTGCCAGCCTATCACCACTGTCCACTGTATTGGACTTGTCACACAGCTTTTCTCGCACAGCCACAGACTTTTTCTGCAAATGCAGAATGATCATATTGTACACTTGAATTTCTTCTTACTCTCCATGTGGAGTTGTTTCCTCCCGCCTCCTTAGGAGAAGCCTACTTATCTTAAGGATATAGCATGTCCATAATTAGTCAGACAATTCCCTCTTTGCCTTCCCATAGAATTTTTTCAAAAAAAATTAATCACATCCTTTAACACAGTGGATTGTAATTATTTCTTCAAGTGTCTATCTTAACAACTGCAACAAGATCTCTTCAAGGCAAAAGTCATTTCTAATTGATCTTGGTACTCTTGGTTCTTGTTACAATTCCTGGTATAATTGTTCACTAAATGTTTGGCTAGTCATTTTATTAATGGATTATGTATTTAAATATCAACAAAATTCTGATAGAAATTCAATTATCATAAGCCAGTATATGACTCCATGATGCCATATATTTTGGTGAAAGTTTGGAGGGTTTGGTTTTTGTTTTTTATATAAAACATATTGCTCCCGCTTCATTTTCATCATGGTAATGAGAACTAGACAAAAGAATACTAAATTATTTTTATGGTGTAATAAAATACAATGCCTTGAAAATGCAGTATATATTAACTATTTTAGCATTTCTTGTTCTGTTGCATTGTTAAAATGTCTTTTACAAAAAAGTAAAACAATTAGATTTGATCTCAATCCAGTTGACTATAGATGCAGTATCTCCCACACTGACATCATAGTTAAAGTTTTAGTGTGTAAATATCCTTGGGAAATTTAAAACTTTTTTAACAAGTCCTATCATGAACCTATGGAAGTGTCAGACAACAAAATCTATTAGAAATATTTTTCTGTTTATTTGAATCAATCCCGTCTCCTGATTTATTACCCAAAATTATTACTCTGACTTGTTACCCTTTATAATGCTTTCTATAGCATCAGAAAGAATCATTCTGATCAACGTCTAGTTCTTTAATATTCTACAACTGCCTGACCTAAAAAGAGATAGAATACAATTCAACGGCATTTTCTTCAGGCCGCTGGAGCACTAGAGTCACCCAAAAAGACGTGGCAAAGATTCCACAAGGGAGTACCCAAACCTTCTTGAGAAGGAGACAGCTGTGATTCCAAAGAAAGATGTACTACACGTGAGGGTGATCAGTCCAAAGCATTTATTAGGGGAGCTTAGAGCACTGCAGCATATTTTCCAAATAGACCACGAGAGAAAGGAATGTTCTACGCAGGTATATCTGCACGAGGGTCTCAGGGTGTGGGGTTTTTATGAGAGTTTAAGGAATTTGGTTCAAGGCTGTGGCTAGTTTCTTTCAGTGTTTTCATCAGGAACCTAAACACTTTTATCAGTGCCTGGGAAAGGTGAAGGCCCAGGCTTGGGCTCCAGCTGGCGGGGATAGTCATGCAGCTGTCTGGGTCACAGAGTGACCAAGGCACCCTGTGCTCCTCCATCAAGACAAGAGGAAAAGCAGGAGGTCTGGGGAAGCCTACAAATAAATAAGAACCTGGGTCCGGGCATAACACAAATTATATTCGAATACTGAATTCAGTAGACTCTTTTGAAAGATACTTTTTTGTTTTCTATTTGTAAAAATGATACCTTTCCTAGTGTTGTTTTGAGGATTAACAATAGTAGTTAATGTTAATTGAGAACTTATATTATGTCATTTAATTTAATTTTAGCAATAATCATATGGAGTTGTCAATATTATTATTCTTATTTTATAGATGAGAAATTGGAGGCTTCTCAAGGTTTAAGCAATAGGCCCAAGGTCATAAGCTAATAAAGAGTGGCTGTCAGAGGAATCTGGGGCACTTGAGCCTACCTCAATTTAAAAATTGATAAAAATTAGTAGTAAGATTACAAAATAAAATTTATAATTGTTATTATTACTACTGAGACTATTTAAAATGATTAAACACAATAAGACAAAATAACAAAAGATCTTTCTTCTTCTTCCACCACTTTGCTCTGTTGGATCCTCCTTTCTTGCATTTGACAGAATCTTGGGATAATGATGCTTCTTCACTTTGTAGGTACTGGAAGTACAGTTTATCCGTGGCAGCTGGAGCTGCCTGTGGTGATGATGCCTAGCCCTCCACCCAGGTGTGCCCGGTTCTGCTCCCTGTGCCACAGCGAGGGTGCTGGTGGCTGTGTAAGTGGATGCTGCCACAGCCTGGTGCCCTTCTCGAAAGCCCATTGCTGCTGAACACACTCTAGAGGCCAGATTCTCCTCCCCTGAGCAAGCACTGAGAGCCTTCAAAGTAATATGGAAACACATATGCCAGACGCACCCCCAGATGTTCTCCATGAAGTCAACCATCAAGTTTTACCTTAGGGTTATACAACTTGCAGCTGACGAAAAGTAAATGGAGTTCAGTATTATTTAGATGGTCTCCAACTGGTGATGGTGTTGGAAAACAGGCAGACGTAAGGTGAGGGCGACAGCAAGGTGGCATATTTCTTGTCCTAATTCCATCGGCATATGGACAAGTGTCTGTGCTCAAACTTGGTCAGCCTGAGGTTGAAGGCAAGTCTCAGACTCACATGGAGTACTCGCAGTGAGATCCCAGTGCTTGTCCTTGGATGGGTGGTCTCAAGTGGCTTTGACTTTTGGTCATTGAAACAGGTGGCACTGTTGTTCTCATTCCCAAGGTCCTAAAATCTGAGATTTGGCCAGATTTGGGGCAGTAGTTTTATTAAACTCTTCATACACTCCTCTTGAGATGATATCATCAAGACTACCCTATGAACTTGAAGGCAAACAATCTGTAGTTTCTTCAGAGTTTGGCACCAAGTAAAATATTACAGATGTATAAAATGCTGCCCTGATGCCAAACTGATGAAGATGACATCCTTGTAGTTTAAGAAGAAGAGGTCCAACAGATTCAACTTACTGGGTCATTATCATTTGTCACAATATATAATATATCAGACCAAAATATTTACTATGAAAACTAGAAAACTAACCTAAGCAGTTGTCCATGAATATACATTTTGTTGTGACTGTTGTGATGAAAGAAGATCAGAATTTTCAAAGAGAAAAATTCTGAGTTCCAGCAGCCAATGGAATTTCAATAAGCTTTTCTGGCTATATCATCCTTGTCACATTAATCAACGATCCACTGGTTAGACTGCAGTAACCATATTTGAGATTGACAAGAAATATATGATACCTCCTTACTCTTTTTTTTTTCAATTCATTATTTATTTATTTATTATTATTATTTCAGCATATTTTGGGGGTACAAAAGTTTAGGTTACAAATATTGCCCTTGCCCCCCCACCCCCCCAATCAGAGCTTCAAACGTGTCCATTCCCCAGGCAGTACACACTGCACTCGTTATGAGTAAAAGCTCTACCTCATTATCAAGAAAGTCTCTTTAAGACCTTTACCTCTATTCTTGTGTAATTCTTGCATGAATAAAAGTATAAAGCAAAAGAACCCTTAAAATATAAATCTGAATTTATTTTTAATTGTTGGGGGATTTGAGATAAATGTGTTGATTATTATTTACTTGTTTGTTGATTCCTAACGTGTTTTGTTTTCAAATTATAAGTTCCTTAAGCACACTTAAGTTGTAAAAAACGTTAATGTGAAGTTCAAATCAAATCTTTCAAGAAAATGTATTAGCAATCTTCTGTCACACCAGCAGATTCGTAGTGATCTGCCTGATCAGCACCATGCTCGTGTGTCAGGGAAGAGCTGTGATGGACAAGCAGCTTTATTATGCATGATGTCATAGTGTTCTGTGTGTTGAAGGCTCAAAATGTCTAAACCTATTCCATATTTGCTTGAAATTTTTGACCAATGAAGATAATACTTTTTTCCATTCAAGTTAAAAAAAAAAGAAGACATTGATGTAAAGCAAATATATAGTCTCATATTTTGGCATAAGTTAACTTGAGGAAAGTCATTTGATCAATGTCTAGCTTTTCTTTTTTTTAACTCTAGTACAAATTAAATTTTAAACCCACATACAGATTGAAGTGTCTACTCAATCCCTCCATACCCCAGGCCTGACAGGAGCACGGGAAGGAGTTGTGGATGAGAGGGACGTTGTCCATACACTTGAGTCATTGTACTCTGCTTGCGCGGCCTCTCTCCCTGACTTCTGCTTCACTCTTCCCAGATTCCTGGGGAAGAGAAACTTCCACTTGCTCAGTAATGTGGCCAAACTGATAGTATTTTAGCTACAATTACTGCTCTCCTCTTTTTCTTTCTTTCTTTCTGTGGGTAGAAAAAAATAATTTGAGAATAATTCTACTGTGGGTAAGATTTTTACTACTTTTCTAAGTTTAAACAGTACAAAAACAAAATGGGCATACATATTTTAGGCCAAAATATAAACAAACAGCTTGAGGTATATTGTCATATGCTTGCATAGCATAAGCCAAAAAGTCTAGATTTAGTCTATCCTTCCTGTTCCTTTTTTTTTTTTTTTTATCAATCCTATCATAAATATAGTGAGTTCTGGGAACCAAAAGTTGAATAAGGAATATTCCTACAATTCATTTGCTCAATTTCCAGAGTGGGATAAAAAATCAGCATTGTAACATACACATACTCTTTAACAGATTATGAACATGTTTAGCTCTCAGTGTTCTAGGGTATTTAGCCTACTACCAAGAAATTTCACTGCTCTAGCTTATTTTCCTTGTATCTCACTTAATCAATTACGCAAATATTTAATGAGTTTCTATTATGTACTCTGTCATAAATAGTACAATTTGTCTTCAATTTACATAGTGGTTACAGTCTTGGAAAAGTCAGTGTTTATTAAAACTGTGCCAAAATATCTTGTATTTATAAGCAAAATGAAATTAGCCTAAGAAAGCCTGACAAATATCTTGAATATTTGACAGATATTTAAATGTCATTTGGGATTTACAAGACATCTTTGATTTGGAAGGGGTTTCCTTATTTTGCAAATTCTCTAGCATTGCTGTCCAAAGACCACTAAATCCAAGTGATGTGTTCAACAGTGTCTCCACAAATTCCAGAAGTGCACCATATGAGTGCAGTGATTTCCTGCTAAGATCCATGATCTAATAACAGTGGGGTTTTTTACATTAAGCAAACTTTTTATGAAAAAAGAAAATTTCAATTTGCATTTTCTTGTTCCAACAAGACATTCAAGTATGTTAATTTACCTCAAGGTTTCACCATCGAAACAAAGAAGCTGCTCCTTAATCATGACCAGTGAGACCACACATTTCGGCATTGTCACATGTAATCTTTCTCTCTGCAGAGGTTTAATTCACTCTAGTTTGAAATTGGGGGTTACTTCAAAGTTTTAGGTGAAACCAAATATATGTCACCTCCAAGAGAAATTTAGTTTTCTAAATTATTCATAGGCTTTCTTTACTCTTCTACTCTCCTCCTTCCATGTACACACTGGAATCCTTCACCTGGCAATAACCTAGAGCTCCTCTGATTTAGTTGGAGATCAAATATGAGAAGAATTGACTCATTCAGAAAATGAAACTAATTAATAATGGAAATAAAATGTCATGATTTTATCAAAGGAAAGATTAATAGTTTTTGTACAACTAAAAATTAAAATATATTAAATGTATCTTGTTTTCCTTTTAGGTCTACTTAGAGAGGAATATACTACCTTGTTTTAAAGCCATGTAACCACAAAGTTAATTTAATGTAATGTTCTTAATATGTGAGATAATTTTATAACTGTTATGTTCTGCTGGTATACTATTTCACCTACTCTTAATCAGTAAAGCTTTATCAGGACTGAATAGATATGTGCATCCAAATTTGATTTACGCTTGCAATAACTTTGTTTTTATAAAACTATTTTATATCTTAGCAAGTATTTAATTAATTTACAGTAATGAATATAGCATGTTGGATTTTCATTTACAATAGTTAATTTAAGATGCCACAGTAAAATTAGTGAAGTTAAATTAAATGCAATAATGTATCTTCACAATTTCCCCAATTCAAATTTCTTTAATTTATATGTATTCTGAATAGCTAATGTAAACAAAATGACACAAAATATGAAAGCTATTTCTGTTGTTGATATTCTTAAAAGTGAAATTGATTTACAATCAACTATACATAAATTAACTCAATAATTCAGAAAATGTAAAAATGTTTGAATCTAGTGTTTGTATCTCAGAGTAATGCATTGTCCCCAAAATGCATTTATGATTGTGACAATGGACATATTTTGAATTGCAAAAGGTAAGATGATTTTCCTTTCTAACTTTGCTTTCTTTTCTTTAGAATTATCAAAATAACATCATTTTAAAGTGTAGTTTTTCTTTCCTTCTGGTGGGTTTTAGTTAACATTGTACACAGCACAAACGCTAAAAGTGCAAAGTGGATTTAAATCTTAACGCTATCATTTGCTAGTTATGTAATCTGAGCAAATTATTTAAACTCTTATGTGCTTCAGTTTCATGCATGGACGTTAAAGGATGTGGATTTTATCAATGAATGTCCAAAATGTTTCCAGCGTGACAACCACACCTGCCTTCTTGTGCCAAGGAACCCTAGACAGCAGTTGCCTACTAGACTCGGGGGGACCATTTTAAACAGTGAAATCACTTATAAAGAAACCCCCACAAAAATGCAGAAAAAAGTCACACTAAGTAGACCAAAAAAGGACACTTGTTTATAGCGTACAAGCTGAAATAAATATGTATTAAAGGATCCTTTTCAAATAGCCTTTTAGAAATGTGTTGGTAATGAATACATTACCACATTTCTCATGGTTTTTTGTTTTTGTTTTTTGTTTTTGTAATCCTGAAAATACAGTGTATTATTTTGCTTGGTTTTCAAATATTGAGCCAGCATTGCATCCTCCAAATAAACCTCACCTGGTCTTGGGAATCGTTTTTATATTTATATTGTTGAATTCTATTTGATAATATTTTTTGTGTGTTCCAACAAAACTTTACTAATGGACACTGAAATTTGAATATTTACATGTCAAGAAATCTTCTTACATGTGAAACCATTCTTATTTCTAAAGCAGTACAAAAACAGACAGAGAGCCAGATTTGGCCTATAGGCAGTAGTTTGTCCACCCGGCTTTAGGTGTTTGTTAAAAGACACATTCCTAGGTTTCAGTCTAGACTGACTCAATCATAAAATTGAGGGTGAAATCTGTGAATCTGGATTTTTTAAGTGACATTATTTTTTAGAGCGATTTTAGGTTTACAGCGAAATATAGAGTATGCACAGAGACTCTCCATATACTACCGAACACATGCATGGCCACCCTATATAACATCGCCCACCAGAGTGGTTAGAGTTGATGACCCTACACTGACACGTCGTATTCACCTGAAGTCCATGGTTTATATTAGGGGACACTGTTGGTGCTGTATAGTCTATAGATTTGAACAAATGTATAATAACTTCTATCTATGCTTGTATACTATACAGAGTATTTTCACTGCTCTAAACATTCTCTCTGCTCCTCCTAGTCACCCTCCCACCCACATACACACATCACAGATTGACAACCACTTCTCTTTTTAGTATCTCCTAGTTTTGCCTTTTCTAGAAAGTCATACAGTTGAGATCATAAAGTATGTAATATTTTCAGATTGACTTCTTTCACTTAACGTGTATCTCAGTTTCCTCCATGTGTCTCTCTTTTTTTGGTAGGGGCAGGGGTTGATAGCTCATTGGCCTGAAAGTTTTCAAATAAAATCCATAATTTGTTCTACCATGACTACATTTCCATTCATTGTTATTCTTGCAAAGGTGTCTGGAGCACCATACCTAATTCTATGTTAATGCATATGTATCTTTTCACTTTCCAATTTAGTATGTGAAAGCTTTGTTCCACCAGTAAATGACCATGAACAATTAACCAAAATAAGTTTTCTAAACTTATTTGAAATACAGTACTAATGGAATATTTTTTTTCAGTCATGGCATAGGTTATCTGAAAAATACAACAAATTATATTAAATTATATTAATATAATATATTTAGTATTGTCAAGCATGTATGTGGTCAGAGTTGTGCGTATTATTCTTTAGTGCCCTCCAAATGTCCATAGGTCCTCTAGGGACATCTTTACATTTCTGCTTTTGCTAATTTGTTTCTTTCTCTCTCTCTTTTTTTTAAATTGGTTTATTAGAGGTTTGTCAATTTTATTGATCTTTTCAAAGAATCAGCTCTTTGTCTTATGGACTTTTTTCCCCAAATTTTATTGAATTCTGCTATTGCCTATATTATTTCATCTGTTGGTTGTAGTCTTTTTTCCTACGTTCTTGATGTGAAAGTTTAGAGAATTGTTTTTTAACTTCCTAATTTGAATTAAATTACTCATTTGATTTTATTGTGGGTAGAGGACACACTTGGTATGATTTCAGTTATTTTAAATTTGTTGAGGTTGTTTTATGGTCCAGGATATGGACTGTATTGTTATAAGCTTTATAAGCACTTACAAAGAATGTTTTTTCTGCCCCATTTTGTGAATTGTTCCATGAATGGTGGTTGGATTCTGATGATTAATAATGTCTTTGAGTTCTTCTATAAATTTGCTGAATCTCTTTCTAGTTGTCATATCAAATGCTTTGAAGGAGTGTTGAAATCTTTAACTTTAACTGAATGTAGACTTTTCCATTTTTCCTTTCCGTTCCGTTAGGTTTTGCTTTGCATATTTGTTAGCTGTAGCTTTCTTTCTTTTGTGTATACCCACATACATTTTTACATCTTTCTGGTGGATTGACACTTATATCATTATGTATTCTTTCTTTCTCCCTCTCTCTCCCCTCAATCTCTCATATTTTTTTTTTGCTATGCATTATAATTTATTTGATAATATAGTCATTCTCACTTTCTTTTGATTAATATTTGCATAATGTATATTTTCTGTGTTTTACTTTTGAAGAGAATGTATTTCAGACAACATATAGTTGAGTCATATTTTGTAATCCACCCTATCAATATCTGTCTTTAACTGATGTATGCAGATCATGACCATTTAAGGTGACTACTAATATGCTAGGACTTAAGTTCCCTCTTATTCCTTTCTGTTCCCTTTTTCTGACATACTCTAGCCATTCTGTTAGGGTTTTTCTGCTGGTTAAAATTTCTTAGTTTTCTCTTGTTTATTTGTTTGTTTGTGTTGAGACAGAGTGTTACTCTGTCACCCTGATCACTGCAGCCTCAAACTTCTGGACTCAAAAGATCTTCCTGCTTCAGCCTCCCCAGTAGCTGGGACTACAGGCCCGCCACTACTACGCCCTGCTAATTTTTCTAGTTTTAGTAGAGAAGGATCTTACTCTTGCTCAGGCTGTTCCCCAACTTCAGAGCTCAAGCAGTCCTCCTGCCTCAGCCTCCCAGAGTGCTAGGATTACAGGCATGAGCCACTGTGCCCTGTCTGAAAGACATAATTATTTGAGACCTCTGCTAACAAAAGTTAATTTCATGATTGGAGAAACTATCTTTACATGTACTATTTCCTCTAATTTTGCAAGAATCCAACCTAACTATTTTTCATCCTCTTTAGGCAGCGAGGATCTCATTATTCAGACCACCTACAGATGGTATGATTGAAATTTTGAATCTGTGCATAATCACTTCATGATTTTGATCTTTTTATGCAAATCTCTAGATAATCATGGACATTATACTTAAAACATGTTTAGGAAGTTCAGTTTTAGTCCTAAATTGTTCACATTTTATGTATGCCCTATATAAATCTGAAAAAATGTTAGTAAGCCTATTTCCTCTCAAGTATTAAAAATTACACTAAACATTGTATGACTGACAACTTATTTCATGGAGTTAGGGTATCTGGTAAGATTATCCTTGGAAATTTTGGTTTTCAAAAATGTATCTTTTGATGGATTTAAAGTGTCAACATTTCCAAATTCACATTACCCTCTGTTTTATTTTGTCAATGTACTATTAGTTTGCAAATTAATGTTTCCTTTCTTTTTTACCTCAATGAGATGAGAATATTATTCAACATAGGAACTTAGCTTTATATTATGCAGAATTAGGTTAGTATTAAAAACAATTTCATATGTTGATATAGCAAGTTATTCTTTTAAATGAAGAAAAATTTCTTTAAAAATTAAGGAGTATCATAAATTAATATTCTTATTTTCGTTATTTATTTAATTATAACAGGGAGACTTGTGAAATTTTACCCTTTAAAAGATTTTTTTAAATTAATGATAAATAGTAAACCTAATATTATTTTGCTACAAAATGTTTTAAAAGTTGGTGATTTGATATAAACATTATAATGTGCACAGAAGTTATATTGCAAATTTAATTATATTTAAATTTAAACCCAACATGATTTACTCTAATGAAGTCCATATTATGAATCTGACATAGCCAGTGACACTTTTTATAATAACTGCAAAAGTAAAATAATAAAATAAAATTAATGCATATAAGAACATATAGAAGTCAAATGTGATTGTTATTACTTTAAACTATATTATAATGTTAAGTATAATTTGTTGCATTTTTCAGATAATATATGCAACAACTGAAAAAAAATTTATTCCATTAGTATCATAATTCATATGTTTGGAAAATATGCATTTCGTTTAATTGTTCATGGTCATTTATCTGTGAAACAAAACTTTCACATACCAAGTTGGAAAGTGAAGATATATATATGCATTAACATAGAATTAGGTATGGTGCTCCAAATACCTTTGCAAGAATAACGATGAATGAAAATATATTCATGGTAGAACAAATTATAAATTTTATTTGAAAACTTCCAAGTTTTCAAATAGCCAAAATGGAAGAGAACATAAGGAGTGGTAATAATATTTCTTGATAGCCATTATTCTGCTGGATTATAAACTAGACTATTTTTATGCATTAGATAATGTAATGCTTAAAGTCATCTTGTGAGATAAATGTTATTTAAATCATAGGCTATTTAAATAAAGTCATGGCAAATTCACAGTCTTTTAAGTATCATGTGAACTAGGATTTTAACCTAGAGCATCTGGCTTTAGGAAGAGAACTTTACAATAAATAAAGCTATTTATGAGAAGAGCTACTCTTACTTTACAAAAAGAGTACCCTGAAATATTTCTTCAAAAGATGTCAAACTTGGACAGAGGCAGGTAGATGGCAGAAGTGTTATCTACAGATGTAAATTTCAATGTATACATAGTTGATGTCCAAGCAATACTTCATAGCTGCCCACTTTTTTCTTCTGCCAAGGATTTATCTTTCTGTTCCTATCTCTTCTATTCTCTTAAATATACTGTATATGTATAATCCCAATTACATATACTTGAGCATATATAAGAACAGACAAAATTTCCATTTGTGTTAACATTTAATCCAGTAGACCATTGCTTGAATTTTTGTATCTGTACATCATAGAATATACATATCTCTATCTAGCTTTTGGGTAATATGTATATGAGAAAAGTTATATTTCATCTCAAAATATAATTAAATATTAAATATATGTAGGAAAATCTAGAATTGTTTTTCAAATTCAGTTGATGACAACTAGTAATTATATGTAACTATTGTAAAACTCACTGTGTATCTACAAAAATTTTTCTATCTTGGATATCATTGGCTTTAAGAGAGGCATAACAGTATTATCCTCAGTGTAAAAATTTTCTACAACTTTGTGCTTATTCACAATGCATTTCCACATTGCCTTGCATATTTAATCCATACTTTTGTTAATGTGTGTGTTGAGTATCAAAAGACTCAAGAATGTGTTGAATAAACTTGTGGAGAAGAAAGCAGAGGAAAAGAGAATATTGTAAACATTCTAAACAGCTGTAGCAACATATTAATACTTTGGTAGTCAGAGAACTATGGTTTAAGCATTTTACATAAAAATATCCAATGCAATAGATTGGTATGTGTGTGTGCATTTTGTTATTTTAGCTATATTTTTTGGAAGTAGATTGAGGATTTTGTGTCAATGTACATATTAACTGTTGGAAAATAGCATTTCAGTTAGCATTTTTATAGCAAAATCTTAAGTGTCAGTAACAATTTGCTAATGCTCATTAAGAAGTGTCTGTTATGTTATTTTCAGAGTTCCAGTGGGCAAGTATAATTTTTTTCTAGCTTTTTACACATTCTGTTAATGTTTCAGACAAATTCATTCAAACAATATAATTGTTTTTAAATCCTTTGGGAATGAATTTATAAGTTGATAAATTGTCAATTAAATATGATAAAATATTCATATATTTTATACTTATGACTTATAAAATATTCTTATATTTTATACTTATGACCTATAAAAATAAATATAAATTTTAATGGAATGCTTCTTCTATTCTTCACACTTTCATTTATACATAGGTATTGAACAAGTGTTTTGTTTCATTGTGATAAAAATGACAAAAATTAAACACATCTTTCAAAACTGATACATATTTTGTAGAAAAATGATCATTGAAGACTTCATGGCTTTTGGTTGTTTTATGTATATAAGTGTGGATATGGCAATTATTAGGGTATAGACATTATAGCATGGTCAATATCCTGGAAGATGATTTCACTGTAATTATTTTACTTTTGTCATATAATATTAATTTTTCTTACACAGCCAAAAATATTAAAAAGAAATATAGTTTTGACAATGATTAAATTCCCAATCAATTCATGGGATTAAAATAATTTTCATAAAGTAATCACTATTGCATTTTTTTCTATTTCTTGCAAAAACATTGCATAGATTGGCTTTGGAAAATATATTTTGTAGATGTCAGAAAATTCCATAGTACTAAGTTAGAAAAACTCTGCAAATATGTCTTAAGAGAAAAACATATACACTCTCACACACAGTGTTTGCAGTGCTAAATGCAGTACACCATCAGTTTGAAAGATTATATTGCCTATTTTGCTCTTATAAATTCCCATTAAATTTGAGACCCCTATCTGCTCCCACACTTGTATGATAGAAGTTGACTATTTAAGTTGTTACTATTTTTTTTAACTATTATGATTAAGTAAATTAAGAATTTTCTGAGTGTGGTGGCTCATGCCTATAATCTTAGCACCAAAAGTAACCTAGCTATCTTATTTTACTCATATTACTATTAACAGAGCTTCACTATAAATTATTATTGTGAGATTAAGAGTTTTCCATTATTTTTATCAAAACATTTTAAAACATTTTATATACTATTACTTTTCTCAATTTAAGTTTTGATCTTGTTGCTTTATCAGTAATTTGCATCTTATACAGTTTTTCTTTTGTCCAAATTTTGTCAAGGTAAAATGAATGACAGAAATGAAAAGAATTACTTAAATTAAATTTTTGTTGAAAGGGCCAAAGTACAAAACTGTAATAAAAAGAAAATGATTATGGACTAGCCAGGTGTGAAAGAGGACATGGTAAATTACATTCATAAAAAAGGAAAAGAAGAGCATTTTGGATGTTTTAGATAATTGTACATGAGCTTGACTTTTCATCAATGAAATAATGAATAATGAAAATTAGATATGTGGAATAATGAAATATAGATGAAGTACTAAATGATAATGTTTTGAAATTACATTTTAAGTGCCTTTGGCCACTGTTTTATTCTCACATCATAAAACTAAATGAGTGCTATGCTTGTTGTAAGTATAGTCTCTCCTTTTATAAAATACTATGACTTTGTATTTTAACACTATTAAGAGAATTGCTTTTATGTAAGCTCCCAACTAACTGATGTCTTGCAAGATGACTCATGGTGGGCTTTGGAAGAATTCTTAAAAGAATTTCATGTATTCATTTAAGGCCTTCCTGAATACTTATTATATTTGTAATATAATGCAGTAGAGGCAAAATTGGTTATCAAGAGTTAGCTTTGGATATCAAGGGCTAAAAGAAAAGGTAAAGAGTGAAATTTTGTGACAAATATTCAGTAGCCAGACAATTTAGCCTTGTAGTTAGGCATTCCTTCCCCATTAAAACAACTCTATAATAGTTAAATAGTTTAGACACGAGACTCCGGCTTACAGCTCTCAAGCTGTGCAGCACATCTCCAAGTCTGTTGTTAGACATGTTGGTACTGGCCATGCCTGCAAATGAGATGTTGGCATAATTAAGTCTTGCCGCTAGCGTGGATCGACTTAAAATGAAGAGTTTAAAGACTTGGACCTTCTTCAAGGCTGTTTTAATTTTAGTTTACTACTCATCATAAAACATGCCCAGGGATTTATTAGACATAGGACATGGAAATATGTAAATGTGGTGTAGAAGTAAATTTCTTACATGGTTGTTGGTATACCCTTGAGTTTTAATATGATTTTTCCCTAAGCCAGTGATATAAAAAAACTGAGCTTAAATGTCTGGACTAGATTAGTTACTCATTCTGTGTGGATTAAATTGAACGATCAACATCACAGCATCACACTCGCCTCTACAATAGTCTGAAAATATTGAGACAATCTCATATAACCCTAATCCATACAACTTATCCTATGATTATGTGCTGATATGGAAGTTAAAGTAAATCAAATCAAGAAGAAGGGGTGGAGAAAGATGGCCAAATAGAACTTTCCAGTGATCACTCCCCCACAGAAACACCAAATTGAGAAGCTAGGGTGCATATTTCTGTACTGGTAATAAGGAAAGCATACTTGCATTAATCTGCAAATGCTGCTGTAACAAAATACCACAGGCTAATTGGCTTGAACAACAAAAGTTTAATTTTTTACAGTTCTGGAGGCAGGAAGTCTGAGATCAAGGTGGCTTCCGCGTTGGTTTTTGGTGAGGACTATCTCCTTGGCTTATAGATGGCCACCTTTTCCTTGTTTTTGCACATGGCCTTTTCTCTGTGCATGTGTACTCCTGGTGTCTCTTCTTCTTCTTGTGAGGACATCAATCCTATTGAATTAGGGCCCTAAACTTATGACCTCATTTAACCTTAATTTCCTCCTTAAATGCCCTATCTCAAAATATAGCCACATTGGGTCAGGGCTTCGACATACGAATGTTGAGGAGTCACACAATTCAGTCCATGACAATGCTCAAACACAACATTGTTACTTGATACGGCTTGGTCACATTCAAAGTTAAGAAATGCAACTGAAAAGAACACTGAGTTTTATCACTCAGAAAACAGACACGAGTTCTATTTGCAGATAATTTCACTATAGAAAAAAATGAGAGAAAATGTCAATTTAAAAGGAAATTCAAAAGCCAGACATTGCTATTCTGGAATATCCATTTGTTGTTGGGTGCATCCAATCCCCCCTTATCCACCGTTTCAAATTCCATGGTTTTAGTTACTCACAGTCAACTGTGATCCAAAAAATAGGTGAGTACCTGAGAAACCACATTCACATAACTTTTACTACAATATATTATAAAAATTGTTTTATTTCATTTTAAGTTATTGTTAATCTCTTCTTGTGTCTAATTTATACGTTAAATTTTCCATGAGTATGTTTGCATAGGACAAAAAATAGTATATAAAGGGTTCAGTACTATCCATGGTTTTTGGTGTCCACTGGGGGTCTTAGAACTCATCTTCTATGGATAAGATGGGACTACTGTATAGGTTTATAATTGTTATAGCTTTTTGATGAATTGACACTTTTATAAAAATATAATGCCATTCTTTATTTTTTGTAACAGTTTTTTTACTTAAAGGTTATTTCTTATGATAATAATATAGTCACCTAAGCTCTGTTTTGTTATTATTTGCATGAAATATCTTTTTCCATCCTATCACTTTCAGACTATTTGTGTCTTTGGATATAATATGTGTCCCTTGTAGATAAAACAGAATTGGATCATGTATCTTTTTTTTGCTATCTGCTTCACCAATCTCTGCCTTATAATTGAAGATATTAATCTTTTACACTTAACGTAATCACTGATAAGGAAGGACTAATTTCTACCATTTTGCTTTGTATTCTATAGCTTTGTATTCTATAGCTTTGTATACTATACATTGTATCTTTTTTGGTTTTCAATTCCTTCACTACTGCCTTCTTTTATATTTAATTGATATTTTTGTAGTGTATCTTTTAATTGCTTTCTCATTTCCTTTTCTATATATTTTTAAATTACTACCTAGTGCTCACCCTAAGGATTACAATAAAGCTCTTAAAGTTATGACAAAGTACTTTTATCTTCAATAGTATACAAAAACTGTGCTTCTATACAGCTCCATACCTCCCCCTTGTTGTTGTCACAAATGACATCTTATACATTGTGTTCTCATTAACATAAATCTATATTTGTTTTATGCATTTGTCTCTTCAATCATACGGGGAAAATCAGAGAAATTTCAAACTAAAAATGCAATAATTCTTGCTTTTATATTTATCTGTGTAGTTACCTTTGCCAGTGTCCTCTATTTCTTTGCACACCTTCAAGTTACTATATAGTGTTCACTTTCATCTTGAAAACTCCCTGTGGCAATTCTTATATGGAAGATTTACTAAGGACAAATTACTCCAGGTTTTGTTTACTTGGGAATGTTTCAATTTCTCCTTCATTTTGAAATTTAATTTTGCTAGATATAGAATTACCACTTGACAGTTGTTTTTTCAGTCAACAATTTACTTATGCCACCTCACAACTTTCTAGTCTCTAGTTTCTGCTGAGAAATTGAATATTGATATTATCAAGAATCAATTTATTTTTCATGACAAGTTGTTTCTCTCTTGCTGCTTTTAGACTTTTGACAGTTTGATTATAATGTGTCTCAGTGAGGATCTTTTTGTGTTCATTCTTAGAGTTCATTGAGCTTCCTGGTTTTGTATATTCATTTTTTTAAATGAAATTGGGGAAATTTACAGCCATCATTTCTTCAAATATGTGTGTCTGCCAAGTTCTTTCTTGGCTCTCTCTCTCTGGGACTCCTGCTGTGCTTCTGTCGGGACACTTGTGGTGTCTTGCAGTTCTTTTATGTTCTGCTTATTTATATTCATTATTTTTTCTTTCTGTTCCTCAGAGAGGATAGATTCTGTCGACCTAGCTTCACATTCACTGATTTGTTCTTCTGCCTTGTTTAATTCTACTGTTAAAAACCCTCAGTATTTTTTTTTTTTTTTTTTTTTCATTTCAGACTTTGCAGTTTTCAGCTCCAAAATTTCCGTTTGGTTCCTTTGTATAATTTCCATCTCTTTACTGATATTGTTTATTTTTAAGACATTATTCTTGTAGTGTCCTTTAACTCTTTTGTTTACTTTGTGTTTTTGAACATCAGATATTTTATTTTCATTTAAAGGTTTTTGTTTTGTTTTGTTTTGTTTTGTGTTAGTGAGAGCAATGCACTTCCTCAGAAAGAGTGTCTGTTAATTTATCTATGCATGGGTCATACTTTTTTTTTGCATTCTTTATAATTTTTGTTGAAAACTGAACATCTTGAATAAAAGTCAAGTACACCTTATTTCAAATGCTTGGGACCAGAAGTATTTAGGATTTTGAATTTCTTTAGGATTTTGGAATATTTACCTACACATAATGAATTATCTAGGGCATGGGACCCAAGTCTAAACACAAATTTCATGTATGTTTTATATACACCTTATAAACATAGCCTGACGGTAATTTTACATAACATTTTAAAAAATTTTGCACATGAAATCAAGTTTGTTGACGCTGAACTATCAGAAAGCAAATGTGGGGGATAAGGTGGAAAAAGAATATAGATGTATTTATTTTTAAAATTATTTTAAAGAAGAAAGCAAAGGTGCTACTGTCTCCACCACCCGTACGTATAATCTATGGTTGTTTGGCATCACCACCATTCCTGATTCTTAATTTACACACTGAGGGCAATCATTTTCTAAGACTTATCTGCACATAAGCACTTACCAGTAAAAACATTATCTGCCATCATCGCAGCGAAGAAAGAACATGTTCAGGCAAGAAGCAGCACAGCAGCGTCACCAGAAAACCGTGTCGGCCATTAAACAGCAGCAACCGCAAACACGGGCGGGCTTTCAGCCTCCAGGTTGGATTTTGATTAAAATATTACTATATACTCTATTTTACATTTTTTAGGTGAGAAGAAACATCAGAAGCAGCTGAGGGACCAGGAAGTGGACCCCCTAGGGCTAAGGAAGCATTCTGCTAGACGACTTTTCAAAAGGTTCCTCCATTGTCCTCTCCCTCATTAACAATAATTTTTGTATTAGATTTTGTAAACCTAAATCTCTGATTTTATAAACTGGCATGATTTCTTGTTCTCTTATGAACACAAGCTGCTCCAGTCCTTTACACTTAATTTTACCCATTAAATTTTGAAGATACTACAAATTAAAATGCAGTATCAAATGATTGGATATGAGGAAGATTAGATATGTAATAAAAAAGCAAAACCTTATTAACTCTAGTTCTTATAGTACCTTGTAATTTTCAAAAACATACCTTAGCTTTGGCTGCTATAACAAAGTACCTTAGACTAGGTGGTTTATAAACAACGGAAATTTGTTTCTCACAGTTGTGGATACTGGAAGGACGAAATCCAGGTGTCAACACAGATGAGTCCCACTGAGGGCCCTATTCCGGGTTGCAAACTGCTGTCTTCCCATTTTTTTCTCAGGGGAAAGAGGGTCAGAAGAGTTCTCTAGGTTTCTCTTTATAAGGACATTGATCCCATTTATGAAGTTTTCTCCCTCATGACCTAATTGCCTCTCAGAGGCCCGCCTCCTAATAAGATCACGTTAGGATTTCATCATATTGAATGGGAGGCACAAATACTCAGTATATAATAACGCTGTTATTTTAGAATTATTTCTGGTGATGTTCATTCTATGTCATGTGAATATTTTGGGTTCTGAGCTATACGTTCGGATATAAAAAATACATGGATCTTTCTCATGAGAAATAATTGAACTTTGACTGCAAAAATCTTTTTTATGTGACTGAACAAATTAGCACACAATGGATAAATAATTTTTACATCTCTCAATGAGAATTGAGGGTAATTTTTACATTGCATATAAACATTGATTGGAAACAAAACTTAATATTTGGATTATATCCACATTATTTTTGAAAAATTCTGATTTTGGAAAGAAATATAAAATACATTCTAAACTACATAATAAATACCATCAGAAGCCCTTATCTTAATACTTGGGGCTATTTTTTATGACCTTTTTCTCTTTTTATATTTTATTCTACTGTCTTTTTTCTATACTTAATGTGATCTCAATCCAATCTTCAAATCTTATCAGTTCTTCAGTTCTCATCTCAATTCTATCTTATTCAGCTTTCACAGTTATTCCTGGGCATCTGTATCTTCCTCTTTTTATATTCCATAGATAGCATTTCACAAATATCAATACCATGAATTTGGAAATTTGATATTTTCAATCTGTCACATTTTTATGTACTAGCATGTGTTCTCAAGTTGTTTCCTGCTGTATCCATTCTAAAGTTGTTAACTTCTGTATCATTTAGGATTCCCTCAAATAAATGAACCATAAAAATAAGAAAAAATATATAAATTTAAACATATTTTGCCTCAAAAAAAAGAAACTCTAGAGTGAAAGTTGGCTTTGTGGCTGGTCAGTCTTGTAACCTAGTTACACTTTTTGGGGTTTCAGTTCTTTCCATAATTTCATTTTGCCATCCACAATGTTGGCTTTTTGCTCATTTTCAATCTCCTCATAGTTGTAGAATATTTATCAGTATTATATAGGCCAAGCTTTCTCATTCAGTTTTTTAAAGACTGCTTATTAATTCTTTGGGTACTGAGGAAATGTTTCCCATACCTCATTAATTGAATAGGACTATATGTCTATTCCTGCACGAGGTTCTGCTAAAAAGGAATGTCATTAAACATATTAAACCCATATTCTCCACAAAATACAAACAAAAAGATACCAGAAAATGGGTTACCCTAAATGTTTTGTGGCTGTTGTGGTGGTGGTGGTTTATAATAAATAGAATGGTTTGAATTTGAGCAACCAACCATAATGTTCATTTTCACTGCTTCAAAGCCCAGTGATAAGTTGAGCTGTCTTCTAATTTAATATTTCCTAATATTTGAGATATAAAATATATTGCTAAGATAAAATTGTTTCGTTTTTCTAATTCAGCATAATGTCAGTGACATAGACATTTATGGAAACTAGAAAATTATGTATTTATTTAAACTGTGGTGATAATCATATTAGAAATACAGCATGCTCATAACATATATTGCAGTTTACAGTATATTACAATAAACTGGAGAAGATATAAAGTCTGCTCTTTTTTTAAAAACATTACACAAACTGAATTTTGAAAGCAAATTGATTTTCTGGAGGAATCATAGAATATACTTGAGAATATTTCTTGGCCTTAAAAAACAGGAAATGACATGAAAGAATACAAAAAAAATTAATACTCTTACTTCAATGTGTACTTGTCATAGAGCCTAGTCCCTCTATGGTTATCATATTATCTTACTAGTTATTTGTAAATGGAAGATATTTATTTTTCCCTGCTTTGTCCTTTTTCTCATTAAGGAATGGTGCTGCATCAGCCTACTGTGTTAGTTAGATGATGGAGATACGTGGTGAAGAGCAGCTTAGGCACTTTGTGTGCAGACCACAGTGACGAACCAGAAAGAGGAGAAAGTATAAAGTAAACTGTGCTAACATGAGAGGCAGAGATTCCAGATGGCCACATAAGAGTTTATTAATCAATCTGCATTTCATAATTCACCTGTCATGGTCATATTTTGAATGACAGTGAAATAACATTTAAGAAAGTCACTTTAGTCTTGTTACCCCTTTTTAAGTATTCTATAGTCTCTTCCATATCTACAGTTTGAAATTTCAATAATGAGGGATAAATTAGCTAAATTGTTACATGGGAAATAGTTACACATCTACTAAGTAAATGAGTAAATTTACTTCAGTTCTAATTCTCTTCTTTTGGCAGGAGCATAACTGAGTTGGTATATATGCTGATTAATGCACTGTCCCTCAGAGAGATGAAAAAATTCAACTTGCAGGGTTAATTTTTTGAATATTACTTGAGGAAATATAAAGTAATTTGTACTAAGTTTGTTTTCAACACAGATCTGACAATAATTATCCAATAGCTAAGAAAGGTAAACCAATTTCATTTAAAATTGTAGGTAGTCAGAAATAAGAGGATGCCTTGAAAATTGTCTGAAGTGGGGTAAAATATGGCTAAAAAGTAAGAAAAATAGAAAATGGAAAAAATTCCTCTCAATTGTACTTTATATATAAAGAAAAAGTTAACTGTTGTCTCCCAATATTTTATAATTAAACAACATGAAAATCTATATATTTGAAAATTTATTTTTATATATAAATTTCTCTGAAAACAATAATTTGTTTTAATATTGTTAGAGATTAATAAAACAATAATAAAAATAAAATGATCTATTTTAAAGTTTCTTAACACAGGTTATATTCTCTGAGCAAAATTACCTTTCCTAAGTCAAGGTACCAGCCTTTTATTCCAAATAAGACAGAATAAACACATTTCATTTTACTCCTCTAATCAAACATACATGCACACACGCACACACGCGCACACACACACACACACACACATCAAAAAAATAACCTGTAGACAAGGCCTTTAGTCATGTTGAGGAAACTGCTGAAAGGTAGAGAAAAGAAGGTGGACTATGTTAACCTAGACCTGGCTTAAAACTTAAGGAATGAGCCAGTAATTTGTTTCCAGAGATTTTTTTTCCTGCCTCCTTAAATATTCCAGCTTGAGCAATAGGGAAATCCCAGAAATCCTAATAAAGACAAATAAAAAATAGTCCAATGAGAAGGCTGCTCTCTCTAGACAAAAGACCAAAGACATAGGTGAAACAGCACTCTAACAATTGTTATTTATACTAACTAATTCTCAAGGTAGACACCACTTAAAAAGCCAAGCCCTCTCCCATAGTAATGGGTGCTGCGCTGGCAGAGCCTGTGAGTCGGACTCTGCCTTGCAACTCCTTGCCCACATAAACAGCATGAAGAAGGAGCCTTTCTCAACACAGATTGTTTTTCCGTCCCTTAATATTTTGAAATAAAAAAATTAAACAAACAAACAAACAAAGATTGTAGGCAGAGTTCTGACTGTTACAACCAGCTTTGTAATATAGTGGAAGCAACTTTCTCCTGTGGAGCCTGTTAATGGAACTCTGACTCCCCATGCCAAGAACGAGGTTGATCTCAAATTAGACGTGGAAAGCCAAAAATAGTCACCAATATTGTTGAGCCTAAGAAATATTGATTTATAGAAATGCCCCCTATACTTTTAGAGACAGAAATGATTTCAGGAGCCCTGCAAGCCTTTGCCCTGAAGGAAAATGTAGACGTGCTAGTTCACATATCAAAAGCTGCCTCACCTCAGGAGGGCGTCTCAATGGTCAGTAGCAGCTGCTTGCCAAGGTGACCTGCAGTCCAGGCCTGTGGTTCTCACCTGTTTTGAAAGACAAAGCAGGTCTTTCATGGAGCCATGGGATGGGGAGCTGATCAACAAAGACAGGCCCCTAAGATGAGAGCTGATCAGAGATGAAAGCTGATCAATAAGATATGCTGCCGAACCAGGCCCAGACGGAACCATGCAGTTAAGTAAATAGCATAAGGGACAGCTCATGCTTGACTTCTGAAATCTCTGTCACACAATAACCAGAGCCACGATGTCTCTGTTTTTGCTAAAGTGATAGCTTTATCTTAAAACTTAGAAGTTTGCCCTAAGAAGATTTTATAACCCATTGTTCAGCTAGATAGAGTTAGTTAAACGATCTGTAGAAGCCTTTTAGAAGACTTTGACCCTAAACCAAACTACCTGTTATTATGTAAACTCTGTTACCCCTGGCAACTGAAACTCTGTACATTATAAATATCTGTGTAAAACTTCAGTCAAGGCTGCTTCTCTGATGGGAAAGGGGTATAACTCTCCGGGCATCCTCCTTATCTTGTCTTCATAAATCTGTTCTTTATAAACTGTATTTTTGCCTCTGTGGATTATTTTTATTTCTGTTTCCTACTATTTTTTCATCCTTTGCAACAACCCCTGTCTGAGGGACCTGAACTTTTGCTGGGAGCATAGCTAACTCCACACACAATATCACTATGTCACAGATGTTGAAATTATCTGACAAAGAATTTAAAATAGTCATAAGAAAAATGGACCAATAGAAAATAAAATATAACCTCTTGAAACATTCCAATATATAAATATTAGGAAGGAAATATAATATATAAAGAAGAATCAAATGGAAATTTTAAAAGTGTAAAATACAATAACCAAAATAAAAAGCTCATAGGAGGAACTCAATAGTAGAGTGAATATGACAGAAAAAAAAACAAAAAAAAAACAAAAACAAAAACAGAGGGATTTTAAAATAGCTGAACAGAAATTAGCCAAACTGCAAAAACAGGATGGAAAAATAGCTTTGACAAATAAACTGAGAATCAAGAATTTATGAGACCATAACACAAGGTCTAAAATTTATGTTTTTAAAGTTACAGAAGAGTATGAAACAAAAATATCAGCTTGAAAATATATTTTAAACATAATGACTAATACCTTTCCACCTTGATGAAAGGCATAAACCTACACATTCAGAAGCTTAGTGAACCCCCAACAGTATAAATCCAAAGAAATCTACATCTAGATATGTTTTAATCAAAATTTTGAAAGTTAAATTCAAATTATAGGTTTTAACTGATCAACACCTAAGTGCACATATAGTAATAACATTCATTGGGTGTGGGGCAGGTGGGAAGGGCAGGAAGGGGATGGGTGTGTACATACATAATGAGTGCAGTGCGCACCGTCTGGGGGATGGACATGCTTGAAGCTCTGACTGGTGAGGGGGGTACAAGGGCAATATATGTAACCTAAACATTTGTACCCCCGTAGTATGCTGAAATAAATAAAAATAAAAAAATTCAAATGATAAAGCTTAAAATCTGTAGACAGTAATGCACATCATCTATAGTGGAACAATGATTTTAATGAAAAAAATGACAAATTGATTAGGTGCACCTGGTTTCAAAGCTGGAATCCTAAGCTTCAGTCACCATGGTTGTTCACGCAGCTAGAATGTGCCTACATGACCAGCCTTCCATAAAAGCCTAAGGTCCTGAGGTTTCCCTCAAGAGGGAAATTTCGTACATGTCTGTGTAGTTTTACTGCTAGAATAGCAGCTGCATCCTGTGTGAACTGGTGGGGAGGATTTAGCAGCCTGTACTTGATTTTTCTGGACTGTACCCAATGTAGAACTTTCTTCTCTTGCTTGCATTATATTTTCTTTTGATATAATAAATTTTAGTTTTGAGTATAACTTGCTTTTTATACTTGTGAGATTTTTCAGCAAAAAAACCCTTGAATTAGAAGGTGGTCATGTAACTCCCAAAACACATGCAAACAATAATTCAAATAAAGCTAACATGGTTATATTAGTACCTGAGAAAACAAACTTCAGAGCAAAGTAAACTACCACTGACAATGAAGTCATTGCATAAAGATAAAATGGACAATTCAGCAAAAAGATACAGCTAAATGTCTTTATGTATATATACATGCAAATGTGTTCCAAAATGCATAAAAGAAAAACTGGCAGAACTAAAAGTAGAAATAGCAGATACACAATTAGAATGAGGGATGATGATACTTCTCTTTCAGAAATTAATAGGACCACTAGGCAAAAGGCAAATAGAGATAGTAGAACTAAGCAACAGTATCAATCAATGAAATCTAACTGACCTTTAAAAAAATGTTTCAACCAACATCATAATAGACATATTTTTTGAGTGTACATAGATCAACATAGGCCATATCTTCATCTGTAAAACAAACTTAAGAAATTTAAAAGAATGAAATTATACAAAGTGTACTGAGTACATTAGAATCACATAAAAATATTAACAGTAACATAAAGCTCTATAAATTATTAGAAATCAAAAAACATATATACTTCTAAATGACCTGTGAATAAAAGAGGATATTTAAGAAAACTATGTATTCGTATTTACATATCATTTATATACAGAGAACTTGATAGTGAAAATAAATTATGTCAAAATCTGTTGAATGGAGCTCAAGCCATGTTGAGACAATATTTATAGCACAGAATGCTTATATTACAAAGGGAGAGAGGTCTCAAATCCATAATCTAAGATCCTTCATTAAGAAAGTAAAAAAAAAACAGAAAAGAAAAATAACACTTAAAGCAAGTAGAAAGAAAGAAATAATAAAGATAAGAGTAGATGTCAATAAAAATAAAAACAAAAATGGAGAAAATTCAATCCACACAAAAGCTGTGTTTTTGAAAACAGATAAAATTGATAAGCTTCTAGCAAGTCTGAGAAATGAAAAGAAAGCACATAAGAATAAAGGAAGAACTATCACGACAACCTCACAGATATTAAAAACTTAGTAAAGAAATGTAATATACTCATATACATTGCAATTTTAGATGAAATGGATTGATTCTTGAAAACAAGAAAATCACTCAAAAAGTAGTAAATAATCTGAATAATACTATAATTATTAAAGGAATTGAAATCCTAGTTAAAAATCTTCCAAACATAAAATCTGTAGGTGTGAATGATTTCACAGACATATCCTACCAGACATTTTAAGAAGAAATACACAAATTATGCACAATGTCTTTCAAAAAGTAGAAGAGGTGAGAACACTTTCCAATTTATTTTATAAGGCCAGCATTATCCTGACAACCAAAGCAGACAAAAATAGCCACAGAGAATGAAAAATATAAGCAGAATAACTATTGAGCAATATTCCTCATGAACCCAGGCATGACATCCTCAATAAAATATTAGCAAACTGAATCCAACATTTACATAAAAAGAAAAATATGCCACACTTAAGTAGTTTTATTCTTATTTTAATGCAAGCCTATTTCAATAATTGAAAATTAATAAATGTATTCTATTACATTAACGGAAACAAAAAGATCACTTCATTCAAGTGAAGAAAACAGTTAATACAATTCAATAACATTTATAATAAACACTTAGCAAGGTAAGAATAGAAGGAAACATCCTCAAGCTGATAAGTAATAGCCACAAATACCAGTTTTCATTATACTTAATGGATAAAGTCTGAGTGTTTTCCCTCCATTCAACACTCATTCAACATACTATCTTTGCCAGAGCAATAAGGAAAAAATAATTTAAAGTATGTGTTACAGATTGGAGTATAAGAATATAAATTGCCTCTATTTGCAGATGGCATTCTTATCCACATAGAAAACACTAACAAATCTACCAAAAATATCATAGAATCCTAGAATTAAGTAAGTTTAGCAAGGTTGCAGGATACATGGTCAACACATAGAAGATGTTTCTTAATACTTGGGAAAACCAAATTTAAAATAGTATCATTTGTCATTACTCAACCACAAAAAATAAAATATGTGGGTATAAACAACGATGTGTATGTGGTACCTGAACGTGAGAAACATGAGAAAGTACTATGAAAGAAATTCTGGAAAACCTGCATGAACGGAAACACATAACATGTTTGTGGATTGGAAGATAAAAACTAGTAATGATGTCAATTCCCCCCAAATTGATGTGTAGATTTAAGCAATTCCCCTCAACAATACTCTGTGGGTATAGACACATTGGATCTATATATTACATGAAAAACAAAGGAACTAAAGTAGCCAAATCCATTTTGAGAAAGAAGAATGCATTTGGAAGAATTATAGTATGTGAATTTGAGACACACACTATAGCTAGAGTAAATAAGAGAGTGTATTGTTTGGCAGAGAGACACATGGATCAAAGAACAGAATAAAGTAGCCAGGAATTTACCCAAACAAATACAGTCAACTGATTTTAGGCAAATGTGAGAAAACAAGTCAATGGAACAAGTATGGACTTTTCAACAAGTGGTATTAGATATTTATAAGCAAAGATAAATGAAACTCAACCAAACTTCATACCTTATTCAAAGATTAACTCAAAATTCATAATAGACTTGAATGTAAAACACAACAAAAACCTTTAGAAAAATATAAGAGAAAATCTTTAATATCTAGGACAAGGTGAAGCATTTTCATACATGATAAAAAAGTATGATCAATTTTTTTTAAAGAATTGCAAATTGCACCAAAATTAAAAGCTCTTGCTCTGCATATGCGTGTTAAGGATATTAATGACAAGACAGCTTTCTTCTGAGGGATCTCTCCTTGACTTATTAATGGCTGGCTGCTTGCTGTCTTCACACCTTCCTTCTTTTGTACATATCTGTGCCCAAATTTCTTCTTCTTATGAGGACACTAGTCATATTGGATTAGGGCTGCCTTAATGATATTATTTTATTTAATTATCTCTTTAAAGACACTCTCTCCAAATAGAGTCACATTTTAAGGTACTGAGGGCTAGAGCATCAACATATGAATTTTGGGGGTACCACATTCAGACTGTAGCACTCTCCAAAGTCAATAGTAAGTAAACAAGAAGACCAATGAGAAAATGAAAAAATGAATTTAAACAGATAATTGTCTAAAGAACATGTACGGATGGCAAATAAATGCATAAAAAGATTTCAATATTATTAGCCACTGGGGAAACGCAAACTGAAATTCCTGATGAGAGATCATTAGAAACATCTTAGAATGGTTGAAATAAAAATTAGTGACAATACCAACTGCTTCTGAGAATGCACAGAAACTAGATATCTTGAAGGTGGTTGAAGATAATTGAGATGGCACATTCTTGAAACAAGCTAGGCAGTTTCTAAGTTAAATATACACTTGCTATATGCCCCTGCAAACACCTTCCTGAGTATTTTTCCTAGAGAAATGAAAACTTATGTTCATACAAAAATCTGTACATGACTCTTCATAGCAGTTTAACTTGTAATAGCCCCAATTTAGGGGGAAAAATCTAAATGTCATTCAATAAATGAAATGAAAACCACACTGTGGTATATACATACAATGGAATAGTATTCTGCTATAAAATATAATTAACAAGAGATCCACAGAAAAGTAGACGGATCTCCTAGAGAATTATACTGAATAAAAAGAGTCAATTCCAAATGCATACATCATGTATGATTATGTATATATAGTTTTCTCAAAGGAACAAAACTTTAGTGGACAAAGAACAGATTGGTGGTTTTCATACTTAGGTTTGGGAAAAGGTATAACCATTAAGGATGATATGAAGTAGTTTCTTGGTGATGATAGAACAATTTAGTGTCTTGATTTTATTGACAGTTACTCAAATATACACATATATTTGAGTATATCATATGTGTATCATATACACATATGATAAATCGCATAGAACTATACATCAAAAACCAAACCAAACCAAACCAATGCATGTAAAAACTCGTGAAATCAAATAAAATCTGTACCTCAGTTAATAGTACTGTACATTCATTTTGTTTAGACATTTTTAGGGGTTATGTAAGATATCACTGGAGGAAGCTAAGTATTAATACATAGGAACTCTTCTTTTAATATTTTGCAAATTCTTGTATTAACTGATTACAAAATTTTTAAAAATATGTTTTCTAAAACATTTTAAAATATTAAAATAGCTTCAGTTATACTGTGCTAAAATAATTTCTTAGTAATATTTAATTAATATTGAAATAATAAAATTATGCTGAGCATAGTATTAAATAATATACAACCAATTTCACTGTTTCCCCACTATCTTTTTCTCTAAAATATATATGGTTCATATGATTTTAAATGTAATATAAATTAAAAACCAGGTATTTGTAAATAGTAAATAGAATTGTATCTTTTTAAATGGTCCAAAGAACACATGTCTGTCTATAAATTACCTAGAATTCCTAGGGACCTAAAATAACATCTATGTATTGGAATGAATCTGGGTCTTTATATTAAAGCTGGCCTTATTTTATCCTCTGTATGAAATCTCATTGTTTTATTTGGTTATTTCATTTTAAATTACAGGATGGCTTTAAAAAGGATAGGAGAAAAGGAGGCTGTTTTTTGCTGAAAATTCCAAATGAAAAATATAGACTCTGTACCAATTTTTCCACATACTACTAGGTAGATTAAGGCTGATTAACTTGCTTGTTCCACAGGATGGAAGTTCATTGGAGACAAATAAAATGGTAACAGCCAGTTTAGTCTAAGTAACTATAAACAGTTACTGGTTACAAATTTTCATTTACTTTGCTTGTTCTTTCTTGGAAAGTCAGGATATTGAATTAAGTCTTAAAACATTATAAGAAAAGGGAAACCATGCATCACAGCAATACCACTCTTTGAGTAAAGCTTAGTTTTTATACAGTGCCCTCTCCCATATTTCCTGTGTAACCACCTGCAGGAAGAAAAATGCCTTTTTGCAGTTGTTTCAAGTTCCCAGGCCAGTAGGACTTGCTGATCAGAGCTCTGTAACTTTCTGTTTCCCTGATCCATTCCCTTTTGAGTTGTTTCTTGGAACAGGGGAACCTCCTTGCAACCACACACCGGACCTTACCCCACTTGTTTGTCTGGAGGAGGCAGGCTGAGGGACACTCCGCCACAGATCCTGGCCAAGGACCCGCTGAGCAGCCTATTCTTCACATCCTCCCATCACATAAGACCGAAAGAATGCCTAATTTTTACACCTAGCTCGTTATACAACTGAAATCTGCATCCTGGGAGGGATTTATATGCTATTTTTTGATTATGCATTGTATGTGCCAGTATGATTCCTCACTGCACTTGTGTGCCTTGCAGTCTGCCCCAGACAGGTAATGATGCTCACTCACTTCCTGCATTATTCATTTTACCTCTAGAAAAACCCCTGACCCCAGTAGTTAGGGAGGTGATTTGAGGCAGTTCCCCCACCTCTCATTTGACGTCCTCAGCAATAAATTTCCCTTCTTCCTTGACAATCCTCATTGGCTCAGTAATTGGCTGTCTGTGCAGCAAGCACTGAGACTAAGGGGGAATAATACTGATAAAAAAACCCCAACTTTGTGGGTTCCTTAACATCTGTACCCATTCCTAACAGTGCATGCCTGATTAAAAAGAATTCCCTTAACCACAGCATATGTGTGTTCCTTAAAAGATAATTATACTTCATTGCTAAAGAGCTTTAGAGTCCAAAATTTGGCAATATCTATAATGGAAATAGTTTTACAGCCTGATATTCTGATCAGCACAAAATCGCTGTGGCGCCCTGTGCGAGTCACACTCGCGGTGGCCTCGTGCACAACCCCGGACGCGCCAGCGCTCCTCTTTCCTCGCACGGTGGGCGCGATGTGATAATAATCCGCCTGACAAATTCTTCCTACAAAGCTTGCCATTTGCTTTCACAACATTTTTGCAGCCAAAATTACTGCAAATAATAATCACAAATATGAATTCTAAGACCTATTTTATACAACAAATTGTATATTAGGCCACCTTACAACTACATTTCTACTTTCAGGTCAGTAAAAATATTCGGTACACTTGGGTAATAATTACTATTTAGCAAACCTCTAAATCAAAAAACGTTACTAATGGAGCTATTTGAAATGGCAGAATTGGCTGACCTGAATCTCAAGTTCTCTTTCCCATTTTTTACTTTAATTTAGAGGGATTATGAGCAAAAAGTACCCAAAATTTCAAGGAAGGATAAGAAAAACAAGATGTTTGAAAAATATGCCCACTTGAGTAAACCAAAAATTTATTCATTTTTCCTACTTCTTTGAATATTAGTAAATCTAGACTGAACCGCCTTGCTTTCCCACCTTGGTGAATTCAGCAACCTCCACGTTATCTTTGTGAGTTCTCCAACGTATTTCCTCGTATCCTGGTCTCCGGAGGTCGATTGATTCTACTCTTTGTCAGGAAGCACAACTCCTCCTATCTCCGGGAAATAGTTTAAGCATATTTTGCTTTTGTAAAGAAATATTTGATAATTAACGAATGAATGACAGGAGAGGTAGAGGGCTCACAACCTGGAGTTTAGAATTATCTGTAATGTTACTGACTGACTCCAGTGTTTGTCACTGGAGCTACTGCAAAGCACAGCCAATGCAAGAAAACTCAGTGTCCTGATCTAACAACTTGTGCTCTGCCAAAAGCAGTGAGAAGTCGGAAGAAAATATATAACACATATTCATCTGTATCATCCAGCTACTTCAAGCTTAGAGGTCCACACATCCTGGCTGTCTTTTCTCTTCCTAATTCTTAGAAGAAAACCTTCTTAAGTTCCCTATTGAGGATTGCCTCCTGACTTGACCTCATGCTTTTCATTAGTTGAGATGCTCTAGTCCCTCTTCTGTAACACTAATATTTGGCCTCAGTTATTAATGCAATAAGCAAGAGCTTGCTCTACATCATAAAAATCATTTAGGGATATATGAGTAGCTGGGAAAAGTACAGGGTCAAATACAAAAAGCCATATTATGATTAAATGTTGCTTTGTTTGCAGAATAAATTCTGAGCTTAATTTCTTGGTCATAATTCTTTGATCCTCCCAGATAGGGTGCATCATGTGAAACAGACTCCTACTGACTGGACATTAGCATCTTTAGCTGTCTGAGCCCCACCTTCTCAGAATTCCGTCCCAAAGCCCATGCATTTCACAGGAGGGGAATCAGTAGTGAACTGTTACATGTATGGAGTCAGGTTTGCTTTGCACCTATGCCTGCAATGTTTAAACGTTACCTTCTGTGAGACCAGGTTAGTATTTTCATCTTTAGAGTTCAACCACAAGAGGGCAAACTCAGTGATGTGGAAGTGAATCCTGAATCATCCCTTTACTATGTAATGCCATATACTTTAACTTTTCTTGATCTTAATACCATCACCTCTATAATCACCAATACATGTCTTGCTGTAGCAAAAAACATTCTAGCCTCAGTAAGTACCATTAATTTATTTTTCTGAAATCTATATATGTGATCTTCTTGACACTGACAAGTAGTGACGCTATTCTTTCCATGGTGACTCCTGTTTCTATAGGAAAAAAATACAATTCTAAAAAGAGGGACAGAGACTATTTATTTCCATCCTCAGGTGACTCAATAGTACACACATTACTTTTAACTCACCATGGCAACTCACCATGGCAACTCTTCCAGTTCCCATTATCACCTCAACCATGTGATGCTACTCACGGAGAGCACAGGAAATTAGTTCCCATTTATTTATTTTTTCTTTATTAATGGAAAGAATTATGGCAAGGGAGACATTAGTTCAAGATGGGAGAATCACATCTGCCATGGTTTCAATGTGTCCCCCAAAGTTCATGTGTTGGAAACTTAATTCTGAATGCAACATTTTTGAGAGGCGGAAGCTTTAAAAGGTCATTATATTATAAGATGTACACCCTCATGAATGAATTAATGTCATTAGCCTGGGCGTTGGGTAGTTATTGCTGGAGTGGGTTCCTGACAGAAGATGAGTGTGACCCCTTTCCTCTCTCCCTTTCTCTCTTGCTTGCCCTCTCTTGTTCTTCTGCCGTTGACCATGGGATGACACAGCACAAAGGGCTGTGCCAGATGCTAGAGCCATGCTCTTGGACTTCCCACCCTCTAGAACTCTGAAAGCAAATAAATTTCCATTTATTGTAAGTTACACAGTCTGTGGTATTCTGTTAAAACAGCATGAAATGGACCAACACAGTCTCTGTTATAATTTTGCAGGAACAGTTCTATATCAAGGACTCTTGAAATGAGCCTGGTTTTGGCATTTTCACAAGTCTCTTGGATGACTGAAATATCTCCTTAATGATCCTCATATATAGGTATGCTTTCTTATTCCTGATTTCAAATAAATTTAAGGTGAATAATGTATTGGCTTCTATCTATATTACCTACCCACTCAAATGCTGACAGGAATTCTACCCTATTTTGTTGATTTTGGACAATATATAATTCCTAATGCAGGACCAGGCATTACAATCACTCAATTTCTCTTCTCTTAACTTCTGGTTCGTTGGCAATATTTTGGAGTTGTATAATAACCACTGCTCAAAATTATCTTTTCTATGTCTTACAAATGCTTCTGGTTTCTTTCTCCTCTACTAATTCCAATTTTTGCTTGATAGCTAGCCACACAACAGCAGTTTGTTCTTCAGGAAATTCTATCTTGGTAGATGAGGCAAGGGTATCAACCCACTCAGATTTTCTAAGAATAATCAATCATTAAAACTAGTTTCAGGAATACACTCTCTACTCCCTTCCCCACGCTTGCATCATTGAACTTCCTTAACAAGATAACAATTTTGCTTCTCAACACCTGCACCCAGGAAGCTAAATGTGGCTATAAAAGAAATAAAAAAAAATTCAGAGTGCTTTCTATTGAAACATGTTACCCTGAATATCAACAGGGCCATTAACGTTATATATTTTTATAATCCATTAACTCTCCCAGTCTCCTAATTGACTATCACACTCTTCTATTCTCTTGTAAAATTTTTGCCCTCACTCCCTAATCACTACTCTCAACTGGCTGACCTGGCTTCCTACTTTTAGAAGAGAATTAAAGAAATTATAAAAATATTTTTCCTAACTACCTTAGCAAGTACCTGCCTACCTTCCCTGTTTGTCTTAGTCCATTTTGTGATGCTACAATAATACACTGTAGGCTGGCTAATATCTAAACCATGGAAATTTATTTCTCGTGTTTCTGGATGTTAATAAGTCCAAGACTGAGGGGCTGTCATCTGGCAAGAGCCTTCTTCCTGTGTCATCTCATGGCAGAAAGTGCAAGGGCAAGAGAGAGCATGCATGGGGTAGAGGAGCAAAATCTTCCTTTTACAAGGAACCCACTCCTATAATAATGACATTAATCCACTCATGGGGGTAGAGTCCCTAAGGCCTGATCACCTCTTAAAGCTACCACTTCTTAAAACTGGTATAATGGCAATTAAATTTTAACATGAGTTTTGGAAGAGACATTCAAACTATAGCAATCTTGTTACTATAATTGCAATTTACCTATTTTTTATATTTGGCCATCTCCTTTATTTGTGGGTGACTTTTGTCGTATCCTAATTCAAGGATATTGCTCAGCTACTTCTCCCCTTTTCTTTCACTATTTTTTTCCTTCTCTACTTGATCATATCAATCAGTATGTAAGCAATTCATATTTTTGGTTATTACAAAAAAATATCTTTTTTGACCCCATTTCCCTGGAGCTCTTGATTCATTTGTTTTCTCCCCTTTTCAGTAAAACTCTTAAAGAGTTGTCTAGCTTTTCTGTCTCCAAATTTTCTTCTCCATTTTTTTGAAATACTCTATTAAGATTTTTCTAAATGCTCTTCTGAAAATGGTCTGTGATCATCATGATCAATGTATAGCTATGAAAGGGCTTTATCTTACTTGAACCGTAACTAAGTAGCATTTAACATGTTAGACATCCCAGAAACCTAGAAATTCATTTGTCTTCTGTCGAATAATTTTTGGTTTGCACCCTTCCTCCTCACTTCCATCATTCTGTATCCTAGTGGAAAAAAAAAGTGAAAGATTAATTAACACCCTCTGCCCCCAGTCAGCAACATGAAATGGTGGGGATGGTAGGAAAATCTGGAAGAACAAGTTTGGTTTGCACTAACTTCTCTTTATGCTTTTTTTTTTTTTTTCAGCTCTTCATGGGGGTACAAAAGCTCAGGTAATATACATTGTCCATGTCCCGCCCATCTCCCTGAGTCAGAGCCTCAAGCGTGTCCATTCTCCAGACAGTGTGCCTGGCACTCAACATGTAGTCATACCTCCATCCCCTCCCCCCACCTCCCAACCCCCCAGTGTCAGCACCTTCAAGCATGACCATTCCCCAGACGGTGTGCAACACACTCATCATGTAGGCATACACCCATCCCCTCCCCCCCACCCCCGTCTCAGTCTGATATCCAATTGGTATCCTTCCCCAATGTGCATTTAGGTGATGATCAGGGAAACCAATTTTCTGGTGAGTACATGTGATGCTTGTTTTTCCATTCTTTGGATACTTCACTTAATATAATGGGTTGCAACTCTCTCCAGGAGAACCAACGAGATGTCGTCTCACCGTTATTTCTTATAGCTGAGTAATGTTCCATGGTATACATATACCACAGTTTACTAATCCATTCATGGATTGATGAGCATTTGGGTTGTTTCCACATCTTTGCAATTCTGAATTGTGCTGCTATAAACAATCAGGTACAGGTGTCTTTGTTATAGAATGACTTTTGTTCTTCTGGGTATATGCCCAATAGTGGGATTGCTGGATCGAATGGTAGGTCTACTTGAATCTGTTTAAGGTATTTCCATAATGCTTTCCACAGGGGTTGCACTAGTTTGCAGTCCCACCAGCAGTGTATGAGTGTTCCTGTCTCTCTGCATCCATGCCAACATGTGTTGTTTTGGGATTTTTTGATAAAGGCCATTCTCACTGGGGTTAAGTGGTATCTCATTGTGGTTTTGATTTGCATTTCCCTGATGATTAGGGATGTTGAGCATTTTTTCATATGTTTGTTAGCCATTCTTATATCTTCTTTTGAAAAATTTCTATTCATGTCATTTGCCCACTTTTTGAAAGGGTTGTTTGATTTTTTCTTGCTGATTTTCCTGAGTTCTAAATAGATTCTTGTTATCAGACCTCTATCTGATGTGTAGTATGCGAAAATTTTTTCCCATTCTGTAGGCTGTCTGTTTATTTTTGTGACTGTTTCTTTGGCTGTGCAGAAGCTTTTTAATTTAATCAGTTCCCATTCGTTTATTTTTGTTGTTGCTGTGATTCCCTTAGGGGTTTTCTTCATAAATTCTTTGCCTAGACCAATGTCTGTAAGAGTCTTTCCTACATTTTCTTCTAGAATTCTAATCGTTTCCCACTTAAGATTTAAATCTGTTATCCACCGTGATTTGATTTTTGTGAGAAGTGAAATCTGTGGGTCCTGTTTCAGTCTTCTACATGTGGCTATCCAGTTTTCCCAGCACCATTTATTGAATAGGGATTCTTGTCCCCAGAGTATGTTTTTGTCTATTTTGTCAAAGATTAGATGGCTATATGATGATGGTTTTATATTTGGATTTTCTGTTCTGTTCCACTGGTCTGTGTCCCTGCGCTTGTGCAAATACTAGGCAGTTTTAAGAACCACAGCCTTGTAGTATAGTTTGAAGTCTGGCAAATTGATACCTCCCATTTTGTTTTTATTGCTTAAAATTGCTTTTGCTATATGGGGTCTTCTCTGATTCCATACGAAATGTATAATTATTTTTTCTAAATCTGTGAAAAATGATGTTGGTAATTTAATAGGGATTGCATTGAATCTATAGATTACATTGGGTAATATAGACATTTTAACAATGTTGATTCTTCCAATCCACGAGCATGGTATGGTTTTCCACCTATTTACGTGTTCTGCAGTTTCCTTCCTCAGTGTTTCATAGTTCTCTCTATAGAGGTCCTTTACCTCTTTAGTTAAATATATTCCTAGATATTTTATTTTCTTTGTTGCTATTTTAAAGGGTATTGAGTCCTTAATTTGGTTCTCCAATTGAATGTTATTGGCATATATGAATGCCTCTGATTTGTGTGTATTGATTTTGTAACCTGAGGCTTTACTGAATACATTAATTTATTCCAGGACTCGCTTGGTTGAGTCCTTGGGGTTTTCCAGATATAACATCATATCATCAGCGAAGAGTGAGAGTTTGATCTTTTGTGTCCCTATTTGGACACCCTTGATTCTGCTCTCTTGCCTGATAGCTCTCGCAAGGACTTCCAATACTATGTTGAAAAGTAATGGGGACAGTGGGCAGCCCTTGTCTGGTTCCAGTTCTGAGTGGGAATGCTTTCAATTTTTCCCCATTCAGCATGATGTTGGCTGTGGGTTTGTCATATATGGCTTGTATCATTTTTAGGTAGGTCCCATTTATGCCTATTTTGTTAAGTGTTCTTATCATAAAAGGGTGTTGAATTTTGTCAAATGCTTTTTCTGCATCTATTGAGAGGATCATATGGTCTTTATTTTTGCTTCTATTTATGTGGTGAATTACATTTATAGATTTTCGTATGTTGAACCACCCCTGCATCTCTGGGATGAAGCCTACTTGGTCATGATGAATTATTTTTTTAATAAGCACTTAGGTACGATTTGCTAGGATTTTATTGAGAATTTTTGCATCTATGTTCATCAGAGATATTGGTCTGTAGTTTTCTTTTTTTGTTGCATCCTTTCCTGGTTTTAGTATTAAAATTATGTTGGCTTGGTAAAATGTGTTGGGGAGAATTCCATCCTTCTCAATATTGGAGAATAGTTTATGTAGGATGGGCACCAGTTCATCTTTGTATGTGTGGTAAAATTCAGGTGTGAACCCATCTTGACCAGGGCTTTTCTTTTTGGGAAGGTTTTTTATTGCTATTTCAATTTCAGTTCTTGGTATTGATCTATTCAGGGATTCTATTTCTTCCTGATTGAGCTTGGGAAGGCTATGTGTTTCTAAGAAATTGTCCATTTCCTCCGCATTTTCCAGTTCGTGTGCATAAAAGTTTTTGTATAATTCATAGATGATATCATGTATCTCTGTGGCATCGGTTGTGATTTCTCCTTTCATGTTCCTGATGGAAGTTATTAAAGATTTTTCTTTTCTGCTCTTGGTTTGTCTAGCCAGTGGTGTGTCTATTTTGTTTATCTTTTCAAAGAAACAACTTTTTGTTTTATTAATTTCCCTTATGGTACTTTTGTTGTCCTTTTCATTTAATTCTGATTTGATCTTAATAATTTCTCGCCTTCTGCTGGGTTTGGGGTCAATCTGTTCTTCTTTCTCCAGCTCTTTGAGTCTATTCATTAAGTTGTCTATTTGTAAGTTGTCTGTCTTTTTGAAATAGGCATTTATTGAAATGAATTTTCCTCTCAGGACTGCTTTAGCTGCATCCCATAGATTTTGATAAGTTGTATCTCCTTTGTCATTTAATTCAAAGAATGTTTTGATTTCTGACTTGATTTCTTTCTTTACAAAATTGTTATTCAGGGGAAGGTTGTTTAGCTTCCATGACTTTGAGTAGGAATGAGAGTTTCTGTTAGGGTTCATTATTACTTTTATTCCACTGTGATCTGAGAAGATGCATGGTATGATTTCTATTGTTTTAAACTTTTTAAGACATGCTTTATGTCCTATTATATGGTCAACCTTAGAGAGCTGAGCTGATGAGAAGAATGTATGTTCAGTGGATTTCGGGTAGAATGTACTGTAGACGTCAGTCAGGCCCATTTGTTCTAGCATTCTATTTTAGTCTACTACTTCTTTGCTTATTTTCTGTTTGGAGGATCTATCCTGTGCTGTCAGTGGGGTGTTAAAATCTCCAGCTATTAAAGTATTGTTGTCTATCATTTGGTTCAGATCAAGTAGTGTCTGCTTTATGAACCTCGGTGCACCTAAGTTAGGTGCATATATATTAAGTATGGTTATGTCTTTTTATTGAATTGTGCCTTTCACCAGTATGTAGTATCATCTTTGTCTTTTATTACTTTTGTTGGTTTAAAAACTAAGTTATTGGAAATTAAAACTGCCACACCAGCTTTCTTTTGGCTACTGTTTGCTTGAAATATCAATTTCCATCCTTTTATTTTCAGTCTAAATGCATCTTTGCAGGTTAGGTGAGTTTCCTGAAGACAGCAGATACTTGGTTTGTGTTTTTTTATCCATTGGTCCAGTCTATGTCTCTTGAGTGTGGAATTCAGGCCATTGACATTCATTGAGAGAACTGATAAGTGGGACAGATTTCTGTTCATCTTGTTGGGTAGAACTTCATTGCTATGTTTTCTTTCTTGAGCCATTGTGGTGGCTGGAATTTGATCTTTAGCTCTTGGTGGTTTTACATTCATGGGTCTTTGTTGTGCTGATCTGTGTGTAACTCTCTTTTGAGTACTTCTTGGAGGGGTGGTCTTGTCTTGGTGAATTCCCTCAGTCCTTGTTTATCTGAGAATGTCTTAATTTCTCCTTCATATAGAAAGCTTAGCTTAGCTGGGTACAAGATTCTAGGCTGGGCATTATTCTGTTTCAGAAGAGTGAGAATGGGGCCCCAACTTCTTCTTGCTTGTACGGTTTCAGTTGAGAAATCTGACGTAATTCTAATGGGCCTCCTTTTGTATGTTACTTGTTTCTTTCTCCTTACAGCTTGAAGAAGGGTCTCTTTAGTGGATATTTTGGTCAGTCTGATGACTACGTGGCGTGGTGTTTTCCTATTTGCTATGAATCTCCCAGGGGTTCTTTGAGCTTCTTGAACCTGTATATCTAGAGTTTTAGCAAGGCCTGGGAAATTTTCCTCTATTATGTCTTCAAATAGCTTATCCAGCCCTTGCTTATTGTCTTCTTCACCCTCAGGGATGCCGATAACTCTCACGTTAGGCTTCTTCACATAATCTCGCATTTCTTGTTGACTCTGATCTTTTTTTCTTATTTCTTTGCTCTATCTCTGTGACTGACTTATTAATTGGAAAGAGTTATCTTCAATTTCTGAGATTCTTCCTTCTGTTTGATCTACCCTGTTCTTGAGACTTTTCACTGTGTTTTGTAGCGCCCTGAATAAATTCTTCATTTCTAGGAGTTCAGTTTGGTTTTTCTTCAATATTTCAATTTCCTTAGTGAATTTTTTTCCAAATCCTGGATTTTTTTTTGTGGTTTCTTTGTGTTGGTTATGCATTTTTTCTTGTATATTATTCAGCTTATTTATAATCCATAACTGAAATTCTTCCGGTAACATGTTGGTATTTTGAATCTGGTTTCTGTCAATTGGATGAGAGCTGCTATTTCTCTTTGGGGGCGAGGTTTCCATTTGGTTTTTTGTGCTCCCCATATTTTTCCGCTGAGCCCTTCCCATCTGTCTCTATCGTTAGATCTTTTCTTACAGCTTTAATCTGGCTAACAGGACACCTTGTACTCTGTTCTTAGGCTGAGAAACAATCTACGTATGCTGTTTCCTTTGTCCAGAGGGGGAGTCTGTTGTGAGTTGATTAGAGTTTTTTCTATCTCAGTTGGGGGACTGCTTCTGATGGGTCCAGCCCCAGAGGGTTGGCTTGACCTAAGACCGGTTTGGCAAGTTAAGTCACTATGTTGTGGCCTTTCAGTTAGCAGGCAGGATTCACACTGTTTGCAAGCAGAAAGTCTCTCTCTCTCTCTTTTCTTCTTTCTTTCTTTTCTTTTCCTGTCTTTTTGTTCTTCCTCTAGATGGGCAGTTTCTGTCTCTTTCCTCAGGAAAGACACTGGCTAGGGGGAGGAGGCGGTGCCCTCACTCGCTCAGTGCCCCAGCTGCTGCAGCTCCCACAGGCAAAGGTCTACCCTGTCCCAATGTCCCCAAGGTCCAGGCTCCACACTCTTGCATCTAAGGTAAGCACTCAGTGTTCACACCTGGGAAGAGGACCTGGAGAGGGCCCAAGGACCAGGGGAGGGAGACCCTGGGGAGCCACCTGGCACCCTATGGCTCTGCATATGCTTTTTATTTTGCTTACTTCTCTTTTTCTTTTTCTCAAAGACTTCTTAACATTAGACACCAGATGGGTCTGCTCAGACCTATAATCTCCAGGACTCAGGATGCTTAGGTGGGGGAATCGCTTGAGGCCAGGAATACAAGGCCAGCCTGGGCTGCATAGTGAGACTGTGTCTCTAGAAAAGTGAAGAAAAAATTAGCTCAGCATAGTAGTGCATAACTGTAGTCCTATATACTCAGGAGGCTGAGGCAGGAGGATCTCTTGAGCCCAGGAGTTCAAGTCTGCAGTGAGCAATGATAATTATCATGCCATTGTACTCCAGCGTGGGTGACTGCAAGACCCAGTACCTAAAAATGAAAAAGTAAAAAATAAAAAAAACAATGAGTGCTCATCTTTCCACTCTTGGTAATCTCATTTTCTTTACTTGAAAGGATTTGCATTTAGATTCAGCCCACATTTCTACAGAGAATTTTAGACTTAATGTTTTCACTTGAATATATAGTAGAATAGAATAGAAAGTAGATAGAGCAGACATTTTAGATTTAATGTGTCAAATTAAACTCTTTATCTTGCCTCCATATATCTCTCCAAATCTTCACAATCTTCAGCATCTCAATTAATGACAATTCTATACTTGTAAGTCACATGCTTGCACTCACACTTGATTCCTCTTTTTCTCCCACAATCATCATTAATCCATCAGTGAATCCATTGGCTGTATCTTCAGAACAAATCCAGAATCTGACTACCTCCATTATCTGCACAATTACCACTATGGTCTAAGTCACCATCAACGCTGGTCTAGATTTTTTCAGAAACCTCTTACTATTTTCTATACTTCTAACTTTCTCTCCATAGAGTCTATTCTTAAAACATTATCCGAAGTGATCCTATAAGTAATTTATATCATACCAGTCTCTATTCAGATTCTTCCATTGGATCCTTATTTTTCTCAGAGTAAAAGCCAACAATTTCACAATGAATTAGAGAGGTATAGACAATCTGGCTCCTTGTTGACCCTGTCTTCTTTTATTCTGCTCCAGCTAATGTGGCCTCTTTGATATTCCTTGACTCCTGCAACCACTCTGTGACCACATGACTTTTGCCCTTAGACTGAATATACCCTTAGACTGGAGTGTTTATTCTCCATATTATATCCATGTGGTTGTGTCTCTTACTTCTATTTATTGTTCAAATGTCACCTCCTCAATGGGGCGTACCCTATACAACTCTACAAATTGAATCTCTTGCATCCTTGATCTCTATTTTTATTTTATCCAAATCATTTACCTCAATTTAATTTATTATATAATTTGCTTACCTAAGAATTTTACTTTTTAGTCTCTGTCTTCTCCCACCAGAATGTAAGCTCCGCATTGCTAGTAATCTTTGCTAGCTTCAGTGCCTCTCTAGCACCTAGAAGAGTGGCTGGGACATACTAAGTGCTCCATAATCCATTTTGAATTAATTATATCATTACCTTGTTTTCCTTCCAGAATATATTCAATTTCTCAAAACACTAGGTTTTGAAATTATATCCATGATGAAATATCAAGAAATGATTTACTTTTTACAGGGTTGTCTCCTCTTAATGAAGACATACAACACTGTGTACAACAAATTTTCTATTCCAACATTTACTCGCATGCTCTTATGCTATTGCTAGACTGAGCAAAGAGGTTTGAAAGTCATAAGAGGAGTGCATCATTGATTTATTTCAGTGGGAATGATTTTATGTAAGTACCTTATGTCAAAAGACATGAGAAAATAAACCAACTTGTAACACATCTCATTTAGAAATTTTATGATACACATATCTAGATAAACTTGCTCCAAATTACTGATTTCACAATCTGGATGAGGCCTTTAATCTCCCACAGTTTTTTAAAAAAAGTGCCATGCTTATTATTTCTTAGCTTTCTTTGTGTCCCTTCTGATTCGACTTATCAGTAACCCTGATTAAAAAAACACAAAAAAACTGCCTTTTATTTGCTAGAAAAATATAATCACCTTGTGGATAAGACTTTACTGAAGACCTGTGGTGGAGCAAAAACCGAAGAGCTGCACTCAATATGCCCGCGGGTGGCTCTTGGCACCGTGTTGGCACCTGGCATTTCAGGGCCCTCAGAGCCCCTCTGCTTCTCTCATCTATTTTGCAGAAGATTCTTCCCCAGAAACAACACCATACCTGTCAATCCCAGGCTTTAGAGGCATTTCATCTACTTCTGTGGCCTGCATTTGTGTTACAATAAGCATCATTTCTTGAATAAGCAAAATTGGAAATCAACAAACCTATTTATACTTTTAAAAGCATATGAATGAGTCAGTTAGAAGAAAAATATTAAATATTTTCTAAAAGAAACAGTTTAATTATATTTTAATATCCAGTATAAATGTTTTTCTTTTTGGAAGAATTCCCTTTTATTCTCCTAGAAATTTAGCTGCTCTCTTTTCTTCGTCATTAACTGCAGTTGTGTCTCTGTTACAGTACATGTGACGTCACACGATTGTGTTTCCACACTGAAATTCTCTGATGCAGAGCAAGTGACCTAGTTTAGCCACAGTATGTATTCTAGGAATTCAATTAATAATTTCAAATTTGTTTAATAAATAAATGAACCAATATTCACTTAAGCAGTGTTAAGTTTTGGTAATACAGATCATTTGCTTTAGGCCATGAAATACATTCAAGGATCGGTAAGCATTGTTTTCCTTAATTATTTGAAAAGCCAAAGTGTTAAGCCATTCACAGTGTAAGGCTGAAATGACCTGAGTTTCCAACAATTTGTGAAATCTCGTTTGGATCACTATAGGTAACAAATTACTGAACCACAAACCTAGTTCTAGAAAACCCATATCTATAGTTTATGAATGTGAAATGTTGATAATGTCGGCTCCCCAAAGATTCTCTGAATATTTAACTTTTTAATTAATATATATGTTTATTTATATATAATATGTTTCAGCAACAGGCCCGGTCCTTTGAGGCATTTTAAAATTATCAATAACTCATGAGTCTCATGCAAAGCAAACAAGAAACATGTTGATTTGACACTTTAATAAATAATAATGAAGATTAGGACTAAAATAGAAATCAACCGCAATCAACCACGTGTACTTTTTATCTACACTGCCATCAACTTAACAACATGTGACATTTTTATTAACCTAGGAGTCTCACTTGTTTATTTTATCGTTCTCAAGAATACCTGCTTTCTGATTATCAGTGATTTGTTCTTTATATTTATGCAATTAAACACACTGTCTGACATTTTTTCCTCATAAGTGAACTAAAAAAAATTATACGGTTTTGTTGGTTGTGGCTTTTATTTTTTGAAAAGGTATAAAAAGGTAAAAGATGGATTTAAAACTCTTTTAAAATAATTTATAGAAGAGAAATATCTGTTTGTAAAGCAGCTAATTTCTAGAAACAGAGAGCCTAAATTATTTTATTTTTAAGAATTATGTAATATAATATCAAAATTTAATTGAAAATACAATAAGAAGCTATATGGATGGCATTTTCATAATACACAAATGTTAGTAGCTAAATGATTTAGGAACTAACATCTTTTGAAAATGTTGAAACTACTTTTATTCTACAATAATATCTATGTGAAATAAAAATGTTTAACTAATTCATTTCTGCCATAATGTTATAGAATACTTCACGGTATTTTAGGCTAAAAATGTAATATAATATCAACATAGTTACAGTACTCTATATTAATTAGCATACTAATTGTGTCAGATCAAGAAAAAGCATTGCTGAGTTGCATAGATAAAACAAATAATAAGTCAAATTTGTCTAATGATTCAATGAGAAACTGTTGGGTCACATGCTTAAAATAATTGTAAGTGTAGTTTTCTTTTAATTGAATATCCTCTAACTGCACTTGTAAATCAGTTTATCTGGTGACTTCAGGTTTGAATAACTCTATGCAATTTATGATTTTACAGTGTTTAGCATACCAACTAAAGCTTTGTTGAGCTTTCAAAGTGCAATTGAAAATTTAGCAAAGCCAGGATGCTGCAGCGACTTTTGGGCCTTTCAGCTCGCTTCACAGATACCCTTGTCTGCATGACAAATATCAGTGTAGGGTCTTCAAGTACACTGAAGTTTCTAGATTTCATAACTTACCATTCTAGTTATCTAATTCATTTCAGAATATTTACATATATTAACCAGGATCATGCTTAGCTTTTTGTTGTCTTGTGAATCCTAAATCATTCTTTTTTAAAAAATACCTTCTGAGCAATTTTTTTCTTATAAGTTTGGCCTTCAGTTCTACAAAATCAAGTTGTTTTCAACTTCAGGATATCTGGTACAGCTAAATTTTTCCTGTATCTCTCTTTAACTTAACTTACTGTAAGTTTCCAGCTGGAAAGAGGTGGTGAATCACTCTTGCTTTTTTTTCTTTTCTCCTCCAAATTCTATTCTGTAAAGTCTCCATATTGGTATCCACTAAAAATATTCCTACACAATCTTTTCCATTTGCACTGCTGTGATTTTGATAGCTTCTTCCTGGGATCCTGATTTCAATAGCCTCTTCCTGATACTATTCTCATTGCTACTGTCAGTGAACTTCTAAAAATGGATTCAGCATCTGACTGTAGGAAACATTTCAATTTTCTGTATTCCCACTCACCACCATAACCCAACTGCATCTCTGCCCAAAGTGTCTTCAAGGTAATGCCAAATATCAAAATATTTTAATACTTCATGCATTCTTTCTGAGAAAAAGTGGCATAGTCTGTATGGAAGATCTGATTTATGAGATCTATACTATTAAGAAGCTCTTCAGAGGCAAATGACAACTCATAGATCTTCAAATTCTATTCTTCTTAAGTTGCAGTGAAAAAAAACCATTCAGATAAGGTGTTGCTACAAAGGAAGATCGTATCATCAGCCTTCTTAGAAAGATGAACTCCAGTATCTAGCATGACTTTGCTTTTATAATTTGCACTTATAAATATTTTCAAATTGAAATATATTGTTTTGTTGATGACTTTGTTATTGTTTTAGCCACTCTGTCTTCCATTATTTGAAGCTGTTAAAAAATAAAAGATAATCTATAGAAAATGATTATAGTACTTACTTTCTTAAAAAAATACGCAATAAAGATTTGATAAAAATTTGTTGAAAGAGCCTGACATTGCATGCTATTAATATACTAGGATCTCATTTGTATCCTATACAAAAACACCTCACAGGTTTATAAAAGACTATTCTCTACAGAATAATAAAAACCAGATTTTAATACTTGAATTGTGCCTGAGAAGCCAAAATTGGGCTTTTCTCTTCTAAGAAAGGCCATATCATAAAGCACATGTACATGACTTGTGGGTTGTTGTAACACAAATTTGGCTTAATATTAAAAGCTTTATTATATACTTCTGTTATTACTTTTCTTTAAATTTACCTTTAAGCTGTTCCACTCCTTATATCCATATGCTATTATTTAGGTAAATTATTAAGGATAACTGTATAACATAATATGTATAAGGGAAGAAATGAAATATGTTGTATGAATACATATTATTTAGAGGATCTAAGTAGTTAAGTAAATTTAGTGATAAGAAACTCAAAAAGTACTTTAGAGTGTTTTTGTATATTTTTTGTATTGCCACATTTATGCTAGGGAACTAAAAAATTCACGTGACCCTTAAAAAGAATGAATTAATCTCAGATTCCAATGGGTGAGTGGTGATGTGATTCTGAGATAAGAGGCAAATCTGGAGAAACTGGCTTGTGGTTTGCAGGAGGCGAATTTCTTTAGAAGAGTGTGATGTCATCGATAGGAAATACACAAAATAAAAAGAGAAGAAGACTTAGAACAAGGCCCTGATGACTGTGACAAGCTAAAAAGACAAGGAAACTAAAGTCAAAGCTTGATAAGAGGGATTGAAAAGAAGTAGCCAGAGAAGAAGAAAAACAAATAATCTCTTGGAAATAAAGAGAGTAATTGTGCAATAAAATAGTCCATGTTTTAAAATGCTATAAAAAAGCTAACTAATGTAAAAGCAAAAATGTTTTTATTGGATTTAGTAGTTGGGAAAATGTGACCCTGCAAGAGCAATTTAACTCCAGGTTGGGGATTGAGGTAATATCACAGTAGATAACGGGCAGAGGATGATAAGTGAAATAAGTGAGGATAAGTGAAAAAAAAAAAAAAAAAGCACAGGCTTTTGAGTGCATATGGAGCCAAATAAATTTTTTTTTGTGTTGGCTTTTTAGGTTTTATTTTAATTTGGTGTAAAGTAAAAGGAAAAGAATTCTGGTTTCCAGGCCAGCTTGTTAAGGAGCTTGGAAGTCACCACTCCCATCATCACAATAAACAGCTGAACAAACTGAACACCAACAATTTTCTTAGATACATCAGAAAATTGAGGTTGGAGAGCAAATTGCTGCCCCCCAAATTAAAGAACCAGATAGCTGGATAGAGAAAATTACAGCTTACCAGAGCAGAAACCCAGGAACAAAATCCTCTGCAAGAACCAGTAGCAGGGTAAGAAAACTTAAACTATGTTTGATGATACTGTTGGAGGCTCAGTCTGGGCAAGTGTGAAAGTTAAAAACTTCAGGGGGGCCAGTTTTAGCCCGTTCACCATGCATCCACTTTTGTGAGTTTCACCAGGAGCCCTACCACGTTCTCGGAGTAAAGAGCTGAGAAAAATCTCCTAATGTTTCTTGCAGGGAGAGGGAAAAATAGCTGTTTTAAAATAACAGCAGAACATTCTTGTCTTCTCAACAATGCCTGCCTCAAAAGATTTTATTTTACTAGAGCTGAACACACTGGACTTTTACCAGAAGCTAACAGATCTGGGAGGATGGACATACCCAAGCGTAGCACCATCCAGCCTTCCTTTCTCATCTGAGCCAGGGCTCAGGCTGGGGTGGTGAGAAGGACTTACGGAAGTCATAGCTCAGACTGACATATAATCATAAGACTTGACACCGCAGGTGATGCACGTACTCAGGCTATGCTTTAAAAGAATCTTCTAGGGAAACCCAAAGACATTAGGAGAGACAAAAAGAAGGACAACAGAGCAAATTTTAGCCTCCAATTCTCACAGCTGCAGCAAAATATATAAACAGCCCAACTCCTCTCCAGATAACATATACTACCTCACACAAAAGGCCTAGGTATGTCAGTTCCCTTTACCCAGTATATCATTTATAAATTTCAACAAAAAATTACAAGGCATACTAAAAGATAAAAAAAAAAAAACAGTTTCAAAAGACAGAGCAAACGTCAGAACCAAATTCAGATATGATAGAGATGTGGGAATTATCAAACAGGGAGTTCAAAACAACAATGATTAATATAGTAAAGGTTTCAATGTAAAAAATGACATCATGCAAGACAGATAGGCAATGTAAGCAGGGAATAGGGACTCTAAGAGAAGATTCAAAAGAAAATGCTCCAAATCAAAAGCACTGTAACAGAAATAAAGAATGCTTTGGGTGGGCTCATCATGAAATAGGGCACAGCCAAGGAAATAATTAGTGAACTTGAAGAAATAAACTTCTAAAACTGTAATGCAAATAAAAAAATAACATGAAACAAAATATCTAAAACTAATGGGACAATTACATAAGTTGTAATATTGGTGTAATTATAATAACAGAATGAGAATAAAGAGAAAGAAATTTTAAGAATTTGAAGTGAAAATGACTGAATATTTTTTAATTGTAATTATAGGCATGAAGTTATAGATCCAGGAAGTTCAGAGACCACCAAGCAGAAAAAATAACCAAAATATCTAATCTAGCTTAGATAGTCAAAGTATGGGTCAACTTGCCTAGTCTATGGTACCCAGTTGCTCAAATAACAGTTTGGATGTTGCTGTGAATGTATTTCAAATTAAAATAAAATCAAAATATTATTTACATTAGCAAAAATGTTAATGGTGATGTGTTAATTATATTACCACCAAATGGAATGCTTAGTTATAAATCTTTACAAAATTTGTACAATATCTACATGAAGAAAACACTGATGAAAGAAATCAAAGGAGATCTAAATGAATGGATATTCTAGGATAGGATGACTCTATTTCCAAGATGTCAATTTTCCCTAATTTGACCTATAGAGTCAATACAGTTTATTAATAATCAAAATTCCAGAAAGTTATTTGTGTATGTTAACAAACTGATTCTAGTAGAGAGTAGAATGGTGTTGACCAGGGACTGATGGTGAGGGAATAAAAGTGATGTTGGTCAAAGAGCATAAAGTTTTGCTTAAATAGGAACAATAAATTCTGGAGATCTTCTGTACAGCATGGCAACTATAGTTAACAATAATCTATTGTATACTCGGATATTGTCCAATAGTTAATTTTGAATGCTCTCAGCACAAAATAATGATAAGCATTTGAGGTGATGGGTATGTTAATTAGCTTTATGTAATCTTTCCACAATGTATACATATATAAAAATCATATTGTACCTATAAATATATATATATAATTCTTTGTCAATTAAAAATAAAGTTTAAAATAAAATTATTCAAAAGTATTAATATTAATTTAAAATTAGGCATTATTGCCAGAGTGTGGAGGAGTATCGACCTGGGAAATGTGTGGTCAATGAGAGAATGTGCACCCTCTGCTTGAGCAAGGAATAGCAAATGGCTGAAAAACCAAATTTAATTTCTGATAGAAAAGGTAAACTAAACACTTTTACTATATTGTGTGTATATATAATTTATCATATGTATCATTTATACAATATATATATATATATATATATATATATATATTTTTTTTTTTTTTTTTTGAGACAGAGTCTCACTTCGTTGCCCGGGCTAGAGTGGGTGCCGTGGCATCAGCCTAGCTCACAGCAACCTCACACTCCCGGGCTTAAGCGATCCTACTGCCTCAGCCTTCCGAGTAGCTGGGACTACAGGCATGCGCCACCATGCTCGGCTCATATATACAATATATTTTAAAAGAAATATCATTCTACATAGTTTAAGTTCTGCGTAATTTAACAATAGGTATTTTTAGACAATCAAAAAAAAATAATGGAAGGCATATATCTATTGGCATTCAACCAAAGATTCTGAAAATCATTAATGCATAGAGCAAAAGAAAAACAACTTCCCACACAAATAAAACAGTTCTAAAAATGATGTTTTAGATGCTACTAATTTTATGAAATGGTGGATTGATTTTATCTGTGGTGGACATGATTTGGCCAACTGCTTAGCTACTACTTAGGAAGATGACTTCTAAGAGGATTTCTTCAGAATATGAGAATACAAAATTATTTTGAGATAATCAGTTCTACAAATAGAATTAAATCTGAAATTGTTTGTATTTCTCAATTACCTAGATTGCTCTTTCTAGCTAATTGTGCCACAGATGTGTTTAAAGAAATCAATAGAATCTATCTTATCAACATTTACACACACTGGACCTAAAAGCCATGTCTTTTAATAAAGTATAGAAATCTAAATATTAATATATTATATTATGTATTAATGTTTTATATTTTAAAGTTTATTATATTATATATCTTTGGGTTTTTTTGCGAACTTTTTATGTATATTGAAGTTCATTTTACTACTCCACACCGCCTATGGGCCTGTGCTACTACTTTGCACTGACTTCAGGCGCTTCTTGCCTGCGTGGACGTGGGGTCCATGGGGAAGAGTTGTCCTGTGGGTCAGATCATGCTGCCCCGCCAGCCGGCAGGCACGGCTGTCCCATGCTCTATTCCCTATCGTGCATCTCGCATTCCTTGGATTTTGCGGTGGATTCTCCGATTCACCCTTTTTATTTCCCCAGCGCTGCGTGTCCCGCGCTGCTTCTCTGCAGATTCACGAGCTGATGCTGTGGGCCGCGATCCCCTCGCGTGTGGCCGTCCGCGTTCTCCACTGCCCACTCTCGGAGCAGAGAGCCGGGAGGTCACCAATAATCCACCATTTCCCCCGATTTTATATGCATTTTAATTTAAATAAATATAAACTTCTTCAAAATCTAAATGCAAATATTACCAAAAAGATAGATCTGGTTTACAAATATGATTCTGTTTTCTTTTAATAACCTTTCTTTTTTGCTTTCTCTTGTACCTTTAAATTAGAAAAAAATTACTTCTGTCATTATACGGAAATTACTATTCTTCTATATGTGTAATTAAGATATATTGTTACTACTGGTCTCCTCATATATGAGAAAAAGTAGTTTTACTGAATATGGGGCTGTAAAAAAATCCATCTTTCGCCAACTTCAACTGACAAATAGTGGCAGCCAGAGAGCTGTTCCAAAAAAATTCTAAGAGCACAGATGTTGGCAGTGAGTTCAATTAGGGAACCCTGGAGTGTGTTTGAAAGGTTGTGTACATGTTGTATCTTTTGCAGATACATTCGTAAGTGGTATCTTCTTACCAGAGCTCCAATATTCTATGAATCTATATACTTAAGATTAGCTTTCAGTCACATATACAAAAATCCCAAACACAAAAGATGATCAGAGAGTGTCCCTATGTGGCGGCCATGATGCCAAGCACACTGCATGATTCTTTACCCCCGCTTAACCTTCACCTAAGTTCTGTGAGGTAAAAATACAATTATTTTCCCTCATTTTACAGGCATGGAAACCAACATATAACTTAAAAATTCTGTGCTGAAGATGACCTATGACAAAAATGATATAAGTGGGAATGCTGTATTTGACACCAGTGAATAATAGAGAATGTATGAAAACACTTTGTTCTCTTTATTATAAAAAATGGACTCATGGGCATGCTCAATAAATCAAATTACGTTTTAAAAATCTTTTCTTTTTATTTTTAATAATATTTAGTTCTATATTCTACATTACCTTCCTAGCCATTATAATACAGCAGGATAGATTACTTTTAGTTTGCTGAAGACACTAAGTGTTTCAAGTAACTCTTTGCTTCACAAATTCTTCCTATTGGCTGAATCTTCTTTTTCTATTATTTACATGGCAGATTTATTTTTCTAATCATCTATCAGGGTTCTCTTTCTGTGGGAAATTTTCTCTGATCACTCCTTCATTTCAAGTAAAGTTAAATTAATCCTCTACCAAATTACTTCACCTATTTTGTGATTATATTTTTGGTTTTATATTATACATATATTACAAACCTGTCATTTGTATAGTTGTCTATGACTGTTGATAGTCACCTTTAGATATGAAATTATGATTTGTTATTATATCCCCAGTATCATGTATAAATTATCACAAAGAGCAAATATTGTAAAAAATCATTTACTTATTATAACTGAACATAAGACTTCTTAATGAGAAGCAGATTCAGTGTAAGGAAAGAATTTTAAAAACTTCTTTCAAAGTGTGGTTCTAGATTCACCAGCCCCAGAAATATCTGGCCTGTTTGTTAAATGTACAGATTCTTGTGTTCATTTGAAATCCTTAATGTATTCAGCAAACTAAAAAATAATCTAGTCCTGCTTGTATTACAATGGCCAGGAAGATAATGTAAAATATATTATAGAACAAAATATTACTAAAAATAAAAAGAAAATATTTTTAAATGCAATTTGATTTTTTGAGACTGCATTCAGGTGACTTAAAGTAGAGGGGTCATGAACACTGGGAATGGGCTTCATCTGGGGGTCAGTATTAGTGAGAGGGAGGGGGACTGTGGGGGTAGGCATTCCAGTCTGTCATATCCTGTTTCACATTTTTCATGCATGTCCTGCCTTGATCCATTTCCACTGGAATGGGTGGAAAATGATAAAGCTCTCTTTTATCTACTAATAATGTGATCATAACTTAAATAGCAAACCCCAACTCTCCCTGTCCCTCCAGTCCCTCTCCTAAAAAGTGCAGTTTGGAATCTCATTCTGGAAAAGATGGAATTGAATGGAGGTTTTCTACATTATAGGTAGACCTAAGTAAAATTCTCAATAAATCTTTTTTGAGTAAATATAAGGTCTCTTGTAGCTATAATGTTTTAGAACATATCTCATCTTCATTTTTAATGTCTTAACTGAATACAGTTATTTAGATGAAGAAAGCATGTTACCTTACTGGGTATTGTAATTGATTCTAGTGTGTGTGTGTATATCAAATAGGATAGTGAAAATGTTACCTTGCAAACTTGTAGTCTAGTATCAGTTAATTCCTATTTTCATCTTTAAAAGACCATTGCAAATCAGTATAAGGATTTTTCTAGCAATTACTCACAACACTTTGTCATAGTTTTCAATTTCTTCAGCCATTTAATAATATCTTTCTGTGAAGGAACATTGCCAAGTTAATCATAGTACTTATTGACTAGGTAGGCTGCAAACTCAATGCTATTAATAGAAAGGTAGTGTGAATTGAAGTTCTGTGTTCAATACAATCCTTATTTTAAAAAGGGAATTCCAAACTAAAACTGGGAATGAAAGTGAGGAATTCCTAAATTTTTGCAAAAGTGAATCATGTTTTGTTTGAATATATTACAATAGTAGGAAGAGTTATAACAGTCCATCGTTTTATCAGAAATGGTACCTGAAACGGATAGGATATGAGTACTTTCAAGCTTCCCTTTGAAATATATCAAATAATGCATTTAGAGTTCTCTTTATTCTTCTATTGTTGTAAAATTAGATTCTGGAATTGGGGTTTGGTAATATGATGTGTTGCTCACAAGTAGCCAGAACTTCTATTCCTAATGGATTTTGAAACCAAGGAACAAATATTTAATCTCCCTTTTATGTCTTGGTTCTAGATCCACTTCCCAAATCGAATACCACTTTTTTTTGGTTGTTTTGTTTACATTGGTTCTCTGAAGCTTACTCTCAGTACCCTTTACTCTGAATTGTCAAATTTTGATAAAACATACCTTTTTCTTTGGTAGGAGAAAGCAGATCTTACTGTCTGCCAGAACACAATTTACATGCCTTATTGGCCCCAGTAAACTTAAAAATCCTAAAACAATTTTAAAAAGATACCTAATAGAGGAATAATGGGGAAAGAAAGTTAGCTTTCTTTGCTATACCAAGTGCCTTATCTGAAGGCAAGGTCAGAATGGAGAAAGGGTACTTTTACTAATTTGTTCATTTAGATGGTCAATTTTTCTGTCCAAAGGTGGATATTTTTGTTATGTACATAAAGGTCTTGTGTGTGCTAGATCAAATCCTGTAATCATTTACTGAAATCTGCTTCCAGTTACTGTGCTAAAATCTTTATTTTTGTTTTCTTATTCATTCCCCAAAATAATCTTGACATATTGGTTTTAGTTCTTAGGGTAGACCAACAGCTATAACAAAACCAACCACAAAGAAACAGTGATCCAAATAGAATAGAAATGTGTTTCTTGTTCCTGTAAACAGGCCCACATGATTCAACGTTAGTGTGAAGAGGCTGCCTCAGGTGGCTGTCCATAGAGTTACTCAGAAACGAGGGCACAAGGGGAGTCTGCCATTCACACTGTGATTGGAGTTGATTTCAGCGTCACCCTGGGCTGCGATATCTAGCTGGAGAAGGAGAAAGAGTGTCAAGAATTGCTTCTAGGACTTTGTTTTTTAGTGATTGAGTCTTCAAGTTCTGTCCATCTGTGGTTTACTATCTATTGTCCAGAACTCCGTTCAGTGCAATGTGTGACTGCAAGAATGTCCAAAAAAGTAGTGTAGCTGTGTTGACAGAAAGAAGAAATAAGGTTGATGAACAGCTGACAGTCTCTACCTCATAGCTAGAATTCCTTTGGCAACTGAGTAAATAATAATTTTAAGAAACTGGGTTGTCCTCATATATTTAACAAATTTTAGATTTGGGGTTTGATGGCTCTTCTGACTTCCAAAGCCAGGGATATTAAGCATGCTTCAATGGACTTTCAAGATTTAGCTTAAAAAAATCCCTTATGAAAACATTCCTGAATAAATTAATTTGTAGAAGGGATGAAATATGCCACATCCTGGGGTAAACTCTAAGAACTCTTGATGAAAATTAAATAGAAAACATTAATGTGCTTTTAATATCATATGCCTCTTTAATTCAATGATTACCTGGAAGTAGTCCCAATTATGCCAGAATTTTAATAAAATAAAATGTTTTAAAATTATTTTAATGGGAAAATTAATCACCAAATAGCCACTACTGACTCCTTATTTATGTATACATTATAATCGTACTATAGACATGGGATAGATATTCAAAATATACTTTCACATTTATCAGCATGGAATGTTTCCTCCAACCATGATTGACTTACATGGTGTTTAAATTTTCTGAAATGTAAGTTACAAAATAAAAAATAAAACACAGTTTATCAAGAGACTTTAAATTGGTACTAATCCTAGTGATGTTTATAGTAATATTTCCCTAACTTTGAGAGATTCAAATTGTCAGTCTAAGAATAGCTATCTTTTTCTTCTATAAAACAGTGATTTTTTTTCATGGCATGGCAAAGTATGCACTTAAATCTGACAACATTTTTAAGTTGGAGATATTAACAACGTGTTTTACTATGGCAAACAAAGTGTTATTACTTGAGCAAAACAAGGTACGTTTACTTTTAAAGCAATTGCCTTTGTTTACCAACTAAAATATTTTATCATGGAAAAAAGTAAAAAACTGTCCCTTCTTCTTGACTCAAACAATTATTGGCACAACCACATAATTGCTTTGGGAAGAAAATGATGATATATTTTGAGAAATACACACAAATGCCCTAATTAATGTTTTGTTGACATTTTCTTAAAAATAGCACAAGATTTATATTTGTCTACAAAAGTACACGTACCTACATGTGTGTATGTATGTACATGCATATACACACATATATATTCACAATTGTTTTAAGTGTAAACAACTCTTGTTTTACTTCAGCATGACACTGGAAAAAATCAGGGTTTTATACAACTTTATAAACTTGCTAAATCACTTCCAGATGTAATAGTATAATGAATTTTAAAATTGTAGTTTTTTAGTAAAAGTGGCAGTGATACTTTCATATTTTCATTGTTTCTGTGATATATTGTGAAAAAACTGGAAATAAGGTTATCTGTGGCCCGTTAAGAACTTCTTAATAACTTGTTGCATAATATTAAAATATTAAACAGTTTTCTCTTTTATTCTGGTCTCAAGTTTCTTTATTGATGCAGGAGATATCTATATTTACTCCACAACTACTAGGTCATCTCTGGTGTTTGTTGTGTGTCAAATCTTTTTTTTTTTCTTTTTTTGAGACAGGGTCTCACTACCTCACACAGGCAGTAGTGCAGTGGTGTGATTATAACTCACTGCTGCCTCGAACTCCTGGGCTCAAGTGATCCTCCCCTCCTGCTTCAGTGTCTTGAGTAGCAGGAACTATGGGCAAGTGCCACTGTGCTATCCTAATTTATTTTATTTTATATGGCCCAGGCTAGTCTTGAACTCTGGGCTGCAAGCAATCCGCCGACCTTAGCCTCCCAAGTAGCTGAGATGACAGGCACAAGCCAGCCATGTAGCAAATCATTGTAAATTTTTATTGATTATAGCCCATATTTTAAATAATTACTCATTTTTTAAAATTATTTTTATCACAGATGGTTCAAATATTTTTAAAAATATTTTGAAAGTCTGTTAATATAAGTTTTCCCCCTTTTTAGGGAACACTGAACTTATAATGTATTGCTGACAAAGGAATGTGCAATGCCTTTGGATAATAATTTTAAGATATTATTTTTCATTGAACTGTGTTGTAGAAAAAAGAATATTTAAGTTGGGTAATAATAAATTATCTGAGTACTAATTGACCTTTATCAAGATAAATAGGCTCTCTGAGCTTGGGCTTTCTTATACCTATAAAAAATAATAGTTTCATCTTAAAAATTTGGTAATATTTTAGTGATTGAATGAATTTTTATTTCCTAGTCCAAATAAAAATGTTCGTTTATGAATAACATGAACTATATGTAACATGCACTATGAATTTGGGTTTTTTAATAATACATTTTGTTTATAACCATTTAGTTTTATAGAAGATTATGAAGATGGTACAGAAAGTTTCAGTGTGTCCCTAACCCAGTTCCTTCAATCAACACTGAGCGTTGTAGTGACACATTTACTACAATAAATGAACCAACCTTGGTAAAGACTTATTAACCAACATCATTTTTCTTTGTTATTATCCTATCTACAACACCACATTGTATTTAATTTTTAGGTCTTAGACTCCTCTCGGTTGTGACAATTTCTCTAATTTGTCTTGATTTTGTTAATCTTGACAGTTTTAAGGAGTACTGGCCAGGTATTTTAAGAATGTCTGTTAATTATTTGCCTGTTTTTTCTTTCTTCTCATATTTAGACTGGGTTGTGTGTTTTGGGCCGGAAGAACACAGTGATAAGTACCATTGACATCATATCAAGGGGGCAAAATTTCAACATGACTTATCACTGTTGCTGTTAACCTTAATCATCTGGATGAGATAATGTTTGTTGGGTTTCTATACTGTAAAGTTTTTCTTTTTTGCCTTTTTTGTGTTGCATCCTGTAAGGATGTTCCTCTGTGCAGCCTAAAGCTAAGGAGTGGTGAGTTATGCTTCACTTTCTTAACAGCAGAGTAGTTATGCAAACTCTTGGAGATTGTTCTACCCGAGAGATTTGTCTCTCATCCTTCATTTATTTATTAATTGGATGCTTTATAGACTCATTAAATATAGACTCACAGATATTTATTTTATACTTTGATTATAATTCAATACTTCTTTATTAGTTGCTTTTATTATTCAAGTTTTAGCCACTGGAAACTCTTTCAGTTGCCTCCATATCTTTTTGACATACCTCCATCATTGTTGATTGTTTTATTCTTGTTTTTGTTTTCGTTCTAGAATTCCTTACTATTTGGCTTTACAAGATGCAGCAGGATCATGCTGTATATTTCCTCCCTCAGTCCTAAAATCAGCCATTTCTCCAATTGCAAAGGTTACTTTTATTGTAGAATAGTTAACAGAAACCAGGATTTGGGCACTAAATCTGCTTGTTGTTACTATGGAGCATTGTTTCTAGGCTCTATTTGCTGAGAGAGAAGGAAATACATGTGTGCATACTAGCTAGTACATATATACACATCTATATTTCTCTGTGTATACATCTGTAAGTCAAGCTGAAGATGAGTTAATAATGATGTCTCCAACTCATCTATTACCATGTGCATTATTCTAGCTTCCTCCTTTTGCTTATCTGTAAGTTCTCATTCCAACAGTGAAAAACCTGGTTCCTATAGTCCTCCACTTATTTATTAATACCTATTTGTTCAATTCCAGAATACAGGCAAAGCTTTATCTGAATTATTAACCCATACCCCATGGGAAGCAATTTTATTAAGTAGAGTATAGTGCTTATGTTCATTTTCTTTTGCCTTTAGATTTACAGGCTCTACTATTTCCAAAGATATTTAGGTGAGCTCTTTTTTCTCCACTCCCTTCAAAGAGGTTATTTCATATATTTGTAATGCAGTGACTGTTTTGTCACTTTCTGTGTTCCACCCGGGAATACAGATATTGTATGTGAACATTAAGGTTTATGCTGTAAAGTTCCCTGCATATTTACAAATTCATAGAGTCATGTATCCATAAGTATAGTGTCATTGAAAATCATTTCACTGTTATAAAAAATCCCCCCTTTGTTCAAGTATTCAACCATCCCCCAAGATTAAACACCTGGAGACCACTGACCATTTTACCATCACTATAATACTTCCTAGTAGGAATTATTTTTCAAAAGAAATGACTGCTATGATATTCCCTTCTTATAAGTTATCTATTTCATTTGAAATATATGCTAAGTTTGAAGTCATATACATGGGTATAAATATGGTAGCAATAATGTAAACCAGGCCAATTTGATCTGCATGAACTCACAAATGCAAAACATTTATGTTAAAGAAGCTCAATGGTACCTTCAGAGAGCAAAATAAATTCTAGCTTGTAATAGAACTAAGAAAATTCCTAAATTTATGTGTGTGTGTGTGTGTGTGTGTATATACACACACACACACACACAAATATAATTAGATGTTTCACTGGACATTTGTGTCACAAAACAAAATGTAATATATTAAGAATGTAGGATATGTAATAGAATTTCATTCTCCCTATTGTTGAAGGAAGAATATAATTCATTATATACTATTAATAGCATAGATTCAACTTCAAAGAAGACAAAGTGAAAGATATATTTTATTAAAAATAAATCTATAACTTATGACTAGAAAATGCAACACACTGGCATTAGCTCCACAGAATTTAGCAGCATTGTTCCACATTAGATGTATGTAAAATTCTTAATTACTTGCACATTGCATATGTTCTCTTTGAGAAGCGGCCTCTACCTCCGGCACCCGCCTGCCAGACTCCCAGTCTGTCCCCACCCGCCCTGCCCTCTGCCCAAGACGGCCGACCTCTGCAGTCTGCACCTTCCGCTTCCCTTCCCTGCTGAGGGCTTCTGGGAGGGCTGAGCCAACCAGAAGCAAAAAGTGGATGTCAGAGGGCAAAACAGCAGGAAGCCAAGGTGACTCTTCTGCACCGACTTGTGTGCCCTGTCTCTCAGCACATGCGTCCCATTTGTATTACCAATACTTACTGGGCTCCAGTAAAAGCATTTCATTACCGTTACCTCTTTAGCAACAGGGATGCAATAGTTCCCCCTTCCCATTCCTGTTTTAACTCTTAACAATGCCTAGACTTTTGCAAAAAGTCTGTCCATTGAAATCTCATCATTTTAAACATTTGGGGCTAATTAAAATTCCTGTCAAAAACTCAGCCTAAAATATCTAGAAATATTCACTTTTTAAACTTTGATAAATATACTCTATGAGTATCTCCACTGTAGATCTGTGTCTATAACTATTTATGAATGAACTATTTGTTTTTCATTTTTCATTCACTTTCGTCTTCCTTGAGTGTAGTGCAGTATAGTGCTTAAGAGACTTCGCTTTGGAGTCAGGATACCTGGATTATGACCTCATTTCTGTCACTTATTAGCTATGTGATGTTAGGAAAACATTTTTAAACACTTTGTGTCTTCGTATTCTAGTCTGTGAAATGGAAGTTATAATAATGTCTACCTCTTTAAGTATTTCAGAGTATTAAGTGAGTTTATAAAGGATTAGGAAAACCACTTAGTGCATAAGCCTTCAATAAATTATAGTTGTTTTTGTTATTGTTTTTATTTTGTTAATATTATCACTAATATTATTGCCATTACCCTCATCCTCCAGAGATGCTGGGATGCTCAAAAAATATAAATTTTACACACTTACCAGGATTGCATGTGAACCCATTTGGTAAGTAGCCCAGAAAGTACTGACATTTTTCAATATTTTAAATTTTGGTTTATCTAATAGAGGGACATATTTTATTTGTGTCATGTGATAATTAGTGAATGTAAGTATATTTTCTCATAATCATAATGGTGTCATTTCTTCTTTTCACTTTATTTAAAAATTTCTAATATTTGTTTTGTACAAATTTTAATGAAATTATTTTGTTTTAAAATTTTTCAATAAAAAGGAACACTAACACCCTTGTCATTATTGTTATAATCACTTTCTAGTTATTAGTTTTTCTGTCAGCTTTACTAACAGTATATCCTGTCTTATGCAATTTTATAATTATACGTGTTCAATAAATCACCCATGTACGTTATGGCTTCTGATTTTTATGATACTCTTACGAAAATGCATGACCACAAAATTTTAATATTTTCTATTATCTATTGTACTTCTAATGATTTATTGCCTTATTTTGGTTATGATTAAATACTTTATTAATATGAAATACATTTTTATGTAAGAAGTAAAGGAAGGATAACATTTTCATGTCGCTTTTCTCAGCTTTTTCTTTCCCAGAGTGGCTTGAAATGTGTACAAGAGGTTCATATAAACTAGACTCTTTATCTTTGTCATCTCTTCTATTGTCTTGATCTGACAGAAACATGCACACAATCAGGCCCATTAGTTTACATGAATTTTTTCTTTATCATGAAAATATTATGTGGTTGTTTCATTCACAGTATTTTTAGTTATCACTTTGTTATAGTAAATTATTATTATAACTGTCTCATATCAATTTTTAATTACTTCTCACTTGGGGATTATTGATAAATTTTTTCTTCCTTGCTACTTTTTTGTAGCATTGTTTCTCTATTCTTGTGAATATTTACATTCTTTTTCTATCTTGTTTGTTATAAACTATCTACAGCCTTTTATTTCCTAAGTAACTAGGATGATCAAACAGTTGATAATTATCATTGTTGTATTAATATTTCATGGAATAATGCCAAATGAAAATAAAACACTCAGGCTGGGCACGGTGGCTCATGCCTGTATTCCTAGCACTCTGGGAGGCTGAGGCAGGAGGATCGCTTGAGTTCAGGAGTTTGAGACCAGCCTCTCTCTACAAAAAATAGAAAAATTAGCTGGGCATGGTGGCACATGTCTGTTGTAGTCCCAGCTACTCGGGAGACTGAGGCAGGAGGATTGCTAGAGCCCAGGAGTTTGAAGTTGCAGTGAGCTACAAGGACGCCATTGCACTCTAGCCAGGGTGACAGAGTGGGACTCTGTCTCCAAAATAAGTAAATAAATAATTTTAAAAAACAATAAATATTTTTTGAATTAATAAATATGTGTCCAAAAATAATAAAAATCTATTATAAAATTAGTGCCTCATTTCTGTTATTAATGATCTCTATAGTGGTGACTTTGAGTTACAAATTAGTAGAAGAAATTATACATATGTACACATATTTTATGTATATATTTACGTATTTTATTTATGTATTTATTTATTTTTGAGACAGAGTCTCACTCTGTTGCCCAGGCTAGAATGCTATGGCGTCAGCGTAGCTCACAGCAACCTCAAACTCCTGGGCTCAAGCAATCCTTCTGCCTCAGCCTCCCGAGTAGCTGGGATTACAGGCATGTTCCACCAAACCTGGCTAATTTTTTTTTATATATATATTTTTAGGTGTCCAAATAAATTCTTTCTATTTTTAGTAGAGACGGGGTCTCGCTCCTGCTCAGGCTGGTCTCGAATTCCTGAGCTCAAACGATCCACCCGCCTCAGCCTCCCAGAGTGCTGGGATCACAGGCATGAGCCACCGCGCCCGGCCTTATACACGTATTTTATATGTACACATACATTTTATGTTATACACATACACTTATATATATACAAATAAAGTCCCTCAAAAAGAAAAATACTTTTTCAAGTACTCCACATAGATAGTTAATGTATTTTTCTCCTTAAGTATTCAAAGCCAGTAAATTTATTTGAAAATATTTTCTTAGGAATGAATCCAACCTTATTTGTTTTCTGTAGATACATGTCTTGTAAGGTAAGAGTGATTCAAGGAAATACATAAGGAATTTACACTGAAGACATTTATATACCTAAATAAACACCCAATATTAAAAACCATTGCTAAAATAAATAAAACAAAGATATATATGGATTCATATATCCATATATATTTGTAACTCCATTTCTATTAAAATAAGTTGTAGGGCAATATTTATTTTAATATGGAGTCAAAATATATTCATAAGAATTTTCATTTTTTTTAAGGATCCTTACTTATGATTATAATTCAAGACTTTCTCCCAGCAGGTTGATTTCCTTGACAATACATTTTGCTATGAATACTGACAGTAAGGACAAATTCCATTCATAATTTCAGCAAGGCCTGCACATTCTTCATAAAAGTGACCATTGTAGGAGACAAAGTTCTTCAGCATACACTACACTAGGTTTAAGTGCCCACAGGTGTTAAATTCTAAGCACTTCAATAATGCTTAAAAATGATGGATAATGACTAATGAATGGTAAATATCTCACATTTTCAGTCACATAAAACTTAACCATTTTTTTTCAGTAATGCTTTGGTAAAGAAACTTATAGCAAAGTGTTAGTTGCTAAGGAAACCATCTTCTATGAAACTGAATATAAAGTAGAAACTTTTGGAAGAGATATCCAAAATGAACATTGCATATTTTGTATTAGTTTATTTTGAGTTTGTTGGTGGTGGTGTCTTTTGAATATCTTTTTAATAGTAGATCCAATAATTTTATCTACGTTACTGAAAATGTGCAGTGGGATTTAAAGTTTTGCTAATGTAATGGATGTGAACCTCAGAGAATTTTATGAAACAAATGTTTTTAAACTCATGAATCTAGTTGTGCCAAAGTAAGAGAAAGCAAAGTTTTTATAGAATGATTTATAGTATTTCTAGATTTTCTCTACTGTGAAGTTACTTGTCCTCTATTTCTATGGTATACTGTCTCTGCGAAGGAAGTCATTCTGTGCAGTGTCTCCTTCACCCTTTTGCTATACCGCATCATTGTGGGTTGTTTGCTTCTTGTTGTTTTACATCCTTTTTTTTCCTTCTGAGCATCAAAAGATGATCCAGGTTCATCTCGATATTTCCTAAAGCAGTTCCAGAATTAGCAATATATCTGAGGAGTTCTGGTTCCATTCATTGGAAAACCATATTAAAATCCAAGATCTGGTATTCATTGCTACTGGGATTTATTGCTTCTGGACACTGTCAGAGGATGGAAAAAGGAAAAAAAATATGTTTAAAGTAACCAATGTATGTACAGATATGCCTAAATAATTTTGTATGCTGCCATCTCTGTCAATATTAAGCTAAACATGAGTCCATACTGATGATATTCCCAACTCTAATTCATTTTCACCTCAATGATTTTAGTCTTTCCTTTTATATGTAATCTTATGCAACAGAGAAAAAAAAAGAAAAGAAAAGAAAAGAAAACTGGCTCCCATCATATGACATCCCTTTACTTAATTGTTCCACTCCAGTTTATGTGTATAATAGTCTCCGAATTGTTAACTCACACCCTGATGGTAAATGTCTTTATGCACTACTGTACAGTTTCCATTGCATTTGATTGTACAGATTTCATTCATATCCAGAGTTATTTAGACCAGTACCTTTGCCCCCTTCTAATAACAGTTTTATTATATAGGCACATTCTACATTCCATCCTGTGAACACCAAACTTTATAAATCAATTGTTAAAAATTTGCATGCCTTAAGGTTTAATGCTGGTGCTGGAAGTTCTGTGGATTTTGACAAATACAGTGTCATTAATTCACCATTACATTCTTTCATGAAATGGTTTCACAGCCATAAAATATCCTCATACTTCACATATTCAACTTTTCCCTCTCATCCACCCCGCCTCCCCGGCAACCACTGACACTTTCACCCTCTCTACAGTTTTGTCTTTTCCAGGAGGCCATATAATTTAAATGATGGCATATATAGGCTTCCAGACTAATTTCTTTCACTGAACAATTTGCATCTAAGATTCATCCATGTCTTTTTGTGGCTTGAAATAATCAATCAATAATAATCCCTTTTATAGATGAATCACAGCTTATAAATTTACCTGTTGTAGGGTATTTTGATTGCTTCTAGGTTTTGGTGATTGTGTATAATACCAGTATTAATATTCATGTTCAGGGTTTTAGGATATTTGTTTGTTTTGGTTTTGTATGGTTTTGTGATAGTACTTTTTGTACCTGATCTAAAAACATATTTGCCTGTCTTCAGGTAATGATACTATTTTCTCATTTTTTCTTATAATACCTTTATGACATTTATATTTGAGTCTACAATCTTTCTTGAGCTAAGTTTTGTGTTTGTGTGAGATAAAAGTCATGGTCTATTTGTCTTTCTCAACAAATCTTCAATTTTTCCATCACCATTTGTTGAAAACTTGTTTCTTCACTCATTTATTTCTTTGACACTTTTGCCACAAATAAAGATAACTAGCATATGTGTGGGTCTATTTCTTATGATCTATTCTCTTCCACTGATCTGTTTTCTTTATGTTAATCTGGTTGTCATTCTTTATGCCAATGTCATGCTATTTTATTTACTGAAGCTTTATATTTAGTCTCGAAGACCAGATTTTTTACTGGTCTGCTATGTACTTTGAATTTCCATATAATGTTAGGATTAGACTATAAATGTCTACAAAATTTTGCTAAGATTATGATTAGGATTGTGTGGAATCTGTAGGTTAGTTTCATTAAGAACTGACTTTTTAAAAGATGGAAACTTTAATTCTACAATAATGACATCGCTTTAATTTCTCCTAATATTTTGTAATTATCAGAATTTATAAACAATATTTTATTAATTTTATTTCTAAATATTTTTATGTTTTAATGTTAATTTAAATGGAATTTTTTTCATATTTTAATTTATTTTACAATTATTAGTTTTCATTATGTAGAAATGCAATTATTTTGTATAATGACCTTGATCCTGTAATACTGCCAAATTTACTTATTCCTTATAGTAATTTTATTTTGAGTGGTTTTGGATTTTCTACTTACAAACATTCTATCCAATCTTTATGTTTTGTTTTCTCTTACTTTATGCTGAGTGTAGTTGAGTAGAGGTGGTGAGATCAGACATCCTGATCTTAGGGGAAAATATCCTATATTTCAACAGTAAGTATGATATTGTTTATAGTTTTTTTAATATACTCATTGTATTCAGAAAAATGCATTGCTATTTCAATATTTCTGCTATGTATATTTTTATTATGAATCTGTATTGAATTCTATCAGTGATTTTCCTGTTATCTGTGGACATGATCATATATTTTTTCCATTGTTTTGTTAATGTGGTAATTTACATTGATTATCATTTTAATTTTAAAATTGGGTTGCTGCAGTATCATAAGGTGATGGAATTGTTAAAATTGACTCACATAAATCATAGATCATCTTCAATTTTAGGAATTATTCAAAGAATCAAACACTACAGAAGCACTGACTGTAGCATTTCTTTCTGGAGAGGGCAAATCCAACAAAAGCAGCTTTTTAAGTGTTCATTTCTCCCACACTGGCACAATAGAAACATAGACACTTAACTATGTGTGCATACAATTTTTTTAGATAAAGCTAATTTTTAGTACTTTTACTCCATCTGCTTGACTAACTTTCACTCTCCAGTTGGTCATATTCCATACAATCTTAAATTCTGAGTTTTATACTTATAGTAACAGAACCAGATAGACAAGTCATTTATTTACAAAATGCATTTATTTATAAGAACTTCCAAGTATATTTCCAATAGTAAATGCTATTAGCTTATTTACAAGGAGGCCTGGTCTAGCTCAATTACTGCCTCTGGAATCCCCAAGTAGAAGGGAGTAACTCATAGCTCAGCTGTTAACTTTTGTTCCCAGTCCACTCTATGATTTTGGACAGTGTCTCTTTGCTTCATATTTCTTGGTATATTTTCATAATTTTTCTTATAACAAAAGTCCTCAGAATATTTTCTACAAGATTTTGTATAAACAAATAAGCTTATAAATACTTCAATGACCCAAAGGATTTGAGCCATCAAATAGAAAGTGTGAATTATTCTTGTTATAAATCATGTTAGTCATGACTTTAACTCTTCCTAGATCTTTTTGTATTCTTTTAAAAGCTTAATTATTCCCTTTTTCTGTTATCAGGAATTATTAGGACATGTTTGTATATGTTAATGGATGCATGTATGATTTATCTAAAACCATCTTCTTCTGGCCAATCTGTATCCCTATACATGAAATTAATTGAGGGCTTCAAATAGCCTCCTAAAATATTTTCTCATTCTGATTGAAAAGAACATTTGACTTTTATTTAGTACTAAAGTTAATAGAGTAAGTTACAGATTTCAACATGTTTGCTACACCATTCCTAAGTTAAAATTACATATATTTACATACATACAAAAAGTATACTTTTCCCTTTTATATACTTACTCTATGTGCACATAATTCCAGAGGTGGTGACTAAAGACCACTTTTCAAAAAAACTATAGTTTCCACCTGGTGTTTGGACATAATCATAACCTTATTTCTCCTATCATAGCCTGTGTTCTTATTGACACAGACTTTCAGGTAACAATATGTAGTGCTGTCCATTTTTTTCCCTGATTGAGATTATATGTGTTGATACTTAATACTGATCTTTTAATCCTGACAAAACAAACCATGACAAACGTAATTTTCCTTTGTACGTGTAATATCTGGGCAATTAGAGAACAGTGATAAAGGCCACAATGTCAATGTCATTCTCCTCCACTTAGACTTGTGATATTCTTCCCATAAATGTATCTCCCTCCAATAGACTTCTAATACTCCTAGCCTCTGACCTTTAAAGAGATGAGATTCCAAAATAATTAGTTTATCCAATTACCTGCTCTGAGTAATGGTATGTGGTTGATCATTGTCTTGCAAGAGGATTGGCGTGTCTCTATTGACCAATCTCAGCTGCTTAATCACAAGCATCGTTGTTATTTCCAATCAGTTGCAGTAGACATCTTCTGTCATAGATTGACCAGGTTTCATGAAGCTGTAGTGGATAATACCAGCGCTGAAACCCGAAACAAACACCATTAGCTATTCTTTGACGAATATTGGGTTTTGGACTGTGTTTTAGCACTTCATCTTTGTCTAACCATTGTGTTGGAATGCTTGGGATTGTTGAAAATAACCCATTTTTCATCACATGTAACAATACAGTATAGAAATTGCTCATCTTTATGTTGTGACAGCAGAGAAAGGCAAGCTTTCAGACAATTTCTATTCTGACACTTGTTTGATTCATGTAGAATCTATCTCTCCAGCTTCTTTAGCTTGCTGATTTGTTTCAAATGGCCCAATATCATTGAAATTGTAATGTCAAACCTTGAAGCTAATTCACATGTAGGTTAAGATGGATTCATTTCCACTACAGCTTTTAGCTCATCATTATCCACCTTGGTCTCAGGTCACACATGTGGCTCATTTTCAAGATTAAAATCAACAGAACAGGACTTCTCAAACCAACCACGTACTGTGCATTGGTTAGTCACATCCTTCGCATACATGTCACTGATATTTCCAGCTGTCTGAGTTGCATTGGTGCCACGATGGAACTCACATTCGATAATAAGACAAATTTTTAACTTATCCATGGTTTCACAAAAATTACTCTTAAAAATTTTTTGAAAAGTTTCTGTTCATGTCCTTTGCCCACTTGTTGAACTTTTCAAAAGAAGACAGACTAATGGCCAAGAAACATATGAAAAAATGCTCAACATCTCTAATCATCAGAGAAATGTAAATCAAAACCACAATGAGATATCACTTAACTCCAGTAAGAATGGCCTTTATCAAAAAGTCCCCAAACAATAAATGTTGGTGTGGATGCGGAGAGATAGGAACACTCTTACACTGCTGGTGGGATTGCAAACTAGTACAACTTCTGTGGAGAGTAATATGGAGATATCTCAAAAAACTAAAAGTAGAACTACCATTTGATCCAGTAATCCCATTACTGGGCATCTACCCAAAACAACAAAAGACATTCAATAAAAAAGACATCTGCACTAGAATGTTTATGGCAGTACAATTCACAATTGCAAAGATGTGAAAACAACCCAAGTGCCCATCAATACATGAGTGGATTAGTAAAATGTGGTATATGTATACCATAGTGTTCTTTTCAGCCACAAAAACAGTGGTGATCTAGTACCTCTTGTATTATCCTGGATGGAGCTGGAGCCCATTCTACTAAGTCAAGTATCACAAGAATGGAAAAACAAGCACCGGATGTACTCACCGTCAAATTGGTATTAAATAATAGTGTGATAAATGCACATATAATAGTAACATTCATTGAGTGTCGGGCAGATGGGAGGGGGGTGGAGGGGATGGATATATTCACACCTAATGGGTGTGGTGCACACTGGCTGGGGGATGATTATACTTGAAGCTCTGACTTGGGTGGGGCAAAGGCAATATATGTAACCTAAACATTTGTACCCCCGTAATACACTGAAATAAAAATAAATAAATAAATCTAGCATATAAGGTGCAAAAAATTTTTTGAAAGATAATTACAAGCCAAAATGTGTATTTGAAAGAATGAGGATGTATCTTCACAAAAATAAAACAAGAAATGTCAAAGTGAAATATCAGAGATATCCACTGTCAAAGTTAGTAATTAAGGAAATTAGACATTTCACACTTAATATCCTAATACAAACATTTTCCTGTCATTGTTAATGTGTGTGATGTTCCATTAAATGAGTGGCTTCTCTAGTCCATTCACAAATCCCTCATCATCCTCTGGACTGACTCCTACTTACAAACAGTCTCCTGGAAAAGTGTTCCTTTATCATGCACATTGGATTTAAACCAGTACAAAAATTCTGTGGAAAACAGTATGGAGATTCCTCAAAAAATGAGCAATTGTGTGTGTGTGTATTTCTTTTCTTTTTTTTATCTTTTTTCTTTTTCTTTTTTTGAGACAGGGTCTCACTCTGTTCCCCAAGCTGGAGTGCAGTGATGTGAACACAGCTCACCGAAACCTTGAACTCCTGAGCTCCAGCAATCCTCCCACCTCAGGCTCCCTAGTAGCTTGTACTACAGGCACAAGCCACCACACCTGACTAATTTTTAATTTTTATTTTTTTGCAGAAATGGGATCTTGCTCTGTTGCCCAGGGTAATCTTGATCTCCTGGCCTCAAGTGATCCTTCTGCCTCAGTCTCCCAATGTACTGCTTTTCCTTTGGCTTGTCTTTGCTGATAAGGCAATGGTAATTTTATTATTATGCTTCTGAATTTAAAATGTATGTTTTTCCTCTGGCTTCGTAAACATTTTTTCTCCGTGGGTTTTCAGAAGTTTGACTATTATATTTCTAGGTTTTTCTTGATAGTTTTTATGTTTTTTGGTTCAACGAGCTGAACTTGGATATGTGGACTGTTGTTTTTAGACGAATTTGTAAAGTTTTCCTTTATCATATCTTCAAATAAGCTTTTTCTTTTCTCTCTCTGCACTTATTCTAGACTCCATTTATTTTATACCACTTGAGAGTGACCTATAGGTGACTGATGCTTTGCTTTTTAAATTTTTTTCTTTCTGTGGTATATATTGCATAATTTCTATTGGTCTTTATTTAAATTGTTTCTAATTTTTATAATAGCTAATGTATTTCTAAGTGTAGGCAGGAAATTTATGATTTCAGCTGTTTTATTTTTCAGTAGTAAAATTTTTAGAGGTTACATTTTTCTTCTGAAACTTCTCATTCCTTCACCTTTTATGTCCATCTTCTCCAGTTACTTTCTTAGCATATGTAAATATTCATTTGTCCTCACTTTCTGATTGACATAGCTCAGGCATCTTTATGTCTTCTTCTATTGATTATGTTTTGTTTTGAGTATGTATCACATTTTCCTATTTCTTTGTACCACTTTTTAAAATTTTCATATATTTTATAAAATGAAAACTAAAATAATGACTACTTTGTTCTTGTTTATCACAGAGGGTATGGGCCTTTCCTGTCTTTGGCAGCGAGCTAGAGGTTCTGATCACTCTGATTCCACTTGAAGTGGAGTTAAGCTGGGGCTATGTTCCAACTTTAATTAAAATAAACTTATCTGTTGTTAGTCCAGTTCTACACTTTCCAGGATGCCACCTTTGAGGACCTTGGCTCTTTTAATTTGTCAGTTTTGAGCTGAGCTGGTTTGGACCCCTGGTTTTTATATGGTTCACCTTTGTCTTAAACTGTAGCAGAGCCCAAAACCCATGGTCACAGGTGCTTTCTAGCTCCTCCTCCACTACTGCTTTTTAGCAATGTTGTGAGTGTGGAAGTGTGAGGGGTGGGTTGTCCAGACAAATGATTTATTTGTATCTGTTGAACTCTCCCAGATTCCCACCTATCTCTCTAGCATGTCATAAAAAAGCTCATATGCTTTCTCATCTGTGCAAAGTTTCTCCTGTGGCAGGACCTCACTTCTGCCCCTGTGTCCAGAGAAGGCCCTCCCCCCAGAATAGAAGCTGATGTGGCTCTTTGCTTTCATATGAGAGGTTTTGAAATTCAGATTATAATCTACTTTTTAAATTAGTCACACAGAAATGCATGAATATATTTTATATGTGTATTTTTCCTTTATTTTCCTTTTATGTGAGTGAAGTTTTTTTTGTTATTTTTATTTTTCTTTAAAAATAATTGCTTTAATAACATATACTACATGTGATGATATTCATATAAAGTATTTGTATAGAATTGTGCAGTCATCCCCACAAATGATTTTAGAATATTTCCCTCACTTCAAAAAGAAACATCATGCCCATTTGTAGTTATTCACCATTCCCACTTCTTCCTCCATCTAATCTACTTTATGTCTTTACTGAATTGCTTTTTCAGAAAACTTCATAAAAACACAATTATACCGAAAGTATTCTTTTGTGTCTGGCTTCTTTCACTTTGCATGTTTTTGAGTTCAGCTATGTTGTAGCATCTATCAGTACTTCATGGTTTTTATTGCCAAATATTATTGCACTGTATGGATATATCACATTTTTTAATCCATTCATCAGTTGATTGGCATTTGGGTTGGTTATTAGAAGACAACATAATTTTTTTTAGAGCTAGATTTGTTTAAATTTTAGAATATTATGGGAGTACAAATGCTTTGGTTACATAAATTGCCTTTGTACCACCTGAGTCAGAGCTATAAGTATGCCCATTCCCCAAACAGCCGGCACAGCACTCATTAGGTGTGAGTTTACCCATCCCCTCCTCACCCCTCCCACCTGCCTGACACCCGATGAATATTACTTACATATGTGCACATAAATTTTGATCAATTAGTACTAATTTAATGGTGAGTGAGTACATATGGTATTTGTTAACCAAAACAGCATGGTACTGGCATAAGAACAGACACATAGACCAATGGAACAGGACTGAGAAACCAGATATAAAACCATCCTCATATAGCCATCTAGTCTTTAACAAAGCAGACAAAAATATACACTGGGGAAAATCCCTGCTCAATAAATGGCACTGGGAAAATTGGATAGCCACATGTAGAAGACTGAAGCAGGGAGTGGATTTTTTTTTTTTAACATTCCTAAACACTCTAAGTGGAAGTAGAAGTCTTCTCTATTACTTTTATTATATTGACGCAGCTAAGAAGAGGGATTTCTACAATAAGGTTAATAATAGGAAAACATTTCACATGAGGTCAAGAACTAATATATATTGAAAAGTCTTGGCAGTTATCTTCCCCTAAAAATGTAGAGTTGTATTCTATCACACTGAGACACATTTCTTTAAGATGATCATAACCTATGACAAATTATAGGCTTTTGTGAACTAAAAATTGAGTTAAGTTTGAGTTGAATGTTCGATGGTTAATGTGGCATCAGATATATTCTATATGTCATTGAGGCTGTAAACAGTCTTATAACTCAGGTAGAGAAAGGAAACTATATCTTATTCCCATAAGTGGTACAAAGCTGAGGTGAATATACTTTTAAAGACAGGATCCTAAGACAACTTCTTGAGGAAGCAAATTATCTGGTTATCTTTGGAGCATTCTAAAAGGGGAATATCAAAATGTAGGGTCTTAAAGTATACTACTTGTTTATTGAAGGTACTCAACATGAGAAATTAACACAAAAATTCATCATTTCCTGATAAAATTTCTCACAGATTTAACAGATGTATGTAGAAAAGACAAAAAACTTCTATACACCAGAATACATAATACTCTCAGAGATTAAAAAAATCAAAATCACAGCATAAACAAAAACCTTGCTGATGATGAGGTCACAAAATAAAACCATACTACCACAGGTGCTAAAGGAAAACTAATTTATGAAAATAAGAAATAGTGTATGAACCATATTCTTTAAATGAGTTTGTCTATGTTAAAATACAGGATTAAAATAATATTGCCTTGGAGTATTATAAATAAGCCTAACAATAAGAGACAGCAATATTTCAGATTAGGTATTTTGATTGAATCCTTGCAATCTGTTTGGAATGTTTAAGAATATTTGGGAGTTACAGAGGGGAAAATGTGGCCACAGATGATGGATTAAAATGTAGAGTGAAAATAACAAATCTGAAAGATAATTTTACGTAAAATCACCAACATTTTTTTTGTGTGTGTGTATGCATGTGTATTCAAGATTGTCCTCAAAATGCATGTGAAGAAATTTCTCATATATCTCTGGATGATATGGAGGTGATGGGCATCTTCTTGGGCGGGTTGGGCTGTGTAGATGGCAGAGCACCTGGCTGCCACCGTTGAGTATGTACCAGGGATGCTAACGACCTGCAGTGCAGGGACAGCCCTTCACAGCTGGAGTTCTCACTCAGTCACCCGCAGTGACTCTGTTGAGAGACTTAATTCTATATAAGTGACATAGTCTTATATACTGTAACCCTTTCATTAGGATGTATCACCTACTGGGATCCATAAATGTCTGTTTGATTACAATTATGCTGTCAAAATTTCCTCTTTCTAATAAGATCACATTATTTAATTGAGTTGTTTCATCAGTAATCACAATCATTACAAGATCAGTAACATATTTATGTCATGTTCTAAGAATCTATTTCTTATCTTTAAAATAAATGCATTTTTATAAGAAATAGCAAATGAAGAGGAAACAGAAGCCAGTAAAAGACCCTAATAAATTGCAAATATTTGAGTTTTAACTGAAAGTAGTCCTCCCTGGTTACTCTGGATCACGTGGATTTCACCAATCTCTGGCTCACTTTGCCAGCATTTTCTATTTCAAACAACTCAACATTTTATTATATTATCTTGCTATTTGATTGTTTGATTAGTGCAATTCTTGTCTTTTCAGCAAGAACATAATCTGCTTGAGAACATGTCTTATGAAAACCTTGTATTCCTCATGTCAGTTTTCACAGAGTGCTTTCTTGAATGATTAAAAGATAAGTAGCAAAAATATTTGAAAGTGAAAGAAAAGAGTCTAGAAAATCAGTTGTTATTAAGTTTATTATTCAAGAAAGCTATCTAACATTGTTCTCACTCCAAGTTGAATCTCCATGTTTAATATCAATAACATTTTTTCAGTTCATTAAAGTAATGGTTGTCACTTATTAAGTATCTTATGCATGCATTGATGCATATTAAAACATATTTTCCTATCCTTACACATGTGTACATACACATACATACATACTATCATGCAAGTGCAGCCACCCTTAGAACAATGAAGAGATTGAGGCTTGGGAAAGGAACGAACCTTGTCAAATTGAAAACATCTAATGAGCTTGGCCAGGTGTGTCTGATTCTTATGCACACACTTTGTGTGGGAACTACCACAGTTTCCAATGAATCATTAATAAGAATAAGAATCTTTAGTAAGAATAATGTGATTGTGTCTACTTTTGTATACATTAAATAAATCTAGTTCAGAAATTAAATTATTTATTCCCATCACATTCTTTCTGGCATAGATTCACATTTCTAACTCTTGACACAAAACCACATAAGTGTTTCATTAAGTATCACAGATTAGAAGCTCATCTGTTAAAAGTTTGGGGAATTATCTAAAAAATATTCACCAAAGCAATGTTTAATAGGGGGGCACTATCTGGAATTCATTTAGTGTCCTTGAGGGATTTTTTAATCATTCAAAACTTGCTGCAAAATTTTTGGGATTTGAAACTAAGCATACCTTCATTTATATTCTCTCAACCAATATGTCTACTTTATCTCGCAAACACACATCAGTTTCTTGCTTTGGCTAGAATTAAACAAACACAGGTGTTAAAATGATCAGTTTCCACATATTTTTTTCTACCTACTTGTGCTATGGAAAGTCCTTATGTTTCTGTACAAGACACATTTTCCCAATTCATGATACCTTAAAAAAAATAGAAAAGAAAAAACTGCCAGGCAAAATGTGCTGCAGTATATGAGCCGCTGCAGACTTCTCATAGGTATTTTGCAAGCAGATGTTTCATTTGCAGTTTGCCAGAAGCAAACTGTTTTTCAGGTGCACACAGAATATCATCTTTGTATAAAAAAGAAATGGTAATAACTACTCTTAGTAGAGTTTTACTCAATAGGAGAGCAATATAGAATTGTTGGCTAAAGTGTTGGATTGAGCACATAATGTTTAAACGGTCTAAGTGCACCCATGTTAATTGCCCCAGAATGAATGGAGATAAAAACACCAGCACAGAGCCTAAAGCTGGGGGTTAATATTGTTAAAGTACCTTTTATGTAAAACAGAGTGCTTTACCATATCCCTGTGAATTAAGAGCTATTATATCTATTTCATGAGTGCAAAAGTGTGGGTCAAATTTTATGCAATTTTCTCAAAGTCAAATAGTTAATAAGAATTATACCAGAATTCATACCCAAGTCACTGTGATTACAAAATCTAATTACAAGTGTTTGAATTCTTTGGTTTCTGCTTTGTCTGGTTCTTGGAATCCATACTCCCTGGAATTGAAATACTTCATATGAATTCCAAATAGTGCCTAGGACTGTGCTAGTCTATGGAGCAACTGGAAAAAAAAGAACAATAGCCTTTCTACTTTGCCAATACTTTGGATTATAGATTGAATCATCACTACGCTTCTGTGTGTTTGTTCATGCTATGTTTCCTTTCTTTCTGAACATGTTCCTGTGGCTAGGGTTAATTCATAGCTCCTATGGTAGCATACAACCTAATGATAACTTGTATATGTTCTTTGCTCTAAACTTCAACATATTTTCATTAATAATTATTATGTCTTACAGAGACTCTCAAAGTACCAGTTATACTCCTTCACCCCAAACTGAAGTGCTACTGTGCTGGCCCACAGGAAAGAAACAGCATAGGGGAACACTTTAGCAAAGGATGCTGGTCAGATGAACCTAATTTCTAACCCAGCTCTACCCGTTACCAGCTATGAATGTAAATGAATTACTTAATATTTTTACTTTTTAGTTTAATTTTTTATTTAATGAAATTAAAGGTAAATTTTATCTCATTGGGTTCTTTTAAATATTTATGAGATAATATATCTAAATAACTGATGAAACTACATCTTGTTGTCTAGTATGAAATGATGCTAATAAATATTTATCATTTATATGCAATTAGAATTCATATATTTGGATTTTTATCTGCATTCTTAAAAAATCTTAGCATAACCATGAGAAAAACTGATGAAACTTAAAAGTCCAAACTTTCTCAATTTGCTTCCATATAACACTTCACAAATCTTCCTTTATTATTCAATATAGGTATCAGTTTTTAAAAAATGAGACAAAAGGAAACTTCTATATATCAAATGGACCAGGATGAGCTTTTTATGAATACTATCTTGGCAGCACCTGCCTCAATGTTAAGGCTTGTGTTTTCTCTGATTCACAAAGTTGAAGTTAGTGACCCAAGACAAGGCTCCCTCTAGGTCCTGAGTCAACTTTATTTTGGATTACCACTTTCCATAAAATATAAGAAATTTAACACTACAAAATCCCGTTTAATTCTACTCCATCTTTTGCATTCTTTAATAGTCTACTTAAAAATATTTTGTAAACTCCAAAATATATCCTTATGTTTGCATTACAGATCAATACTTATTTAAATGTATCAAAAACACAATAATGTTTCTATTAACCCACATATTTACCATTTCTCTTACTCGTCATCTCTTTCTATGAGTCTTGTCTTCACTGTCATCTGGAATAATTTCCTTTCAGCCTAAATAATTTGCTTTTGTCAATTTTTCATTTTGTCTATTTAACTTTTATACTTTTTAGTACTAAAATTGACTTTGGTTTTTGTCTGAAAAGAATTCCCTTCTCTTTACTGAATTTTTCCCTCTTTTCATCCGTTTTGTTTATCCTTACCTCTAATCTTTAACCAATTTTAAATTATTTATAACAGTTAAAGTCCTTGTTTTCTAGTCCAATATATGGATTATTTGTGATCAGCTAGTATTGACTTATGTATATTGATTATGGGTCATGTTTGCCTACTTGTTGCACATCTTGTTTTGCTGCTATTATTTTGTTGTGTTTTTAAATTTATTAATGATAGATACTATGTGTAAAGGAAAACTAGACACTTAGAGACTGACATAGTCTTTTTTTTTTCTTTTACAAGGAGGACATGTGTCATTTTGTATTTTTGCCAGTGTGTCATTTAGAATGATTCTATAATTGGGATTGCTGGCTCAAAAGTCAAACATATAGGCATTTTTCAAGATATTGCCAAATGGTTTTTATGTGAGTTTTGGACTCCCTTTCTTATTCCCCCCAATAATAAAAAAGAATGAGTTTTCCCATAATCAAGCTATCGGAATAAATTGTCAAACAATTATTTTTCAAGTCAAACAGGGAAAAAATGGAATCTGAATGTTGGTCCATGTGTTCTGCATTTTAGTTCTCCTGAAGCATTAATAATAAACCTCGGAGTACACACTGCAATTGCCCCCTGGGTCCAGGTAGAGTCAGTCAGGAAGATGGGGCAGAAAAAGAAGCAGGAGAGGGGTGCACGAGGCAGAAAGGAGGGGCAGGCCGCGAGAAGCGCGAGGGCCCCACGCGCCCTTGCAGGCCTTGCCTGCGGTGCTGGGGGAACACGGGCCAACGGCCCGCAGCCTGGCCACGTGGAGAATAACCTCCACCCACAGCCGGCGACAGCCAGGGAAACTCCACTTTGCCCACAACCCAAGCGGCCCGGAAGCAGATTCTGACCCAGGTTCTGTCTCTCTCCCTTTTTTTTTTTTTTTTATTTCAGCATATTATGGGGGTACGTAAGTTTAGGTTACGTATATTGCCCTTGCCCCTCCACCACCCGCCTCCCAAGTCAGAGCTTCAAGCGTGTCCATCCCCCAGACAGTGGGCATCACACTCATCATGTAGGTACACACCCATCCCCTCCCCGCACATCTGCCGCACACCCAATTGGTGTTATTCCCAAATGTGCTCTTAGGGGATGGTCAGGGAAACCAATTTGCTGGTGAGTACATGTGATGCTTATTTTTCCATTCTTGGGATACTTCACTTAGTAGAATGGGTTCCAGCTCTATCCAGGAGAACATAGAGATTCTATATCCCCATTATTTCTTATAGCTGAATAATACTCCGTGGTACATATATACCACATTTTACTAATCCACTCATGTATTGATGGGCATTTGGGTTGTTTCCACATCTTTGCAATTGTGAATTGTGCTGCTATAAACATTTGGGTGCAGATGTCTTTTTTATAGAATGACTTTTATTCTTTTGGGTAGATGCCCAATAATGGGATTGCTGGATCAAATGGTAGGTCTACTTGTATCTGTTTAAGATATCTCCATATTGCTTTCCACAGAGGTTGCACTACTTTGCAGTCCCACCAGCAGGGTATGAGTGTTCCTATCTCTCCGCATCCACACCAACATTTATTGTTTTGGGACTTTTTCATAAAGGTCATTCTTACTGGAGTTAAGTGATATCTAATTGTGGTTTTGATTTGCACTTCCCTGATGATTAGGGATGTTGAGCATTTTTTCATATGTCTGTTCACCATTCTTCTATCTCCTTTTGAAAAATTTCTATTCGTGTCCTTTGCCCACTTTTTGATAGGGTTGTTTGATTTTTTCTTACTGATTTTCCTGAGTTCTAAATAGATTCTAGTTATCAGTCCTTTACTGAATGTGCAGCATGTGAAAATTTTTTCCCATTCTGTAGGTTGTCTGTTTGCTCTCGTGACAGTTTCTTTGGCTGTGCAGAAGCTTTTTAATTTGATCAGGTTGTATTTATTTATTTTTGCTGTTGCTGTGATTGCCTTAGGGGTCTTCATAAATTCTTTGCTTAGGCCAATGTCTGTAAGCGTCTTTCCCACATTTTCTTCTAGAATTCTAATAGTTTCACACCTAAGGTTTAAGTCTGTTATCCACCATGATTTGATTTTTGTGAGAGGTGAAAGGTGTGGGTCCTGTTTCAGTCTTCTACATGTGGCTATCCAGTTTTCTCAGCACCATTTATTGAATAAGGTCTCTTTTCCCCAGAGTATGTTCTTGTCTGCTTTGTCAAAGATTAGATGGCTATATGAGGAAAATAAAGACCATATGATCCTCTTAATAGATGCAGAAAAAGCATTTGACAAAATTCAACACCCTTTATGATAAGAATGCTTAACAAAATAGGCATAGATGGGGCCTATCGGAAAATGATACAAGCCATATATGACAAACCCACAGCCAACATCATACTGAATGGGGAAAAATTGAAAGCATTCTCACTTAGAACTGGAACCAGACATGGCTGCCCACTGTCCCCATTAATTTTCAACATAGTATTGGAAGTCCTTGCGAGAGCTGTCAGACAAGAGAGAAAAATCAAGGGTGTCCACATAGGGACAGAAGAGATCAAACACTCACTCTTTGCTGATGATATGATATTATATCTAGAAAACCCCAAGGATTCAGCCAAGAGACTCCTGGAATTGATCAATGAATTCAGTAAAGTCTCAGGATACTAAATCAATACACACATATCAGAGGCATTCATATATTCCAATAACAGTCAAACAGAGAGCTAAATTAAGGACTCAATACCCTTCACAATAGCAATAAAGAAAATAAAATACCTAGGAATATACTTAACTAAGGAGGTAAAGGAGCTCTACAGGGAGAACTGTGAAACACTGAGGAAGGAAATCGCACAGCATGTAAACAGGTGGAAAACCATACCATGCTCGTGGATTGGAAGAATCAATATTGTTAAAATGTCTATACTACCCAAAGTGATCTACAGATTCAATGCGATCCTTATTAAATTACCAACATCATTTTTCACAGATATAGAAAAAACAGTTTTACCCTTTGTGTGGAACCAGAGAAGACCCTGTTTAGCAAAAGCAATTTTTAGCAATAAGAAAAAAATGGGAGGTATTAATTTACCAGACTTCAAACTATACTACAAGGCTGTGGTTCTTAAAACTGTATGGTATTGGCACAAGTGCAGGGACACAGACCAGTGGAACAGAACAGAAAATCCATGCTCTCTTAATAAGATCTCAGCTTTGTGGGACCTATAGCAGAGAAACTTGTGGCCCCAACTCAATTTCTGATCTACAGAACTGTGAGATAATAAATTTGTATGGTTTGAGTCACTTAATTTATGGTAATTCATGATGACAATGCTTTCTATAGGAGAGAAAATTGCAGTTATTTTTTTATCAAGTTAAAAACTTAAGAGAAAAATAGCTTAGGAGAAGCAGATAATTTAGGATAAAATAAAAATTATTGGTAGTTTCACCCTATTTATAGAAGAGCTATATAAAGAAACAGAGAATGGGATAACTGGAAATAATGAAAGATATATATTGCCAGAGAATAAACTGTTAGGATTTAACATGAGAGCCCACAGAAATCAAATAATAGCAATGTAACATGATGCTTCAAAGAATAAATGGTTGAAATGCAAATAAAACTCACCATAATTTAGGTCAAGAAAATGTGAGATTAGAGAATTAGATGAGCCTAATGACTTGAACAGTAAAACATTCTTGAAGTTGGAATAGAGAAGAAATTCTGAGACACTTGGCAAAGCTTCAGCGAATCTGTTGGAAAGACAAACAATTTTGGTAGAAAGAATCAATAAGGGAAGTAAATGGCTGTAAAGTCAAATGATAAAATTCACAGTCAAGTGATATTTACACCATAGAGGGTTTTTATTTTGGTTTTTAACATTTCCTATGTTTTAACATAGGCTTGGCATGTTTTTTTTTTAACTTTCTAGAATTTTTGCTTAATGGAATTTTGCCGTAGAATGATATATTTTTTACATCTTCATATATTAGTTTAAATTAAATGGCAAATGCAAGTGGCATACATTTCTAGAAGATGCCTTCAATAGCCATACAAATTAAACTTTAGCAGAGATTTTTTAGGATTTACTTAACTTGTAAGAAATATTAGACCATAAGAAAACCTTTTTTGTAAGAGTTCATAATATTACGAGGGTAGAAACGCTTTGGTTACACATATTGCCTTTGCACTAAGTCAGAGCCACAAGCCTTCCCATCCCCCAGGCAGCACTCACTGCACTCGTTAGGTGTGAATTTACCCATCCTCTCCTCCCCCCTCCCACCTGCCCAACACCCTATGAATGTTACTTCCATATGTGCACGTAAGTGTTGATCAGTTAGTGCCCATTTAATGGTGAGTACATGTGGTGCTTGTTTTTCCACTCTTGTGATGCTTAACTTAGAAGAATGGGCTCCAGCTTCATCAAGGATAATACAAGAGGTATTAATAGTTCACCATTTTTTGTGGCTGAGTGGTACTCCATGGTATACATATACCACATTTTATTAATCCACTCATGCATTGAAGGGCACTTAGGTTGTTTTCCCATCTTTGCAATTGTGAATTGTGCTGCTGTAAACATTTGAGTGCAGGTGTTCTTTTTATTGAATGTCTTTTTTTCCTTTGGGTAAATACCCAGTAGTGGGATTGCTGAATCAAATGGTAACTCTACTTTTAGTTTTTTGAGGTAAACTTTTTTCTGTAGAGGCTGTACTAGTTTGCAGTCGCACCAGCAGGGTATGGGTGTTCCCATCTCTCTGCATCCATGCCAACATTTGTTGTTTTGGGACCTTTTGATAAAAAACATTCTCATTGGAGTTAAGTGATATCTCATTGTGGTTTTGACTTGCATTTCCCTGATGATTAGAGATGTTGAGCATTTTTTCATATGTTTGTTGGCCATTAGTCTATCTTCTTTTGAAAAGTTTCTGTTCATGTCCTTTGCCCACTTTTTTAATGGGGTTGTTTGATTTTTTCTTGCTGATTTGCCTGAGTTCTTTATAGATTCCAGTTATCAGCCCTTTGTTGAATATATAGCATGTAACTATTTTCTCCCATTCTGTAGTTTGTCTATTAATATTTACTCTAATGATTGTAAAATGCAATTTGGTACCATCAATATTTATGGAAAAGCAGGAACAAAATGTGATATTTCCATTTGTTTCAAATATTTTTGCTATATTTGATAATCCTAATGGAATACAGACATCAGGAAACTATATCTCCATGGGTAAAGTGTAAATTATATTAATATTTCCCATAAACGAGAGCCTTTCATTCAGGGAGTATATCAAACTGTGTTATCAATACTCAAAGTATTAAAATACAACATATTCAGATAAGGTAATTATCTATAATAAGCTCCTAATAATTTGTCAACTTAAGCTGAATTTGATGTACATTTATTCACTGAAAAATATAACTTTGACTTGTATAAATATTTCTGATCCTAGTATTTAGATGGGCTTTCTTTCAGTCACCATACATGAATATTTATCAGTCTTCACATCTGGTAATAGTTATGTGATTATTTAATAACTAAAAGAAATGTTTGACTATAATCCTTGGCCTACATAGTAATATGCACAATGACATGCACACACATGCACACACTCAGCGTAGATACGACACAAAAAATATTCATAAGGCTGAAATTTAACAGATTGTATTTTTTCCTGCTTTTATTTACATCAGTAAATAGAAAGTTATGGTATATAAAATATTTAGAGAGTTTTAGGACTATATTTGAGATTGAATTGTCATGCCATTCCCAAATAAGAAACATATAAGCATCATCTTTAACAAGATAAAATTTTGTCCATAGCTAAAAGCTCAAGAAAGTAGGAAGGTGCTTAAAACAATTTTCATGAGTGATAAGTCTGGAAACTATATTTAAAGAGAAATGCAATCTTAAGATACTTGGAAGAACACTTGTAACTAATTATGAAGTTTGCATTTCAGCTATGGAAAACTGTAAGCTAAGAGGTGACAAGTACGTGCATGTTTGTATGTTGTCCACATAACATGCCTCAGATTAAAATTTGTATTAGTTATAATGGAGAGCATTATATGATCAAAATAATTTCAATAAGTTTATTTTACAAGTGAATTTGAAATTATTCTGTTTGTATTTTGAAAATTAGACATGTAAATATGTGAAATTCATGCATGACTCAATCAAATACCATGCAGTGTTTTCTTTTTATAAGTCACATTACTATTGAACCCCAAACAAATTCAAAGAACTATATAACTATAATTTATTAGTAGTAAAATAATAATGGTGATTATATTAATATTTATTGTTGACATATATAACCAATATAGAAAATGTGTAAATACTACTGGTTTGTGTGTGTGTGTGCCCACTTACATAACAATGACAGGGAAACCCAGGAATCTATCTGTGTACTAGTATTTGCAGTGTGTGTGAGAGCATGCGGAAGTGCCGTAGCACATTCCACCATCTCAACACCAGCAAGGTATCATTTGCTAATGCTGTAATTCCACACATTTCTGTAAACATTAGTCACATCAAGGAACCCAAGAATCCAAGAACACCTCTCTTCTAATATTGTTCCATATTTGTGGAAATCTGACATATGGAAAAGACCAATCATATCTCTTCATCCACCTGAGCAATCATTTGCCCTGCCCATTGTACTTTTGGTTCTCCATCGGCACAATACCTTATAACTTAACAACGTTCTCTCAAGTTTTATGGGAATCTCTGTTATGACTGAAATCAGATGTTCCCCTGAGGATAGTGTTTTGCAACTTTTTCTTTTTCTGCAGCTATCTTAAGTGGAGGTTATTTTATCCCATGTGCCTATTTTGCCACTGGTTCTGTGTATGCGTTCCTTACTCTTCACTGTCACTTCTAAGCCATTTTCTTCTTTCTCTTTTAGTATGAATTTTTGTCTTTATTCTATTAATATCATTTGTCTCTTTCAGAATAATTTATCTGTCTGTTAATACCTCAAAGTTTCTTATCTTTTATTATTCAAGGTATTTTTTATAGTTCTAGTTTGAGATCACCACTTTAATGCTAAAAAACACATTATTTTCTATTTTAATATTTAGTCTCCTCTTTAAGTTCATCAATTATGGTTTTAACTTCAGGAAGTCTTAAATTTTTCAAGGGCTCTTATTTTTATAGACCCCCCCACTAGATATTCATCTTACCTTTCCTGTGAATGCATTAACTGTGTTCTGATTGTTCAAATTGATTCTCCTCTTTTGGATCACTTCAGAAGTTTTGGTTATTATTAAAATATTCCTATTGGCAGTATTCCTGCAGGTGATGAAAAGCATAATTATCCCTGCCCTGTGAACTTAGGGTATAAGGGTCAACTATCAGTCCTCTTCAAAGGGATCTACATGAGACAATCATGATCTTTCACCTCCCGACACTCTCCTGCTTCAATAGAATTGAAGTCCCAGACCCCCAATCAGCTCTCCCTGGCATTTATGGATCACAAAGCTCAGACATAATCTTACAAAGTTGACATTAAAATCACCCTTTGAGATACATATCTGACAAATGTAAGATACTACTCAGGGCATCTTGTTCCCATTTATTCCATATTCTAGGTTCCAAAGACATTCTCCTGTTGATTTTCTAAGCCCTGGGGGATAGTGTATTAATTCAGCCCCACAAATGTGATCTCAAATGAGCTAAGTATGTTATCGATACCTATTTCTCCAGAGATCTCAGCAGCTGTCTGGGTCAAGAAAATAGGAGTTGGCAATGGAAGACAAGAAAATGATATTTAGGTGCTTGTAGTCAAGCCTCTCAGAATATGGACTCTTATTTAATCTTATATTTTTACTCATATAACGTGTCTCAAGAATAATTTTTTATATTATCTTCTTTATTTCTTCAATCTGAATGTTTTTCTTTATAAATCTTGATTTCTGCTAATGCTTTTGTTTTATACATTGTGTAATTATTAGTAATATTCTCATTCTCAAAAGAGTCATGGTTTAGGTATTAAATTATGTGGTGACTCTAGCAGAGGAGGCAAGTGTAGGTGGCTATTAAAGAAATCCAGGGTAGAGATGACGAGCATTATATGTGTGACATTGTGTGAATGTGTAGAACTGGTAGTGGTGGTTGGGGGTGGGGAGGATAGAAAACAAGTAGTTATTTTCTGTAGTCTGAAGAAGCTGCCTCTAGCAGATGAATATATATTGAATGTCCTCATATATGCACACATGTGTGTACATGCTATTTGATAATAATGCTTCTATATGTGCCTTTACCACTGTGTGTATATATATACATGCATATATATCTACATAGACACCCATGTGTATGTTTATGTATTCGTGTGTACAATGTGTATATATGTATATCTGCACACATATACATATAAATCAATTAATTATAATCTGATATTTAATTTGTAGATTATGTATATCATTTATTACTATTTTTAAATTATTATAATTTATTATAATTAAAATTGATAGCCTAGCTCACACTTATAAAGGAGAACATGTGGTATCTGCTTTTCCATTCCTGAGATATTTCACCTAGAATACCAGTCTCCAATTTCATCTAAGTTGCTAGAAAAGACATTGTTTCATTCCTCTTTGTGGCTGAAAAGTACTCTATGTTATATACTATATATTACACATTTTCTTTATCCATTCATCAGTTGATGGGCACTTAGGTTGATTCCTTATCTTTGTCATTGTGAATTGTGCTATGATAAGGATATATATGGCCATGAAGAGCAGTAATGGACATTGGAAACTAAGAAGGTGGAAGGTGGGAGGGAGGTAAGGGTTAAAAATCTACCAGGCATACATGGGATTTCCCTCAAAATTATAAAAGCCATGTATGACAAACCCACAGCCAACCTCATACTCAATGGGGAAAAATTGAAAGCATTTCTGCTTAGAACTGGAACCAGACAAGGTTGTCCACTATCACCACTTCTATTCGACATAGTGATGGAAGTCCTAAACAGAGCAATCAGAAAAGGGAAGGAAATCAAGTGTATCCAAATGGGGAAAGACGAGATCAAACTCTCTGTCTTTGCTAACAATATGATCTTTTATCTAGAAAACCCCAAAGACTGTGTCAAGAGACTACAGGTATTGATAAGCAAATCCAGCAAAGTTTCAGGTTACAAAATCAGTGCACACAAATCAGTAGCATTCATATACACCAACAGTCAAGCAGAGAATCAAATCAAAGACTCAGTATCTTTCACAGTAGCAACAAAGAAAATAAAATACGTAGGAATATATTTAACTAAGGAGATGAAAGACCTGTATAGGGCCTACCCTACAAAGCACTAAGGAAAGAAATTGCAGAGGGTGTAAACAGAAGAAAAACATATGTTGTTCATGAATCAGTAGAATCAACATTATTAAAATGTCTATACTACCCAGAGTGATCTACAGATTCAATGCAGAAACATGTAATCAAAATGTTTGTAGCCTCATAATATTATGAAAAAAATATCTACTTATTGAGTACAATGTATACCACTTTGGTGATGGGTACACTAAAAGCCCTGTCTTCAATTGATACAATTTATCCACATAACAACAAACACTTTTACACCTTAAACTTTTTGAAATAAATAACAATAAATGCCAGTTTTATAGTAAAAAATGTAAATAAAAAAGTAAAATCATTAACCAAAATATTGTATGCCATCTAATCATACCTCTGACTTTTAATTTATGGAACAGTGAGAAACATATTACTAATTTAGTTTGAATAATATTTGAGATATAATAAGGATAATTTATTTAGATTTTGAATCCTTAATACCATTAAGTATATCAAATGCTTAAATAAGTATAGCTTTTTAATTCTAGTTTTGACATACCAGACATTTTAAAAATAGTTCAATGTTATATTAAATCAATAGGTGTTGAATATTTTTTACTTTACTCTTACAATAAGTTGTTGTACAATATCAGTCAAACATTAAAGGTAAGCAAATTTCTGTTACTATAAAGCTATCTTATAGCTTTAATGGTAGTCCAAAATGTGACTAATTAGTACAAATTTAATAATAATGAAATATAGTAATATTTAGGAAAATACTGCTTTCATCATTTTAATAACTATGAATGGTTAGACTAATGTCATCAACTAGGTTTATTAAAGCATTTGCCTAAATTAAAAAAAAACAATAGTATTAGGGTTAAGCAAATCAATACACTAAACATTCATATTAAAATTAATAATGAACTGCTAATTGATAATTTGCTACTTTAAATAATTACTTTTGAGTACAGTTTTAAATTGCTAAAAATCATTTATTTTAATTAGCAATGATCTACAAGCGATTGTGGTATGTATTACAATAAAAATTGTTTACAGTTTAAAATTAAAAATTAAAAAAATGGCTAACTTTTTAAGGTGCAGTAGGATTAATTATATATTTTACATGGGGGAAGAATTAGCCCAATGTTTAAAACTGAATATTGGTGTCTCCTCTTTCTCCACAACTCAATAGATGTTGGAGTTCCTTAACATTTCATCACAGGTTTCTCTTTGTACCCTATACTTTCTTTAAGTCACCCTCATTCCTGGCAGAAGGAAAAGGAATTGCAGTCTTTGCACACCAGAAAGAGTGAGGTACATTTGCAAAACTGAAAGAAATTTAATAAAACCGAGAGAATAAAACAGAAACAAATTGAAACTGAAGGGAAAAACAAGATACTCAATGCTCTCTGAAGAGTAGGACTTATCTCCATAGTATGCTGTTGGTGGATGAATCTCTTTACCAAAAAAAGATTATATCATATTGGGCAAAAATACCTGTATACATTTGTTTAGATCCAAACTCTGTTATAGGGCAAAATCCCATAGTATGATATAGAGTAGAATAGATAAATTGAGTTGAAGAGAAAAAATAAATTTGGAAATGTTCTAATTCTTAGAATTCTTTATCAATGTCTAAAAAGACACTGGATAAAACATGAAAAGATACAAAGTAAACAGTTGTGAAGGTTAATAAATTAGGATTGATTAAATACATTCCATGAGGCCATTATGAGATTTTAAAAATACTTTTTAACCTGAACTAATTTTATGAAAAAGAGGGTGCTTGCCTAATTGTGAGGAAAATATTAATTTTGGTAAACATAATGTTTTGAATTGCTTTACCATAATAGTAACCATATTGTCTATTTTTAAGGTTTCACCAAATTGAAGCCAATTCTCTCAAATTATTTACCATCAGGCATATTTGGCTTCATTCATTTAAAAAGTTTAAAATATTTAAAATAAAATTATATTTGTGATTTTTAATTATTACCTAAGTCAACTTTCACTCTAATATGCAAATCAAGGTGATTTTATGAGGATGCTGAGTTACGCATAATACAAATTTAATGATTCTTAGCAAATCCTAGCCAACTGAGTTATAATTAAAATTTACACTACTGAATAGCTTTTAATTGTATAATGGTAACAAAAATAAAACTGAAATATATTTAATTTGGCACAAAATTTAATTAGTCCTTAAATGTCCATGCTCTACTTGAAAACCTTTTGATTTTCATGTTTTCAAATTATTCATGAAATCTTATATTTTGGTGTAGTGATATTAGAGTGGAAAATGGCTTCCACTTTGCATATGGCTTTTTCTGTTTACTATCACAGAAGATCCTCTGGCACTCCTTGGACAAATATTCACCTATACCTGATTTTGTGAAGGTATATTTCCTTTAATTTTGTACATATTCATTTCCTTTGTATGGGAAAAGCTATACATGAAAAATAACAATAGTAGCCCATGAGTCTGGGAACCATTTATCTAGGAATTCACAATCTAAAGAAAAAGATATTATGTCATTTTGTTGTAAATTAATCTCTACTTCATATTTTAATGTAGAATACTATAGTAGATTGGAGGAGCTTCTGGCTATGGCTATGTGAAGAAGTTGGGGACACATAACGCAGCGCTATTTACACAAATTTAAAACACGCAAATACTCTAAACAATAGTACATATTTTGTAAGTATAAAACAACAATTAAAAACATAAGTTTAAAATATATATTTCAAAAAAAACTTTTGACAGGTAAGGAGATGAGAGTAGTGAATGTATTAAATGTGAATAAATAAGGAAATAAGCCCAAGCATGAACTATTCCACAACCAACTATGAAAAATTCAGTGAACTAAAGGATGTGATTGAATAAACTTTCCGTATCTAAGGTCAAAAAATAATCATAATGATTGCTTCTATTTCAGTTGAGTTTGCTTTACCATTATTATATCATTATTATAATGAATGTCCCCTTTATTTGTATCAATTAGTACTCACAGAATTCCTAGATGTACATAGCATTTTACTTTAACAGACCTGCTAGTTCTTTCTATTACAAAAATATTATGCACAATTTTATTTTTTAGATGCTATTGTCTAGAAAATTTCATAGGCAAAGTGTCGCTTTTTCTAAACAAAAGTCAATTTTCAAATAAATGAAATTTAGATTACTTTCTGTCATAATTTTATAGGAATGAGAAGCATATTTTAAATTTGCATGGAAAATGAAAAATATACAGAACTTGAACAACAAATATGTACATATTATATAGCCCATGCACACTTAATGAGAATTTAGTAAAGAATAATTTACACAAAAATTAACCTCCCTGGGGTTCACGACTTGGAAACAATTATTAGTTTGGAACCTGTAGAATTATTGTACTTGAAGTTTAAAAACAATTGAGTATGACACTGTCATATGACTTGACATGTCCTTTTGGTAAGAATTCTTATGAACCATAAAGTACTAAGACAGAAAAGCAAATAGAAAAAAGATATGTCAGGAACACAGTAAAATTCTATCTGAACTGCTTGTCATGACTTCTTATTGAATATTTAATGGAAAATAAGTAAATGAAAATCTTACTCCTCAACTTTAGGCAAATTACTGTCCTCATGTAAGTCAGGTCAACAAGAAGTCAGATACCTAAACTTCATATTAAAATGGCTTTATTACATTACAATGCAATAATATGTTGTTGACTTTGTATAATTAAGGAAAACAATTGATGTGTTAAAAAGATAAATAATATACAACTACTGTTAAAAACCTTATGATAAACTTGTAATGAATATTTATTTTATATTTGTTTTTTATTTTCAATTACTTTTTTCCCTAATTTTGTTTTTTGGAATATATTTAGAATGTTACATTCCTCAGTTGACTATTATTTTTGTTTTCACATTTATGTCTTTTTCCCCCGAGAAAGCTACATGTATTTGTACAATATAAAATAAAACAAGACCCAGAAAGATGACATGTATTCACAAATGTACACAGTAAAAGATAAATAAATCAAGTCTCTAATAATCATCACACACATCTAAAAATACTCAAACCTAAATGAAGAGACAATTCTTAACAGGAACATTTCAGTAATATGTATAAATAGGTTTCCATTTTCCACCATTGTATACACTGTCTCTTTGGTCCTGAGGTTTCAAGAGAAGATTTTCTGGGTTTTTTAATTTTTTTTAAATTTTTAATTGGCAAATAATAATTGTATGTATTTATGAGGTACAATAGGATGTTTTGATATATGTATACCTTGTGGAAAGATTAAATCAAACTAACTTATCTATCACCTCATCAATTTATGTTCATGGTAAGAGCTTTCTACCCTTTTAGAAATTTTGAAATATACATACAATACTTTATTATTAACAATGGTTATTTACTACGGTTTTCATACTGTGACATAGATCTCGAAAGCTTATTCCTCCTGTCTAACTGGAACTCTGCACCCTTTGACCAACATGTCCCTTTCCCCATCCTCCCTACTTCCACTCCCAGACTCTGGAAACCACCATTATACTGGGAAGAGAAAGATTTTGACATGGAGCTGAGACAGAGGCCAATCTGTTAATCAAATATATCTCTGTACTTTGTGAACTTGTAGGAAATTAAGAATTATGTAATGATTATTGGCAAGTGTTGCCGAAAGAATCACCAATGGAATGCAAAATTTAATCAAAATACTTAAAATCTTATGTTTATGAGAATAAAGAATAAAGATGGAATATATAACCATTAAAAAACTGGCAGTGTCATAATAATAATGATTTTTTAATATTTAAGATATATTGTTAAGTATTTAAGTAAATTGCAAGTTTTATTATTTGATATCATGAAACTTAAAATTGGAAGAGTTGATGGTAGTTTACTTAGGTGTTAACTCCATAGGACCACACGGTGAAAATCTGCATATGAGTTAACAAAAACTTTGACTGTGGTAACGTTATCGGAAATCTTCAGAGAAATGTTCAGTGACAAACATCTTTTATCTTGTATGTGATGAAGAAATTGACATTTAAAAAGTCATTTTCAAGCCACTCCCAGGACAGATGTGCTTTTCACATGTTCATTTTTTAAAGTCATATTACAAGAGTATAACAAGTTAAATATGATAAAGATATTATAAATTTGGCAGAATTTAGAATGAGAATCTTCTAACTTTACACAGCTATGAAAAAAATTATAATAATGACATTTTGTAAAGTAGCATTTATGTAAGGTATTTATGTGAGTGGGGTAAAAGTAAAAATTTTCAGGACTGAAATTAGACATTCAGAATTAAAGTCAGAAATACTTGTAGCTCTTTGTATACAATGGAATACTACTCAATTATAAAAAAAAATGATGATCTAGCACCCCTTATGTTTTCCTGGATAGAGCTTGAGCCCATCCTCCGAAGTGAGGTATCACAGGAATGGAAGAATAGGCTCCACATGTACTCGCCATCAAACTGGCACTGACTGATCAACACTAAGGTGTTCACACAGTAGTAATATTCTTTGGGGGTTGGGGGGTTGGGGGGGGTAAACTCACAACTAACTAATGGATGCGGAGCACACTGTATTGGGGGAAGGACACGCATGTAGCCCTGGCTTGGGTGAGGCAAAGGCATTATATGTAACCAAAACGTTTGTACTCCATAATATTCTGCAACAAAAAAAAATATTGTTTTCAATGACATAGCTTCTTTCTTTTGTTATATCTGAATAAGGTAGAAAGAAATTAGTGAAAACACAAATTAAATGGCATTTTCTAAGAAAGTGAAGCACAGAGGAAGAAATACTGCTATAAATTTTAATATACCATAATTTACCCTTTTCTTTTAAGGGGATTATTTTAGAAATATATCTGGATATGATGAGGATTGCCTTTTTTTATATGTGCTTGGTTTAGAAATTGCCTTTTCTTCACACCAGCTGACTTCCACTGTATTTATATTCCCCAGAAAGAGGTCCTGGAACACAGCCCAGGAACCAACACCAAAGCATTGCCGCTAAAAGCACAATCCCAGTAAGATGGACATGTTTGATAAATGAATGACAGTAACTTACTTATACAAGTTGAAGCTGGATAATTGCAAACAGGAAGTGGAAAAGAAATACTTAAAAGGTTTTACAGAAAAGCAGAGATTTGGAAAAGTTATTGGCACTGTGTAGCAATTCCAATTAACAGAACAATTTGTCTTAAGTTATTTAGAAAAATATTGCTGAAAGTGAATTGAGAGAATGTTCTCGGTACCTAAGCAATGTCTATATGTAGTAGTAAATTAACAAACTTTACATTTGAAGAAAAGGGAATGTTAGTCTGATTCATATATTTATTTTTATCCAATATGAATTAAATGCTAAGGAGCATCCTATTTGTCATAAATGTGAAAATGAGTGAATTTCACCTCTAATATAAAATAATCGCAATTAAAATGAACAAACACATACACATAATGCTACTCAGTGTAATAGCTATATTTTGTACTTATGCTATGAGATACATGTTATAAAAATAGTAATTTTCCTTCATCAAGTTTGGGAAGATATATAATGTACAGAAATACATTTTCATATAAAATACAAAGCATTTTCATAATCATAAATTAATTATGCCACAATTTAAAAATTAATTGATAGCAAATTTTGCCGCACATATATTTCAATTCTATAGTATTATTAACATCATGAGAAAATAGACTAGAATTTAACATAAAAAGCATTACAAGAAATATAAAGTGAAATTCCATATTAATATTATGATGAAAGTAATGAAAACAATATATCAAAACTTCTTGATTTTGATGATGTCATAGTCATTGGGAAATTTATGGCCTTCTTAAAAATTTATAACCTGATTAGTATATAAAAAGTAGAAAAACAATGTATCAAGCTTCAGAAGAAAAATAAAAAATAAAGAAAATTAATATGCCAAATAATAAATTGATAATATTCAAAACCAAACTATAAAGGGATATGATTTTTAAAATCAAAGTTAAAAGCTGGTTCTAGAAAATAAAAGCAAAATGGACCAATTTGGGAAGTAAGTTTAAGGAAAAAGGATATACAAAATATATAGCCTCAGAAATGTATAAAAAGAATGTCTAGGCCAGGCGCCGTGGCTCACACCTGTAAACCTAGCACTCTGGAAGGCCGAGGCGGGTGGATCGCTCGAGGTCAGGAGTTCGAGACCAGCCTCAGCAAGAGCGAGACCTCGTCTCTACTAAAAAAAGTAGAAAGAAATTATCTGGCCAACGAAAATATATATGGAAAAAATGAGCCGGGCATGGTGGCGCATGCCTATAGTCCCAGCTACTCGGGAGGCTGAGGCAGGAGGATCGCTTGAGCCCAGGAGTTTGAGGTTGCTGTGAGCTAGGCTGACGCCACGGCACTCACTCTAGCCAGGGCAACAAAGCGACACTCTGTCTCAAAAAAAAAAAAGAAAAAAACAATGTCTAATACAAAGGAAACCAACGTCATTCAAAATATATTTTGAATAACTGTAGCCCAGCAGATTTGAAAGCCTATATAAAATTGGTAATTTTATGGGAAAAATCGAGAAGTATCAAAATTACTGAAAGAAATGGGAAAACTTTTTCATGAAAAACAAAATTGTAATGTCAGATTGTTTCTCCTACCAAATAAGCCACCAACCTCAATCAGATCAAAAGGATATGATAAATGAAAATAGTTTACCACCATCTGTGCAACGCGTCACCTTTTACAAGAGGAAAAAGGCTTGTGTAGTGAAGTCAGTCATCATTTTCTCTACATCACTCATTCATACCACAAATGTTTAGAAAAAATCAAAGCAGAACTGTTGCCTTGGGCCGATGTGTGTGAAAGACTGCAGGGTGACTGACAGGCGCAGCTGCAATGAGGCGCCTTAGAAGGCCTCAGAGCAGAGTGTTAAGCAGCTCTTCATCTATCTGGCCTTTCTTGCCAGGCTTTGAGAAGGTGCTATTTTGTCACCAAGGCCCTCGCTGGCCGCCATACTCAACGCTGCGACCTGCGTCCCGATGCCGGGATTAGACAACACCGTCCTGGTACTGTCTCTAACAGACCAAATGCTTTCTTTCTTTCAGACATTCTGCTATTTTGGACGTTATCATAACACAGTTTCTACAACATCAGGGATCATTTTCTGTTTTGCTTACAAACACTCCTTGTTGAATAAAGTTAAGACTAAATTCTACAATATTCATATTTTAAGTTATTTTCTGATTTTTCTGGATATTTCAATCTTTGCTGACCTAAATTGTATTGAATATATTGTACCTAAAGCTAAGTTCTGTATTGCTTTTTGCATTTCCCTCACCTCCCAATTTTCAGATAAGTGAAATTATATATAGAAAAAACTTAAAAACTTAAAAATGCAAAAATGTCCTTTTATTGTATGATTCTAACAATACCAAAAGTGTATGATGGGTTAAGAATAGTTAATCACAAGGTAAACTGAATGAACAACTGCTATTTTTTCTGCCAGATTGGAGAAACATAATAATTTATTTATTTCTGCTATGTCTTTCATCATAGTCCAAATTATTGACATTTTAAGAAATAGTGTAGTCAGAAATTGAAAATTTAAGGCAATAATAGCTCAGAATGAAATTTATCTTTTTTTCTCCAATGCTGGAAAAACACCAGTGAACATCCAGATGCTTCCTTTAGGCCAGATGTATCCCAGGCCTAATTTAGTGCCAGGCATATTCAAAACTGGCTGTGAAACTGGCAGGGGCTGAGCTTGCAAATTATGGACTCAGCACCTCTGAGCAGAAAAGGAACCAGGGAGGAAAGAACAGTGATTATTTCCATGATATTTATCAATATATATTTATATGTCTTTTTCTAATTAAAAATGTTTGTATTTAATAGTTGTATCTGAACTAGCTTATAAATCATTATCATGCATAAATAAAATTCTGATTGGCTACAAAATAGAAATTAATATCTTAACTTTGTCTTTAGTTGAAGTATCAAAATAATACACAGTGGAAGATATATTTTTCAAAAGAGTTAAACTGTTTTGATAGTTCCAATCCTTCTCATTTTATGGAGTTCTCATTTTATGGTGCTTAATGTACATTTGAGCCATATGTCTCTTCTGATTTGAAAGTCTGATGGAATGAGTTGAATAAAAAGGCTTTGGCATTTAGATGCTTATCTGCATATAAATTAATGTGTTAATTACACAGTCCTAAATCACATGTAATGTCACTTGCACAAAAGAGTCAATGTTAATTTTGGAGAGTTGGATACATTATTATTGAGTATTAGAAACTCACCTGAGTATTTTGTGAGAACTATTTGTGAATATGCAGATAAAAATCATGAAAATAGTTCTGATTCTCATATGGAACAACACATCTATTGACAGAAGATAGTAAAGAGCTTAGTGACAAATCCAAGAACATTTGGGAAATCTGTTTTACAAATGTGTTACATTCTTAAAGTGAAACTATTAAAAGTATTATCAAGTAGGTTCTGAGATTTAAACATTAGTTTCAGGTTCAGCTCCCCAGTCTTGTCACTGGCCCAAAAGCAAGTTCATCATTTGTCTTCAGGGTTATGCTAACTGCTCTTAAAGGTTCACTAACAAAAGACATTGCATTTTTTAGATGTTTAGCTATATTTTGATGGGAAAGACTTCAACACTATCGATTTTTCCAACCTGGCAAAACTGAAATCCTAGTTTTAGTTTTTAGATAATCTCTTGTGTATTTCATATTGTTACTAGAAGTGGGGCCAGTAGAAATCCAAACATGAGACTTATTAGCACAAGTTTATAGGGAAGGAAAGAAATCTTTTCTTTTTGGTGTTCTGTGTATTGGCTGTCCTGTGTAACAAAAGACAGATTAACAAAAGAAAAGTATACAAATGTATTTAATGTGAAAATCTAAATCTTCAAAGGTATACCTATTCCAATTGTGATTCAAAACCAAAACCAAAACCAATAAGCCTTTTATGACTTAAAATCAATAAGCCTTTTTTTTTCTTTGGCGTAACTACAGGTCCAAAGAGGGTGCAAAACAAACTGCCCTCATGATCCAGAGCCCTCTCAAAAATAGCTGAAAGAAAGTGTCCTGGACGTAAGGTCAGACATAACCAGGTCCACACCCATTTGTGTCTTTTTACAAGGTTAGACCTTTACTGATGGATATTTAATCATATAAGCCAAGAGCTATGTGGAATTTTCAAGAAGGCAATTCCCCTTAGTACTACCCACATACACAGTAGTTAGACCTGCAAGCACACAGGCTCAAGCCAATCTACAAGTCAGTCACTATTGTAAACCATATACAGTAGTATACTTAATCAATACATAAATGTTATAGATTAAAATATTTACATCAAATAGAGTAATATTTAGCATCAAGAGAAAAAGGAATAGGAAAAGGGGTTAACGAACCAGTCCAAGGAGAAGGATGTGACAAGGAGAATGTCCCGGGATAATCTAGACTGTCATCTATGTTTTGCAAGGAAGTATCCTTGATTTGGGCAGGGAAGAGTTCTTGATTTGAGCAGAGCCTGTGGCAGCAGATGCTGGGTGTTGATCAGGAGTGACAGCAAGATGGTGTCTATGGAGATTGCCATGTCAAACATGCAAAATCCTGCTCTTTCTATAGTCTCTGAGTCCTCTGGTAAGGACTGAGAGTAAAGGGTGACACCCTTGTCTGGCTGGGCGCAGTCTCTATCGATTAGGGAAACATCTGGTCCCTGTTGACATGATGCCTTTTAAAATGTACGATGGAGGCCAGGCGCGGTGGGTCACGCCTGTAATCCTAGCACTCTGGGAGGCCGAGGTGGGCAGATTGTTTGAGATCAGGAGTTCGAGACCAGCCTGAACAAGAGCGAGACCCCTGTCTCTACTAAAACAAAACAAAACAAAACAAAACAAAAAAAAGAAAAGAAAGAAAGAAATTAGCTGGACAACTTAAATATATATATATATATGTATATATATATATATATACATATATATATAAAATTATCTGGGCATGGTGGCGCATGCCTGTAGTCCCAGCTACTCGGGAGGCTGAGGCAGGAGGATCACTTGAGCCCAGGAGTCTGAGGCTGCTGTGAGCTAGGCTGATGCCACGGCACTGTAGCCCAGGCAACAGAGTGAGACTCTGTCTCAAAATAAATAAATAAATAAATAAATAAATAAATAAATAAATAAATAAATAAAGTAAAATAATAAATGTAAGATGGAGTCTTTTTCTAAGATAGTTACTTATGTCCACGTAGTTACTTATGTGCTGTATACAGAAAGAAAGATTTGGAAAAAGCCCCTAAGAACTGGCAACAGTTGGTAAGACATCAGTGGCAAATGGGACGCAGCCCACTTTTCTGTCCCGCCATGCGTACATTCTCAGAGCCCCAACCCCGTGGACAGCTGCCTGCATGTGCAGGCCCGACAGCCCCTCCCTCTGACAGGAGGAAACCAAACTGTTAGAAAGGTGAGCTCTAAAGAGACGAAATGAGACAAACAAGAAAGCAACAACTATTCCTGGAATGGAAAGGATCGTTAAATTGTGGGTACCCAAAATCAAATTCAAAAGAGCCACAGTTCAAAGAACTAATTCTTTCAAGTGTTTTACACCTGCTAATCTAAATTTGGAACAAGAAAAGGCGCAGACACTTTCACCATCCTCACTTGATCGGATCCTGCAGACAGAAATCCAGGAGGCTGACTTTGGTGAGAATTTTTGCCTTTGGCTGGCTTTGCCAGAGATCTCTAATTTCAACTTTAGTCTCCAGAGCAAACAAGGTGTTCCAGTCAATGACATCTCATCACTGTTGCCAAAAACTGTTGAGGCAGAAAAAAATCTGTTTCTTCTACCTTTGTAGGTTCTTGGCTGGGGCTCTGTAACAAACAGATTAGTAAGAAAAAAACGTACAAAATTATTTAACGTAAGTTTTATGTGACACAGGAAACGTCATAAGAAGAGGAAGACCCACAGCAATGGTTAAACCTGAGTGTTTTCACACAGCTCATCCTCGAATAATGCTTCATTCAGCAGCATTTTCTTGTAAGTTTGATGAGAAAAAAAATTAATTCCCTACAGGGGCTGCTGTCCGTGTGGAGTCTGCTCATTCCTCCACGTCTGCCTGGGTTTCCTCCCATGTCCCAACACGTGCATGTCAGGCTCCTCGGTGGGTATTCACGGTCCCAGTCCGAGTGGGCCTGGGCCCGAGTGTGAGTGCGCCTTGCAGGGGACTTGCATGCTGTCCAGAGCTGGTTCCCGCCTCGCCCTTGAGCTCTGGGAATAGGCTCTAGCCACCCACAACCTTCAACTGGAATAGTGGGTTAGAAACTGAAAATGAATGAACACACATTATTGCTAAGTAAAAGTTCATACAGTATGTGAGTAATTGTACAGATGCACGACAATAAAAGACGCAGTATGGAAGCACTCAGTGAGCCTGCCGTATTTGTCTTTGCTTGTTTTTGAACTGCATGTCACGAGAAGCTCCTTACAATTTTTGCTTTGCAAATGTTTACTTCTTGCTTCAATCGACCATCACTACGACTGCCGTTGCTGATTCACCAAAAATTGGATAAATAATGATTTTACTTCTTTTTATTTAATCTTCCTTAAATGTATGTATAGCTCACCACCTTTACTTCAATATTTAACCTTAGAAATGTTTTGGTTTTGATTTAGAAGTTTGGTGATTTTGTTTTTTCTTTTTGTGACAAGGAACATGGAGTAGGAGCTTAAATGTTGTTTACGTCCATTAGCCTATGGTAAAACTGGTTTACTTACATATCCTTTCTCTTCAAGTCACAATTTCCAAGGACCCATCAGTGACGTTAAGTGAGGACTTATTGTACTAGGTTCGAAGAGCGAAAAGTTGTGGGAAAATGAGATAGGAGAAAGGGGCACGGACTAAGAGCAGGCAACTGGGGGAAACACCAGAGCCCATTGGTTAGGATTCCTCTTGGCATTCCTCTCTCCTTGGTGCGAAGGCTGCTCCTTTCCTCTGGGTACAGTGAGAGCACATCTCACACGAAGAGCTCATGACCTCTTCAGGGGAAGGTCACAGAGTCCTTCCTGCACCTACCATTTATCAATTCAATATGCCAAGGCACAGTATTTTGGGGTAGCATGCTCTGAACCCTGTCAAGTTCAAAGACTGAATTTTCAACAAGATATTGTCGATTTCTTTGCATGTTAAAGTAAAAATAAGAATAATGCACTAGAGTATAAATATTATATTTATCATAATCATTTTTGCATTACATAAATTATTTAAATAATATCAAAATATTTTTATTTTTGTCATAATTGAAAGAATTATGACTTGTTAAACTATTAGCATCTGAGCCAAAAAATGCTATCCTTTTCAGAAGCCCACGATAGGAGGGAAAGCACCTCAAAAATTGCATTTAGATGTTTTTATTTATTTATTTATTTTTGAGACAGAGTCTCGCGCTGTTGCCCGGGCTAGAGTGCTGAGGCATCAGCCTAGCTCACAGCAACCTCAGACTCCTGGGCTTAAGCGATCCTCCTGCCTCAGCCTCCCGAGTGGCTGGGACTACAGGCATGTGCCACCATGCCCGGCTAACTTTTTCTATATATTTTTAGTTGTCCAGCTAATTTCTTTCTATTTTTAGTAAAGACAGGGTCTGGCTCTTGCTGAGGCTGGTCTCGAACTCCTGACGTTGAGCGATCCACCTGCCTCGGCCTCCCAGAGTGCTAGGATTACAGGCGTGAGCCACCGCGCCCGGCCAGATGTTTTTATTTTTCAAGTGACACATTAGAAATACTCATAGATTTATCAAAATGCTGTTCTTACTGTTTATGTATGTTGTAGGTTACTGTATACCATTAAAGAACTTGTTGAGTTTTGTTGTTGTCCTTATTGTTAAAAAAAGGAATGATTTACCCTGCATCTAATGTTCAAATTTTCTACTTCTGATTCTAACATATTCGTATGGCTAATTTTCTTACCATTCAAGAAGTGGAATGTGGGAACGCATTGTTCTGTTGTGTAGAGTTAATGATTGTTTTCCCAGAGGATGTTTCATGTTTACTTATATTAATTTATTCACATATTTTAAAAATTTCATTTATGTAAAAGTCGCTTATTTTTAAATATGAAAATACATCATTAGTTTAGACATATATTGAGATCTTCAAACACTCTATCCAAATGTTCTTTTTAAATATGAATGTAGGCTGTTAAAACACAATTTTATAAATTCCTTTTAATCCATGTGTTACTATATACCTGTGTTAAAAGTACTGATTTTGTAATGGTTCATTTCTTTCAATAATTTACTTTTTAAGATCTTATCTTCTCGTAGCTTATAAATCGAACTTCAACTAACTTCAATAACACTGTAGTATTTACGGCTTATTAACATATATGTGCCATCTGTCCTCAGCTATCACACATTGAGATTCTAAACTTGTGTATCTTAGGATATTCTTCTTCTAATTTTTTTCTAGAGTTTTCTTATTTTCTTACAATTTCCTAAAGATACTACAAAGATTGTCTTTTTCATATCTAAGCTGTAATCTGAGTGAAAGTGTGTTACAAACATGGAGCGATGTGAAGGTGGGGGGGCTGGTGGATTGTTGAGTTTGAGTCTTGACGCTGTCACAGCTCTCTGATCACACACACACACACACACACACACACACACACACCCACACACCCCTGAGTGTAACAGTATCCAAGTGACACACAATTGATTACCAGGTTATTTGTCGGCTTCACAGTATTTACAATGTGAAAAATAAATACCTGACACTGTTGCTGTGAGAATTATTACCAATGAAATAATAATTATTGTCATTATTACTACTATTACAAGCAATCTAAATGTTTTTATGTCTTAGTTTTTTCCTTATAACATCTCCCCGAGATTGATGCAAATTATTTCCATTTCATATGTGAGAAACTGCAGCACAGAGAAGTAACTGCCCATGGTGTCATAACCAGCAAGTGACAAAGGTGATTCCAACCAGACAATATGGGTCTCCGGCTCCAACATCTTCTATTTCAGATTAAAAAACAAAATATATTTAAACACATGCTTTCACATTTCATTGTTTGGTAGCTAATATTATTTAAAATTATTGATGAAGAATAACAACTACTATATTAAATTCAACATTATGGAAATGTAGGTACTGTAATAATAATACAAATTAGAATTTATTATTTACATTCTAAAAATAACTTTAATATAAACTTGTGTTACAGTTTTGGTTAGCTTTTCTGCCATCATATAATTGTTATCATGTTTTCAAGACAATGGCAAAAAATGTATTTGGACTTAAGATTCTACATTTAAATGGCAAAAATTTAAATAAAAGCCTATTTTGTAAAAACAAAAGAATTAATATGAAATTTGAAAGAAAGAAATTTGGCAAGTGAAAGCCCAAGTGTCATTTTTAGGCAGAAATTCTGACCCAGAATTCCACCCTTGTCACTCCCTCCATTTTGTTTTTATTTCCAATCAACATTTTAAAATTTATTTTATCAATTTCAAAATATGAAGGGTGCAAAAGTTTTTTGCTCCGTGAATACACTCTATAATGCTGAAGTCAGGGCTTTCGGAGTGCCCCCACCAGCAATGTTTTAGTGTCACTTCACTGTGCTGAGAAACTGGAACAAGTGAAAGGCTGTCTCGGTGTAACAACCACCACAAAAACACAATCAAAGAGCTCTATTGTTCTTCTGTGCGTGCCCCTGTGCTTTTGTACGCTTATGACGTTACACTGATTCTTCTTGAGACTACATTTGCCTCCCATATTCTGCTGATTGATTTGAGTGAATTCAGCAATTGTTACAGAAATAGATATACCAGAAGACTATTGGTTTACATATAATCATTTAGGATATATATTAAAGTATAAATGTCTCATAAAACTATAAGATTTATTACATTAGCTTTACTACTCTTTTTAAACATAATTATATGCAAAGCACCTAATCAATAATTTCATAACTTGAAAGTATTAAATTCCAGATGTCAAAACTTCTCATTTTCATAATTTTGATGATTTCAGTATCAACAATGATACATCTATGAATATGTGAACTTCTCAGTTTTTTCTCTACTGTCCACCAGTGATTATATCTTTGGTCATAATTCAGCCAACTTTCATGGATATACCTAAAGTCTTATTATTACCCATAACTGCATTCTCTCCATGATGGCAAGTTCTAATATATTTCCTTTCAGGCAGTATCATTTACATGTCCAGATTTTTCTTCTTTTTCTCTTACTTCAAAAATAATTGCACTGGGAACTTCAATTCATTGACCCAAGCAAATTGAACTTTTTCTCCTTCACTCCCACTTTGAGTTATCTTTTTCTTATTTTATTTATTTATTCTAGTTCATTTTTCACAGTCTATGAGTATAATCTTTCCCTTGTGTATGGTCTTGACTCTTTGTCCATTTATCTATATAGTTTAACAACTTAGGGAAAAAGCCAACTCTGTTAAAACTCCAATTCTTCTTCTACTCCACTTCTGCATCAGTGGAGACACACTTATATATACAAAAATGCATAGCTTTGTTGATATCAATAACACCTACATTAAGTACCCCTCTAGAACTGCTCTGCAATCTAACCATTTCCCTAAACCATTCACTGATTTCTACTACAATTCCCCTTTTATTATACCTCTCTCCTCAAACATGCAGCCCCACTAAAAGCCAATGAAGAGAAACTTCTTAAAACTGCCCATATTACTCCTTTATGTTACTACTTTTGTGTAAAAAACTCCACCTCCTTCAGACTACAAAAGGATATCACTATAACTATTTCCCCCTTTCCCAAATAATGCATTTTCTCTATTCCATCATTTTCATCAGAACTCCTATATATGAGGACACATCTTATCTTAAAATATGAAAAATAAAATGAAGGGAAGAAATAAACTCTTTTGACCTCACAAGCCCTTACTTTCCCTACTTAAAATAACTTTGCAAAACAGTTGCTAAATTACTATCACTGATGTATTCTTCCTCCTGGAATTTATCTTAGAGTCAATCTTGTCCCCACTTATGGCCGCCAAAATAATCTATTGAAGGTCACCTGTGACCATATAATGTTGCTAAAACCAATGGTCAATCAAGACTCATCTAGCTGGACCTATCAAAATCATTTATCACAACTGATCATTGCTTCCATCTCAATATTTTCTTCATTAGTTTCCACTTTGCTTTTATTTTCCTTTTACTTTTGTCCGTTTCTTTTGTTTTTTTATTGATTTCTCCAGCTTCTAAGGTTAGACTTCAGTTCTGACACTTCCAGCTATATTCTTATCATATACGTTCTTATTCATTTGAATAGCTTTAAACATCATCTCATGCCCGTGATTCTCAAATATTTACTTATATTCCGTGATTCTCCTGTGCACTCCATACCAACACATGCACATTTCCATGGGATATATCCATTTGGATTTTAAAAAGACATCTTAAATATGAGAAATCCAAAAAAAAAACCTCCTGATTTTTATTCATAGTCTTCCTTCAGTCTTTCTAAAGTTAGAGATGACAACTCTATTCTTCCAGCTATAAAGTCAAAACTTAGAATCATCCTTAACACTTATTTTCTTTTATTTAACACAATAAGCCTGTCTCTTTAAACCTGTTTGTGTGCTTGTTGGTTGGTTGCTTGTTTCCTTGTGTGTGTGTATGTATGTGCGTTGTGTGTGTGTAAGTATGTGTGCTGTGTGTGTGTATGTATGTGTGCTGTGTGTGTACGTGTGTGTGTGGGGGGGGCAAGATATTGATGACTGCCACCAATCTCCCATTAACACTGCTCCTTGCACCAGTAACTCTTCGTTGGATATCTGCAATGGCTGGTAACTTACGCCTTTCTTCTACTGTTGCCTTCTATTCTCCATGTTCAACAAAGCATCCAGAGTTAACTTTACTCATAAACATCAAATTATAATAATTCTCTGTTCAAAACTATTTCACTGCTTTCCATTTCAATAAAAGACATAGTCTTTGTTTGGCCATATTTCTGCCCTGCTACCTCAATGACCTCATCTTTTACTACATTATTCTTCTTTTTGCTTGTTCCAAATTGGCCTCTTTGTTACTTCCCAATATGTGGGGCTTGTTATGAGTGAGGCAATTTGCACTTTTTTCACCTCACTGTAACGTTCCTCCCCTAGATACTTACATGACTCCTCCCTTATCGTCCTCAACTTCTCTGCTTTGGCAGAAAACTCTTTCTTGACTGTCTTACACATGCCAGTCATTGTGCACTGTCTCTAAGCTCCAAACTCTCTTTTGCCGCCTGAAATCTGAAAACCAGTCTTGGCCGTCTAAATAGTATATCCTGCTTAGCGAGCGGGATTAGGCTTTGCGGCCAGCGCTCACTGCAGAGAGGCGGTGAGGAGAGAGAATCTGGCTTCCGGCTCCCAGTGCTCTGCTCGGCGGCCCCGCCCCCTCCCCTCCCCCTCCCCCGTCCCCTCCCCTCCCCCTCCCCCGTCCCCCTCCCCCCCTCCCCTGCCCCCCGCGCCTGCGCAGGCGCACTCTCCGCGTGGGTCCCTCCGCGCAGGCGCACACACAGCCGCCCCGTGGTGCGCTCAGTCCCAGTCTCCGAGGTGGCGGTCAGGGACACCGGCGACCTGAAACTTCCCGCGGAACTTCCGTACCGTGATTTTGTAGTGAAGTGAGACAGCTCTGTTGAGACACCTCTCCAGAGTCACTTCACAGTTTTCCCCAAAATCATGAGGACAGATCTCCAGCGAATTCCACTGGCCTGTCACCGGAGCGACTTGTTTGCCGTCTGAGGAGCCACAGCGGCGCCTTCCTGGCAGAGGCGGTCCCGGCCCGGCCCGAGGGGCCTCCCCGCCTGTGGCCGGACGTGGCCGCGTCCTGTCGCCGCCGCCCCTGAGCCCTCCCGCCGCCCCCCGCGCCCTGTCCCCGCGCCCTGTCGCCGCCGTCCCCGCGCCCTCCCGCCACCGCCCCCGCGCCCTCCCCCCGCCGTCCCCGCGCCCTCCCCCCGCCGTCCCCGCGCCCTGTCGCCCTCCCCCCGCCTCCCCCGCGCCCTGTCGCCCCTCCTGCTGCCGCTCTGCGTGTGTGAAAACCGACAAACAACAGTGTATATTGTTATCGTGTACAACATGTTGTTTTACAGTGTATATACGTTATGGAAAGATTAAATCTACCTAATTCACAAATATATCACCTCACATAGTTATTATTTTTGTGGTGAGAGAAGATAACATCTACTCTCTCTATATTTTTCTAGAATACAATATATTGTCATTAACTGGCCACTCCGGTGGACAGTAGGTCTCTGGAAAGGTTCCCCTCCTCGGGTAGCCGCTGTTACGGTCCTTACTTCTATGAGATCGACTCTCAGACTCCACATAGGAGTGAGGTCATGAGGCATTTCTCTTTCCTTGCCCGACTTATATTACGTAACATAATGTTCTCCGGGTTCATCTGTGTTGTTGCAAATGGCAGGATTTCATTTTTAATGGGTAGAATGGTATTCCATTGTGTATATATAACATTTTCTTTATCCATTAGTCCATTCATAAACACCATAAACACTTGTCTACATCTTGGCTATTGTGAGTCATGCTGCAATAAACATAAGGGGACAGACATCCCTTCGACATGCTGCTTCCATTGCCTTTGGATGATTTCCCAGTGGTGAGACTGCTACATCATGGGGTAGTCCCAATATTAACGTTTTGAGGAACCTCCATACTGTTTTCCATAATTTGCATTCCCACCAACAGTGTGTAAGCGTTCCCTTTTCTCCACATCCTCACCAACACTTGGCTTTCTTCACATAATTACATAAAAGAGATTACATAAATGAATAGTTTAATATAGATAAAATCTTCTAAAATATAAACAAAAATAAGTAAAATAACGTATTTGTCTTATTTTCCATACCATCCAAATTTTTTTTGAAAGACAACATTATTTTCTTCATAATGTCAAAGCAAGTGACATTTGGAAATCCCCAGATTATTAAGATTTAGGTTTCATTTGTTTCTCTGTTTGACATTATGCAGAAACAAATTGAGAAGTCAGTTGTTTCTGAGGAGTCAGAGTATATGTCTGTGCACAGCACTGATGAGCTGAAACATCCCACAAGAATATATAAATGTGTATTTATTTCTGACACTTCTGGTTCATGGAGTTTAAGTCTGAAGTTTGAAAACAAATTAACTTTCAAAGCTTCAAAGGTAGCATGACATTCATTTTCACTCTACTGAAGCTACATCAGTAGTAATTGAAGAAGAAAATGGTAATGCCAATGTCAAGGCCCCTGAGCAATAAGGATTCAGCAGACTACTTAGTGGAAAAAGGGTACTGGGTCATAACTTTAATAACTCACACATATTTGGGTTTAATTAGTCTTTGGCAGATTGGGTAACCTGTATAAAGCACTCCAGGAATATTTCCATGTTGTCAGGCCATTGAATAGTACCTACGAGTGATGTGACACTGCCCCTTTTTCTAAAAAAAGCATAGCTTATTCGAGAATGTACAAGTCAAAACCCAAATAATCTCTGACCTTGGTGCTTGTAGCCCTTAGCCAACTTGCTCAAGGTAAGTTACTTTTAAGCAAATCGTCAATATATTCATTACTGCAATTTATGTTTCAATTTCTAAATTGCTTTTAAATACATGTCAATTTTATAATATTCTCTTTAGAGTTTTCTTTCATTACAGAAATAAAAATAAAATAATTAGTACTATCTTTCATTGTATAATACAGTTATCTTTATCATATTAACTGAAAGTTAATATTATGAAATTTATTTAAAATATCTGGATTTTAATATGCATAAAATGGATTCTTCATAATATTTTTGTCAAAACTTTGCAATGATGGTTCCATTTTCATACTTTTTAAAAAAAAATCAGTAGACTAAATTAGTTCTTGCCAAGACCATATTTAATTTCATAATACCTATCTCTTTACCATTTCTAAAAATAAATGTTTATACAAAGTAGAAGCAAACAAAATAAACAAAAATAACACAAACAAATGAGAAGAATCATAGAAAAATGATTTGCTTGCTGCGAATATCTTTTTTACTAAACTTTTATGTATGTGATTTCTAATACTCTCTTTTAATCTCTAAACTGTAAGAAACATTTCTGAAGTTACTGTAGATTTTATAGGAAAAAAAAAATCTCCCCAAAGTCCTTTAAAATAAGTGTATGCTTCTAGAATAGCTCTATATTTTCCGAATAGATACTTTAATTAGGTGGCTGCATGATTTTTCAGTTTTATCTCCACAGGCAGCTTGGGTTTTCAAGAGGGTTGCCTGCTGGTTTTTTCTTTATAGTACATTCTGCTCTCTTTAATTTGTTTCCAAAGACATGAAGTGCAAAAGGAAGAACATTTTACAAGGAAATAGTTATTTCTGTGAGTATCTGAGAAAGAGTGAAGGATAAGTGAACACATAAGTGTTCAGCAAAACATTAAGGTCAAGCACTTTATTGCTAATCGTGAATGTTCCCATGATATTAAGTAGTCTACAGTGTATCTTACTCTATCTGCTATATAATGACACTAATATTGCACAGCTATGCCTGTGTATTCTAATCATCCCTTTGTCTCTGCATTGAATAATTAACACTGTCAATTTAAACTGGAAAACTCCACACATCAAGTTCAATTTAACATGCATGGCTATATATTGTAAGAACATTTTTATTAACACCATATGCCAAATGACCATTGGGTAAAACTAAACATATATACATATATGTATATATACACACACACATACACACTCACACATATATATGAACTTTGTATAAACATTTCATCAAAGTGTACTTGAGATTTTGTTTTGTTTTCTTTTGTATCTAATATTATATATAAATCTATAAATAAAGAAAACAATTTGCCAAATAACTATGAAATAAGAAAGCCAGATTCAGAGTCATACAAATCTGTGATATCTATAAAACACATTTATAACACAGTTGATACACAAAAAGTCTAGTCAAGTTTATGGAACATGAAATAAACTTGGTTAGAAATATCAAATCTGTCACGAAGGACTTGGACACAAAGGATGTTTTATGTGCCTACATATCATTTTCCTTTATGAACTTATATTAGTATGATTTGAATTACATAATAAATAATAATTGAGCACCAACGAAAAATCCTAGAAGAGTATTAGATATTTGGTATGTATATATAAACCCTATTTCCTAAGGCTATTTTGAGATATGGGTCTAAATTTTATAGAATAAGTCACTAAAAATAGAAGATGGGTTATAACAAAGACACTAACGGTTTGTATGTTTTTTTTTGGTTTTTTTTTTTAAAGTAGTAGTAATCTAGTGGCAAAGAAGTTTTATTTTTACCTAAATAGAGTTGATTCTTTGGAAAAAGAAAACTAAGGACTAGGAATTGAAAAAGATCAAGAGAAAGACATTTGAGAGAGCTGAACAAAAACATTGTTTATAAATATTTCATAAGGAATGGATGGTCACAATGTTTTTGTTCATTTTCTTTTTAAATAATCTGGGTGAGTTAAAATACCTTTTAAAGACAGTCATTCTGACTCCACAAATTTTACGCCTAACAATTACACTCTACTTTTTATTTTTATTTTTTGTAGAAGATGATGATATATGTAGGAAAAAATGTGACCTCAAGTAATTTCCTCTGGTCACCTAAATCTAAAACAAACTGAAGCCATGAAATAAAAGAACAAATAAACTCATTCTCTTCTATGCAACAAAAATTGAAAGAAACTCAAAATAACAGGAAAATTTCCACAGAAAGAAACTAAAACTGAGTTAAATGTGCATTATGAAAGGCAGAGAAGGTCAACTTTCACAATAAATTTGAACACAACAGAGGGCTAGATTATGAAAATGTATGATGACTAAATGTGATAAATAGTTGATCCTGATGGAAAAATGTTCAAAGAGGTAGAGGTGCCACTAATACTAGGATTTGGATCTAACACAAAAGGAAAATTTCTCTGTATGGAAAGAGAAAACAAAGGTAAGTTTTTACACCTTGATGAAAACACTTGTCCTGGAATATTGAGTTCTTTCAATGAAAATGTGAAAAAATGAAAAAAAAAATGTCTACATATAGTGGAAAAACGAAGGAAACATTTGTGGGAATAAAACTTTGTTATTCACCTAGGGAAAAGTAACATTTAACATAGCGAAGGTACTTACTTTAGATTTCAGTGAATAATAATGATCTTCTAAGATATTTCCATTAATAGTTTTCTCTGTCCCTTTCTTATTATTGGCATATAAAACAGCCTAATAAGTCATATATTTTTCATTCATAACTTTTTGGCTATATTGCAAATGTATGAAAGAAATTAAAAGATTGATTCAATAAATATATATAACATCACTAAATATTCCTGTTTCATTTCAAGCTATAACAGAAATATAAGGTAATGATTTAAAAACAGCTATAGGTAACCAGTGATACAATACATACTTCTCAAAAGAAATTGCTATATCTGTCTTAAAATAAATCCTTTAGCTGTCAAATGAAAGTATAGTCTATAGTCTTACACTAGATGAAAGTATTATGGATACAAATATTATAATATATCACTCAAATCTTTTTAACATAATGATAAAGTCTTTAGATTAAAATAATTTTGGGTTGCAAAATTAGGATATGTTGATTAGCTTCATTTACACCTGTCAAAGTCTTGGTATCTTTATCCTGATAGACTGACAATAAAACACTGTAAAGGTTATTTAATTCTAGTAGCTCCTAATTACAGTATATTCCTCATTGTGGCTGATTTTCTCCATTATTCTGAAATTTTTGAAGGAAATTGACACTGGTGTATGTTATGCATAAGAATGAGAAGAAGCAGAAACACCTATCGAATATAGTTGCTCTTATTATTTGGAAAATATTTCTTCCCAAACTTGGCACTTGTAAATGTAGAGTCTATTATGGTTATGTTTCTATTATAGGAAAAAATCAGAATTTACTAAATTATATTTTAAAATACCCAGTTATTCTACTTTGTCTGCAAACACCACTACTTGACATTATATGACAGATTTGTTTTATATTGTCTATGTCCCTCTTCCTCCCCTAGAATCTAAGATGGAGATGGATATGTGAGACATGGAACTTTGTTTTGTTCGGGGCTGTAATCTGGCACCTCAAATAGTAGCTGGGATTAAATAAGCTTTCAATAATTATTTTATATAAAAATTAAATTTTATATTTAATTTCTTTCTAATGATGACTGTTATAAATAATATCATAGTAAGCATCATTTCCTAAAACATTTTATAAAAATCAGATAATTTGATCAGGATAGATTTCTAAAATTATAATTATATCATTGTATTTAAACAAAGTATGTATATATTTATTTACTTATATTTTATATATTTTTATATATAATGTGTTTAAGGTCTTTGAATTGATACTTTATGAAAGATATAGTTATTTATCTTAGTGGGTAAAATATTAAAATTTAAGCTATATCCTGACAACTGACATATAAAAAGTGAACTTTGCATACAATACTCTTTCTTCTGACAAGATATTTATAATCAATAAAAATATGAATAAATAATAACATATTTCTATTATCATTAAGAATAATATCAAAGAAGATGAATTCAGGAAATAAGTTGCTACTTTTTCCTTTGTATTTTGTACAGCATGCTTTCTAAATGTCTATTTGCACAAAGATAAATTACTAATATTATACAAATACTGAAAATAGCACAGTTATAGATTACAAGACAAATAAAAGGCAAGGGAACATAAGAGACAGTGGAGAGAAAAGCTGACACAGACAAGCCACTGAGGTTTGAGCCCCGGAGCTCTTGCTAAACGAGCCCCGGCGAGTCACAGCGGCATGTCGCAGCAGCGTGTCGCAGCAGCGTGTCACAGCAGTGTGTCACAGTGGCGGGTCGCAGCAGTGTGTCACAGTGGAGTGTCACAGCAGAATGTCACAGTGGCGGGTCACAGCAGTGTGTCACAGTGGAGTGTCACAGTGGCGGGTCACAGCAGTGTGTCACAGTGGAGTGTCACAGTGGCGGGTCACAGCAGAGTGTCACAGCAGTGTGTCACAGCGGAGTGTCACAGCAGTGTGTCACAGCGAAGTGTCACAGCAGTGTGTCACAGCAGCATGTCACAGCGGAGTGTCACAGTGGCGGGTCACAGTAGAGTGTCACAGCAGAGTGTCGCAGCAGTGTGTCACAGTGGAGTGTCACAGCAGTATGTCACAGCAGAGTGTCACAGTGGCAGGTCGCAGCAGTGTGTCACAGCGGAGTGTCACAGTGGTGGGTCACAGCAGAGTGTCACAGTGGCATATCACAGCAGTGTGTCACAGCGATATGTCACAGCGGAGTGTCGCAGCAGTGTGTCACAGTGGCGGGTCACAGCAGTGTGTCACAGTGGAGTGTCACAGTGGCGGGTCACAGCAGAGTGTCACAGCAGAGTGTCACAGTGGCAGGTCACAGCAGTGTGTCACAGTGGAGTGTCACAATGGCGGGTCACAGTGTAGTGTCACAGTGGTGGGTCGCAGCAGGGTGTCACAGTGGAGTGTCACAGTGGTGTGTCACAGCAGTGTGTCACAGCGATATGTCACAGCGGAGTGTCACAGCAGTGTGTCACAGTGGAGTGTCACAGTGGCGGGTCGCAGCAGTGTGTCACAGCGGAGTGTCCCAGCAGCGGGTCCCTGCGGCACCGCTCCCACGCGCAGCTCCTCGGTCCCAGCGAAGTCAGCACCGACCTCGCGCTTTCCCTGCCGCGTCGCCAGGATAGAGGGTCCATATGCGACTAGGACACCTCGTCCAAGATTAGGGATTATCTGAATATTGACTAGAGCATATAAAGTGACTACCTCATCTCATATTAATAATTCCATTCCTTCTTTTTTTAAACTCGTGCAAATGATTATTGCAGGCAAAGGAAGAGGGAACAAGCCTTTCTCAAATCTTGGAAAATTAATCCTTTCGTCGGTGTGAGTGAGTCATTTGGGTCGCATGCCCACGCCTAGGCCAGAAATGGTCACCAGAGGGCCCGGGAACCGATGGGCTCCGTTTCCCGCCCAGCTGGGGGACGCAGCCTTTAGGCCACGTGTGGCCTTTGAGGTCCTTAGATGTGGCCTTTTGACCGAATCCAAATTTTACAGAGCAAATCCTATTATTTTTATTAATACATTTTTAAAATACTAAAGAATGAAATTAGTTTTAACAAAATAATCTTCTCAGATTGGCTGGCCCAGTTAGAACATCAGTAGCCGTAAGGGCTGAATTGATGGCTGCGACGCTCATGACCTGGTTCTGACTGGCGCCACTGCCGCGCGGAGCTGATGCGGGGCGAGGACGCTAGTCTGTTACCAGCTTTTATCAATAGTTCACCAAGTTTCTGTATGAGGTGGAATTTGTGAATAGTTGCACAGCTCAACAGTGTTTTTTAATCCTGTCTCCGTAACAGCCCACCATGTCAACGAAAACCAAGAGAACGCCGAAGGAAGAAAGCAGACTTTTTAATGAGGATTAGGAGTTACAATATTATCTTCTTTCTGCTAAAGATAAGATGATTTGCTTGCTTTGTGATACTGCAATACCAACATTAGAGAAATTCAATGTTCGTAAGTATAACAACACTCATAAGGACCATAAATATTTTAAATTACAGGGAGAGGCATGAAAGGTTGTATTGCACACATTAAAAGATGAAAAGCAAAAGCAAAGAAAATTCTTTCAAGCAGTAATAAGGCCTGTAAATAATGCCACTGAAGCAACTTATGATGTATTAATAGCTTATATACTTGGGCAAAAAGGGAAGCCATTTAGTAATGTAGACATTGTGAAAGAATGCATCGTGAAAGTTGTAGGATGCTTAGACCCCAGGAACATTCCAAAGTACAAACAACTGCTTCTTTCAGGGAGAACCGTAACTCATCAACAGCATGAATTTGCCTTCAATTTAACAAAAAAAAATCATGCAATTCTTCAAAATGAAAATGTACATTATTCAAGTGTTTTGGATGAATCAGCTGATACTGCTGATTTGTTGCAGGTTTTATACTTTGTTCAGGTCATAACAGAAGATTTTCCTTGCTGTGAAGAGTTACGAGATTTGAGCACTTTTGGGAAGAGAACACAGGGAATAGACATCTTCAACAACTTTCAATATAAATTTCATGAAGTTAGAATGAATTTGGTAAATTTAGTGAGTGTATGTACAGAAGGTGCAGATTGCATGACAGCAAAACATGAAGGGTTTATTGCACAGGAAAAAATAAAGTATTAACAGATCCAGATGCTCTCATTTCTTTTCATTGTATCTTGCATCAGCAAAATATCTGTGCTGAAGCTTCTATTGTAAAGGACACTTTGCAACAAGTTATAAGTATTATTAACTACATTCCTACAAATGCAACATGGCATCATCAATTTAGTAACATGCTAAAATAAAGGATGAGGTATTCAGTGTGAATTTGCCGTATCATTTTAAAGTGCTTTGGCTATCACAGGGACATGTGTTAGCCAAAATTTTATCTCTGTCAGAACAGGTAGTTAAATTTTATGAAAAACAGAATCAGCAATGTGAATTATTGAAAGAAGATTTCTATAGGAATGCAGCATTTCTGTGTGATATGTCAAATCAAAACAACTTGAATATTTCTTTGCAAGGTAAAATTAAGTGTATATGTGATAATGTGGCAAAAGAATATCCAAACATTTCGAAAAAAAAGCTTTCCTCTTCAAAAGAATTTTTGGATGAATATTTTCCCCAGTTAGGAAAGATCATTGACAAGCAGGATGCTATATGTGAATCATTCGGAGAATACACAGCCATTAGAGACCTGTTAATTGGAAAATACAAAGAAAGTTTAACTGACTTTGAGAATCATGACATCTCACTCAAATTAGCATTTCAGCCTCACCTAGTTGAAATCACCAAGGCACCTAAAGATCTACAGATGGAATTGATTGAGATTTCACTAGCTGACATTTTAAAGTCATTGTTTGATGCTAAGAAAGATCCAGTTGAAATACAAAAAAAAAAAAATGCGATAGAATATCCATGCCTTCCACAACATGACTCAAAAATACTTTCTTGCTTTTCATCCACTTACGGCTTCGAATCTATATTCTCCTACCTAATCCGATCAAGATGCCCTCAAGTTCACAAATGACTGATATCCGTCTAGAGGATCAGCTGAAACTGCGGATCTGGATCTCCATGCTGCAACCAAATACACAAATGTGTTCCCATGGAAAGCAAACACAACGAACTCATTAAAAGGTTAGTTAACTTTAAAATGACAAACGCTTTCAATTTTTAGAAATTATTAAGTACATAATAGTTAGATTTTTACAAAATAATGTATGTTTTTAAGTATATCTAATTGAAGTTTCTTGAATGTGGCCTTATTTGATTCCAGCTAAATGAATATGGCCTTCCGACATGAAAAGGTTCACCACCCCTGACATAGGGCTTTTACAAATTTAAAGTGCAGTTGAGACTTTTTCTTCTTGTGCATAAAAGGTTTTTATAAAGCAAACAAACAGTCAAAATCTAAGGAGGGCACAGACCAGAATCTATCAGAGACAGAAAAAGAAACAGAAACAGATGGGGTAATAGCTTAATGCCAAGAACTTTAGACCAGAGAAGTGATTTTAAAGAGGAAAAATAAAACCACTGTTCTGAGAGTCATTGTGTGCTAGGTTGAATCAGACTCCTCTACAGCTGAAACTAGTTTCTATTTGTTGGGAATTTCACAACATCAACATCCACGTCCCATTCCTGACAACAATACAGTCTTTATGAAAGTGGAGATTTTGCTTTTCTCAAGGCAACTATCCTCAACAACTTCTGCCCAGTAGAGGGACAAGTGCAAGGAGCTACTTGTGGCTCTTTCTGCCAGGACTCTTGCATCTATCACTATCTGTGGTCTGCTCTATGCACCCAAAGTTGAAGTGGAGTAAACCCTAACTTTACAAAATAAGTTTCCCAGGTACGTCTAGATTTCATAAAAGGATATTCTTAGGTTTGCTAAAAAAATTCAAAGCTATTAATTCATTTGATGGTTTTCAAAAATGCTTAATTTACATAGTCCCTATTTATATAATTATAATAATAAAAAATTATGTGGTAGATTTGAGAGCATAGAAAATTAATGCTAAAAATTAAGGGGGACAGGGAAGGAGCAAAAACTTAGTAAAAATATCTTCATTTGCAATAAGAGATGTTATCCAGAAAATCAAAGGCTGATTTTTTTAAATACCTGTCACCCTCTGTGTGTCTAGAACATAGAAAACAGTATATTGTTGGCATTCCTATTTTGTGCACATCATAGACTATTAATATCTTGACTCCATCAAGTATTAAATCAAGAATAAAGTTCCAGTTGAATCTTCTCTGTACATATATGGAATTTTAAAATTAAGATTGCTTCACTTTATAAGCTTACAAATTCTATGATTTAGAGCTTCAGCTTATATTTTCTGGATGGTAGATTTAATTTAAATGTACTTTATACTTAATAATCTACTTATAAAAAGGAGACTTGCTCACTTTTCACTTTTACAGCATTTTTTTAGGTATAATGACAAATAAAATTACATATATCTAAGATGTGCAACATGATATTTTGATATTTATATACATTGTTAAATGATTACTACAATCAAGCTAATAAGACACCCATCACCTCGTATAGTTACTATTTTTTTCACTTTCTATTTATGCCTTAGCATAATAGAAAGAAATGTCTTAGCATAGATAGAAAGAAAATATTTTCTTTCTCAACAATTCTACTGACTGCTGCATTTTAAAATATCTCTTTCCTATTTAATTTTCTCCATATTCTTACTCTTTCCCAGATTTTTCCAATATTACTTTCTGGGTATTCACACTGTTTTATGGTTTCTCCTTTCTTCCCTCAGCTCCTAACTGTTGGATTTCCTTAATGGACAATTCTCTATCTTCTGTACTCTCTCCTTGGATAATTTCATCCATGTAGAAAAGTTTTAAGTGTGATTTGCATTCTAAATCTAAATTTATCTCTATCAAAAATATATATTTCTGTTGCAGAATGCTCTTTAAACTTCTGAGTTTGTACATTCATACAACTGTTCCTGGACATTTTTAGTAGTGTGCCCTACTGGCACCACAAATGTGGCTGTCCTGAAGATTGATGTATATGTATAGATATTTTAATTCCCAAACTTAGTGTATGATCCCACTGTTCATTTACCTTTGGCAGGAATATGCCACTTATTGAAGATATTTCTGTTTCTTATTCCCCTGACTCAGTTACCGATACTTATTATTTGTGCCTTACTTTAGGCTGGTAGAGTTCTGTTAGTCAAGACCACTGTCCTGCTTAAGCACCTTTCTCTCAGTCTACCTCAAAGGTCTCCTTTTAACTCCGTCTTTATTCAAATCTTGTTACGCTGCAATCCACCCTTCACATCCTGCTGAAGTTATCCATTTGGAATACAAACGTGAACATGTTGATCTTGTGGTCTCCACTATTCAGCAGCTCCCTAGATTTTCACAGGATGGTTTCTAAGGTCATCATCATGGCACATGAAACCCTTTGTTACCCTTATTTCCCTAGCAATTCAGTACAAGTTTTTATTTTCTTTTCCTTCCACATCTTCCACACATGTGCCTGTGTACACACACATACGTGTATGTATCTTGCTCTGGTAGCACAGAACTACTTCAGTGACTTCCACACCTTTGCAGATGCCTTTTCTTCTGCTTTGTCAACCTGGCTGTCTGATGCAAAGAACCCCATCCGTGAAAAACTTCCCTGACTCTTACACGTAGATTTAGGCACACCTTTACCTGTGCAGTCAGTTTCCTGGCATAGATCCATGACAGACTTTTAAAGAGTATCAATGCTATTACATTTCTGTTTTTTTAGGACACAATTGTATCTTGACTTCAAGAACTATGTTGTTGCTTTTCTCTCTCTCTTTCCTAGAACCTAGCAAAATATCTGGAGATAAAAGGTCTCAGTAATAATTTGTTGAATAAAGAACTGAATGTATCTTAGATACAATAAAATTATACTTCACATTTAATTGAATTGCCCAAATGTACATATATTTAAAATATTTTGAACAATTTTATAATAAGCATTAAATTTTTACATGGATAGCTTTATTTTTTGGAGTGTTTGGTTAAATTTGATCATGCATAATTTCTTCTGACACATATATTTTAGTACTAAATTTATGACTCCTCATTGATTTCTCTAGCAAGGTCAGTGTTTTCTCTTCTGCTCAGATAACTATTCTCAATACATTAGAATAGTGGAGCTAGTAGTTTATTTTAATAATTTCCTTAGCATATATTCTGACACATTATAAATTCATGAGACAGCCACATGAATGTCCTAAGTTTTTTCTTACATGATTTTCATTTTAATCTGGTGTATTGATGGTGCTGTTTGAATAATAACCTAAGCTATATGTTACTGAAAGGTTAGAAATCCCTTTAGGTATGTCCTTGGTTGAGATGTTTTGAGACTAATGGATAAGAACAGCATAATACTGTATTTGAGGATTATGAGCAACTTGTTCACTGGAAAAAATAAGCGTATTTCAAGGTCAAATTTGATATTGTTATATTTTTAATATGACTAAGAAATTTATTTTTATGTTTTACAAATTAATGATTATATAGCAAAATAGGAAAATAAACTTAGATATAGATGTGTGTGTGAGTGTGTGTGTGTGTGTGTGTGTGTGTCTAGCAAACCTGTGAAATGATTGAAGCCAACTGATGGGTTCAGTTATCTAATTTTGTCAAGTAGACTTAACATAATATTGTAAGTAATCTCTAATTTCATAGACAAATTGATATTATAAATTAATAATATAACAATCAAATGTTTCTCTTTCAGTGTACATCCTATAAAAATATTCAAGATTTGCTCAATAAAATAATCAAGTTACACAGCATACTTTTCAAAGATTCAAGATATAATATGAAGACATTCTTTTTAAAAATGACTACTCAAATACATTGGGACTCATTATGTGAAAATTAATATTTGTTTTTGCATAATTTTACCCATTCTACTATAATTTTTCTAAAAGAATGTATTTACAATAAGAATAATTTATGCAAGTATAGAAAAGTCAGTTTTTAGTTTCCAAAGAGTTGGAATTTTATTAATTTGGTTTTATCTATTTCTAATATAATTACATTGTGGTTGGAGAACATAATTTGCATTTCATAAACACCTGTAAAATTTTCAGACTCTTATGTCTCAGAAAATGGTCTACCCTGTAAATTTTCCCACCATCTCATTTTCAGCATTTTCAACAACAACAACAAAAATTTATGTAATTTTTGTTTTGGGATGTTTGTAAATAGAATGTCTTGTTTTCTCCACATTTCTTTTTTTATAATTTTCTCTGAACGCTGCTTTTGGCCTATTTGATTATGTTGTTTCTTGCAGTTTTCTCTTATTTTTCTTGTGCAGCAGTTTGTTGAGCTTCTTAAATCTTAATGGGTACATTTTTCGTCACATTTGGAGAGAGGTTTCAGGCATCATTTCTTCAATATTTTTATAACCATAAATTTTCATTTCTCCTTTCAGGACTGCATTTTTACTACTCTGTGTAAAGTTGTCACATAGGTCAATAATGTGCTATTGACCGTTTTTTTTTCTTTTTTCTCAGTGTGTTTATCTTGATAAATTTCTACTGCTATGTCTTCATGTTATCCATGTTAGCCAAAGGATATTATACAAACATCAAAACCTGTTATACAAATTCCCTTTCACTCCCTTAGATGATTCTATACTGAAACTATACTTTTGTTCCAATCTCAGAATCAATTAACACATTGGACAAATCTTGTGAACTGTGTAAGATATCTTATTATTTGATAGTTCATGTAAGGGCTCCTAAAAGTATATTTGTAGGCATTAAAAAATGTCAAGACCTTGACCCAGTGATGAAAAATTTCCAAAATCTCCAGCACCAAGATGGATGAAATGATGTAAACTTTACTAAGAAGCCATCATGAAGCAGCCTGTCCCCTCACTCACTCATCCCAGTGGTCCTGCAAAGCAAACATGAGTTGTCCTGTTTTACAGATTAAAAGCTGCAAATTAAAAGAAATTAAGTAGCCTTCCTTTGGTGAGAATGCTAACAAATGGCATTGTTGAGATTTTAGTCCAGTTGTATTTTAAAGTTTGCAATTGTGTCTGATTGATTGCTTGAAATGTTTTTTTAGGTTGATTGGAATTTTGCCATAAGTCTTCAGCAGGAAAACGAATGCCACTGGCATGTCAGCTGTCTTTCAGCTGTATATTATGAAATTTAAATGACCTCTTACAAGGAAATTCAATAAAAAGTACATGACAGTTTTTGGTTTCTATTTTGTTCTTTCATATAACTGAAGATTTTAGATATTTTATTGTTCAAAGCAATGGGCTGAAGTATTTTAATAAATACGCCACTATTTTTATGGTTTGTTATGCTTCTTATGTTCCTCATGCATTCATTTAAATTTAAAATCTGATATGCTTATGATTTGCTCTTATTCCAGCCTTCAGACATAAGCCATGATTCTTAAAGTAATAATAGTTAAAAACTGGCCCCGAGTGATAATAAAATAGAACCGCAAAACTCTATGCCCTTGATCTTTAGAAAAAGTTAAAAAGCTTTGAGAATAAATCTGAATGCCAATATCAAAGGAATGTCATTTTGATAAAATATTTACATCACTGTGCTTAATCTAGTATTAAGGTAGTTCTGATTTCCTCCTTAAATATAATGTTTCCAATTATCAGTAATTTAAACTAATTTTGGTACACAGCTCTTATTAAGTAAGACAAATGCTGCATGAAAAATGGCATGATCTTTTAATTATTGCTTTGTCAGAATATTTCTCTAGAGATATTTACTCAGTTTCAAACCTTCCTATGTCTTCAAAGAGCTCAGTAAAGTGTAGCTTGTTCTTGGTATGACTCCAAACTTATACATTAAAAAGGAAGATTGATAATTTAGGATATTGTGCTTCAAGTTACATAACAAAATGGATTTTTTGTTGTAGAAAGACAAATTGTATACATTTGAGAAAAATGTATTAAAGACAAAAACAATTGTGCTTATTTGCAATGATAATTTAGGATTTTATCCTGCTAAATATTCTCAGAATAGTTCATATGCTTTAGAACCCATGAGATGAAATGTCCCCATTAGAATATTCACATTGGATAATGGTACTGGATAATGTTGTGTAGCATGAAGAATAGAAAAATATATTTGAAATTCATCATTGCATTCCTAAGGATAGTTGCTCAACTTGCTGCCTTCTTGGCATAAACCTCAGGCCTACACAGGTAGCCCGTGTCCCCTTGAGCATATTTAGTCCTTCTACCTACCTCTTTAAGTCACTGCAACGTAGTCTGTGATGGTAATTTAACTGAAGAAAAACTTTGTGAAAAGTAGATTGATTACTTTAATAACAATGATTTGAATTTCTTATAGTAGTAAATAAATTGGTACTTATTTTCCTACCCAGTAATAGTTATCAGCTCAAGTGAATCTTTACTTGGAGAAATTATAAAATGATGATCTTGAACGTGAGATATACTGGAAGGGGAATATGTCTTGTCATCTTGTGCTTATTTGTAGACACTGTTTCCTTAATGTCTTTGACACAATAGAAAAATAAACACAATTGGCAATGATGAAAATAAGAACTGAGTACATACAACCTCATTAAAAAATCACTTCCTAATTAATGTACCACATATAATGTTGGCCTTCCTTGAACAAATTAAAAAAGAAAAACTTGTGGGGTTCACCCTCTTTCCATGATCTCTGATTCTGATCATAAGGGCTGCTGTTCTCCCAGGGCCTGGTGTTAGATCATCTAAACCTAGACTCTCAGGCAGGGCCCTGAGCTCCGAATCTCCAGGATCTTTTTCCTTAATTTTTTTTTACTACACATTTTTAAATATCAGAATGTCCTAATTTTAATACCAGAGAGTATTATGCTTTTACATAAAGCTAAAACATTATATAATCAATGGTACTGCCATTAAAAAATGGCATAACAATAATATGAATAGCATGGTGATATCTATGAAAATAAAAATCATATTCATAGTTAGCTGTTTGTGGAAACACACTGGAAAAGGTTTAAAAGAATATACATCACCCAGGACACACCTCTGAGAGGAAAGTGGAATCAAATGGAATGAAATGAAATTTCAACTTTTTTAAGTATTTATTTTTAAATGAAAAACACAAGGTTTTAATTAAGAGAATATAAAAAGCAAATGCTATGAAAAATTGATTGCCCAAAATATAAAACTAATGTTTAGAGTTTAATTATAAAATTTGACTTAAACATTAGAAACTTTAAAAATATACCATGCCTATTTGTATGCCTAAGTATGACTACTATTTTAGTTATGCTCCTAAAACAAAATTTAAAGGATTTCCAGATAGTGTTTTGAAGTTTTTATCTCTCAGATGTAGGTATAGGTAACACTATTAAACAAACCAAATTCAATGGTAATGAACTACATTTGTTTCTTCAAAAATTTTTTAATCTTTTAAATCAAAACCAATATGAGAACTTTAAAAATCAACCAGGGCTCTGAAATTAAGCCTATACTGCTCTGATATTAAACATTAAAAATGAAAACAGTGGCCTGAAGTTTTTTTTGTAGAATCCGTTTTTCTAGGCATTTGTCCAAAAGAAAATATTTCTTATCTTACTACTGAGAGTATTAAAGTTCCCAGGAAAATGGAGGGATGTTATTTGATAGATTTCTATTTTCTTTAAAGGAAGGATTCTGGCATTTTGTTTTCTGCTTTGTTGTTTAGGTAAAAAAATAATACAATGATTGTTTTAAGGAGGTTTTATTGATACAGTTGCCCATCATTGAGTGTTATGTTACCAAATGGGCCCCTGGATGTCACTTAGTTTTCCAAGTAATAAAGCTGTGCAAAATCCTTTTATTCAAGCCACACTATTTATTTTTACATAAAGAAGATTACATTATCAAAAGACAACAAACTCTGTTTTAAAATTCTTATCTTAAATAAAAGAAACTATTTTAAAATATAGAGATATAGATAGATATATACATCTATACACCTTAAGATATACAAAAATATACATGTATATCTCACAGTTTCTACATATGCATCTAAACCTTTGTTCATTTTTTCACATATCCCAAACAGGAAAAAGCTATTGGATGCAGGTATGGATAGAAATTATTAACTTTGTATAATATCAGGAAGTTACTAAAGGCCTCATGTTTCTCAAAATACCTACTCTTATCCGCTAGCCAAACCAGAATTGTGCCTCTAGTCATATGTTCATTTGATTTAACCACTGTTCAAATAAATACAGGAATATACTTGACATATAGACTTTTTTAGGCCAGTCTTCACCATGTACCATTTGGTGCGAACAGTTTTGGACTTTATCTTAAAGGTTAAAACAGAAGGATAAATCCAACATTTGGAGAAGTGTAAGAAGCAAAATCACTGAGGCATGAAAAAAAAAAATGAACATATTGAGGCTCCAAAACTTATTTTACAATTTTTAGGAATTATCCTCTTATTATTAAATTTATTTGTTAAATATTACTAAATATTAAATTTGTAAGCTTGCTCTAAACATTTAAGAGTTATCTTTATGAATGAAGAAAAGTATAACATTGCTGTAGTTTAATCATGAGGATCAATTTTGCAGTGTTTTACACCGGTGCTATCATACTTTATTCTTGCTAGAACCGTTATAGGGGATTTTTGCAAGAAGCATTTGTATTTTAATCCACAGAGGGAATATGAGTAATTTAATCCAAAGCAGAGTGAGCAATAATTCAAGCATCAGAAATCAAACATCTCCATGACATCAGCCTCTTTGAATACTCTCTGTTCTCTATGCACTCTCTACCACCCCTATATCTAGCATCAGGCCTAGATATAATGTCATATATTATATGGTGTAGGGTAGGAGCATGTACTTTGGAGTCTGAGATTAAGTAAATGCCAGTTTCATTATTTAATAGTTGTGTGACTGTTATGAACTTAATTGTGTCCCCCACAAATTCATATGTGAAAGTCCTAATTCTCGGTATGTTAGAATGTGACTTTATTTGGAAATAGGACCTTCAAAAGGTAATTAGGGTAGATGAGGTCATATGGGTGAACTCGAATGCATTCGGATTGATGTCTTTGTAAAAAGAGAAAAAGCCATCAGGGGAAGGGACATACACACAGAGAAAAGGCCAGGTGCGGACACAGAGAGAAGACAGCCAGCTCTGAGCCAAAGAGAGAGGCCTCAGAAAAAACTAACCCGATTGACATCAGAACTGTGAGAATACAAATTTCCATTGTTTGAACAACGCTGTCTGATACGTTTGTTCTGGCAGGCTTAGCAAACTAAGATAGCGACCTTGATAAGGTTTCCTTGATATTTATGAATTATTTAATATAATTGATTGCTTTGAGAAAAAGATAAAATAATCTAAAGGATACATGGCTGGGCACGGTGGCTCACGCCTGTAATCCTAGCACTCTGGGAGGCCGAGGCGAGTGGATCGTTTGAGCTCAGGAGTTCGAGACCAGCCTTGAGCTAGAGCGAGACCCCCGTCTCTAATAAAAAAAAAAAAATGGAAAGAAATTATCTGGCCAACTAAAATATATATATAGAAAAAATTAGCCAGGCATGGTGACGCATGCCTGTAGTCCCAGCTACTCGGGAGGCTGAGGCAGGAGGATGGCCTGAGCCTAGGAGTCTGAGGTTGCTGTGAGCTAGGCTGATGCCACAGCACTCACTCTAGCCCAGGCAACAAAGCAAGACTCTGTCTCAAAAAAATATAAATTAATTAATTAAAAAAATAAAGGATACAATGATGTATCTATCCATGAATCTTAGTTCCTCCTTGTATGTTTATGCTCTGACTTACAACGTCAGTTATTACTTCTTAAACTCGTTCACACCAGTAGTTCACAGTATGAACTTGACAAGGGCAAAGAATGCGGGAAGAGGATAAGAAGTTAATGGGCAAACATAAACACAACTAGCAAAATTTCACCTACATAGAATTCACAAACTATTACCCCCAAAATATTTTATTTTACTTCTACTTTCCTCAAGTTCTGGCAATCTCATTCTTGGTGAGTGTGTTTGTTACAACATTATTTTCTTTTCTCTTTAAATAACAGAAAAGTTGAAACTATTAACACCCCTAGTATTCCTAAACTCTTATACTATTACAGTCAAAGTAAATATCAAATGAAAAGGGATTTCATCTTGTTATGTAAATAATTAATGCAACATTTTTAGTCTCAAAGCTTTAAAGACCAATTTACTGGGGTTCCCAAAAATATATCTTCTTGGAACTCCTGAGTCATAGCCAACTGCCTACTCAACATATGGGATCTTTCCTTGCCCCAACTGAATTCTTTGCAGTTGTCTTTACAGAAAAACAAAAAAACTAACAAACAAACAAAAACAAAACAAAACAAAAAAAACATTTTTTAGGGCCAAACATCTGGTAATTATGATTAACTTCTCTCTTTTTTCACTTCCCATATTAATTTCCCAACAAAAATTCTGCTAGCTCAATCTTCAGAATTTGACCACTGCTCACCACCGCCACCTCTACCAAGTCCAATTGAACTCTCTCCAAAATTATTTTAACAGAGTTCACTATTAATTACATATATTATCTGAATGAGTTTTCTTAAAATTAATTTTAAAAATAAAAATTATTAGAACAATTCTACCAATATTTAGAATTACCTATATTTCTAATGTCTGCCTTTTGATTTAAAAATAAATAAAACCGTATTAACCCAGTTAAAGTATTAAAGCGTTTACTGTGGGCCAGATACTATTATTCTTGTTCATATGTGCTATCTTAATTATTGTAACAAATATGGGTGGTAGATGATATTACTGTCTCCATTTTACCTGTAAGGTTACTGAAGTACCTGTTAAGTAGTTACCCTATTCCTCACAAAGAGTAAGTGGTATATTTGAAATTTGAATCTAGACAATTTGTTTCCAGAACACAGACTCTTAGCTACTAGACTATAGCTACATTCCCAATAAAGCAAATTATTTTTAGGTCCAAATTAAAGTGAAAGTGAAATTCTAAAAATGCCTGTTTTATTAAAACCATAATGAATACCACTAAGCACCTATTAGAATGGCTAAACTCCAAAACACTGCAAATACCAAAATACTGGTGAGGATATGGAGCAATAGGAACTATCATTCATTGCTTTGGGAATGTGGAATGATACAACCACTCTGCAAGACAGTTTGGCAAGTTCTTACAAAGGTAAACACAGGCTTATCATATGATGCAGGAATTGTACTTCTAATTATTTACCCAAATGAGTTGGAAACAATAAAACCTGCCCATCAATATTTATAGTAGATTTATTCAAATTGCCAACAATTGTGCATAACTAAGAGGTCCTTCAATAGGTGAGTGGGTAAACAAACTGTGGTATATTCATACAATGGAATATCATATAGCAATAGAAAGAAATGAGCTGTCAAGCTATAAAAAGACACAAAAAACCTTAAATATATGCTGTTATATAAAATAGAATAGTCTCCAAAGACCTCACGGTGTATGCTTTTAACTATTTGACATTCTGGAAAAAGCGAATGAGATAGTAAAAAATCAGTGATTGCCAGAGTTTGGTGGGAGGGAGAGAAAGAGGGAAATATGGAGCACACAGGATGCTTAGGGCAGCAAAACTAGGCTGTGTGACACTATAACGATGGATACATGACATTATGCATTTGTGAAAAGTATAGAACTGTACTAAACAAAGAGTGAACCCTAACATAGGTGTAGATCTTAGTTAATAATAATATAGCAACATTGGTTTATCATTATAACAAACATACCACACTCTTGGAGTACTTTAATTATAGGGTAAACTGCAGGGGAGAATACAGGGTGTCAGAACATATATACAAACTTTTTGTATTTTCTATATGATTTTTTGTAAACCTAAAACTTCAGTAAAAAATATAGCCTATTCATAAAAATTGAATTTCACTGGTGAGTAGATGAATGTCAAATATAATTTCTAATATCTCGTATTACTTTTTTGCACAGAAACTCAACAAAAATATACATTGTATTTTGGATACTTGATTTTTCTTATACTTATGCCAATATATTCATTCAGTAGGCTACAGTAGACATTTGATATTGCAATTATTGTTCTAAAACCCCGTGACAATTTTTTATATATAATGATGATGAGTCTTCCAGGTTGTCTTTGGAAATTTGTACACTTTACACTTCCCAAGAAATAATAACTACCCTCAAACACTGGAGCTGACTTTTCCCAAATCTCTCCTTCTCTCCATGGCCTACACTTCCTACATCTGAGCTTGTTAGATTATGAAATGCTTAATTTCATGTACAGGTGCACACCCACCTATGATGGGGTTACTTCTCGCCAAACACACTGTGAATCAAAAAAATCATATTCAAACCATCATAAGTCTCTTAGACATAAAAGAGATAAACAATTGCACTCACATAGGAAAGTTTGCTTTTCAAGTGTGTCTCTATACTTGAAAAGAAAATGTAATGTAAGATTGTTTGAATGAACACTGGAAACAAAGGTTCCAGAGGCAGATGTGTATGTGGACTCACTGACACAGCAAAATACCAACTCGGTATAATTAAATGTTCACTTAATTTCAAATATATTTTTATAATTAAATATATATATGGATGATATATATGTAAACTATAGTTAATTTTACAGTTAATTTAGGCAATTAATTTCTAAATATATTTCTGAATATACATTTTACATAAAATATAAACAAATTATCATTTTTATTTTTTCTAATCTAAAAGATAAGAAAGAATTTTAATTCTATGACTAGGTTTATTTGTACTGCACATATCTTTATCTTTTATTTGTCCAGTAATTTACTGCAAAAATCCACACATTTTAATTCTCCAGTTTGTTTCATATCATTCCTTTTAACTTCATTCCTACCTTTACTTCACAGATATTGAAGCCTTCATTATTATATAATCACTTAGACTTGTTTCTCATGGCAAAGTATGTGAAAGCTACCTATTACGTTTCATTATTGCCATCAATTATTTGAGTTTGCCAAAAGTGTGCTCAATTGCTGAAAATATTTAGTATTAAAAGTAGCTGTAGAGGTGAATGTAACTTCTATCCTTTCTTTTCATCCACATTGTATTTTAGTAGGAAGTTTATAAACTGCAACAGGCACCTCTAGTCAGATACCATTGAATGTAGACCTTTATATATATTTGTGTGTGTGTGTGTGTGTGTGTGTGTGTGTGTGTATTTTAAGGGGACAAAATCATAATGTATGAGAAAGGAAAAAAGAAAAATGAAAAATCACGTGTTTATCATTGCAATTTTCTAGTGAAGAACAATCGAAAATTGTTTTGTAACAAGATTTCAAAAGCAATGGTAGAAAGGTTTGCTACTTAAACAATTGTCTTGGATTGCTGTACTTTCTATCAGTAGAGCTCCATACATGTGAAAATCCCAAATTGTCTCTTTCCCTGAAATGGTTTGTTTCCAGGCACAGTATGTCAGGATTAGGGTGGAACACCATAGATCAAACATTAAATTCATTCAGCTCATATATTTTTGAGTCACTACTCTATGGTAGTGTTGTATTATGCAAAATAATATAAAAATGTCTTCTTGGACTTCACTCTCAAAGAGTAGATAAAGTAATAGACACTCAGACATGTAAACCAATGACCTTATGTGCTAAACTGGAAGTTAAAAAATTGTCACCTATATTACATATTCAAAGTCATCAGAATCAATCTAAATTCGTTATCAGCTTCCTATGGTAATTTTTCTACCTCATTTATATATGATCATCTCTGCTCTTCCCTTCACTTTCTTTTGAGTTGCATAGACTGGGTTTTGATACAATTAATTCTACTATTCAAAGCGCTATTATACCCAGAAAATCCTTGTCTTCCAGCAAAGAAAATGATTTATTATCATTGTTCCATATAGTCTCAATTTCCACCCTTGGAATATGCTGCTGCCTTCAGCCTTAATATGATTTTTATGACATGGACATTTTTAACAAGCAAGAAGTTATGAAGATGGTATTTGCATGAATTGTTTCTTACAAAAGTTAAATGCTATGATTCATTATTCAGTCAGAGTGGACTTGAAAGAGCTCTTGCTTAGGCTTAGGCAATCTTAGCTCAAAGACTGGCTGTGACAGTAGCTAGCTGTCTGTAAAACACTTAAACTCCCTAAGTTTCACTTTCTTTATAAATAAAAGAAAATAGTGGCATCAACTATTTAGGGTTGAGATGAGAATCAAACAACAGAATTATGTATAAGTAGGTTAAAAGTTGAATACATATATATTTGTAAGTTTTTATTATTATAAAATATTCAAGAATTTTAATGAGGTCCCTGTAAGGACAATGGAAGACCAGAACAAGAGCTGACAGATGATTGTGTCTATTTTTAAAATCAAACAGACAACATTATTTACTGTGTCCTCAGCATAACAAATATAATACCTGGTTAATTAATTCTCATAATAATCCTTGGCAGATGTTTAATTTTTCTCTCAGTTATCATTTCCTGCATAATAAAGAATTTAAAAATAATGACATAATACAACTGTTGGTTTAGAACACAATCTGGGGAGTGGCAATTTAGCCTGGGATTATCTGGGAATAATGTATCATGTTGAGCTCATGCGTGTGTCTGCAGTCAGCTGCTGGCCTGCGGATCTGTTTTATTTTTAACAACTTTATCGAGGTATAAGTCACATATATACTTCATTCATTTAAAGTGTATAATCCAATTGTTCTTAGTATGTTCACAGATTTGTGCAACCATCATCACAATCAACTTTAGAACATTTTTATCACAGCAGGAATGAATTCCATAACCATCAGTAGTCATTTCCCATCTATTCCTCAATCCCCACCTATCTTTTTCTCCGCACACCCCAGTCCCAGGCAATCACTTACCTACTTTTTCCCCCTATGCTATATTTGCCTGTTCTGGACATATTTTTATATTACTCCTCTCTGCCTGTGATTACGTGCTCTTTCACCAACACCTCTTCATTCTCCCTACCTCCTACCCCGCCCCATCTCTGGTAACCACCACTCTACTCTTCTACTTCTATGGGATCAGCACCTTTAGATTCCACATTTGCAAACTGTACATCTGATAACGGATTAATATCCAAAATTTTTAAGGAACTCAAACTACTTAACAGCAAGAAAACAACCATATCTTTAAAAATTGGTGAAAGACATGAATAGATAATTATCAAAAAAGAACATGCAAATGACCAACAGATATATGACAAAATGCTCAACATTACTAATCATCAGAGAAATACAAATCAGGACCATATGAGATATCACTTTATACCTGTTAGAATGACTGCTATCAAAAAGCAAAAGGTAAAGTGTTGGTGAGGATACAGTGAAAAGGGGACACTTACACACCATTGGTGGGAATATAAATTAATGCCACCATTATGGAAAAGGATATGGAGATTTCTCAAAATATTAGCAATAGAACTACCATATGTTGTGGTAATCCCACCTATATTCTAAGGAAATAAAATCTATATTTAAAAGAGATATCAGCACTATTGTGTTTATTGCAGCCTAAGTGTCCATCACAGATGCATGGATAAAGAAAATGTAGTATATATGCACAATGGGATACTATTTAGCCACATGAAAGAACAAAATTCTGTCATTTGCAACAACATAGATGAACTTGGAGAACATTATGTTAGGTGAAATAAACCAGGCACAAGAAGTCAAATACCACAGTGGCTCTGTTTTTTAATTTGATTACTTCCTAGTTGCAGTGACAGAAATTAAAGGACCATATATTTCCCATCTTTCAATAGGCTAAACAGAACTTTTTCTCCTGCAGTCACCGTGGCCGACATCCCAACAGCAGCAAATTTTCCTCAAAGTCCAAGTCCTTCTCATGCATCTTCATAGATTGCACTTGCAAACTCTCCTATTGAACAAAACAAGTCACAAGGCCAGCCCAAGGTTAAGTCTTGGATAATGTATTTACTTTCTTATATGAGGAACAGTGACATATTATAGCTATCTTGTACTCCACTGCAATTATTGTCCCTTCATTATTGATGAGAAAATTGAAGTTTACAAATATTTTTATATATATGTACATATGCTTATTTAATGGCAGAGCCAGGATTCATATCTAGTTGTTACAGTCTTCAAATTTGGTGCTCCTAATAATCATAAGTTATAAAATATTTCTAATTCTTCTATCACCTTTCCTTAACTATGGAAGACAACAATTGTTAAGATATGAATTTTCCAGAAAATTGATGAAATATGTAACACATAATTTAGATATTAGGGTAGCATTTATCATAATTATTGTAACATTTTTCTATATATTTATAAACTATTCCATATATAAACATAAAAATAATTAAATAGTAAAGAAACAAAATAAAGTAAAATATAATTGTTATTTAGCTCTCATATATAAATATTATATATATATTTACAAGGGATAGGTTTACACAATGTGGGGATTAAATAAGCAGAAGTTAGCAAGGAAAACAGGAAAAAATAATCATATTAATAATTATTAAGCTGGAGGGATAGGGTAAACAAATAAAAAAATAATAATTAGACTGGAAACTCATAAGTGTAAGCTGACGTTTGGAGTCTCTGAACACAGGAAGAGCCAACTCACTTTCAATGCCCTTCTGATTAATTAAATCAAGCCCACCCAGGATGATATAATTGTAAAAGATTTAAAGTGAAATCAAATAAGGACTTTATTTAGAACTGAATAGTCCCTTCACAGTAGCACCTAGACTACTGCATGGTTGAATCACTGCGAGGTGGGTATATGATTGTTTTGTAGCCTCCTACAATTCTCACAAGAGTATATCTCTCGTTTCCCACACTTTGTGAAAACACAGCAGAAAGAGAATTCTGCAAGATGCAGTTCAGCCTCGCCAAGTTGGCTCATCACAAAGCCGTCACATCCCACACTGTGGCAATTTGGCACCCACACACATTTCCTTAAACCACACTTAATCTTCAAACAATGGCCATAATAAAGTCTTACTTCTGGCAAGCGTGGCATAACTAATCCACGTGCAACGTGATATACCAGAACACCTTCCCCATAAAAAGATGCAGTCTTTTATTTTAATACTTTGTAACCCAAATACTGAAATACAAAGTTAACCATTAATAACACATTTTTTATTAGATGATAAAAGGATTGTAGAAGAAACAAAGCATAGTTAAGTGCACATATACAGATAGAAACATACAGAAGTAATTGTACACACATTTACATCAAAATACGAAATAAATATTCATAACTATTGCAGTCCTCATTCTGCAATGGGTCGCGTGGTCATAGTTGTTATTTATAGCTTCTTCCATTACTCATTCCATATTTCCTTTGCCATCAACAAGCATCTCAGCTAGTTGTGGTTCTCTACCTGGTGAAGTGAACCAAACCTTCATTCTTATAGTTCTACCTGAATAGGCTCTAACCAATAGAGCCTAAAGTCGCACGGACAGAAAGCAAATTTTGCTAGTGGGATACTGGGAATAAGAGTGAGGAGAGCCACTCTGATTACCAACACTGCATTCCGGATCTGCAGATCTTTGCTAGGGGGGAAACAGCATCATAATTTGAATGCTAACTTAGAGAATTTACAGCATACTGGAGGATACTGCCCCAGCCACAAAAGGTGTTGCCACCTAGTTGTTGTCATAAGCGAAACTTCAAAAGGCCATTTCACCATTCCAGTAAACTAGATTTTTCAGGATGGTGAGGAGCATGGTGAGACTAAATGAACTCCATGAGCATGGGTCCAGTGTCACCTTTAATTTGCTGTGAAGTGCTTTCCTTTTCAGAAGCAAGGCTGTGTGGGATATCATGACATTGTAAATGACAGTCTTGATAATGTGCACAAAATCCATTTCCAGAGTAATTGTGTATTCTGGTAAAAACAAACTGCAGTCCATGCTATAATGAGAGTGTTCCAATGTCATCAACCTGCCACCAGATAGCTGCTTAATCACCCCAGGGGCGGGTATCGTATCAGGATGAGTTGACATTCTCTACTGCTGCAATATTGGACCTTCAACAGCGGGCGTTGTCACAGCAGCCTTGGCAGTAGAAGTCACCTTTCCTAAGCCTGTGCCCACCTTCCAGCTTTGCCACCTCTGTCACCATGTTCATGAGTCAATAGGCAATGGCAGAAATGACTGGAATGCTGACTGGTGTCCACAGAATGTGTTATCCACTTGATTATTAAAATCTACCTTTGCTTACATCATGGTCCTGTGATACACAGGTCCTGGAACACAAATGTCTTCATATTCTGAATCCATTCAAAGAGACCTATCCACACATTTCCCAAGACCCTTTTTTCACCAATATTCTAATTGTGTGCTTTCCAAGTTCCTGACTATTCAGCCAAACCACTGGCCACATCCTATGAATTGATGTAAACTTGGCCATTTGGACATATTTCCTTCTAGCAAAAATTAACATAAAAGTTGCTCTGATTTAAGTTCTGCCCACATGGATGATTTCCCTTCACCACTGTCCTTCAGAGGTGCCCAAGCAAGGGGGTGTAGTGTTGCAGCTGTCAACTTTAGAGTAGTGCCTTCGTATTCTGTGGAATTGTCTATAAGCTGAGCTCAAATTTTTCCTTCTTTAGACAATTCATTATAGGGACCTTCCCATGGGGCCATGGGTTCAGCCTGAAGTAGACAAGACAATGGATGGTTTGGCCACTGCCTCAGGTAACTTACTTTTCCCCTTCACTTCCTGCTGACACTCCCCTTCCATCTGATAACAGAGTGTTTCAATGCACGTCTAGCTTCATGACTCGATGGGTGAGAAAAACCCCACTTCATGATGGGAAGCTCAAGTTGCATGATAACTTTATCTATGATTAAGCATTTAATTTCTACTGAGGCCCAGTCACAAACCAAAAGCTGTCTTTCAAAAAGAGCCTACTTATCCACATATGATGATTGGGCTTTTCTTCAACACCCAAGGGTCTGAGATGTGATATATCTTATAGGGGTTGGTCAAAAGCCCCCAACAATGACACTGTCTTTCTTTTTTTTCTTTTCTTTTCTTTTTTTTTGAGACAGAGTCTCACTCTGTTGCCCGGGCTAGAGTGAGTGCTGTGGCGTCAGCCTAGCTCACAGCAACCTCAAACTCCTGGGCTTAAGTGATCCTCCTGCCTCAGCCTCCCGAGTAGCTGGGACTACAGGCATGCACCACCATGCCTGGCTAATTTTTTCTATATATATTTTTAGTTGTCCAGATAGTTTTTATTTCTATTTTTAGTAGAGACGGGGTCTTGCTCAGGCTAGTCTCGAACTCCTGACCTCCAGCGATCCACCCGCCTCGGCCTCCCAGAGGGCTAGGATTACAGGCGTGAGCCACCGCACCTGGCTGACACTGTCTTTCTATGATACTTCAAGCACCATTAGGTTTGTTGGCTCAAATGGCCCAAGTGACAGAACAGCTTCAGCTAGTGCCCGTGGGGTTCCAATTGGCTGTGGTCTTCCCTTCCCGACTGTCTTCCTGCAGACTATAAGCTTCAGCCCAGTGAAGAGTGTTCCTTGAATATTAACACATATTACCTTACTGATAAGGTAAAAATAAGTAGAAATAAGATAAGTAGATATAAGATACTTAAATCCTTCTATATTTATCATGATTATGTTTTTGCCTGTTCCTGTCCTCAAGAAAGCCGGGTGCTCCTAGACTGCAAAGGATGGTTGTTTGTTACCCAAAGTTTGCCAACATCTGACATTAATGTGTTTGTTATAGTAGATATTTTTAACACATTGATTGGATTAATCCAAGTTTAACATATATTTTTGATAATAATTATCCATGTACATAGATTATTCAGGTGCACGTGTACACACAAACACACAGTAATGTATGTACATAGAATCTTGAGGAAATATATCGAGTAGTAATCTATACACTCAGTCTCTCCAAACAAAGCTGTGTCCAACACTGTCACTTTTGCCTAAGCTCCTAATAATTGAAAAATTTTGAAATCATGTTACCTAACCCAATTTAATCTATGTCTGCTACTTACTTCTGCTTTTTTAAAATCTTACTCTATCATAAGCTACACTTAGTAAATCCTGCATGGATATCGTGTCCTAATTGAGCTAAGGTCATCTCAAAACCACAAGGTTATACATTAGCAGTTTCTCATGAACATATTTTGGATGATTAATATAATTAGTCTGAGTAATTATGGGATTGATACAATCACAGATTGGTCTAGTTAGCCTTTGAGCAGACTGATGCCTCAATTCAAAAGCTAATAAATTCTCTGGCTGATCTTCAAGCACCTTTCATACTTGGTTTGATTAACATCCAAGCTTTTGGCAAAGTAAATGAGCAAAGGACAAAAGCTTAGCCTATCAATTTTCAATAATCAGTTTGCCTAAAGGAGTAGTTATTTTTTCTGAATACTTGATTCTTTTTGTTTTAATATATAGTTTGTGAGGCTAATGAAAATAATCAGAATTTTTCACTTATTTGCACATAGATCAATACCATTAGAAGGCTCCTGTGAGACTATCTCTGTATTATGAATTAGTAATTCTAAGAAACTTAGTAATACTGTATAAAATGCATGAAATTAAACAATAATTTCAGCTCTCTGTCATCTAGCAATTCCATGTATAATTTACCAACAAACTTTCTTTTTTGATATTGCTGCTTTCTCTAAAATCTTTGTTTTTGCCTAATTCTATTTATGAAATAACATAGCAAATAAAATTTGTTTCAAAGTTATTTGCACTTCTTTGCAAAAAAATCAAAATACTTTAAATCAAATAGTATAATAGCAATGATTTGAATATATGTGTACAACCTCTGGTATTGTTTATATTTCTCGAATAAATATCTACCTATAATGTATGTACATTTGTTTAATTATTTAAAATTTTAGCTATAATATATATGAAAATGTTTTTGGTTTTTCTTTGAGACAAAGTCTCACTCTGTTGCCCAGGCTAGAGTGCCATGGTGTCAGCCTAGCTCAGAGCAGCCTCAAACTCCTAGGCTCAAGCAATCCTCCTGCCTCAACCTCCCAAGTAGCTGGGACTACAGGAATGCGCCACCATGCCCAGCTGATTTTTTCTATATATATTTTTAGTAGAGATGGGGTCTCGCTCTTGCTCAGGCTGGTTTTCAACTCCTGAGCTCAAACGATCTGTCCATTTCGGCCTCCCAGAGTGCTAGGATTACAGGCATGAGCCACCACGCCCGGCCTTGAAAATGTTTTTGACACTAAGTTAAGTCCATTTACTGTGCTGAATCCAATGATGTTCAGTGCTCAGCTCAAACAGTAAATGAAAACTATTAAAGCGTAACCTTCTAATTATAATGCAAAAGCTGATATGTTATCAGAGCTCATTCATCATGTTGTGAATAATACATATTTTTATTCATTCTTGTATTACTTTAAGTCAAACCAAACATGTTTATTCTTAAGAAATAATCCTATGACAACTTATGTAAACTCTTTGAATTATGCATTTAACTTCAGAAGATATTGATCAATTATAAATCATACACTGATTTTTTAATCAGAAAAAAGTTTTTATTTAATGCTGCAGTAGTGTGTCTCTTCAATTATAGATGTAAATATTAACAGCCCAACGGCGTGTTTAAGAGGATTCTCACCAGATACTTAGTAACTTGCCCTTTCATAGACACATTAACACCCCAAACCTTAATTTTGACTGCCACCCACACATAAAACATGATTTGCTTTTCTTTCACAACTGTACAAGTTCTTTTTTTTCCCCCAATATCTTCTGCAACTTTTCTTACTTAAACCATAACAATATTTTAACTACTGACCAATAATGTCACATTTAGACTAATGTTATCATAGTGTATCAATTTCATATCAATTCCTTCTTCTACATCTATTTTTCATTTTATTTCCTTTACATACTTTAAAGCAATGCTTTGAGTGTAGCAGCTATTTACTAAATATTAAATTAAAACACATTAGAATCTATAATATCAAGTGAAACTTTTTATCTTGAAATTTGCAAAGCTTTTTTAATTTTTATAAAAACAATATATGTTCATTTTTTAAAAGTCAAATATTGGCCATGAGTGGTGGCTCACGCCTGTCATCCTGGCACTCTGGGAGGCTGAGTGGGAGGATTGCTTGAGCTTAGGGGTTCAAGACCAGCCCGAGCAAGAAGGAGACTCCACCTCCACTAAAAATAGAAAAATTAGTCCAGCACGGTGGCACATTCCAATAGTCCCAGCTATTTGGGAGGCTGAGAGAGGAGGCTCGCTTGAGCCCAGAAGTTTGAGGTTGCTGTGAGCTATGCTGGTGCCACTGCACTCTAGCCAGGGCAACAGAGCAAGACTCAATCTCAAAATAAAATAAAATAAAATAAGAGTCAAATATTACTACAGAATAATTACAAAAAGTATCCCATCTCTCTCTACAGTTAAAATATTTTCAATTATTTCCAGCATTTGATTTCTATAATTACCCATATTTTAAAGTAACATGCTCACATTGCTCTTTCTTGCTTTACACTGTTCAGAATGTCAGGCAATTTGTGTTTACTTCCTTTCACCATTTTTCTGCACCCTTCTAATGTATTTCTTCTTGCCTAAGCTCCCAGTATAATTTTTAGCTCATCTGTATTAGTACAATAGTATTTTGATTTTGTAACTTGTACTGTTGATCTGTGTTTTACACTAGAAATCTTCCTTCTTAATATTCATTTATTTTAATTTGAGTTAATACATGCCTTTCTTTTTGCAATGTACCTATTAATAATTCCTTCCTAAACACTCAAACAATACTACATATTTTTAATATATTGCCGTACATATCACCATCATTTAATTTTTTATTTCACGTAATGAATACGTTCCTCCTACATCCTTCTTGCTTCTCCCACGTACGGGGGTTACGTTCCCAAACCCCGCATGGCTGTTGCTGGATTTCCATTCGCCGTCGGATTAGAAACTTGAATCTCCTCACTCTGGTGCCTGTTAACACCGTCGCAGGCCTTCCTTTTCCCTATTTTACCCATCTGCTTTGTGAGAATACATTCTCAAGTAGCTTCCTTAAAAAAATTGCAACGGTAGTAGAATATTTTTGACTTTATATGTTTTAAAAAGTTCTTTTTTTTCTACTCTAATATTTAAAAGCTATTTTAGCTTATATAGAATTTTAGGATGTAATTCATTTTTTTAGGTAATTAAAAACCTTGTTTCATTATGCTCCAGTTTAATGAATTCTGTTGATAATATTATATTTATATATTTTGATTTATTGTGGATCAATTTTATTTAATCACTCAGGAAGTTTATAGTGGAGGTTAAGTTGGGGAGTTTTATTCCATCATGGCCAGAGGCAAAATTTTAGTTTACAAATTAATTTTTGGTTTGTTAATTTAAAAAACAGTTCTCTCACTTTTTCTCTCTTACACACACTTATAATTAATAGGTAGTACAGTAGTTCAGAGTATTTTGCATTTTTATTAATGCCACTTACTGATTGAGTTTAAATCTATATTTTTTTGTATTTGTACAAAGATAGATATTATGGTACATGAAATACTGTTAAAATATAAAACAAATACGTTCCATAAATTATTTGATATTAAATACCCTTTCAGAAATCTCTTTATATTATGAAAATCATTTATCTCTGACTGTTGACCTCTAATACAAAGTATAACATCTCTAATTGGAAAACACATACTCAACTTTCACTTATTTTAAAAACAGAAGAACTTTTATTTTGTTTTATGTTATATGTAATTTTAAAAAAGAAACAGCAAAAAAATCTGCATGAGACATAGAAGAATTTTTAAAAGTATGAACTTTGGAATCGGACTGCTTGAGTTTGAATCCCTACACTACCACTTATTAGCTCTGTGATCTAGGAAAGGTTCATTAAACTTTCTGTTTCTTCTGCCTAATGGGATTGTGTGTGTGTGTGTGTGTGTGTGTGTGTGTGTATACATATATGTTTGTGTGTGTATATATAAAACAAGCTATAAAAGTGCTATGATTATTATCATTATTATTCCTGTATACAAGGGGAACTTATAAAAGGAAATTAAAGAGTCAATATAAAAAACATGTAACAGTAACTTTTAAATACAATTAAATCTGTATTTATGATAAAATACAAAGTAATTGATGAAGCAGGATGACAATTCTGTTGCTCACTCAGGTTTTCAACCAATTGAAATAGGGCAAAAGTGTCACGAATAGAAGAACAAAATATCACTTGTGTCACTCTGCAGAAGCTCATTACTGTATGTTTTGGTGTGACATTCCAAACAAATGAGGGGACTCCGGTGCCTATGTGGGTCTTATAAAATTCTACCTAGTTTTGCAGACCCAGGTCAGTGCATGCCCAATGCTTATCCAGAGAGAGGGAGAGAGATCCAGTGCCTGGGCTTAGTGATACCGACTGCTAAATTAGTTTCATCCACTTCAGAGATTATGTAATCCACTCCAACTCTCTGGGGAAAAAGTGTGGAATGGGGAAAAGAGCATTTAGGAAAAAAAGTCTCATTTTCATAAAGAAATGTAAGACATGGAAAATTATCATTCCCATTTACAAAACATAATGTGCTAATAAGAGTCACTAGTTAATGTTCTAGTAAGAGTCACTAGTTCTGCTTTCAACCTAGGATTATTTTTGTTGTTACTTTTATTATTTTTACTCACTCCCCTTGTTTTTTTTTTCTTATGTGATTATGCATTTTTAAAAATATGTTCATTACATTAGGGTTTGGAGTTAAGTGGAACCAAATGAACATTTTAATCTTCCACCTTTAAGTAGAAATCCTATTTAGATTCCCTATTCTGAAATTTATAAAAAGTTCAGACTGATCTTTTAATTAGAAACATTTTTATAATGTAGAAAATAGCCATTTTATGGAATTTTAAAAACCTCTTCTTTTTCAATCACATAGCCCAATCAAAATAGAATACATTACTTTTTACTGTTTGATAAGTTGGCTACACATCCCTATTCTTCCTAATTTGCCTAAAAAAGTTAAAAGTTGCTATTCAGGAGACTTCATTGCTGATATTAGTTTAAGATAGTGGGGTAGCAGAATATGTAATTGTTTTACATAGACCAAGCTTTATTGTAAGTAATGAAAAATTATGTTAATAGCAAAGTCAGCAAAACTGACATTGCAGTGAAAGAGTACAGGAATTTATGTACCATCAAGCTATCATTTTGATTAAGTATATTTTCCTACCAGACATTTAAATGCCATAGTAAAATAGGACATAGAAACAGCCATTGCATATTCCAGTTTTTATTGAATTATGTTTTATTAAACTTGAGGTATCTAACGGGAGTAATCCAATTATAGTATACAGTGTTATGTGAGGAATAACCAGGTTTTAAAAACAAGGAAAAAAAAAAAACCTCAACTAACATTTGAATATCAATTTTAAATGATAACATAGGAATTTTAGTTTATTTACAGTGTGTAATGCCATAGAATTATATCAATTTACAGATAAATTTTCATTTAGTAAGGCCAAATAATGAATTCCCATTTACTGTGAAAATTCGCAAATAAGTGTCACAAATCTACTTCTTTTTTCCTCATTTCTATGACAAGGCATTTAAAGTAGATAGTACATATTACTAAAAATACCTCAGAATTCATGAATAATTGAATACAATTATCAAATGAACACTCATTAATTAAATGTCCTTCCTAAAAATATTTGTTTTTCATAACATTTGAATCTCCAACAGCATCCTTACAGGCTAAAATGAAAGATTCACTATTTCTTTAACTTCTATTAGGCATTTTGTATAAGTCAATTTATTTTTATGTGACTTGCTGCATCTTTGCCCAGTAAGATAAAAGCAATGAAATAGATGTAATAGAAATAGTTCAAAGAAAATGATGAAAGTAATGATGTAGTATAATATTAATATTAGTATATAAAGTAGCACATATTATTGAAGTTATTCACATAGAGAATATTAAACTTTCTAACATAATTATCAAATCAGCATAAATTAAAATGTTATCATTGCCACATAAAATATCTCAGTGATTCCTCAAAATCATAAAGAGGAAGTCAACATGACATAGAGTGACACTTAGTGTACAGTTTTGCATTATCTATTATTTTTTACCACTACTCAATTTTTACTATAGTCTCAAGAAATAATAAACTTCTTCCCAATAATTAGTAAATGCCTGCTCTTTCTCACCCTCAAGCATCATTGAAACTTGGTGCAAACATCTGGGTCAATAAGGCACAGTTATTTCAAACTTTGATGTCACGATTTGTTCTAAACCCAAAACAACTATATACGTGAAGACTATAAAAAAGGCACATTGGGTTCAAAATTAAATCTCGGAAGACAGGAGATTTGTCTACCTCATGAGTTTTTATTTAGCTTCTTAAAGGCCCCAAATTGTTCCTTACAATTTTGGAAACATGAGATTAACTCAGTGCTTGAAGCCAATAATCCACTTCTACCGGCAAATTAAATGAAAAGTCTGAAAATGCTGCTATGCTGGCTAATCACCTGGCACCGTGGCTGACACCTGTAATCCTAGCACTTTGGGAAGCAGAGGTGGGAAGATTGTTTAAGGTCAGGAGTTTGAGACCACCCTGAGAAAGAGAAGACCCCTTCTCTACAAAAAAAAAAAAAAATTATCTGGGCATGGTGGCGTGTACCTATAGTCTGAGCTACTTGGGCAGCTGAGGCAGGAGGATCGCTTGAGCCCAAGAGTTTGAGGTTGCTGTGAGCTATGATAATGCCACTGCACTCTAATCTGGCAACAGAGCTAGACCCTGCCTGGAAAAAAAAAATGCTGCTAAGTTCCTCTTTAAGTTCGTAAGACTATATAGTTCCTCATGAGATACATGATTTTAAAATGCTAAACAGAGGGAGAGAGATTAAAAACATCTTATTGAAAATGAACTCTCAACAAAAACTTAAAATATAAATTTAATGTTAAAAGAGCCATCTCAACAAAGTTAACAGCCAAAACTTTAATTTATTCCTGATCAAATTAACCTTTAAAGAATACTCTTTTTTGGTGATGATACACTAAAAGCCCTGACTTCACCATTAGACAATTCATTTATGTAACAGAAAACACTTGTACCCCCTAAATCTATTGAAATTAAAAAAAGAAACAATAGTCTTTTTAAGGCTTAAAATAATTATGATAAAGATGTTCAAAATCATAACTGAAAGTCTAAATTTATTTAAAAGAGTAATAAACTATGAAACAAAATAGGTGAAACTGAATATTAATATAGGTATAAAATGAAAAAATGCATTTATGTAGAAAATCGGGAAGTAAAATAATAGACAGGGAAAGTAAAGACAGAGCTGAAAAACAGAAAGTGAATTAATGAAAGGGAGGATACTGCAGTGTTTATAAATGGTTTGCTAGGAACATGAAGGACTTTAAAATACCAAGTTTATAATACAAACAAAATTGTGATGAGAGGACCCCTCACGACAGTGAAGTGAGATTACAAACTATGCTATAACGGATTTCTAGATTTAATAATAGCGGTAATTTTGTAGTTCTTGTAAGTATTTCTAAGTTTACGGGTGTTAGCTTTCTAACTATGCTTCTCAATTCATTCATATAAATATATTCCACTAACGTTAATAAAAAATTATAAAAAGAAATGAATTCTAGACAACCTTTATTAACCAATTATTTTAAAGCTATTTATTAACCAACAGATGAAGCTTATTAAAAGTATACCGGGTTAGTTTTTCATGACTTCTGAATTCAAAAACTGGAAAAAGGAAATGGAGAAATAACAAAACATAACATATTGAAATGCTAATTTTAAAAGTTCAGAAACAATATTGATGTCAGAAAAAAAAATACCCTGAAGCAAAACCTGATGAAGATAAATGGGACAGTAACAATAGCACAACAGTGTCAATTTTGTTTAAAATAATCACTACAATAAACATAATTTCAATCAAATAGGAGAAGAAGAAATAGAACGGGTGGGGGAGTCATTTGTCCTAGAAGATATAAAGAGTTATTGTAATAGTATGGTAAATAAGAGTTTAAAATCATGATATATAGAAAATCATAAAGAGAATACTAAAGGCAAATGAAAAGAACAAAAAGCAACTAATGTAAACATGGAAGTATAATTGATGATAGAGGACACCTATTAATTAATAGACACATGAGAGACATTTAATAGCAGCTTTTGGAAAAAGTAGGTTCCTAACAAACAACTCAATTGTACATTCAAGTGAACTACATTGTCCAAATTGAAAATCTTTACTTTAAAACTTTTAGAAGATGTCAGATAATATAGTTATAGTTTATGTGGAGGGAAGAATTTACTAGAAAAGTCATAAAAAAAGTTAAAATTATGTATATAAAGGACAATCAATACATATGGCTATATTATAATTAAAATATTGTCATGAAAACAAATTTAAAACATATTGACCTGGAAAGACTATGAAAAATATTTTCAATGTATATAACCAAAAAATGTTAGTCCCAAACATAAATAGTAAATATATACACATAAATTTAAAACATCAATAATCCAGTTGACACAAACTTAGGGCTGGCAAAAACATCACAGAAGAGATAACCTGAATAGTTAGAAAAACAAGTAAGAGGATAATCAATTTGATTGATAATCAGGAAAATTCAAATTAAAAACATTCTATGATATCATTACATGCCTATAATATTGACTTTAAATGAAAAGTCTGACAATATTAATTTATGATGAAATGTAAAGCAAAGGAAACTCTCACTACTTGCATATAAAAGCACAATTTTATATAATAGTTTTGGACTACACTTAGGCAATATCTAGTAAGTTTGAAGATGCCCTTATCAATGTCTCATATTTTGTATTCAGAGGGGATATACCCTGGAATTACTCTTATACAAAGAGATAAGTATAAGAATGTTCATAAAAGCAACTTTCAGAAAAAACCCAGAGCAGCTTAAATGTATATCAACATTAAAATAAGTATCTAATTGTATATGCATTAAATGGAACATTATAGAGTGCTTAACAATGGCCTCTTGTTTCTCTCAGTTGTCCAGGAATAATCCTCACTTTCTCCTTGCAGTGATTCAAAACCTGCAGTGACAGCTGGTCTATATGTATCCATAGGCAGTACCAGAACTTACCCCTGTGGACGAGCCAGCCTCCCCTTAGGTTGGCTTCTCTTCTTTTCTCTTTAGATCACCATGAATTAAATACCCCTCCTATTGCTAACAATGGAGTTGCCCCGTGGGTAGCGAAACATCGAAAAGTAATTAGCAGTGGTTTTTTGGGCTGTTTTTAGGTAACGGGGATGTTTTTTCCACTTGACCTCTCATTTTCACATAAACTAGAAGTGACACGAGCAAAAGCCCTTGCCTGCCACTGTTTCTCCTTCCACAATTTCAGACAAGCCTGATATTTCCATGGTGGCGTGACATTTAAGACGACTATTTAAAAATAGAAAATAAAAATGTTATTTAAAACAAAAATATAAAATTGGTCTAATTTTATAAGCATATATTTACTTAAGATTATAGAGAACTGTATTGGGTGTATCAAAAAGATGTAAAAATTTATGTAAATACTTAAAAGGAAAAAATGAAAAATAATTTAAATAATAAACACAATGAATGGCACAATTAGGAGGATGGCTACAGATAAGGGATAAATCTTTAACTTGAAAGATCACATAGAAATATTTCATCAGAGGAGGAAGAAAGAGATATGCAGAAAGACAGAAAAGATAAAGGAACATCTTATAGATAAGGAATACAATAGATGTTATAAAATTTGGGGTTACAGGAGCTCTGGAAGAGAAGTCATAGTAGAGAAATAGGAATGTTAACCCAGAATGAGAGAAAAATAAAAACCTTCAAATTTAAAAGGCACATAAAATACTAAAATAGAAACACAAGGGAAAAATAAACAAATAAATAAAAAACCAGCACAATATAGAATAAAATTGGAGGAAATAAAATATGTGTTGCAATGCTAAAGCGTCCAAGAAAAGAATTATCTACCAAAGAACATGAATCAGATTGTTATCAGTCTTCTAAACAGAAATATTTGGTGTAGGGAGGCAATATTTTAATGTATTTAACAAAAGTAAATTTGAACTTAGAATTTTACCACCTAGATTAGATTGTCTTCAAATATGTTGGATTACACAATATTCTCAGATGCTCCTCTCCTCAGAACAGTTACCACGTAAGTATCCACATTTTGATATGTCTGGAGGAATAATGAAAGCAAAATCTACATTAATACAACAATGCTGTAAGATACATGAGAAGTAAATGTGTGATATTTTGTTTTTAAAAAATAAACATTTAACATTTTATTTTCTTGAAAAATTAATCAAGAAAAAAAGACCAAATAGTAAGTGGTTCTAAGAAATAGACCTTTAAAGACAGGAATCTGGCATTGTTTAGAGTAGAAGAGAATAACTGTTTTAATTTCCATAGAACTAGGATACTGGAAGTGAATGGCATGCAATGGCAAAATAAGTATCTGTTGATGATATGGATTCAGGAGATTAACAGCCTATGCAACAGATTTTATTGAAACTGTAGACTGCATTGACTGTTGGACTGGAGGACTATTCCTTACTGTTAATAACATCAAACTATCATAATGAAGAAAAATAGAAATTCAGTATGTGCCAGAAAACCACAGTGCTTCTGTGAATTCTCTAAGAAATCTCTTATTTCTTAAAAATGTAGAAAATATATATCTAAAATTAAGAAATGAAGTTTGATCATGCAGGTAGAAAAATTATAATGTAATTTGAAATATACTTTTTTATAAAATTTATAGTATTGACTGGGAAAGAATAGAACTCTGAGACTAGGAGCAGTAACTTCTGCAGGCTCCAATTAATCTCAGTACATTCCGCAAGACTTTTTTGCACGCCATCTCCTTCCTGTGGGGAGATGACATGATGCTTACTTGAAAAGTCTCTACTGGCTTCATCTTGGAAGTTTTTATTAAGGGGATGCTGATTGCTTTAGGAAACATCCACTGTCAATTGCCTCCACACTCATGGCGAGAACAAGATTCCAGTGGAACCCAAAATACTAAAGATAAAGCCTAACCGAGGAAGAGATACTGTACAGGCTGAAAGAAGTTGGATGTCTTGTAAACTCAGCTTATAAATTAGATGCACTAGATGGAGTTCCATGCAGATATGTGACCTCATTCCGAAGAAAGGCATCGGTATTTCTAAATCTGAAGGACTTGGTAAATGTGGGAAGAGAAATTGAGTCTGGGAAAGGAGACAGGATTGTAGGCTCTGCAAAATTTGTTATGCCATGAAGTAAGTTTTCCTGACTCTCTTTCTCATGCTCTTTAAGCACTTTTTAAATCAGTGTGGTATACCCAGTGCAAAGAGAGCTATGCTTTTTATTGTGTTTTGAAGTGTGTGTATGTGTGTGTGTGTTTACCCGATAAAATTGCAATTACTGCATAGAAATAAACATCTATCCTTCTTTTTAAATATCTCCATATCTGAACCACAAGAATGTCTCCTTTTTTATCTCTACTTAGTTACTCATTTATTTTGATCACAGAAGAAAGGTGGGAAGTTTGTGTGTGTGTGCGTGTGTTTGTGCGCATGCACAGGTGCATGAATGTGTAGGAGTTGGAATACACATTGGAATTTTAGCAGCTTCCATTTTCCTATTTATGCCAACTCTTTTAGACCTTATCAAATTCCTCAACTTCTTCCAGGTATTCCCCACCACCAGAACTCCCACATATATCATTCCATTTTATCACTTCATTTACAAAACTTTTGCTTATGCTTTAAGATAAAAATTGTTCTCATATTCTATAATATATTTTCTCTATTCTACCAGTTTGGGTCTCATTTTTTTAGGTCTCAGTAACACTCTGACTTTACCTTTCCAACCATTCCATTGAAGGTTTTTATATGGAATTCCTCCCCTCCATCTCCTGCTGCTTTGGTCTCTTATAAAATTTGACTCCCTGTGGGCTAGAAATATTTTCTGGACATTTATGGAATCTAATACACTTAGCACTTGTTATACTTATTATATGTTTTCTTATTTGTTTATTCTATAGATATATAAATGAAAAAGTAGAATTAAAATAATGACCAAGTCGCCTACATTTAATCTAAACAGAAAATAAACTCAAGAACTGTGTCATATTTTAATTATTCCTTGATATTCTATAATTTAGGAGAAAGAGGAAGGATTATTTTATGATTCTGCCATGACATAAATCCCAGAAGAAAAGTAGCATACTGAGCCTCCACGTTTTAGAGTCATTATCATGTACATACAGATGGTGAGAAAGTCTTAAATGTTGAAAATGAGTTCCATCTACCAATGAGAAGTTGATATACAGTGCCATAATTATATTTTATTGACTATTACATTATAAATACCTAACTATTTATATGTTAAAACCAGAAATTTTAAAGTCCTTATTTGGTTCTAGAAATTTCTCTTTTTTAAACGTAATAAAGATTGTATCCTATATTTATCAGAGAGTTATTTTCCTTCATATTTCATTAATTTATTAGTTTTTTTTAACTTTATAGTATTTTTATCATGGTGATTTTAAGTAATATATACACTTATTTTTCTGAGGTATGAAACCAAGAAAAGATTTAGATCATGTTAAAATTTTTTTAATTAAAAAAATATATAAGCACATACATCTAGTAGACAATGGTAGCCAAAAGCAAGAAACCGGAGCATGCTATAATAAAGGGTAAAAATACCACCTGTGTATGATCTCTGTCCCTTTTTCTATCAGCAGTTTCACAATAACTTAAAGTATTTGGCACCAAAATTTATTTCATGTGTGCTAGGCAGCTGCATTGCCCTGATGTAAGTCAAATATATTCATTTCTATTTATATAATTTTCTAGATACATAAAAGTTCAGTAAATGCCTTGTAAGTGGTAATATGTAAATATCTTAAATCTGTAATTTTTAAATCTATATATTATTAGCATACTTTTCAAAGTCATCTAATATATATAGGTGATTTTATTATGGTATTATTAAAATACCATCTCACAGGTGAAAGTAAGCATTTGGTGAGGTTAGAGTTCAGGAAACATTTTTTCAACATCTTAAATGTTGCTAATGTGAGGCATTAGCCATTTTTTTTACTGATAATAAATAATTTGTTCAGTTTCATGCACACTTTATGTCTGTAACAACTATCTCTGGACTCATGAATCATGGAAAGTGAAAACAAGAGAACAGATGGTGGCTTTTGCATATTTTCTCCAGAGAGCTCATTCTAGAGTTTTGCAGAATATGTCTTAAATTTGACAGAATTTACTCATCCGGTTTTCCTAAAGAAGAAAACATATCACTTTTTAAAAAGAGATCGGAGAGGAAAAGTACAAGGGCAAATTCCGGTTACTTATACATCAGCGCATGTTTGTATAGCACTTTATATTTTGCAAAGCAATCCACATACATTATCTCATTCTTTAATACAGCCATATGATAGGGTAGCATTCAATTTATTTTAATGAGTAGTAAATATAATTTTAGCACTAGGCATTGCCTTAGGTTTAGACTACACGAAGATTGACCTTTCTCTAACAAGGCATGAGCAAGTCACAATCCTTCTCCCTAATGAGCTCACAATATCTCAGACATGCAAAACAAGAAAATCAACAGTCCTATTATAATAAAATAATAGATACATAATACTGTTAACAATAGTGATTGAGTTCTTCTTATGTTCCTGGCAGTAATATAAACCTATTAAGATCACTACTTCAGTTGGTCATGACAATGTATTAATGGGGTGGGTTCTATTATCATCCCCATTACCCAGCTGGCAAGGAGAAATTAAATTATATGCTCATTGGAAATCTAATAGAAGACAAGAGTGAGGTTCACTCTCACAATCTGACAAAAGAGTTTAAGAGTCCATGGTAACTGGTGCTTGGTTTATGTTGAAATTTCTTTTTTTGTGCTGGGGAAGACAGCATGGAAAGCAAATGTGAGGACTGTGAGTGAAGCACACTCTGATTCTTAGAGTATAACTGAGAATTCCACAGAGAGGAGGAGAAGAAAGACATTGACAAACAAAATAAACAACTCATGCAAGTAAACTATCTTGAGTAAATACAATGTGTTTGAGTGTAATTGTTTAAGATGTTGGTACAAGTAACTTATATCTACAGCACGTACACAGTGTGGCAAAACAGAAGAGAGACAGTCAGAGTGAGCCTGGTTACATGCATGGAGATGAGACCAACACAGATTTATTTACAAGCAAAATGAAATAGAAGTTGGTGACGAATAGGAAAAAGGTGAGATATCTTGGAATTGACATATATTTTTATTGTCAGTGTTTATCAATTTTTAAAAATGTAGAAAAATTCTTCCATGTAATCTTAATGTGCTTTCTTCTTGACTTAAAGTAATATGGATAATATTTTAACATCCAATAAAATATGAATATATACTAATTTGGACATATTGAACAGGTTTTTATTATAAATTTGAAGTGTGCCTGCTGTGCCCAGGTCTTCTAATCTTTTTCTAGCAAAGAGTAAAAAGACATTGCGGAGCCTCCTGCACGTTGCTCCCTAAGTCTAGGGACAAACAATTGCTCACAGAGGGGAATCAAAAGGCGTGTTAATGACTTTGGTACCAAGCAGTGTGACAGTACACATGAGCTCCCCTAAGACAGACCTGGGATTCTGCAGACACCTCAGAGGTACTGTTCTGAAGACAGCATCACAAAATGGCACGTGTAAGTGGAAAGATCTGGGATAGTTGGTAATTATCCCTAGACTTGCTCCAGTTATATAACATGACCACGGCACTCTATTTTCAATAAAGCATTTCCACTCCAAAAACTTTCTCATGCTGAAGTTGTTTTCTATTACATCTTGGTATCAGAGTGGGAATTAGGCCAAAACTGACTTTAAGACAATAAGTATTACAAGTGAGATAGCCATAATTTAATGCTATAATGTTTACCAGGAAGATAAAGTTGTTCTTTCACTTAATAGCATAAGATAAAATTACATGAAGCAAGAATGTTCATTGTAACGATTGTTAGTATCACCATAACATGATCTTCTACCAGATATCAAGCCTATTATAAACCTTTGGTAAATAAGGCAGTGAGACATCAGAACAAGAGTTTTTAAAATGAAATGAAAATGAAGTGAAACTAGATAGGCACACATCATATGATTACCTGACAAGTGACAAATCTGCCAGTGCCATGAAGTGAGAAGAAAAAAGTGGTATTTTTAAGAAATGTTGCTGGTTTATTTAAATAGCCACATGGAAAAATGTATTGTGATCCATACCTCACACTAAACATAAAAGTGTATTCCAGATAGGTTACACTTGTAAGTATGAAAGAAAACAGTTATCTTTTAGAAAATAAAACATAGGAAAATATCTTTAAAATCTTGGAGCAGGAATTATTTTTTAAACAGGACTTGAAAAGTAACAAACATAAGTAAAACATAATAAATTAGACTATGTTAAGAATAAGAATTTCTGCTCATCAAAGATGTCTTATGACAGTAAATACATAGGTCAAAGTTTGGATAAAGCTACTTGAAATATATCTTTTCAATAAAATACTCTTAGCCTAAAATATATACAGTCTCAACTTATTAATAAGAAAAGGCAAATAACCCAACAAAAATTAGCAAAATAAAGGGATGACAATAAACCTTTATGTACATTACTAGTCATTAGAAAAAATGTATGTAAAAATCAAATTGAGATTCATTACAATTCAATATGATGGCTAAAATTAAAAACACAGAACATACCAAGACCTGATGAATGTGTTGAGGAAATGAAATGCACATTCACTATTGTTTGGAGTGATGGTGGTAGAACTTCTTTAGAAAACAGGATAGTGGTTGTCCTTTCTTCAAAGGTACTGACTGGGCCGGGCGCGGTGGCTCACGCCTGTAATCCTAGCACTCTGGGAGGCCGAGGCGGGTGGATCGCTCGAGGTCAGGGGTTCGAGACCAGCCTGAGCAAGAGTGAGACCCTGTCTCTACTAAAAATAGAAACAAATTATCTGGCCAACTAAAAATATATATACAAAAAAAAAAAAAATTAGCCGGGAATGGTGGCACATGTCTGTAGTCCCAGCTACTCGTGAGGCTGAGGCAGTAGGATCGCTGAAGCCCAGGAGTTTGAGGTTGCTGTGAGCTAGGCTGACGCCACGGCACTCACTCTAGCCCGGGCAACAGAGTGAGACTGTGTCTCAACAAAAAACAAAACAAACAAAAAAAAAAACAAAGGTACTGACTGGAAGGGGAAATTAACGATCTTTTAGGATGTGATCATGGTAATGCTTGGTTTTTCATCTGAGTGCTGGTGGATGCATGGATAGGTTCACTTTATGAAACTTCACCATGGTATAATCTTCTGGATTGTGCACTTTTTGGATTGATGAGTCCTACTTAATATTTCATCATCAAGTTTGTGGAATACTAGAAGAAATGCTGGAATTTTCCTATTTATCTTGTATTATTTTCTGAAAAATAATACATTATCCTTTTCACAATTTATGTCATTGTTTTCCTTCAAGTTTATAAAATCAAGATGTTAAATGTTTGCTTTAATAAAGACCTTTTTACATTGATTCAGTTAGTCAAGAATGAGAATTCTAGTAAATCGCCCTAATGGAGAGGTTGCCAAGATTTTAGTTGGTTAATTTATCAGGAATAATACATAGTTAATGCTTACAGCCAATATGTCTTTTGATTTCAGTTAATGAAAATACAGTAACAAATGACAAAAATTATCATGGGGGCACCTGTGGGAAACCTAAAAATGATGCTTTTATCTAATGACAAATTTTTTTGTGAATTGATGACTTAACCTTATTTATCACATATACTTGCTCCTATGAAATCAGGTGATGTGTGGCTCATAGTATCTTTCACTTATATAGTACTTATAATGAGGGCTTTATAAATAAATATCAAAGAAGCATAGCTTTGTCCTTTATAGTGCTTGCAATGTGGTTGTCAGATAAAGAGAGAAATATTGATGGTAAGCAGTGAATGGTATATCTGCAATCATAATGGCAATTTATAGTTGCAAACAACAGGGCTGGCAGTCAAAATTGCAAAAAAATCTTGGAAGACATTGTGTTCAAGCTGAAGCTAGAATGATAATGTATGTTTTAAATAAATACAGAGGTCAACAATTTTTTTATTTACAGGGTCAAATAGTAAACTGTTTTAGCGTTGTGGGTCACACAGTTTCTACCACGGCTATTAAACTCACAGATGTAGCACAAAAGCTGCCATACATAATATGTAAACAGTTGCATGAGGGCGTATTCCAAAAAAAATTATTGAAAACAAAAAAACAGGTGGAAGGTTAGATTTGCCCCATGGGTCATAGTTTGCAAATTTCTGAAATAGAGTGCTATGAGATTCAGATTCTAACTCTTTCCATTCTGATATTAAAGGCCTGTTTTTATTAAAAATGTCTACTTCAAGCCCAAACTCTTTTGAATCTATAAACCTATTAATTTTAAGAAAAGTATTTTCATTCCAAATGTTCTTTCCTAATTCAGAGTGCTTTTTCCCATGTATTAAGCAGATACATCAAGATTCATGGCTGACTTAATGTCTCTAGCACTTTATTTCTTCAAGCTAGTCAGACAAAATGAATACAAAAAAAATCAGTTTTGTGCCATCTTGTACATGGCGTTTATATTGACTAAATGGATAATAACCGCATACAAAAAGCTGTTGTCAGAATGTTTAAGATGAATTTCAAAATGAATATTCTTGCATATTTTGCTGGACATGAAGTTTCTTTTAGACAAATTCAAATTTGTTCTTTGTTGTTTTCTAACCCCACTAATGAATTTGAATGTAGTCTTATTTCCCTTTTACTTTCCATTCCTGGTTTCCTACCCCTTTACTTTTCCTTTCCTTCACTTCGCTTTCTTTTTATACTTTTTCTCTTTTCCCTTCACATTTCTTCCAGCATTTTCAAAATTAACTGCATGTGATTTTTAGCAGTTTTTGTCACACGACAGATCAGCTAAATATGTTTTTCTTCCATGTGACTTGTTATGAATTAAATACAAAATCTATCAATAAATCAGTTAAAAGTGTATGTAAGGACAGACAGGGAAGAAAAGTGGGTGCATCATAAGAATGTGTCCCAAATCTAGGGCACTGTTAAAGCAACCAAGACAGAAAAGTTTATTTTCCTTCTTCACTTTTGTTCACACTCATGAAATATCACAACCATCCCTAAAACCCTTGAATAGCTATTGATCTGTATTTCTATTTGAAAATGGCCATATTGCCAGCTAAAGAAAAATTTTCAGTTTACTGAGAAACTCACGCAAGATGTCCAGTTTTTGCTTTTGAAGAGTTAGTAATTATGGAAATGTGTAATTTTATTGAAGATAAACATATTGGTAACTATATTTATTTAACCATCAAGACATTGAAAAGAAAACAGATACAATGTCTAAGCCAAAGTAAACCATATTTTAAAAATTATAATATTTTGTTAAACAGCCTGTCCTAAGCATCTATAAGCTCATATAAACTACGACAACCTTGAAGAACATTTTACAATTAACAAAAGCTTAATATTTATTAGAATTTTATTTTTCTTTAACTGCAGGAGACATAAAGATAATATGAATCTTTAAAATTATTAAATTATGTATAAATTAAAATTATTGATAAAAGGGCTGGGTGCGGTGGCTCAGGCCTGTAATCCTTGCGCTCTGAGAGGCCCAGGTGGGAGGATTGCTTGCAGTCAGGAGTTCAAGATCAACCTGAGCAAAAGAAAGACCCCATCTCTACTGAAAATACAAAAAGTTAGCTGGACGTGGTGGTACACACCTGTAGTCCCAGCTACTCAGGAGGCTGAGGCAGGAAGATTGCTTGAGCCCAGGAGTTTGAGGTTGCTGCGAGCTAGGCTGATGCCATGGCACTCTAGCCTGGGTGACAGAAGGAGACTGTCTCAAAATAAATAAATAAATAAAATAAAATAATTGAAAAAATGCTAAGCTGTGATGAATATTACTAAATACCCAATCTTATTATGTAGTTATATTTAAGATTTGATAAATGAGTTCCACAGTAATTTTTAAAATAAGATTTTTTATTTCATTTGTTTTAAGCTGGAAAAAGAAGGGTTTTTTAATTTATTTAATATCTAGCAATTTAATATTTTATATTTGCCTGCCGAAATTCATGATATGGATAGAAGACATGCTTTGTGGTATTTGTTATCGTATTTATCAGGAGTAAGAAGAAATCAGGGAAAACTTCTCCATGGGCCACGTACTTCTGTTCCAATATACTTTTTCAGAACAGAAGTTGAGGCCGATCAAAGCACATGCCAGTGTTGAAGAAGCGTGGGAGTGGGACTGGATCGTGGCATATGCATGACACACGTGAGGGAAAAAGTGAGGCGCTTTTGCAACTGATGGGAGCAGGTGCCAGGCAAAGCTCACTACCTGAATCCCACTGAGAAGTAAAAAATTGTCTAACAAGATACTGAACATCAAAGGCAAAAACACATATAAACAGAAATATGACTTTTAACTTTTAAAGTATGACTTTAGAAAAAAGAGGTTAGATCACAGACAAAAAAAGTAAAGAAAAACCTTGAAGGACTGTATCTGAATTACTGAATAACAGCCATTCCAGGGTATTGCTTCTTCATACACAAGCACACACATGCTACCCAAAGTGCAACCCATTGTAACTTTGTATCAGTGAGCTGGCCATTCTGCTCGGTACTAAAATAGTCATAAATCCAGATTTACTCACAGGTTTAGTCAATACTTCAGAGTATAATTTTTAAAACTTTAGTAAATACAATGAAAAAAATTGTTCATAATTTTTTCAACAAATATATTTTTATATATTTTGCATTTCCTTTTTGAAAACATATTTTCCATATCAGCTGGAGTAACAAGGTAATAATACAGTTAGTGGCAAAGAAAGTTGGAAATCACTTTGTTATACCTGAGCCAATAAAACTTTATTGCTATCAGCCATTCAAGTTTAGTATTAATATTTATTCTTTAAAGCAGAAGAAACAGAGTCAGCGATTGAGTACCAGTTTATAGATGTATTATATTTAGAATTAGATCTCAGATTTTTTCATAGGAAACATTGCCTTTGTACTAAACTCCACAATATTATATTTTCCCCTTTTGGCCAGCTAGATGTGTTTCTTTGTGCTTTTGCAGCGAACTCTCCCCTTTCATGCACTTATATGTTTTCTCATTCTTTCTACTCCCTAATTTTGCATTCTAGCCTTTATTCTTCCACTTGACCCATTAACACAGAAACAAGCTTGTCTGGTGATGAAAGGATTTTGATTATAATTGCTTTGACAGATTTTATATGTGTGTCAATTAGTGTCATTCTAAGTAGTTCACATCTGTAGAAAATAGCAACTGTAGGTATAAAAATTGGAAAACAATCATTAAAACTGAAGAATGAAGGAATTTTATGAGCTTACTTCTAGTTACTGTAAATTATGTTTAAGAATCAAAAAGCAATATGTGTTTTGAGGATTTTCTTGTCTTTGAAGAATTGAGTATCTGGTAAAGGAGAAAAAAAGAGCATATTATCTAATATCTACAGCATGAGGTGAAATGTAGTAAGAGACAATATTAGATGATATTACTATATCATTTTATGATTGTACAACAGATGAAAAAGTCTGTTACAACACAGATAAACAAGAGAGTTTTGGGTTTTTTTCAATGGAAAGAAATGAAGAGAAATGGTATATCTGAGTAGTTATTATTTGAACTTTTCTTATTATGTCTGAGTTTGATTTCTCTTTTTATATGTTTAAAAGTCATTGACCTTTTATATCCTGTGATCTGTTTTCATATCTTTGGCTATTTTTTTTTTCTGCTATATCATCTTTTCCTCCTTAATTTCTAAAAGATTTTAAATATGAGTAAGAGTAATTTTATTGTTTATAATGTTTTGCATTTTTCTCCAGATTGTCATTATTTGCCAACTTTGCTATGATGATTTGTTCATGTAGAAGTATTTATTTTCATATAGTTGTCTTTTTTAAAATTTACATTTTCAGGATTTTGAGTAATATTGATATTATATTTAAATTGACTCCTTCAAGCTAAGGTAATAAATCAATTCACTCAAATTTTCTCCTAGTATTTATATGATTTTGCATTTAAAATCACTTATCACTTTGGACCTATTTTCTGGTCTATATTATAATATATAAATACAATTTTACCCTTTTTTTCTTTCCTCCTTCCCTTCTTCCTTCCTTCCTTTATTCCTCCCTTCCTTCTTTTTATCCAAAAGCTATTTAGTTTTCCCATTGTTGTTTTCTAATTTTTTTTTATTTTTAATTATTATGAGTATTTAGTAGTTGTATATATTTATAGGGTACATTGATGTTTTGATACAGGCATACAATGTTTATTAATCAAATCAAGATAATTGGGGTACCGATCACCTCATGCATTCATCATTTCCTTATGTTAGTAACATTCCAATTCCACTATTTTAGTTATTTTAAAGTATACCATAACTTATTCTTGACTATAGTCACTCTGTTGTACTATCAAATACTATTCATGCTAACTATTTAACCATATTTTTGCACCCGTTAACCATCCTCACTTTATGCTAATATTTCTCCCACTGAAATGAGAAGTTTTATTGTACACATTCCCATCTGCATTTGGGTGAACTTCTTGACATTATCATCTGATCATGTCTTCTGCTTATTCGTGTGCCAGGAACACTTTCAGAACCTTCTTTACACGCCCCAGAGAAGGGGGACTATTTAATCAGGCTCCTGCTTATGACATCGCTCCTAGGCTGCTTCTCCCGGGAACCCTCGAGCATTCGGTACCCGCGGGACCCTTCGGCTCCTCTGAGCGTCTCCGTCTGTCAAGGAAGCTCCGCCACCGCCCGTCGCCGGAGCTCACGAGCGCTGCGTCTTCCGTCTCTCGGTTTTATTGGAAATGCATTTTGGGGGTTTGACTTCTTATCGGTTTTCCCTCGGTGGTTTTTAGGTGGCTGTAAATGTTCCCACGGAGAGACGTTTGCAATGACTCGCCAGACCGAGCGGTCCAGCCCCACGTGCGGGAGTCGTCGCGGGAGTCGTCGTCGTGCCAGAGTGGTCGCGGGAGTCGCGCGGAGCGGCAGGTCTGTGCGGGCATCTCAGCGCTCGAGAGCTCGAGGCAGAAATTTCCATTTTCGTTTTCTTTCTTGTTTTAAACTCCTGTCTGTTTATGTCGTCGCATCGGCCCATACAGCTGGTTAGGTCACTGAAAGCCTGTGGGAACCAGCGCGTCCTGGCAGTGGGCGGGAGATGTCTGACATTTAAGCAACGCGTGGAAATCCCATCTCCCGCGTCGAGGCCTAGAATCAAAGGTTTTCCCAGAGATCGAGGCGGAGGTTGTGGGACGAGCGTAAACCAGCCGGATTCCCCACAGGGAGGGGACAAATTCAGAACCAGATTCCCACGATGTTCCCAGTGAAAGCGGCGCCCAGTGTGTCCGTCTGCCCGTTTCTCCTCCGCAGCCGCGTCCGCGCGTCCCCCGGCCGGGCCCCTTTCCCAGCCCCGCGGCGCTGTGCGCTGGGAGCCCCCGCGGTCCTCGTCCGTGTGGCGGATCCACCCCAGAGAAACTGAGTTTGTATTAATCTTATTGTAAATGAGCGCAGTGTTTTTCATGCTTAACATCCATTAGACTCCTTTACTCGGTGTCCTGTCAATTTTGTTTTCCTCATTCTCACAAAAATTAAATATTTATAAGTATTGCCAATATGTTTGCCGTGCTGTCATTATTTTTTCGCTTTATTACAGTTACTTTCATTGGTACCATACACAAATTTTATTTCATTTTCAAAAGATTAAAATTCAAATATTTGTATTTGTTACTTCTGGCTGTGAGAAAGGAAAGGAGGAAGGATGTTATGACCAATATTCATATTAAGAGTTCAGTACTCCTCTAGGAGCTGATTTCACTAATGGGAAAAGAAATACGGGTGTTTCGAGACAAACTTTTTAATAATTTTGGCTATTTCTGAAGTGGTATATCAGGAGAAGGTAATGAATTTTTTTAGGATAATAATACAACTTCTTTCACAGAAAGAATGTGTGAGTCAGATATATCCTAGTCCGTTAATAAAATAAGATAAGTGGTTTATAAAGTACATGATGTAATTACCCCAAAAGCTCAAACCACTTTGGAAAGTAATAATGATGGTGCCACCAGTGATTCATTCATCTGAACAGATTAAATTTATGATGTTTCTATTTATCAGATAATGAACTTGTAGGTATTTGCTGAGAAAAGTGGGAGCATGCTTGATAAATGTTAGTTAAAAGAACACTTAATTAACCTGTGATTACAATGAATTTATAAATGTCTTATTCTTGATTTCAATAGTGGAGAATTAACTGTATTTTTAACACAGATCCAATTTGCCCAAAAGATTGATATTGTCTTCAACCAAGTGAAATTGGTTTTCTAAAATTCTTCTTATAGTTAGTTCAACTACTGTCTTTAAAAACTGATGAATTTTTTAAAAATGATCTGGATAAATTACATGATTCTATTACTTTTTGAAATGCTTAGTACCCTGAACTTCTAACTATACCTTGATAACCATAAATAGCATCAATCAGATATTATGGATTTTGAGAGTAAGATTTCTTTCTATTAATTATTTTTAATAGAAAAGAGTAACAGGACTTTTAAAGAAAACTGCACACATAGACAAGGGAGACTTTATTCAAGACGATTGCAAAAGGGAGTCAAGACTATTGCAAGGGAAGGATTGAACTAAACTTCGCTGACACAGGGGTTTTGGGTTTTGAGATTTTGAAGCAGGACTTTTTTACACTGGAATGAGCTAATAAAAAAGACCTGCAGGACAAAGATGAGGTGGTTGGTCAATGTGATTAGGCCATCTGTGTTTTTTAATTGTCAGTTACCAGAAGTTACACTCCTACCCTTCCCTAGAGACTGGGAGGCAGAGCCCTGTTATTCCTGGTGATTACATTTCAAAGGAATGGCTCCCCAGTTCTTGAGAAGGCCATTACTGGTTATAGAGGATTTACCTCTCAAAGGAGAAGAAAAGGAATTTAAATTGATAGTTTTCTAAAGTATATGTGTTCCAAGAAAAAGTAGGTCAGAAAGAAAATTGTATGAATTTTATTCAGGCAGAGGAGAAAGTTAAGTCCTTCTTGGTTAGATCTTCATTCTTTCTTATGAATCCTTGTGAGAAAGGCACAAGCAAACAAAGGAAATCTTATCTTAAGCTGATAAAAAATGTACTGCTGATCATTTTACATTATATTTTAGACATCAGAAATATCTGCATTAATAGGGTAGCAAAAATAATCCCTAAACATATCCCATAAAACTTCCATATTAATGCATGGCTTACATATATTCCATATTTTTATGAAAGATATACAAAATAACAAAAACAAATTATAGACTTTGGATTCATGACTATTCTTGTAATAGTGACAGCATGAGGAGCTGAAAATAATATTGAAGGTGAGCCACTCTGTTGACTTGAGATCGCATCAAGACACAAGGGGCAATTATTCTGTGGACACACATAGGTGTGTAGCTAGTCCTTATTTTCAAACTATTGAACGGGGTAAACTTAAAGGAAAGCTATTAAAATATAATGGTATATGTTATATGGCATTAGGATTATAACTTTTCTTTTTTTTAATTTCAGCATATCAAGGGGGTACAAATGTTTAGGTTATGTATATTGCCTTTGCCCCACCTGAGTCAGAGTTTCAACCATGTCCATCCCCCAGACGGTGCGCACCACACCCATTAGGTGTGAATATGCCCATCCCCTCCCCGCTCCCACCTGCCCTATGGGATTATAACTTTCTGAAATCCAATAATAAAAAGTACCTAAAAACACTGATTTTTCACTGGTTTATTTGGATAATTACTATATAATTCAATTTTCCAGCTAAGGTAATGTAATGAAAAGGTTCTTGGTTGTAATTCCAAGTCCACAAATAATTAGTTACTGTGTAATGCTACATAAATTATATAATATTTCTGTGCATATTATATTTACATTAAAAGTATAGTAAATTGAATTAATGATATCACCTACTTTTATAAATGTATTAAATGGTATTTTATATAAATGCTAATTAAAAGCTCAAGGCATATATATAAATATTAGCTAGTAATATTGTAGTAACAGGGAGGACAGCAGCAACAGTAGTGACAGTACCTCTACTAGGTAGCTAATAATTTGATTGCTTTTTTTCAAATATGCAGACTTTTCGTGTAATCTGGTTGAAGTCTCTAAAATTTTGGTGGTATCTGTAACATTACATAGATAGTCTTCACTAAATTTAGGGCCGACTTGTGTTTCCTTTCTTGACTAGCAAATAATATGCACTTTCTCAGTTAGTGAGTGCAGTTAGTGAATTCATTCTCTATCCTTTTTGTAAGATGTAACATCAGATAAAATCATTGTGAGAAACTACATAAAATAACTCACTCTAGGATACACATTATTCTCTTTGGGGCATGATTGAACACAGTCATTTTTAAGCATTTAATAGGGTAGAAAGGAATGAGTATGCATGAAGAGCAGACTTAGGATCATAAAACACTGAAATTACTTTGATGAGTAGAAATAGAAACAATTCACAAAGTTAGTTGACATAATAAATGGGAAAAACCATTCATCTTATCAGGATCAAGGAAATCAATCAAGAGTAAATGTTACTAACCAACCTAATGCTGTGGATTAGTAGCCAAAAAAAAAAAAAAAAACCCAGTATTCCATTCTGAAAATTAACTAGGTAGGTAGTAAACATTAGAAATTTGGAACTATATCCTAAAGAAAAAGGCCACTCCCAAAGCATATATATTGACAAAACTACATGAAAGTGTATGATCAATATTTGATTAGCTTCTCTAGGTAAATGATGTTCTGTTTAACAGCTAGAAGGCATATCCAATTAAAGAAGTGAAATTAATAGAAAATATAGCCTGAGCTATAAATTTCAAAACATGAAATTTTATGATAGGTTTTAGTTATTTGCTTACTTTTTCCTTGTGTCATTGGCTTGGTCAACATAGTTATTCCTTAAATACTTAACCAACATAATAAAGTGTACTTCAACACATTTATTGATTCCAATATGATCCAGACTCTTTGAAAAGAATTAGATGTTGAAAACAACACAGGAAAGTGTAGATTGGGAAATTTACACAAAATTGAATATTAGTTCTGCAGCAATAGCTGTGAAAATTTGGGCAAGTCTCTTAATTAGAAACTCAATTATCACATAAATTTGAAATGACAACATGAAACTTACAGTGTTGTTATGAGCATTGAATGTGAGAAAATTTTGTAAACTGTAAAAACTTCTATAGAAAAGCAAAATATATTATGTTTTTCTTAAAAAATAATAACTCTCAGTTTATTATTTTGTTATTTATTTTAGAAAGTGATATTATTATGATGATTTTTATTTAGGACATAAAAATTTTAAGGCTCTGACATTTCAAAGCTAACACAGTATTTACCAGTACATAGTCTTTCTAAGGTATTTATGAATCACCAAGATTTTTGTTTTCTTGTTTTATCTATCATTAAAAATTGCCATCAAGAGTAACATCAAGAGTAACAATAGAATATTTAATTACTAATACCCCAATCCATCCTTTGTATTAATACTTGATATTTAACCACTGTATACACAGGATATAATTAATATTTTAATTCCTTTAATATATTTACATTTAATTTTTAAAATAAAATGGTTGTGCCATTGGAGAAATTACTTAACAGAAGGATTTTTTTTTATTTTAACACTATTTCTGTGTCATATAACTTAGGTACACATATTAGAGAGAAGGTGGTATAAATCCCTAGAGAAAACACAATCAACTTTTACGTTTTTTACAAAGAGTTGTTGGTGTTTTGAGTTTGTTATTCTCTTGATAAACTAAAAAGTTTATGAGAATATGTATGTATGTTTCTATAAATAATTGTCCTTAATGAAAACATTTAAATTTGAGATGACCTTTATTTTTACTTTTTCATTTATGTACAAATTAATTTTAAATATTGTGATATGCATAAAACTGTACAAAATAAAGGAACATTATAAAGAGGATATAATGTATAATAAATGCCAAACAGACACTTCCATGTAACCTTTTCACAATATTGTCTGATTTTAAATTTAATGCTATAGAAATAATTAAACAGACAAAAAAAGATGAGAATGTAAATTAGAATTTTTTTTGCTGCAAACGTTCTCATAATTTTACCGTGGGAAAAATTAGGGACATAGATTTTAATTATGTGGGTTGTAACAATGTTCCAATTCTGAAAACATATCAGTGTTACTCAGTGCATTTAACATAATTAGTAACATATATTTATAACTGCAACTAGTATTGGCTCAATATTTCCTTAAATTAATATATATGTTTTAGGAAAATTTTATTATTTATAATAGTTTGGTTCTGGCTACCATAAGTACTCACAAATGCATTAACATGTTATGTACATAATTACTTATTCAAATATAGGAATATTCTGAAAATCTAAGTTTATCTCACTAATCATTAGGTATGATTTTGAAATGACTGTAAACTATATCATAGGAACTGATTTTTTATTTAATATTATTTGTAAAATTTGAGGCTATGCCAAATAAATACACAAAATAGTCTCTGATCCTAGTTTAAAATGAAAATTCACTTCAAAATTTAAAGATTTGTAGTTTTATAATGGGGAATTTTTAATGAAATAACAATGCCATCAATAATTATAAGTACCACTATAAGATAATAATGCTTTTTTTCATTACTATTTTCTATTTGCTGATTAATAGTCCATGAGAAGGGTATTTTTCCTAGCTGTAGTCTGGCTTTGGCTTTTGCGTGGTCAAAGAATCCATCTCCTAGATTACCATTCCACAGTGGCCATTTAGGAAGAGTTTTTACTTATTTTTTAAAAATATTCTGATGTCTTTGTGTTTTATTTTGAGACTAGAGAAGTGGCACAACTCCCCCAGAGTCGGGATGTTGAGACCCGAGACACGGAGGTTGGGAAGAGTCCGGACGTCGCGATGCTGAGCCAACCGCACGTGGCGCTGCTTCCCTGAGACCTTTCGCTGCTGGTGACATGCAGCCCGGGTGGCCTGGACTGTTGAAGCTGCAGCAAGATTTCTTATATAAACACTGACTTTGGTAAGATTTAGTTCTTTTTCATTATTTTTTTTCATCTCTATTTTCTTTCTATATAGCACAGCATGTTTCCTTGACTGAAAGTAAAATAGTCATCTGGCAAAAGTGCGGTGATCTCAGTCAAAGAAATTTATGTGAAGTTCTTTGGCCGCTCACCTGGAGGCAGGAAGGAGACAGCCAGGAACCAGTTCGAGACGGGAGCCGCGGTTCAGGAAGAGCCCTGGGATGCGCCTGGAGTGTGGTCACAGCACTGCGTGCTTACTATGGGACACGCACTGTTGTCAGCTCTGGGAATATAGAGTAAGTGAGAAGAAGAAAAAACAAACAGAAAACTCTGCTTTCTAATGGGGATGGACAGGAAGCAGATGGCAAATAAGTAAAGAAATAAAGTTAAGCTAGTGAATAAGCATGATAGTAAAAAATAGAACATGGAATTAAGTTAGTTATTAGTGGAGAATTGAAACATTCAAAAGTGTGATCAGAGTTGAACCAGCCTGATTCACATTTGAAAATAGATGTAAAATAGGTAAGGTTACAGACTTTCAAGTATCTGAGGGAAGAGTGTCCAGACAGAGGGGGTAGCACGTGCGAATGTTAGAGGAACAGAAAGGGCATCTGAATGGCTCCTACTGAGCAAAGAGGCTGAGAGTAACAGATCAATCAGGGAGCTCTTGTGGGCTAGATCACAAGGGCTGTTAAATTATTGTCAGCTTATTACTTTTACTATGAGTGAGAGGAAGCTGACATTTTGCGCAGGGAGCTGACATGATCTGATTCATATTTAACCAGATCAATCTGCATGGTATTTTTAAAGAACATACTTAGTGCGGCAAGGGTAAAAATAAAGAAATCCATTAAAAAGTAAGCATATTCCAGACAATATATAATGGTACCTACGAGAATGTATTGGTGGTTTGAGAGGTGGATTTTAAATAAGTCATCAATGATGACACCAAGTTTTTTGTCCTAACTAACAGAAAGGATAGATATGAGGAAAATTGTAGATAGAGCTGGATTTAGGTTTCAATGGAGGTGGAAACAAATCAGGAGTTCAGTTTTAGGCATGATAAGCATGAGGAGTCTCTTACAGAGCCAAGTAGAGAGGTTTAGTAGGTATTTGCCTATATAAATCTGTATACAAATCTATATAACTTTCTATTTTATTTTAAATATTCATTTGATTTTTTGTTTGATTAATCTTTTTATCTTTCTATATCTGCCTAAACTTCTAACTTTACTATTCTTTTAATTTTTAATTGTAACACTTTTTACTTTTCCTGTTTCTCTTTCTGTTTGGTGATATTTTTAATGATAGAAGTCAGGAAACACAGCTACGAGGATAGTTTTTAAGAGTTGATGTCCTTTTTCATTTCTAATTGAGTTTATTAGAGTCCTTTCCCTTCAAGTTCTTGTCAGTCTACCAAGAGGGCTGTCAATTTTGTTTATCTTTTTGAAAAATCAGCTTTTGGTTTTGTTGATCTTTTGTATAGTTATTTTATTCTCAATTTCATTTAGTTCTGCTCTGATCTTAGTTATTTCTTTTCTTCTGTTAGGTTTGGAATTGATTTGCTCTTCTTTTTCCAGTTCCTTGAGACTGTTAGTTTGTTGATTTTTGAGCGTTCTGTTTTTTGGAAGTGAGCATATAATGCTATTAGTTTTCCTCTCAGGATTGCTTTTGCTGATTCCCACAGATTTTGATAACTTGTGTCCCCGTTATCATTTAGTTCAAAGAATCTTTTGATTTCCCTCTGTATTTCCTCCTTGACCCAATAGTTATTCAACAATAGATTGTTTAATTTCCATGACTTTGTGAAGGGGTGAGTATTTCTGTTGGACTTGAACTCTAATTTTATACCACTATGATCTGAGAAGATACATGCTATAATTTATATTTTTTTGAATTTGTTGAGGTCTGATTTGTGGCCTAGTATGTGATCGATTTTGGAGAAACTTCCATGAGATGATGAGAAGAATGTATATTTGGCTTTATTTGGGTGGAATGTCCTGTAGATGTCTGTAAGACTCTTTTGTTCCAGAGCTCTGTTTAAGTCCATTATTTCTTTCCTTATTTTCTGTTTGGAAGATCTATCCAGTACATTCATGGAGTGTTGAAGTACCTGGCTACTATGGCATTATTGTTTATCATGCTATTTACATCAGACAGGGTTTGCTTTATGTATCTGGGTGCTCCTGAGTTTGGTGCATAAATATTAAGAATTGTTAAGTCTTCTTGTTGTATCTTCCCTTTGACCATTATATAATGGCCACCTTTGTCTTTTCTTACTTTTACTATTTTAAAGCTTATGCTATCAAAATAAGTATAGCTACCCCTGCTGTCTTTAGGCTTCCATTTGCCTAGAGGATTATTTTCCATCTCTTGAACTTGAGCCTGAAAACATATTTGTGGGTTAGATGCATTTCTTGTAGACATGAGATACTAGGCTTGTGGATTTTTATCCACTCTCCCAGTCTATGTCTCTTCAGAGGACAATTCAAGCCATTCACATTTATTTAGAGGATTGATATTTGGGGTAGATTTCTGTTCATATTGAGAGGTCACAATAGACACCATGGAAATACAAAACATTACCTTTGAATACTATAAAAATATATATGTCCCAAAACTACATAATGTAGAGGAAATAGACAAATTCCTGGAAACATACAACCTCCCTAAGTTCACCCAGAAGGAATTAGAATTCCTGAACAGACCAATATCAAACACAGAAATAGGAGCAGTAATTAAAAACCTTCCAAAAAGGAAAAGTCCTGGACCAGATGGCTTCACTTCTGAGTTTTACCAAACATACAAAGAAGAACCCATACCTATACTACAGAAATTATTCCACAACATTGAGAAAGATGGTATCCTCTCTAACTCATTCTACAAAGCCAGTGTCACCTTGATACCAATGCCAAGAAAGGACACAACAAAAAAAGAAAACTACAGACCAATATCCCTCATGAATATAGATGCAAAAATCCTCAATAAAATTTTAGCAAATTGAATCCAACAGCATATCAAAAAAAATAGTTCAACATGACTAACTGGGCTTTATACCAGGAATGCAAGACTGGTTCGACATATACAAATTTATAAATGTAATTCATCGTATAAATAAAAGCAAGAACAAAGACCATATGATTCTCTCAATAAATGCAGAAAAAGCATTTGGCAAAGTCCAGCACACCTTTATGATAATAACTGTTAACAAAATAGGCATACACAGGAAATACCTTAAAATTATCAAGGCCATGTATGATAAACCCACAGCCAGTATCCTACTGAATGGGAAAAACTTAAAACCATTCCCACATAAAACTGGAACCAGACAAGTTTGGCCACTATCTCCATTTCTATTCAACATAGTACTGGAAGTCCTTGCTAGAGCAATTAGACAAAAGAGGGGAATCAAGGATGTCTGAATGGGGGCAGAAGAGATCAAACTCTCAATTTTTGCTGATGATATTATATTATATCTAGAAAATCGCAAGGATTCAACCAAGAGACTCCTTGAATTGATAAATGAATTCAGTAAAGTCTCATGATACAGAATCAATACACACAAATTAGAGGCATTCATATATGCCAATAACAGTCAAGCCAAAAATCAAATAAAAAACTAAGTACATTTTACAATAGCCTCAAAGAAAATTAAATATCTAGGAATATATTTAATGAGAGAGGTGAGAGACATATACTGGGAGGACTACAAAACACTAAGAAAAGAAATTGAAGAAGATGTAAACAGATGGAAAAATCTACGTTGCTCATGGATTGGTAGAACTAATATCATTAAAATGTCCGCACTACCTAAAGTGATCTACAGAATTAATGCAATCCCTATCAAAGTATCATCATCATTCTTTTATGATCTAGAAAAAATAATTCTACACTTTGTATGGAACCACAGAAGACCTCATATAGCCAAAGCAATCTTAAGCAAAAAGAATAAACTGGGATGTATCAGTCTAGCAGAGTTCAAGCTGTACTAGAAGGCTGTAGTAACTAAAACAGCATGGTACTGGCACAAGAACGGAGATATGAATCTTTGGAATAGGACTGAGAACCCAAATATAAAACCATCTTCATATTGTCATCTAATCTTCAACAAAGCAGACAAAAACATACATTTGGGAAAAGAATCTCTATTCAATAAATGGTTCTGGGAAAACGGGATAACCACATGTAGAAGACTGAAACTGGATCCCCTCCTCCCACCTTTCACAAAAATCAACTCACGATGAATAACAGACTTAAACCTATGGCATGAAACCTTAAGAATTCTAGAAGAAAATGTTGGAAAAACTGTTATAGACATTGGCCTATGCAAGAAATTTATGAAGAAGTCCCCCAAAGCAATCATAGCAGCAACAAAAATAAATAAATGGGAAATGATCAAATTAAAAAGCTTTTACACAGCCAAGAAAATTATCATTAGAGTGAATAGACATCTACAGAACGGGAGAAAATATTTGCTCTCTATACATCTGAGAAAGGGCTGATAACAAGAATCTATCTAGAACTCAATAAAATCTACAAGAAAAAATCAACAAGAAAAAATCAAACAACCCCATCAATAAATGGGCAAAAGACATGAACAGAAACCTTTCAAAATAAGACAGAATAATGGCCAGCAAACATATAAAAAAATGCTCAACATCTCTTATCTTTAGGAAAATGCAAATCAAAACCACTATGAGATATTACCTAACCCCAGTGAGATTGGCCTTTCTCAAAATATCCCCAAACAGCAAATGCTGGCGATGATGTGGCGAGACAGGAACACTCTTACACTGCTGGTGGGACTGCAAATTAGTGCAACCTCTGTGGAAAATAATTTGGAGATACCTCAAAGAACGAAAAATAGAAATACTGTTCGATCCAGCAATAGCACTATTAGGCATCTACCCAAAGGAACAAAAGACATTCTATAATATAGACATCTGCACCCAAATGTTTATTGCAGCACAATTCACTATAGCAAGGATGTGGAAACAACCCAAGTGCCCATCAATCCATGACTGGATTATTAAAATATGTTATACGTATACAGTGGAATACTACTGAATTACAAAAAACAATGGTGATCTAGCATCTCTTATATTTTCCTGGATAGAGCTTGAGCCCATCCTCTGAAGTGAGGTATCACAAGAATGGAAGAATAGGCTCCACATGTACTCACCATCAAATTGGCACTAACTGATTAACACTAAGGTGCTCACACGGTAGTAATATTCTTCAGGGATTGGGGGGTTGGGGGAGGTAAACTCACAACTAATGGATGCGGTGAGCATTGTAGTGGGGGAAGGCCCACGCCTCACATCATGGTTTGGATGTGGCAAAGTCATAACATGTAACCAAAATGTTTGTACCACCATAATATCCTGAAATTAAAAAAAAAAAAAAAAAACTTGGGACTTTTTTATGGACACAAAAGATATACTATTTTAACAAAGGATAGTACTTCAGGAAAAAAAAGTTGATGTCACAAATAAAGGAAGCTCTGCCCCTCATTTCTGGTGTTCCCTGTGAATAATTCTTTTATAGATTACAATTTTACCAGTGATGCTTCTTTTTTTTTTTTTTTTTTTTTTTTTTTTGAGACAGAGTGTCACTTTGTTGCCCGGGCTAGAGTGAGTGCCGTGGCATCAGCCTAGCTCACAGCAACCTCAAACTCCTGGGCTTAAGCGATCCTACTGCCTCAGCCTCCCTAGTAGCTGGGACTACAGGCATGAGCCACCATGCCCGGCTAATTTTTTTGTATATATATTTTTTAGTTGGCCAGATAATTTCTTTCTATTTTTAGTAGAGACGGGGTCTCACTCTTGCTCAGGCTGGTCTCGAACTCCTGACCTCAAGCGATCCACCCGCCTCGGCCTCCCAGAGCTAGGATTACAGGCGTGAGCCACCGCGCCCGGCCCAGTGATGCTTCTTGAGGGCTTTTTTGATTGTCTTACGCAAATCACTCAAGGACTTGGCACGTGAAAATCTCAAATAGCCAGGGGCGCAGTTGACTGTTCCATTGAAGTCAATACTTACAGGATTGTAAGATACAGAAATAAATCATTAATTGACAATTTGAACACATTAATATATTCCTCTATATCTTTCAAAAAATAAAATTTTTCCAATGAAAAATAAATTTGGTAATATTAAATATTCAGATACAGATATGTTGTGTTTTCATATTTAATTCAGTAACATATGCATGAAACCAGTGTTAGTTACTTACTTTAGAAACATTACTGCTCCACATACTGCCCCATCAAGAATCTCAGAACTTGATGTCAGTTTCTAGTGAAAGAGTTTGAGCGAGTTAATGGTAAACTGGCTACCTGAAACAGTTAGTATTGACTCTGGAAGAGAGAAATGTTAAAGATTTTTCATGCAAAAAGGTATCAAATACATGGAATCAGGCCCTTATAAAATTTCTTAGGGACTAATAATGTGAGCATCAAGAGGAAATGAGCTTTCAGATTTTACTCATCCATTTTATCCAGAGAAATAGGAAGTTACTGTGCCTCTTCTAGCCCCCAGCTTCAGACACTGTCACCAATTATTATCCCTGCCATGTAGTACCAAGGCAACTGACTGACAGAAAATTGATCTAAGTTTGATGGAAAAACAAAACAGCAAACAACAATAACAAATACTCAATTTTACAAAAGCACACACGTCTGCTCACTACCAAGGATGAAGATTAATGTGGTACCCACTTCCCTTCTACCCTCTCAATCTTGTGCAAGTTTATCTCATCTGTGGAACTTAAGTCTCATCCAGAAATCACAAGGCAGGGGAATTGGAATATGTAATTCCCGGCCTCACAACACTTAGGCAAAGCACAGGGGATTTAGGTGTTAATGTTCATTGCCCAAATAACATGCTCTCCCACAGTTCAACCTATGGCTTATATTTAAACTTGTGAACAATGGCAAAATCGACAATAGCATGCTTTTCTCTAACATAACACAATCCATTACTCATATAAGTGAAGGTGTCTGGAGCTCTCTCCTCAATGAAAAGGTCCAAAGTTTGATCAGGCACTATATCCATCTCTGGGTGATTATGTTTCTTTTCTAGTCAAGATACATTCTTATATGATAATTAGAGATACAATTTTAAGGTAAATTAACAATATGTCTAATATCTCCTATTTAGGAAGAAGAGAAATACTGGTTAATATTATCAATATATATGCCAATAAAAATGAAAGAAAAGAATATACCTGTCTACTCATTTTTGCCTGAAACTAGTCCTGAGGCATTGGTGCTTTCAATTTTCTTCTTCAATCCATCTCTTATTTTTCTGCAGGTATTATTTTAGCTGGCTATGATTCTTTATTTGGTGGAAGGTTCTTGGTGGTCCTGACTGCATTAGAGTTGGTAGTCTTTGCTAACTGGACAAAGAAGGACAAGGAAGTGGCCCTGGGAAATCTTTTGGATTCCAGATACCACCTCTTTACAACCATTATGTAGTGAAATACATTGTTCTAACCACCATACTAACCCACCCTATTGCCTGTTGGTTTTAGAGCCTAAAGCCCAAAATATCCAGCGAGTGGTCTCTGTGTTCAAAGCTTTCTAGATCCTTCCACATACATTCAGTTGAAATGTATGGATGTAACTCTTTTCTAATCAATGCCCTAAATTCCATGTAAGAGACCTAGCTGTACTATGTATTATTCACTCACCCCTTAATTTTGGAACCTATAGAATTAGGTGTTTCTGGTTTGCAGCTAGCTATGTTCTACAACTTAAAATATAAGAGCTTCCTTAAGGATAGATATAGAAACCTTTTGATTATGCTTGGGCTGAGAATTTAAAGCCCCAAGCTAGTTATTTTCTAGCTATAAATTATTTCATGTAGGAAAAACAAGCCAACCCATCATGAAGCCTTGTACTGGCTAATTCTCCATATGTTTTTTTGTATAAGCATTTTTTAATGTTCTCTTTAATCCTTGCTTTCAAAGAGCATTTTATTGAGAAACACATTATAATTTAAAGAGTTGTTTGCAATTCCATACCAAGGAAAGCCAGTATCCACTTTCCACTGACAATTAGACTCGTAGGACCTACCAAAACCACCTGAAGAGATAAACAATTCCCAGTTAGCATTTCTGATGGTCTATTTCTTGCAGCCTCTTTTGGGTATATTTTATATAGTCATGGTTGTGCAAACAAAACAAGAACTATTGATACCTTACATACTTCAAGCATAATGCATTCAATCTAGGGATTTGGTACTTTGAAAACCATTTTAAGTTCTTGAAAAACGATGATCAGTAGATCCCTCTGTGGTTCTTTTTGTTTGTTTTTGTTTTGTAATTAGAAATTTGCTTTTTTCCCACTTATCAGAAAATGATTGGAAGACTCCAGTGATTATTAAAACTCCACCAGATAGTTCTAGAATTAAGAGAAAGGAACTTACTAACTCCTATAATGTGGGGTTAAGGGGATCACATAGGAGGGATGGGGTGAAGAATTATTCCATTGAAACAAAAGTGAAAAAAAAGGAAAATAATAAAAAAACAAACAAACATACCTCCCCCTCAATATAGACCTATTGTGTTCTGTCTACCTCAAGAGTTTGGGTATATAGTGACAGGACAGAGTCAGAAAAGTGTTTACAGTGATTGATATGATGCTGTCAGTGTTAGAACCAGTTCCCCGTTTGGCCCTAGGAACAGAGTGGCAGAGTCCAAGGCTGCAAAAGGCAAAGGAGTTTATTGGCTGGCTCGAGCCAGGGTCCAAGTCCCAGAGCACCAACGCAGTGGTCTCTTTACGAACTAGGACCCCGCCCTGGGGTAAAAGCTAAGCTTTTATGCTTTTCAGTAGGTTACATACGCTGTGCACACCATTCCCCCTCCCCCCTTAGTTCATTTGCTCCTTCAAAGGTGGCTTGATTGAGTTGTCTCCTAATTGGTTGGCTCCAAGGTGCTCCATGTCCCAATACTTTTCCAGCTGTTTTGCAGAGTCATTGGGCGGGAAGAGGACCCATCCCAGGAACTCGTGACTTAGGCCCACCCGTCTTGGGGAAACCGAAACTTAGGCCTGTGTCAGGAGATTCAGCCTGTCATGGAGTCACTCCTGCTCGCCCTTCTGCCCTTCCTCAGGACTCTGTCCTTCACTTTCTCTCTCTTCATTCTGTTTTTTATTGGCTTCTTTTGTAACATTTTATCACTTTGGGTAAAAATTCCAAAAAGGATTTTGAGTGTCCATCTAAAAGCTTAGAGCCTTTTTTTGAAACATTCTTGACTTCAGGGAGATAGGGGACATTTTTAAGGTAGTCTGGCAAATATGCTCACCCCAGTGGGAGAAGAATCACTTTGTTATCAGCAGATCTATCTGAATCAAGTAAAGGAGAGCACAGTTCACAAATGGAAAAGCAGTATTGTCCCACAAGAAAGGAGTGGGGAAGAGAAAGTGGGCAGAGAAAAACAAGAGATGTCAGTTGGAAGCATCCCATTGTTAAGGATGGCTTCCTGGTGAATTAAAACAGTTATCTGATATATCAAGGGATATCAATGGTTAATCTTTTCAATGTAAGGTTAATGATGGGTGGAGATAACTGTTTGGGCAAAGTAAACTATGTTTTAAAGCACAAAATTAAAGATTAAAATGCGAAGATCATAGGTGTGCATTATGAAGGGGAGGGACTGAAATTAAACGATGCTTCAGGTGAATAGGATGATACGTCAGAATTACCAGCCTGGAGAAGTATGGATGGGTTGGAGAGGGACTCATTGGGGAAAAGGTTTTTTCTTTACACAAGTAAGATACTAAACGCGATTATTTTATATCCTTCTTATCCTGACCAAAGTATTTCAATTATCTGTTACTTTTAATCACCCTACATCATTCTCAGAAGTGTTATTTATGGGGCCACCTTGACCTCTTTATCTAATATAGTAATTCCCATAATTTCTTCTCCTCTTGCCCTGTTTTATTTTTCTTCACAGTCCTTATAAAAAATTCAGTGATTTTATAGTGCATGCTTATTTGCTATGTCTGTTTGTATTTTCTGTAATTCCCTTGAAAGCAGGATTTGACTGGTTTATTCACTGCTAGACCTACGCTAGAATAGCAGCTGTTACACATTGTTGAGGGAATAGCAACGTTTGAGATGGTATGATCACAGACTGCTTCTCCAAGCGCAAGTGTTAACAGATGCTGCAGTATGCTAACCAGTCATTACCCGTGACTGATAAAATGCAGCCTTGCCACACACATGGCTCTGCTTTGTCTTGTGCCTAGAGTAGATCTTTATGGTCATCACCAGCAGTTAAATCTGACTCTGATACTTTGATCATTTGTAATTTGCCTTTGCCTCTTGGGAGGGGAACATCATTCCAATTCGTTGGGAAACTCTAGTGAGAAAAGTACATAAAAGCCCCTCTTTGCATTTGCTTTTAGTCCCTAGCACTGTGTAAGCAGGACGTGCACGTGGGCGGAGCTCACAGCCGGTTCAGGTCAGGCCCTGTCTGCACAGCATCAGCTCCTCCTTTGCCGTTAGGCGAAGGCAGAGACAACCTCGGCAGCTCCACCACAGCCCGCAGCCTGGCAATTCATCTGCTGCCTTGCCTGGCACCTTGGAAATTATGTAACGAAGGGGATATTTCATATGAAAATTGCTTTTTACAAGCTTTTTTTAAGTCAGGCACTTTTTCAAAATGCTCCCTCAGTAGTCGAGGAGTGCCTGTATATCAGAGTTCACTTCTCTGCTGATTTCCAGCCTTAAGATCATTACCATGAACCCTTATTTTAATCCCTGACAACTCTGTTTCAGAAGCAAGCTATATTTATGGCTAGATGGGAAATATTAGAAGTCAAGTAAAGTAATATTAGAATGTAGGAGTTTTCAAAGTATATTAGAGACTCTCTGCTAAAGAAAGGAATTTGATATTTTACCATATGTTCTTCAGGGAAACTGATTCTTCTCTCTTGCATTAGTAATTGTTTATAATCAGAGCTCATTTTCTAAGCTCTATGCCGGATGATCATGTGAATCTTATTGTCTCATGTGAAAAATATTTTCCTATAGAAAAAAAATTTATCATGAATTTTATGACATTTTAGTATCTTGAATATTAATTGCCTCTAAAAGCTTAGTTTGATTGAAATGACAGCTTATTTTTTAAATGTTATACACTTGTCTTCAAATTAATTATTAATTTACCAAATCTTCCAATAAAATATTCTTTCATGAATATTTCAACTTCAGTTATCAAGGAAAGAATAAACGTGTTTTAGGGTTTAACTAAAAAAAAAATGAGCTATTCAATTTAAAAAAATGCAGTAAAATATATTAGGATAAACTGAATTGCTTTCACTTTGTAGACTTTTGACGTTGCATACATACATTTGTTATAGGTTTTGCTGCAAAAAATTTTGTACATTTTTGCATAAAATCTATTCCTTAACACTATTTTGAAATCAGAACCTGTAGTAATGTTCTTAATGACTTAATTTAAGCTTAAAACTTTCAGCAAGATAAAATAGGAATCTACTCTGACTCTTTTCTTTTATATTTGTACATTGATACATTGATATAACTTTAAATGAGCTCAAAATATATTCCTTCATGAAGATATCAAGTCTTTTTGACACTATCTAGTAGTAAATTAATACAAAAACCAGGCCCTGATATAGAACTTGTACAACAAAAGGTTTACTATAACCTTTAAATGAATATTGAATTGGTTGAAATAAAGAGCATTATATAGGAAAAATCTATTCCATTACCTAACTGTATATCTTATAACATTCTTCTCCAGAGTACATAAGGAAATTTGCCACAACTACTACATTCATTTTTAAATGGACTGTATTAAGGCATTTGTTGGAAAAGATAAGTTTTTAGATCACAATTATCTTTGCATTATTTCATAGAACTTCAGAGCCTCAGTCATTCATCCTCCTACCGGTTTGCAAGATTATATCTCAAGTCCTCCCCAGTTCTCCAACACTGTCTTGTACAGTAAGTGCCTCATTTTATAATAAGTAATATGTTTTTATTTGTTAGAACCTTTAATTATCATAAAGGTGACCAACAAGGACAAATTCCTGGAAATAGGGAACTAAACACTGTTCTAGCTCAACATTTAAGAATTTTTCACATAACCTGCAATAGAGAACAGCTTCATTCTAGTTTGTTATCAAAAGGATAACACTGCTATCCAGTACTTCCCAATGCTTGCTTTATAGGATAAATACTTTTGTACAATTTCCATATATATATATATATATATATATATATATATAAATACATATACACATATAATTTAGCTATTTTTGTTTGGAAATATTTCTCTGGATTTAGCACTTCCCTCAAGAAACATGTTTTGGAATAAAATTTGATTGCACTGCACTAAATTACTAATTATGTGTCACCTTCTGCTAGTATACATTGAAGGGAGCTGTACATAAGAAGTGTTTTCCATTTCCTATAAAGATGATTCGGGCTGCATGCTATAGCTCTCTTCTTATCATAGCATACATTTATTTTTATGATCACAGTTTCAAAAATAGCTTTATTACTTTTGTACTTTGTTTAAAAAACTGACACTTGCAGTTTTGAACATCAAATATCTTACGGTGTTGGAACAACTGGACATGTATATGTAAAAGAATAACAGAAATCAATCTAAACACAGATTTTATACCCTTCACAAAAATTAACTCAAAATAGAACACAGACCTAAATGTAAAATGCAAGACTGTAAAACTACTAAGAAAAAATCTAGATGACTTTGGGTATGGTGCTTACTTTTTAGACACAACATCAAAACCACGATTCTATCAAATGTTGCTTCTTCAGAGTGACCATTTATTTAAAAAACTTCAGTAAAAATAGCCATTCTCCCTAATCTTACCAATCTCTCTACCCTTACCCTATTTGAAATGTCTTAATGCCATTTGTTACAATCTTTAAATTATTGTTCATTTTCTATTTTTCTTGTTTTGATTTATATAATTCTTTTTCTTTGTATCTGTTCTTTAAGTAAATTAATTTCTTGAAATATGTTGGTATCATGTTTCACTCTAGTGTTTCTAGGAATAGAGTTCCTTTGTGTTTTTAATATGCTATTTGTAATCGAGAGAATTTTAAATGTATCCTTTGAAAGACTCCTCGTGATATTTTCATATACTGCAATACTCTTTACTTTAGTTAAAATTGTTCATATAACTAAAATTTCCCAATGTTAAGTTTGCAATAAAAAGATGCCTATAATGAGTTAATCTTGAAAATAGAAATCCTGGGACAATAGATTTTATTGCATTTTAAACATAGTCAGTTATTTGTGCTATTCATAGTCTATCTTTTAAGAGGTGTCTAAAATCTTATCCCTTTACATTTTTCTTTATATTGACAGTGAGTACTTAAATTTAAAAAAATAATGCAACAATAAACAAAGACACTATAAAAATTAAACCTCATTTATTTGACAAAGTTCCAGGACTTGCTACAAAAGACTCATTTATTAATTTTTTTATTTTTAAAATTTTTTTACAAGTTGCACATGTTTTATTTCAAAGTCATAAAGCAACTCATCCAAAACTATCTTTCTAGGTCTTTTAAAAAATTGTATCATATTTTTAAAGACAAATAATTGTATATATTTATAGAGTACAATGTGATACTTTGATATATGTATTCATTGTGAAATAATCAAATCAGGCTAATGAACATGTGTATCACCTCACATACTTATTATTTTTTATGAGGAGACCAACTCAAAAAGTCTTATTTATTTTTAAGACTAGATCCCAGAATCTAATTAAATTAATCCCTTTCTTTTGGAAAAGGAAATAAAAAGTAAACATAAGCATTCATTTGAATAGTGTAGCAAAGGAAAAATAGAAAAAAAATGAACATATTACTTTTTCCGTCTTCTGCCTTTTCTCTGTCTCTCCTTGACCTTTCTCATCATGCAGTACCCACCTCCCTCCGCCCCACTTAACTGTACTTATAGCTCTATAGTTATTTTTTCTTTGCAGTAATTCTGATTTCTTTATGTTCTCTATGCTTAGTTATCTTTCATTTAATATCATTCATATTTTTTTATTTAAAAATTCAATAAATGTACACTAAACTTTTAATAGTGTTACAAAGTGTTATGAATAGCTAAGTAGACTTTTAAAAAGAAGAGTGAAGAAGGAGTACTTATTACCTTTTGTAAGGAAACATGCTGAGAATCCCTAATAATTTAAAAATTGTGTTCTTGGCACAATATCACATGGTAAGACTAATGGAGAAGAACAGAGACCACAGTGGCATAATAAATGGGAACTTAGTTTGCAAAGCAGAATAAAAAATAAATGAGTAAAAATGATCATTTCATAAAAACTGTCTAGAAAACTGACACACAAGAAAATAAAAAGTCACCCAAATTTAAAAGGTAAAAAGATGGTACAGTATTAAAGACTTAACCATAAAAGTAAAAAATTGATAGAATAAAATTTAGGAAAATAATGTGATAAAGAACTCAGTAAAAATTTATGAAAACTTGAAAAGCATAATTTATTAAATAAAATGCCTAGTAAGTTGATAAATACAAAATTAAGAGTTTTCAATAAAAAATTACAAACAATGGTAATTGACTAATATATGCAATTAATGAACTACACAAGGGTATCTTGAAATTCAACACATAAAAGAAACAATTTTCACATGCAAATTACAGAAGCCCAAAGAGCAGCAAGCATAGGAAAAGATAGTATAAAATATTGTTTAATTAGATAATTCAAATTAAAACATATACAAATTTTTTTTTTAATTATTGGACCAGCCATTATTAGAAAGCAATTATAGTTGGATAAGAGGGATGTCCCTTCAGCCATTTTAGAGACAATAATCAATCAATTAAGCAAATGTATAAGGTATGACTCACTGTTTTCACTCACAGTGCTCAATAATGGACCATATCACAGGCTGCTCATGTTAGTAATGTTTGCATTAGCAGAGGCTTAAGGGCAAACTTCTGCAAGGAGTCTTGAGCAGAGCAAATTAAATGTAAACATTGCATGGATAGTTCTTCGAAATAGTTTACTTAATGAAAAAAATGTAAAATACACAATGACATATATAGCACAATGGAATTTTCAGATAATTTAAAATAAATGGTCACATAACAATAATAATTTACAATGAAACATACAAATATAATTGTAAACATATAACCCATTAGAATGATTGCCTAAGAAAGATGGTGGAAATGAGAGTGAGATATAGGTAATAATGAGAATGAATTAAGAAATCAATTCAACAAAATTTGAAAAGTATTTGTGGTGGTTTTGTATTGGATCAACTTGTCTGAACTCTAACTGCACTTCCCAGAGTCCCCTTTCCTGTACACTGTAAGTTACAGTTGGCTGAAGAAGGAAACCGGCAGATTTGCAGAACAGAGTGAAGCCATAGCCATTACTCGCCAGAGGTCCTAAGGGCTAGATGTGGGGCTGGTGCTGGGGAGGGGAGAAAGGAGAAAGGAGACAGACACAGAGGCGTAGGTGGGTCCCAGGTCTCCCTTGTCCCCCACTGTTCCATTTCCAGCTCTTATTCCTAATATTCAATCTGATGACCAACAAATTCCAGTCCACCCCTCCAAGGTGCCTTTCAACCACCTCTCTCTCACAGTTCCTCACCTGCAGCTAAGGTGCTTGGCTTCAGGGCAGCTGGTTCATCACTTTCCTCTGATACCCTTACTCCCCTGCCAGACGCTTAAGTCCACCACTTTCCGATAATCATCTAGGCCAGAAGTCAGCAAACTGTGGCCTGTGAGCCAAATCAAGCCCATCTTTTTTTTTTTTTTTTTTGGTAAATATAATTTTCCTGGAACATAGCCAGCCACTTAGGTGTTCTCTGTGATTGCTTCTTTAGTCCACCGTGGAGTTGAGTAGTTAAGACAGAGTCTCCATGGCCTGCAAAAGCTGAAATACTCACTCTCTGGCTCTTTACAGGAAATGCACCTTATCAACTGGTAATCTAAGGTCTTATTTTTATATATTTGTTATCCTATTACTTTGATGGTGGTCCTTGTTTCTTTATTTATAAAGTGTGACTAACATAATCATCTGTGCTTGAGGTGTTTGTGTGTGCCTGTGTATTTGTGTGTGTATATTTGCATGATAGAAACAGAGAAAAGACACAGAGAGAAAGTGACAGAGACAAAGATAATATTTATAGATTAAAATCACATTATGCTGGGAATTACATCATTAGTTTATAAAGCAGGAAAGTACTCATGAACACATGTTGAAATGATATTTTCCTCTTACAATAGCATCCAAAAATATTTATGACATACAAAAGAAAAGTAAAAGTTCTGCTATTGAGGACACATAATAGTCTTCTATTTTTTCCTGGCTTCATGGGATTAGATTCCTGAAAAATACAACCTAAGGAAATATATACTGGAAAGTTTAACATATGGGAGCAAAGTTAAATGTCAATCTATTAAAGCCATTATATTAATACATGTATTTTAAATCACTAAATGAAACTCTAAAAGGGTATCAACATAAAAAATAAAGTAATTCCATTTAAAATATGCTACTAGAGGTGGATGCACAATTTAAAAAAGTGTCTAATACTTCTTTATATTGTTACTGATACCCATTATTAAAATTTCACCTTGATTTCAAAGATGCAGATTTAGTTTCACAAATTTAATTATCTTTCATCATAAGAAATTCAAAATGTAGTTCTATTGTAAGCTACATTTCTTCAATTTTTCTGTGCACACCTGAGACTTTAATTACAAATACTTGAATCCTGTTAAATCTTCTTACCTCCTGGCTTCTACTGACTTCTTTTCCTAACGTTTTTCTCTGTCATGATTTTCAAATTGCATGCATTAAAACTCGATTTGTTTTCACTTGCAAAAAAATACAAAAATAAATATGTATGTATTGTAAATTTAGGGAAGGGGACATATTTGGAATAGCATAATGTATATTAAAAAAACACTACAAAAACCTGCTATCGTGTTTGCTTGTTTATGAAAGTACCAAAAACAGAATCAAGCTAGTGATCAAGAATGTGATTTCCATATAAGCCAGTGCAGACCATATGGGGAAAAATAAAAGATAGTTATTTGATCTGACTTCATACATTTCTCAGTCATAACAGAAATTTATGTCAGTGTTTGCTCTCTGAAAAAAGAGGAAAATATGATCTTGTTTTCATGCTCCATTTAATTTCTTCATATTTTTATTAGAGAAAAACAAATTTGTTTGTTTCCTGGAAGAGGATGAATTTAAAGAAAAGTGGAAATTAGGAAACATTATAGTGTTATATAAGGAGGTATTAAATTATATGCTAGAAATTATAAAAATAATTGTGTAACACATATTCCAAAAGCCATGCCCACTTTTTCTAATATTGCAAAATGTACAATATAAAGGATAGAAGGTGAAGGGGCCACAATCGCAGTAACCGATACTTGAAGGCAGCTCACCAAATGCAACAAGCAACTTTCCTCCTAAGTCTTTCCTCTCTGTTGTAGGGTCATGGTCAGGTGGCGAAGGTCTTTTCTAAGCCACGTGGTGGTTTCAGTCTTTCGGCAGTGCCTTTGCAGATGCTGGTTTCTACGGCCTCTTAATATTTTACAATCATAGAAAGTTGCCATCATTTTGGCTTCACGTTTTGTCAATGACTCAGGACAGTGCTCTTCTGGATTCCATTAAAGATGACCTGGTCTCTGTTATTAAACTCCACAACCCTAGTTTAGGCATGGCCTAACCACCGCAACTCTTTCCTTCATCTTCTCCCTTCCTGGGATGCTCCTTTAATTTTTCTCCACCTTTTTACTTTTTACTTGTTAAGACAAAACTCATCTCTCATTTCCGTGAATCATGGTTTGTACTACTTATCTTCACCATAGGCAGAGTCTGCTTTATTTTTCTGTAATTACTAGCAATCGACTCATGTATTTTTAAACATACTAAAATATTGAACCTCAATTACATATCAGATTCTCTGTGGCACTGTGCGTACTTGTGATTGTGCCACAGTGTGTCTGGTTCCTGCTGGCAGACACTGTGCCTTGCTGGCATTTGCAATGTCCTGCACCACCAACCGCCAAAACTTCAAAGACCAGTCGCTGTTTCTGACATTTCAAAGTCATTCAGTGAGAGTTTATTTTCATCATGAATAAATAGATGAAATAATTTCGAGCTACATCAAAGAAATATGGCTAATGGGAGGTAATAATTTAGAAATTTGTTTCAAAAAATCAAGAGTAAACTATATAAATTTAGCATCATCCTATGATTTACATTAAAATACTATGCAAGTAAAAATTATTAGTTTTTTTTAACAAAAGAAGTGTATTAAGGTGAATGCTTATGTAATAATGTCAATACTTGTTAAAGTGATCAAATATTTACAAGCTGATGTTTGGACTGTCCAAATAATAATATAATAGAGGAAAATGTAAATTATTAAAATTATATGGAGAGAAACTTGGGGATCTGTATATTGAATAATATAACTGATTTTCTAGATGATACATCATGAGAAGTATAGGAATGTAAAACAATATTATTGCCAGACATAATAGAGTAGAATAGTTAGGACTTCCAGCTAAATATGAAAGAAGTGAACAGCATTGTTTTTAACATTAAATATAAGTGATATCATACAACCCTTGGATATACCTGGAAGGAATGTAATATACTGGATAAAGCTTTAAGTGGATCATAAAAATAATACCAACATTTAGGTTGCACCTTTAATGAAAAGGACTAGTAAATTAAGATGAAACCAAAGCAAGTTACTCAGGGATAATTATTGTTAAAGGGTAAGACATTTATATGCATAATTGTTTGTTTGGGTGTTATAAAGACTGATCTTGACAACATCTGCAATATAAGAATATTTAAAATACATTACATATTCTGATGCAATAATGCCATAGCAACTGCAATAAGTAAATGCAATTTGATAAGAATTAATTATTATTTTTACAGTTTCTTATAAAAATATAAATATGTATGTAAGAGGATAGCAAGAAATTTCATAGGCCTTTGAAATCGATCTAAATCTTCAGATTATTGTCACCATGTAAAAATCATTTTGACAGAGCCTCTGAACAGGCCTAGGGAGGATTTGTTAAATGAGGACAAACCTGACCCTGTTACCATTATTCAATCACCTACATCCACTCTACAGAAGAATAAATAAATTAACTGATAAAATACACAGAGGAAACTACAGCTGAGGAGAGTTCTGTGTTCAGGTGAGGAGGGGATGCTTCGAGAACTACCTGCAGAGTAGTCGCAGCATCTATCTGTTGTCTCCTTCCTTCTTGTATCTCCCACTGGTCGGAGTTGGCCACTGTACTTCTGGGTCTTCTTATCTGGCCCATTTTGGCCACCACTGTGGAAGCCAATAAATCCTGGGTTCTATTAAGGGTAAAGCAGGACATTAGGATTGTTTTATCTTCCTACGTAGTGACACAGGTCCAGCCCCGGTGCCTGTGGAAATGGAGAGAATCCCACAGGGTGATGTCTGGACATGAAGCTGTGGCGATGGCTGAGATTCTCTGCTGAACAGTGAGCAAGACCTGGGGAGCAGGTGTTGCTGAGGAAACCAAGGAGGTGCCTGTCACGGGTGGAATGCAAGGACTCATTCAGCAGGAAACGCCAGGTGCTGGGAGGTTTGCCTTAAGAAATGAGATGCCAAGTGCATCACTGGTCCAAGGGTACTGTGAGGCTGGTTGTTTCCCCTGGGGAAGACCCGGACAACTCAGCAGTGATCTCTGCACAAAAAAGCTAGAATATGGGCTCTCTTTCCAACAGAGAGTATCAGAGCCAGATCATGACAGGACTAGTAAAGTAAAATCTTTTCCATCAATTCCTTGAACTCTTGATTATACCCCTGGAGGAGACAGTAGCTGCGTAGGGGGCATAGAGATAAAACACTGAGAAAAGGTGCACGGCCCCTGTCTCTACGGCCTGTACACGCTCCAGTTACCCACATGACCACTGTTTTCAGAGCCAAGAGTTAGGCCTGATATAGAAGAAGGAAAAGTATTGGAAATCAACTTGACATGCACATGTAACACTTCTGTCCCAGCTCAAGAGCTTAACAAGTCAAGCTGACAAGTTACTGCACCAGTAACATTCCTCTGCAGATGCAGGCGGGCCGTGAGGCCTGTCCGTGCACTGCACAACCAATGAGCGCCGGCCTCTCCTGAGGGCAAGTCGCAGAGCCCTGACGCCTGGGCCTGCTCGGGAGCAGCAGAATCCAGAAACTCTTTTCAGGCCCCCAAAGTTGTTCGTTTTCCATGTTCCTCCACATCTGCTTTTCCCTTTGGAGAACCCGGCACAGTCGGCAGCCTCGAGTGAACACTTTAAAGTTTGCTTTTCTATATTTCCTGAAAGATAGCAGAGATTGATACCCACTGGAATCACTTAGTATTTCTCTCCATTGTTATCTGGCAAAGAGTAAGCTCAGGAAAAAATCACGAATATGGCACTATTTACAGTGAATAACAACAATGACAAAACTAGTATGATATCAATTTATGCATGTGTAAATACATATGCACAATTAACAAAAGCTCATAAAAGTACACATAATATAAATTTTAGTAGAAGGAATGAAATTATTTAAAAAATAGTTTTGTTATTTTGTAGTTTAAAAATATAGTTGTGGTATGTGGAACTGAAATTCAAATAAGAGATATAGGAGTCAAAACAGTGATAAGACTTCTTGCTCAGCATAAATGAGGAAGACGAAATTTGCAATTTTAAAAATTCTGAAGAGACATGAGAAGCAGAAATAATTAGCATATATGCTGCTGAAAACATTGTGGCAGGTATGACAGGTTTATGAAATTTGAAAGATGAAATACAAAGAATAAAGACATATTAAAATGAATTAAAATAGACAAAAATGCACCAAAAGGGATATTAAAAATAGATTCAAAAATATTTTAAGAGAAACATTTACGCAAATAAAGAATTACTTCATGTGTTAAAAAAAAATGTAACCTACCAGGTAAAATATGACAGGGAACTTTAAAACCAGAGAAATGTTCTGTCAACATTAATAAAATTCATGTGAAAGAAAGAACCCTGTTGAATTTAGTTCGTGCAATAAAACCCTAAAAACACAAAACCAAAAGCAATCCATGCACTTGCAACAGAGACCAATAGAATAGACATTGACTTCTCTGTAGCCATATTCGATAATAGAGGAGCAATGTCTTCAGAGTTCTAGGGGAAAAGACTGCCACCCAAGAAATATATACACAAGCAAGATATTGTACCAACAGAGTGGCACAAAACATATTTTAGTCAGGCAAAAGCAAAGAGAAAAAGAATGACACACTGAAACTAACTACATGAACGACTAAACTAATATCCAGCTCAACTACTGGCTAGATTGACTCGGCCTTCCACGACTACTAACAGGCAGAACAGTCACACCTCTATGTGTATGTTCTATTTGCATTAGCTGCTATTTTAAAAAATATGTCATGTTTCACATTCAAACAATTACTACACATGCACCCACGCATCCCCGCCCTGGCTCTCCAGAAATAAAGTAGCCAATAAAATCAGCTCAAATATGGCAGATACTGGAGCTACCAAAAAGAACCTTTAAAATAACTGTAATTATTATTGCAAAAGGTCTAGTGGAAATAATGAACACCATGTATAAAAAAAGGCTGAGATTTCAGCAGAGAGAAAGTATTAAAAAAGAGACAAAAGGAAATATTAGAAATAAAAAATTATCAGACATAAAATTTATCTTAATATATTCATGAACAACCAGAATCAGCAGAGAAAAGAATTTACCAAAATTAAATTAACAAAATTAAAACAGATATATTTAAAAAATGAGAAAAAACAAAATTAAGTCCCAGAAGGAGATGAGAGAGATTGAGGCAAAAGAAATATTTGAAGAGATAACAGCAAGATATTTTCTCAAATTAATGAGAGCCAAACAATGAACAAAAAAATATTCACAAAGATTCAAGAAATTCAAACCTGATAAACATAAGAGAAAACATATTGGGAAAGTCAGAATCAACTTAAAATCCAAAGATTAAGACAGCATTTTGAAAGCCACCTGTGGGGTGAGGGTAGAGAAAGAGAGAGATAGAGAAATTAGAATATAATATGCAAAGGAAAAAATAAAAATAATAGACTTTTGTCAGAAATTATGCAAGCTAAAAATGAATGGTGTGACATCTTTAAGTACTGGGAAAAAACCAGCCCAGCAAACAATAAACAGTGAAATAATTTTTCAAAAAATCAAAGTAAAATAAAAACTTTTTTCAGACAAATCAAAGTTGAACAAAGCCATTGCCAGCGATCTGTACCATAAGAAATTTTAGAGGAACTCTTTCAGACTGAAATAATATAATACCAGATGTAAATTTGGATATGCACAAAGAACTAAAGTGCACTGGAAATGTTAATAATGTAGCTAAATAAAAAGATCCTGTAATTTTTAATCTCTTTAGATGATAATTGTCTAAATGAAAACAGTTACAATGTATTGTGGGAGATATAACATACATAGACTAGAAATGTATGGAGGCGATAAAGTGACTAAAACTTGTCATAAAATCAAAGAGTATTAATTTTATTATTCCTTGAGGACAATGGAATATTTATATTCATAGAATTATGAAAAAAATTGGTAGAGTTATTTTCAAATTTTACAATAATCCAAAAGTTATTTGAACCTAACAACAATCTTAATATTGTTGATGTATCCAATAGAAACATGTGAATCTGAGAAAAATGGACTAAAGTATAAAAGATTAAATTTTATTTCAGCATATTATGGGGGTACAAATGTCTAGGTTATGTATATTGCCCTTGCCCCACCCAAGTCAGAGCTTCAGGCGTGTCCATCCCCAGACGGTGCTCACCGCACCCACTAGGTGTGTGTATACCCAGCCCCTCCTCTTCCTCCCACCTTCCTGATGCCCGATGAATGTTATTGCTATATGTGCACTTAAGTGTTGATCAGTTAAAACTAATTTGATGGTGAGTACACGTGGTGCTTGTTTAAAAACAAAACAAAACAAAATCACATTAAATAAATTTAAATAAAAAAATTTAAATCAAGCTTGCTCGTGAAAATTACTGAATTACCCTTATATTATCACTATAGAAAATTATATTAAAACTTTTGTTTATATCAAGAGACTAAGGAGGTTAGACTAGAAATATTGTGACCGAAGTACTACAGAGGTATGTTAGTTTCAAACAATTAATTTATAAATACGTTATGGATTTTTGATGATTGTGGACTTTAAAATTAACACTGTAATTTGTAAATTCTAAATAAATATTTGCATTTGCATTTATTATTGTGTTCTTTTCATAAAGAGAGGCCTCCAAAATCTATAGTCCCCAGGTGCCACAAAGCCAGACTTCACGTCTCCACAGGATGGTCCAGCTACTGTGCAGTTTCTACTGCTCGTCACATGTATTTGAGAGAGTTAACGCTCATCCTACTTGCATGCTTCATATTTTCTCATGAGCACAACTCTGTTCACTTATTTTTGTCCACCATTTCACTGAAACTACTCTGGCTGCAATGATCAGTAATGCCCCTGTTGTCAAATTCAGTGCCAGTCAAATTCAGTGCCAATCAAATTCATTGTGTCATTTTTTATTTTTTGCTCAGTGTCAATCTACGTCCCTCCACCTAGTGCACTCCACTCTGCCTTTCTAGCTATTCCTACAACATTCCTAGCTCCGTTTTTGTAATGAAGCATTTGAACTAGCTGTAACTTTTGCCTGGAAATGTCTCCTAGCAGATCTTTGCCCATTTTCCTTCTTCATTTAGTTTTCTGCTTATATTTCAACTTTTTAAAAATGCTTTTCAAGAACATACAGCATTCTTCTCCATTCGATTATCCATTTATTTTTCTCTATAGTATTTATTATTAACCATATTACTCAAAATGTTTATTCATTTTTTTAGTATCTGCATCCCCTCAACCTCTCATGAAATATGACTGATAAAATCAGAAACTTTATTTTCCTTATTCCATAGTAGATTCCCAATAACTAGATCAGTCTTAGATTGATAGTAAGCACTGAAAAATAGTTGTTGAGTAAATGAATGAGTTAGTGAATGAACACAAGCCCAAGAAACAAGCAGTGGTAACAAGTGTTTCATTATGTGTAGTGATGAAAAAATTGGAAATATTTTTTCTTCTAGAAGAGAAATGATTGAAGAAAAACACATAGACACTATGCTGTCAAAGATTACACAATAGAAAAAGCATGATAAATAAATACTACATTTAATATCACAGAAATTTCCCTAAAAAGTATTCTGAGACAAAAAGCAATTCCCATAAAGTCCCTCATGCGAATATATAAAAAAAATCTCTAGACATATTCACCAATCTAAAAAAAACTCTTTAGCTTTAGCAAGTGCTTTTGATATGAATGAGTTTGATTTTTGAAATGTTTATCTTTATTGCATAATAGTTAATTCCAAAAAGCATTTAGCTTTAAAAATTTATAATATATTTTATAATTAATATTTCATAAGAAATTGTTAATTTAATCCTTTTGTTTAAATGGTATAAACCTTCAGAATAAGTAGAAATAATGAGACCACAATTTGTTGGAACCTAGTGAACAACAAGTTATATATATACATATACACACACACACACACACACACACATACATATACACACATACACACACACACGTAGTAAGTCACACGTTTGCCATAGAAACTATAAAGTATTTGTTAAAGTACGATACTACCTCTTGCTAAATTGAATTAGACATTGTTTTCATTTTTCTCATTTTATTCTCCATACATTCCAGATGAAATCCTGGATTTTCTTTTAAATCCCACTTAAATATTTGCAGCTACAGAGATCCCCTCCATTTCATTCATTGAAACCAGAAATAATAGCTCTTTCTTTTCACTATTTGTGGCATTTCTGCAGATTTGTAACAGTATATGCAATTTTGAGTATAGTAATTTGTATACATATCATTTCCCCAGGTATTTATTAGGATACACAAAATAGGGCACGTATCATAGGTTAGTCTGTCCACTCTGCAGAACACGACTTCACGCATAGTTCCTTGGAACTCACTATTCTCTAGGATGAAAAAGTTTTACTGAGGACCTATTTAAACCAACCCCAAAGATCACTTAGTATTACCATTTGGACAGTGCTGTTGTGCAAAGCTTTTTAATGTATACATGTTAAAATCTTAAAAGAACAAACTGTTTGGGTTTAGTTTATATTATCTGCTATTCCAAACCTTTTCATCAGACTTAAATGAAATTCAAACTTCCGTGGAAAGATGAACTTTGGACAGCACTTGACAATGCAATCTTCCAAAATTAGTTTTTAGTTTAATTTTAAATCGAGTTGTCAAGAGTCAATTCAGGGTAAGATATAATGAGGAATGTTTATATATATTACCAGACTCCCTTTTGCACTTAACTCTAAAATAAATTTGAGCAGTTTGACCCTATCAAGATAAAGTTTTAAAATATTTTCATACCCTTCATATTAGTGAAAGTGCAACATAACCATTTTAGTCTAAGCAAATTTAACCACGTGTGTTTTTGGCAGAATACTACAATGACCTCATAATTTTTGGTGCTTGGTGTATACATAGTTTCTTCCAATTATTGCATCAAATACTAATTTAGGTGATGTAGTACAAGGATTTTATAGATGTAATTGAGCTCCTAAATCGGTTGACCAACAGGGAGATTTTCCTTGATGGACAAACCTACTCAGGTGAGCTCTTAAAAGGGTCAGGGCTTTTCCTGACAAAAGAAATTTGAAGTTTTAAAGAGATTCAATAGGGTGGAGGTTCTCTATTGCTGATCTTGAAGATGGAGGAGACACATGTCAAGAAATATTGGGAGTTTCTTGAAGCTAGGAGAAACCTCTAGGCAACAGCAAGATTTAGGCTGTCAGACCTAAATCTTCAATGAACTGAATTCTGCCAGGACTACCTGTGCTTTGGAAGAGAACTCCAAGTTTCAGATGAGAATGTAGCCCAGTTAACACCTTGGGTTTAGACCTGTGATGCTCTGCGTAGAACCCCACCCCCCCAATGTATTACCTGAACTTATGATCTATAGAGAATTATTTAAATCACTAAGTCTGTGGCAATTTATGTATTGATTATTTAAAAAGGACTATTACATGTGTATGGAGGAACAGAAAATGAGGGAAAGAGAGGGAGAAAGCAATGGAGGGAGAGAAAGAGACAGGAAGATACACACAGGGAGAGAGAGACAGACAGACAGACAGAGAGACAGAGAGAAAGAGAAAGAATATTTTAAATAGTATAAATAGAAACAAATAGAACAATTTCTTTTTCTCCTATTCAGGGAGGTTCTATAATACTTTAGAGTGAGCATATGATGGAAGATAGGAATCCACTTTCTTCAGATGTTCTAGTTTCTTCATATTGGGAAATACATATAATTTATTAATATGAGGCATAAGTATAGGCAATTTAACACATTCTCAGGATAATTTGTACTTAATCATAATTATTATTTTACATGCTGAATGTATAATCTATATCATGAATTAAATCTAACTCTGCCATGGTCTCAAGTCTTTTCATTGTTCTGAATTCAATAGGGAAGGAGACTTTAATCAATTAAAATTATTTATTTTCACAGAGTTTAAGAAATAGGAAAAATACATTAAGTCATTTTTACATAAAAAGGCTCAAAATAATTTTCTGGATAGGAATGTTTTTATAAATGAATTTATTAATCCATCTAATCAGAATGTTGTCTTCTTACTTGTTTAATTTCTCTATTATTGCACAGGCCAAAAGTGTTAGGAAACGTTTCTGGCTCTCAATTCTTGGTTAGGTTCTGTTTAAAGTGTGTTTATAGCACATGAACTTGCCCTGTCTTTGAACCCATTACAATGTGTTGAAAGTACCTATTTTCTTGGCTTTCTCGCTTAATGGGCCAGAATCTTCTTGAGATCGGGCATCTGGCCTTGTTCAGCAATGAATTTTTGCCCAAAGTACACATTTAATACTAATTTTGAACAAATATTATTTTATAATTCAAATAATAACATTTTTCATGACTTATTTGTTTGTTTTATTTGCATTCATTGACTCAGACATTTTCAGAGCAAGGAATGTGCTGGTGATGGATGAGAGGAGGAATGCCATCTCCCATCTGCACCCCGGTGCTCACATTGCAATGTCCTTAAATTTCAAATCAAATTTGTAGCCCAATGGTAATAATGTGCTCATTAGATGACTTGTGGCATCCACTGCAGTGCATTCACTTTAAATTTTCTGTGCTTTATGTGATTCCCTATTATGCTATATGGAAATCAGTAAATGATTTCAAATCCTTTAGAATCCATTAGAAAACAGGCATAAAATGAAAATTCAAAAATAGATTAATAAAATAAAGGACATTGCTGCAAAATAGTATGCATCCCTTGATTTATAAACCAGTTAAGCTTGACTGAACATTCTGGTAACATTTCATTCTGTTTCTCACTCCCTTTTACAAATATAAGGAGTTCATTTGGAGCGATCTTTTTGATCTCTGCTGGGTTTAAAACTTCAATTAAATGACAACCATTCTATTTCCTGTGAGAATTAGCTTACCTTCTTCAATTTTTCTTCATAATTTGTGTCTCTGAGGGGAGGAATATATTGGTTGAAATAATTTTGTATTCCAGTAGGAGCAATTATATATTTTGTCATGTGACTAATATTGCATGCAAGTCATTGATGAGCAGTAACCTGTGCCTTGTAATTCCTTTAATTTAGTGCATATTCATCTGGGAGAAGAGCCAGATTTTTCTTGGCTTCATCATACTCATTGATGGCTAGACGGTAGAGAGGCATTTTTCTTATTATTATTTGCAGGTTTGGCCAGCTTTAATACTTTATGATTTTTGGCAGTATTTTCTGTCACCATCTGTTATTCACTGGGAATAAGTTTTTTGCACTGACCATATTTACACAGAAAACTTTCCCATTTCATTACTTTGGAATGTAAGTTCACTTGTATCCTTTTTAAATGGCATAGATTTGGAACAACACATTAAAACTTCTTAAGATAAAAACTTGCTGAGAGGCCATATTTTGGAAATATTGTGTTTACTATGTTTGTCAAAAATTTACATACTCTTGATATGCTCCATTTATCCTGGCATCTGTTACCCAATTTCTTAACTATAAATGAGCACATTTTACCTTTCACTGGTTGGTCTCCCTAGCAAACAGTGATAGCTCACATTGTGTTCTATATTTTTCAGAGTGACATGTAATTTTCACTTTCCGTTGAGTATGGCTGGGCTATAATTTGTATATATAAGTTTCAATGTATGTGTCCTTTGCAAAGGTTAATAAGTTTGAGAATCATTCTCATTCTTAAAAAGAATGAGAGGAATCAAGATGAAAAAAAATGGTACACTTACCAAAGTCTATGCATTTCAAGAATTCAAAATATTTTCTTTTATAAACTGCCGGCTCCTGATACTTTAGCCAGGTAACAATATGAAAGGGCACAGTATTTTCTCTTGTTCTTTCCTTCAACTCGACTCTGTCTACCCAGTGTGCATTCTTCTAATATCAGATTTTACAGAACAAAGTATAGACAGAATGGCTACATGTATAGCCAGCACTTACAGATTTTTTTTTTGCATGCTTCAATTATTTTATTTTATTATTTTATTTTTTTATTTTTATTATTTTTTTTATATTTTTTTCTTTTTTTTTAATTTCAGCTCATCATGGGGGTACATAAGTTTAGGTCATATAGATTGTCCATGTCCCGCCCATCCGCCCGAGTCAGAGTCCCAAGCGCGTCCATTCTCATTCTCCAGACAGTGCGCCTGGCACTCACCATGTAGTCATACCTCCATCCCCTCCCCCCCCCACCTCCCCAGGTCTGCACCTTCAAGCATGACCATTCCCCAGAGGGTGTGCAACACACTCGTCATGTAGGCATACACGCATCCCCTCCCCCCACCCCCCATCCCAGTCTGATATCCAATTGGTATCCTTCCCTGATGTACATTTAGGTGATGATCAGGGAAACCAGTTTTCTGGTGAGTACATGTGATGCTTGTTTTTCCATTCTTTGGATACTTCACTTAGTATAATGGGTTCCAGCTCTCTCCAAGAGAACCAAAGAGATGTCGTATCATCGTTATTTCTTATAGCTGAGTAGTACTCCATGGTATACATATACCACAGTTTACTAATCTATTCGTGGATTGATGGGCACTTGAGTTGTTTCCACATCTTTGCGATTGTGAATTGTGCTGCTATAAACATTCGGGTACAGGTGTCTTTGTTAAAGAATGACTTTTGTTCTTCTGGGTATATGCCCAATAATGGGATTGCTGGATCAAATGGTAGGTCTACTTGAATCTGTTTAAGGTATCTCCATATCAGCACTTACAGATTTTTAAAATCATTTTGTTGCTTAATTTTTTTATCTCATTTTATTGTAAACTACTTGTATTGTAGTTGTAAAATAACAATACTACTTCTGGCACACCTTTCATTATATTTGTTACATGATTAAATCTGGTCTTTGTGACTTCCTAATTGTAAAAATTTCTAAATGAGTTGCAGGATATTTTCTGTCTTCAAATTAAGCCTTTGGGGAAACTAAACTCTATAACGAGCTCTATTGGCTGCAAAAATGTTCTCTGCCAAAATTAGTCCAGCAATGCTTGCCCCAAAAAAAAGCTTGCAGTTAACAAGCTAACAGATCTATAATGGTATTTTCTCACAGCATAAATAGGCATAAGTTAATCAATCTGCTGAAAATCACTTTATTAATAAATGTTGAATAAGTGCACTAATTATATAATTAGTATATTAAATGTACAATCATATATATACTCATATATGCAATATGGACATTTTAAATACAATAATACAAAAAAACACTAATTTATTCATTCGTAACTCCCAATTTAACAGATGGAAGAATGTCCACATCTTTGAAGCCCATTTGAGCCCTTAAGTGATTGCATTTTCCTGACAAGAATTATCTACTTTAACGCCGGGTGCGGTGGCTCATGCCTATAATCCTAGCACTCTGGGAGGCCAAGGCGGGTGGATCATCTGAGCTCAGGAGTTCGAGATCAGCCTGAGCAAGAGCAAGACCTTGTCTCTACTAAAAATAGAAAGAAATTATATGGACAGCTAAAAATATATATAGAAAAAAAAAATTAGCCAGGCATGGTGGTGCATGCCTGTAGTCCCAGCTACTCGGGAGGCTGAGGCAGGAGGATCGCTTGAGCCTAAGAGTTTGAGGTTGCTGTAAGCTAGGCTGACACCATGGCACTCTAGCCAGGGCAACAAAGTGGGATTCTGTCTCAAAAAATAAATAAATAAATAAAAAAGAATTATCTACTTTATGAATATTTTATTAATTATTCTACATTTCTCTATATTTTCTTCCACAGGTATATGTCTCCAAAAGTATATTTAAAATATAGTGTCTAGATTCACTTGTGGCTGTCAGCCCTCAGTGTTTTGTTTCTGAGAGGCAAATATGATGTTTTATGTTACTGTAATTCATCTAATTTTATTAGTATATGTTATTTCACAGTTCATTCGTATTTTATCATGGGAATTTAACTTATGTCTAGATTGGTGATGTGAAAAAATAATGCAGGTGCAAAATTCTTGCTCGTACACATGTATAAGAATCTATTCCTGGTAGCAGAGTGGTTGGATCATCACAAATGTATATACTCAAGTACATAGTGTGACACCAAACTAAAACGTCTGTATCAACATTATCAACTTACGTTTCCATCAGCACTATATGAGAGTTCTTGTTCTTCATCTTCATCATCACATGAATTTTCAGACTCTTGATTTTAGCAATACAGTTATTGTGAAATTTCTTTACATTATGGTTTTAATGTTCTTTATCTTAATTTCTAATGGTATAATCTTATTTCTGGATAATTGTATTACTTTTTCTATGAAAACTTTTTTATGTATTTTACCTAATAGTTTTTATCTGTTATGCTTTTCATTTGTAGGAGTTCTTCATATGCGTTGACTATATGTTTTGCAAATATATTATCCCTTTCTGCAAATAATATTTTTATTTTTTATTTTTTGGTCTTTTAATGAACAAAAGCTCTCATTTGGCGACAGCTATTCTATGTGTTTTTAAAAGAAATTCCTCTTTACCATGAGGTGATAAAAGTATTCTCATATACTTACTTCTCAAGGAAATCATCCCTTTTATATTTAAATCTTTCATCAATAATTCATTTTTTTTCTTTATGGCAAGACGAAGAGAAAGATCCATTTTCATTGCCCACCCAATAAATTTTCTCAGTATGCCATAGTCTATGCTATTTCCAGTTAACTTCAGTACTATCCTTGCCGTTTCAGACTCTGCACCTGGGCTTACTGTTCTGTTACTTGGATGTGTTATTCGTGTACTAAACAAATACTTAATTGTCTTATTTTATATCCCTTTATAAAATATCTTGATATCATAAAGAATGATTCTCCAAACAGTTTATTCTTCTTTTTGTTTATCTTAGCTCTTGTGGTTCCTTTGCCTTCGACATATGTTTTAGAGTAAGCTCCTAATTTGCTTTCATAAAGTGTATCTTAGAAATTTTTATTTCAATTTTCTCTACCAATAAATTATTTAATTCAGGAGATAGACATCATAATGATAATCAATCTTCATATCCATTAATATTAAACCTTATTTATTTGGATATTCTTTAATATCTCTACACTGAAGTTTATAATTCTGTACATAGACGTCATGCACATCTAGTCTTAGATTTACTCCTACATAACTCATTTTATTGAATCGTATTTTTACTTTTTGCTAATGCATATTGATGAAAATTACCTTCTATCCAGCTAAATTGCTTACTATTTTATTAATTGCAAAATGGTTCCTGAAGATTCTTTCCTGTTTTCAACATAGGCAGTTCTATTTTATGCAAATCATAGTGAATTCCTTTTTTATTCTTTCAAATAAAAATCCATATACTTACTTAACTAATTGCACTGTCTAAATTCTCCAGTGAAATTGTAATTAGAATTGTGAATAGAATATCAGTTGGGCATCTTAGCATTGCAGATGCTCTTAAAGTAAGATTTTCAGCATTTCAGCATTGAACATATGTTTGCTAATTCTTTTGTAGATTCTCGTATCTTCAGCTTCTATATTTTTTTCTATTCCTAGTTTAGTACAAGTATTCAATGCAATATTTTTATTTTCTTAATTTCTGCATCTGTTGAGATAGTTGTATAATTTTTTCTCCTTCTCTGTATTAATACGGTAAATAATATTAAACAATTTTGTAATGTCAGACAAACTTTACATGTCTAGAATGGGCCCAACTTGATCATAACAAAATATTTACTTGGGCACTATTACATTACTTTGGCTAATATATTTTGTTTAAGAATCTGCCATATTAATGACTGAATGGCCTTTGTTTCCTTCATGTAAGAGCTACATCTGCTATTAGTATTAATATTTAAGTAACAATTAAGTTTATATTAGAATTATAAAATAACGAGCTTTTTTACTTTTCATTCTTTAAGATATTTGTATAGCATTGAAAATATTTGTCCCTTGAACAATTGTTAGAATTCCCCAATTAAAAAGATACCTCAATCTTTTATTTTCTTTACATAGTAAAAAGCCTACTATTTCCATTTTGTTAATTGAATTTTTCTGGGAATTTGGTTATTGCACTCATTACATAATGCTGTTTGCACTATCCTCATATTATCTCTGCAACCCATGCCACTGTTTTCCTTTCCATTCTTAATTCCATTTATGGTGCTCCTTTCTTTTATACTTGACTGTTGGAGCTTTGAAAATGTCATTAGTCTTTTCAAGGAACCAAATTTTGCTTACCGATTCTATCTATTGTATATCAGTAGTATTTTTATTACTTTCTGCTCATATGATTAATATTTTCTTAATTTTATTTCATTTAGTCTTTTCTAACTTTTTAATTTGAATGCCAGATTGATTTCTTTTTCTCTTTTATTTTTAGTTAAATAAATATAGTTTGTGCAAAGTACCACTTCAGCTTCAAAACAGAAGTTTCACTATGCAATGCTATTCAGTCATATTATTTTTATGCACATACATTCTACATTTGTTGGGTACGGTATTCTATCTATATTCATGAGATCAGGATTTTGTTTATTTTAAATCTTCTATGTCTTTATTATTTTTAACAGTTTGTTAATGTCACTGACTTGAACGAATAGTAGATTTGTCATTTTTACCTGGCATCTTTACAGTGCTGGATTTATATACATGTGAAACTATTTTTAGGGTTATCACCCTGATTACTTGAACATTTAATTCTTAATATTACTTTTTAAGAGTATGAATTGTGGCTGGGTGCAGTGGCTCATGCCTATAATTCCAGCACTTTGGAAAGATTGCTGGAGCCCAGGAGTTCCAGACCAGTCTGAACACGAGTGAAATCTCATCTCTACAAAAAATATAAAAATTAGCTGGGTGTGGTTATACATGCCTGTAGTCCCAACTACTCGGAGACTGAGGCAGGAAGATCACTTGAAACCAGGAGTTTGAGATTGCAGTGAGCTTTGATGATGCCACTGCACTCTAGCCCAGATGACAGAGAGAGACCCTGTATAAAAAAAAATTGGTTCGTTCAACATGAATATAAGTACATCAGCAGCATTTTTAACATTTTTCTGGCTTATATTTTTATAACTTTTTAATTTTAAATTATGTGTTTTCATGTTTGTGACTTAAAAATTATACTTTTGCAAAAAGCATGTAACTTTTTTTTAAACTTAACAATATTCGTTTTGGCCAGGATAGTTTAGTCCTTTTACACATTTCATTCCAAATATATTAGGATTCATTCCTACAATATTTTTATTTTATGTTTAAGTTTCTATTCATCCTGATAGTCAATGTTTCTTTTGTTGGCTAGTGTATCAGTGTGTTTTGTATTGGTTGGTGTGTGTATGTATGTGTATGTTTTATTTTCTCATGTAATACTTTGGATGGTTTCATTTATATATTACAACAATTCAATTTCACATTACTTTTTTTGATAGTATATACTTCACTTTTTATCTTACTGTGGCCACCTTAGAAAAGATAACATGCATTTTAACATAACGTAATGTATATGTAATTATCTTCTAAATTATATCAGAAACCATTCTTTAATTCCAATATGCCCCATGCCTTTTTTTTCCATTTTAGCTTTGCAATGATTTATAAATACAAGCACTTGATATATATGTTATTGTTTCATATACACAAAAGTAGTTTTGATTTACCAACATGATTGTATTTTCAACATCAATTCTTGTGTTTGAGACCTTTATTCTTTCTTTATTAAGTTCATTCTTTAGAAGTGTCTTTAGTGAAAATCTAATTTCTCACTTCTTGTTTATGTAAAAATGTGCTTAATTTTGAAAGATAATTTTGCCTGGTAGAGAATTCTGAAAGAAGAGTTATATTTTCAAATATCTTAGCATTCTTTTTATCTCCATTTACCTCTGGATCCAAGCTGGTTTCCGTTGATAAAATGGTCTCACTTTAACTCTACTTGTCCCAGCCTCCCACACATATATATAGTATATAAAAATTACATATAGTATCTAATATTATATAACAGCCAGATTGAGCTCTTTAAAATATAAGTAACATAGGTCACTTCCCTGCTTGCAACCCTCTAGAGAACTCTCCTTTTTAGGCTGAATCAAAACCAAAATCCCCAAGATTCAGTCTTCTATGGCCTTGTTCCGTTAACTCTCTATTCCTTTTTTTTTCTTTTTTGTGGGGGAGGAGTAACTTTTTTCCAGACTCTGGCTGGCCTTTTGCTATTCATTGACCAAGCCAGGCACACTTCAACCTTAGTGCCTATTTTTTTTTTTTTTTTTTTTGCATTCTTACCTCTTCCTCAAACACAGTTTTTTCAGGCATTCAATATTTAACTCCTTCATTGTTTTCACGATTATACTCAGATGTTAACTTCATGTAGAGTACTGTCCTGAGAACCTTATTTGAATTTTCAAATCTTATTCTTAGAACTCCAACTATGCCTGATTCTACTCTAATTGATAACACTTATTGCCTTACAACAATGTAATGTACTTATTTATTGTTCATATTATTTATTTTCTAACTCTCTCCTTAGGTAATATAAGTTTTATGAAGGTATTTTTAAAAAATTTTATAAAATTGCCATGTGTCTTGAGCAATGCATGTCATAAAGTATGTGGTCATTAATTTGTCAAATAAATTAATTAATGTCAGGCTACATTTTTTACTTTTATGTTTTATAATTAGAACCGCTCAAGGAATTTTTGCCAGAACACTGAATCTTGAATCATGCCAACAAATTTTTCCCACCCACGCTGTATCCCATCCACCTTTCCAGTCCAACACCAAGAAGATACAGGGGTTACCCCAGTTCCTTATGGTCAATATTAGCCAGGTCCTGTATTGCCTTTAGTATGTAAGGTGTATCTTTCTGGAACAGAGATTGCAGTTCTTTGGTTGGGCTTCAGTCAAAATCCCTGGATATTGTTTTATAGAAAGCAGGATTTGATGGAGGAGTAAAAAAAAAAAAAAATGCATACAAACATCTTGCACTATCTTCACTATCTTGGCTTTAGGTTTTTCCTGGAAATAGGTGTCTGTTTTATGTTGTAAAGTCAAAGGAGTTGATTTCTGCCAGCTGGGAAATTTGGGGATTCAAAATACTTTTGATCACATTTCTTTCACATCTCAGTGACCTAAAATCCCACGTGAAGATTCTGATGTTGACACAGGAGATCACTGAGTGTGAATATTCTGCTTCATTCTCAGTTCTGTCATCCTCATTATCGGTCTCTAAAGCTGACTGCTGGCACAGTAGCCAGCAGCCGCAGGGGACGAGCATCTCCTTTAATGCTGCCAGGGAATCCCTGGAGTCTGGAACACTGCGTGACCGGGCAACTACCTTGAACTTATCTTTTTTTTTTTTTTTTTTACAAAGTTTTTTAATGTGGTCAAAAGATACAATCCCAGGAAAGAAGGGTTAAATAAGAAAGGGGTAGGAGGCAGAGAAAGATTAAAAACAAGACGATACTATACTGAACCGCTCACAGCTTCACAACAAGTGCCACTGTTTGCTGCACTTCAAGTGGCTTTGGATACGCACACAACTGCTGCCTTTGTCTTGGGACAGACTTACAGGAAAGAGGAAGAATTAAGCTGAGAGTTCCTTCCCATCCACTGTCTTTGCAAAGGACGGACCTTAAGGTGCACCCCTGAGTGGTCCCAGTGCCTTGTATCCGTCTCCCCTTGGAATGCACGTGGAACCCGTGACTTGCTCCTAACTAAAAGTGAGGAAGTCACTTACTTGGTTTGGTTCCAGTTTATGGCAAAAGTGATGGAATGTCACTCCCATTATCAGGTGAGGTTACAAACATAACACTGATAATAAAGATGATTGTGTTTCACTATGTATGAATTTTTCATAGTAGAATACAGAAATATATTTTCTGATGACATTAAAGAAGCAAATAGCCATATTATAAACTGCTTATGGAAAGGGGCGCCTGGTAGGGAAATGAGGACAGTCTCAGAACCGGAGTGCGGCCTCCAGCCAGCAGCCTGTAGGAAGTGAAGACCCTCAGTCCTACAGCTGCAAGAAAGTCAATTCTGCCAACAGCCCGAATGAGCTTGGAAGCAGAGTCTTCCCCAGCCAAGCCTCTGAATAGGAACATAGTCTAAATGACACCTTGATTACAGCCTTTTGAGAACCCAAGCAGAGGGCCTAGCTCAACTGTGTCCAGATTTCTGACCCTTCAGAACTGTGAAAAATATATTTTTATTTCTTAAGCTAAGTTTCTGATAATTTATTACCTAGCAATGAAAAAAAAAAAAAAAAAGGAATACAATATTCGATTGGAAAAAACTCCACCCTCAGGGTCCCTAACTCCCGTATACAATCAGGTTGTGTCATCTGTCCTCTCCAAGCAGGCACTGCAAATCTAAAACACTAGCTCCCTGTTCGTGCTGTCCAGTCAGGGCATAGACCCAGAAGTCGCTGCGGGCCACTGCCACAAAGAGAGTGCCATGATCTGTGACTGCGGCAGCCCGGGCAGCGCAGGCTTGCTTTCTGTGGATTTACAGAAGACTGAAATCTCTATTTCCAGTCACTAAGTTTCTGAAGATTTAATTCATGATAGGAAGGATCCTGACAAAGACAGATAACTCATGTAGTCATTCATTGGTTGACTAGACTAGACATTTAACAGGAACTTGTTCAATGCCACATTCAGTAATAAAATGGTGACCAAGAGTGTCCATAATATCTCTTCCCTAAAGGTTACTCACCCTGAAGGTGAGTGAAGTAGACAGAAATCAAATTATGCAACAAAAGGATCACAATTACAATTTTCTATGTGCTACAAGAGGGAGATAAGTATGCTATAATTATGAGTACAAAGATGTTTTATATGTAATAATAGTTAATAATTATGATTTAGTTTTAATTATGTTTCCAATATTATTCAAGGCATTTTATATATTACATTAACTCTTTCATTCTTACAACAATTATGCTATGCGAAAACTGAAACGCAGAAATTTAACATACTTATCCAAAGCCACATATCTAATAAGTGTTTGAGGTGGGAATAATCTCAGACATTAGAGCCTGAACTTGAGTTTGTAACAGCCACTCAACACTGTCTCAAATCTGGTTCACAGCATCAGTGAAAGCTTCATTGAAAAATACTGGATTTGAGAGATGAAAAAGTGTTTAGTAAAAGAATAGAGTAAAAATTTTAGACAGTGGGAATCTCATGTGCAAAGGCCTTGGGGTGGGAAAGATTAGGGCATTTTAGAGGAACTTGTAGGATAGTACAGCTGGCTTTTTAATATACATAGAGTATGAGACGAGATAAAACCAGAGAAATGCAAGCTCTATTTGAGTATTTCTTGAATAAATCATCGTCCCCAAAAGTCTTTTCCTCCAATCACTCCTTTAGATCTTGTTTTCCTCTCATCTGACGCTTACTTACACCTCGTTTTAAACCAAAAGCTCCAAGTAATCATCATATTTTTGAATTTTTGTTTACCTGTTTGCTCCCCTTTTTTCCTCTCCACTACTAATTGCATTCCATTCCTGTATTTTTTTCTTCATGAAGGGTATCCTTGATCATTTTCTTTAGATGACAAAAACTGTTGGAATTAAAGACTATTCAGCTTTTGTTAAAGTGACTCTATTTTCCTTCACCCTACGATATTTTAGCACGATATAAAATTTTAGGTTGAATCTCAAAACCTCTGCTCAGCTTTGTGTGGGTGTAAAGCCCAAGACACTAACTCTTGGAGCCAATAACTGCCCAAGGTAGCTGTAGGAACATGCGCTCGTGAGTCAGTGCTATGGCATTCAGCTCTTTATTTTCTTCTGAAATATGGGGACTTCCTTTTCCTTTGGGACTCCAGGAATACATATCAACAGATATTTTTGTTATATTTTATCTAACAGTATGCTTTATAGGGATTATCACATAGCCTGGTGCTTCACGTTACAGTCATTGCAATTTCCATTTACACGATTTCCATGAGATTAAATCATGCCTAAATAGTTTAAGCAATGTCAATGTGATTATATATTTTTAATACAAACATGTTAGAAAATATAACATAAAAGGTATAACATCATAATTTGATAAATCCTTTAAACATGTTAACTTCCAAATATAAATTAAGAAATAGTATAACAATTTCAGAATGATCATCATGGCCCGAATCCTGCCTGGCAATTCTACACTGACCCCTAACTTTAACAAGTACACACTCTTTTATTCATTTTTTTTTTCATTTCAAAATATTACAGGGGTATAAATGTTTTTGGTTATATGTATCAATTTTGTTATGCTGGAGTCAGGGTTGTAAGTGTGCCCATCACCAAGATAGTGTTCATCCTACCTGTTAGTTAGGTTTTCACCCATCACCTCCTCTCTTCCCCCTGCTTGATTTCTACTGAGTCTTCTGTGCACATGTGTGCTCATCAGTTAGTTCCAATTCAATAGCGAGTGTGTGTGGTGTTTGTTTTTCCATTCTTTAGACACCTTACTTAGGATAATGGTCTCCAGTTCCATCCAAATTGTTGCAAAGGCCTTAATTCACCCTTCTTCAAGACTGAGTAATATTCCATAGTAGGAAAAACTCTTCTAGATATCATTCTAAGCAAAGAATTTATGAAGAAATACACACTTTTTATCCTCCATTTGATTTAGTAACTTAAGGGAAAAATTGCAGGTATAAATATATTTTTAATTCTTGACAATTATCAGATATCTTATTATTTTCCAAGTTAGTGAGTGAGACATATTACCTTGTATTATAGTCTTACTTTTAGTTTTTTTAATTCCATCTCTTCACAGGGAAGCTAATCATACCATTTTCTTCATTAAAATTACTATTCTTGAGCTTGTCAATTATATTAGGTTCATTATATTTTCATTGATTTGTAGATATTTCTCATATTTTTAATATATAATAATTGTACTGACTTACAAAATATTTTGTTACTATATAAATTGTCACTTTGTATTTGGAGAATCAGGCTTTATTTTTGGCATAAGATAAGAATAATTTTTTATTTTACCTTTTCCCATATGCATAAACCTTTGCCTTAACTTCATATACTGAGCATTCTTTCCTCTAACTATCGATCTGTGGAGACACCTCTATCATATATCAGGTTTCCATATGGCCTGGGGTCTGCTTGTAAGCATCTGTTCCATTTGACTCATCGGAAATCTCTGTTTTAATGTAATGCTCTGTGATGTATCACAGCATGATCATGAGCTTGGATAGCTGGGAGAGCAAGTCCCCTGCAATACTGATTTGTCTCAACAGTTTCTTATCAATGCTGTGAGATTTGTTATTTAACACATATTTTAGAATCATGTTGTCATATTTTTCATAATGTCCTACTGCAATTCTTACTGTTATTTCATTAAGAAACAACATCTTTACTTTCTATGGGCATAAATCTCCACTTAAGTAGGTACAATTTAACAACTCATTTTGAAAATAATTCTCTTCAAGCAGTTTATGCACATGATTTGCAAGATTTACTACCAGGTAACTTATAAATGTTATACTTTTATTACAATCTTTAAAGAGGTGTTTTAAATGGTGGTCTGACCCTCCAACAAAGCATATGTTTCTGGTTACTTTGTTAGAGATTCTTACGATATTTGGACCATTTTATTCATCTCTCCCTATTTTAATTTGGAGGAAAACAGAGAAGTTGAGACTATATTAATAAGAAATAAAGTTAGTTTCTTTAGGAAAATAATTTCTTCAGGGTAACTTAGCATTTTGAGATTAACTATTCAGAAACAATTATTAATAGTTTTTTTTAAAGTTAGCACTATTAACTGCCTAAAGGACTGTTATCTTTGTGCATTTTATTGTGTATATAAATGACAGCATTTATGAAATACAAGCACAGTTTACAAATATATTAGAAATAAACATTAGATCTCTCCTTTATTGTATCCTACTTGTGTTTCCTATGTTCCAAACAGAGTAGAACAGGGGTGGGGAACTTTTTCATGTCGGAAGCCACATTAATTTAGCTGTAGTCAAATAAGGCCTCATTCAAGAAACTTCAATTAGATATACTTAAAAATGTACATGATTTTGTAAAAATCTAACTACTGTGTACTTAATAATTTCAGAAAATGGAAAATATTTGTTAATATTAAAGTTAACCTTTTTTTTTATTTCAGCATATTATGGGGGTACAAATGTTACTCCAGCTTTGATTGCGCTCTGTGCAGATATGAAACACATTATCCCGAAAGATGATACTTAGCATCATCCTTTTTTTCTTTGCTCTCCTTTCTGGAGAATATATGTAACATTGAGAAGCAGAGAAGTCATGATCTGAGGATTTAACGTACCTGATAGAGGATCCTGAAAAATTTGTTCCAGATATCATTTCAAAAACAATGATTATCCATTTTTCCAGATATTTATATGTTTGGGGGAGGTAAATGTGGTATAATATTCTGTCAACCCTAGTATCAATTGACTTATTCCCATCCAGACAAATGTTACACATTTTCAGAGAAAACCAATCTCTTAATCACATCAGTCAACAATTATTTTTATTCTAAAAAGCAGGTAAACTTTTAATCATCTCAAATATCCTGATTGAAAATATATTGATAAAATTATAGTAATTCTCTAAATAATTGGCTATAAATTGTACCCATCATAAAATCACTCAATATGCAGAGCAGAGAAATATTCTCATTAATTGCTATAATTCATGTTCAGAATTTTCAGCCAATGCAAATCAATTTCCACAAAGAGTATAACCTTTGAACCTAAATAGCTAAAGTTCATCTTTTATTGCTTAATTGTTGCATAAAACAAATTTTTCTGGGTTCATAAGTGAGGAGAAATCTTAAGAACGATAATTATTGCAAATTAATTCAAGAACAGTGTACCTTTGTACATTTCAGTAGAACAACCTTGAAATTTATTCTTTTAAAAATCTACATTTCCAAAGAACTTAGGATTGCAATAATACTCTTGATATCAGTTCTAAAATAACTAAAATGTGGAGTCCAGATTTTGAATTTGGGAATGATCTCCTAAAATTCTATAATTTGCTAAACATTTATTTAATGGGAAGAAATTTAGCACCATTTAGAAGGGGGGTTAACCCACTTTATTAGTTACATTATTCTTTATTTTTTCTCTTATATATTTAATTTTATTCTGGAATTGAAAAGTTTAGCATGGCATAGAGTTAAAATTATTACCTCATTTCAAACTTAAAAGTGACACCACGAAGTAAATATTGCTAACCCAGTTTGAAAACTGACTCAAGTAAATTTCCAAAGTCACATAGATGATAAATGGATAATCCAGACATCGTACATCAACAGACTGATGTCAAGGTGCAAGTTCTTAATCATGCTACTTTCTTGTCCTTTTAAAATAGTTCATTATTGGGATTACAGCATGTATAAACACACACACATGCACACACACACATATATATATAGAAAGAGAGAGCGGAAGAGGGAGAAAGAGAAAAGCAAAAGGCATTGTGTTGTGAAAAGAACATTAGACTTAGAAAGACAACACTAAGCTAGGATTCTTGTTCAAGCATTTACTGGGTGTGCAAATCAAGATAAACCATATCACTCTCCTAATTTATTTTTCAACATATAAAAAAAATAAGTGCATATGAATTTGCTTTGCATTTGTCTCAGCTACATCATAGGACTGTCTGAGCATGAAAGTAACATTATACTCTCTAATAAATTCTATATGTATGGTATGTATAATTAACAATACCAAGTTTTTTCAACTAGCTAAGGTTATATATTTCTAGACCATGTAAATCAATAAAGAGTTTCCTGCAGACCTACATTTTGCCTAGGTTCAACTGATCTGAATAGAACATTTTAAATCACATATCTTCCCTTAGGATTCCTAGAAAACAACCAACATTGCATTGTCCAAATCTACTATACATGTGTATGCTATACAATATATACATGTAATGGAATTCAACTTATATCCCCTAAATCTATTAACATAAAATAAAAATAAAAAATTTAAAAATATATCCAATGTTTTCATCTTTTTCAGCCTTTAGAAGCCTTTACAACTATTCATTACTTCTGTCTTAAAGCTTCCTTTCTAATTTTTGGCTTCCCTGTTTTTCACCAACTACTATTTTTGATAAATCTCACATGCTTGATATACTTTTACCTGGTCTCTAAATGTTGGAGAGAGTATATCTCTTCTCTACTCATACTCTTTCCCCAAGTAATGGCTATATGTAAAGCTATTTATTATCTAACTCTGAAATGTATATCTTTAATCCTGATTTGATCATTATTCTCTACTATTTCAACAGTTTACCCCAGTCCAGGCCATCATTTACCTTCCTCTAAATAATTCAAAAGGTCTTAATTAATCCATCTCTTTCCGTTCTTGTGTCCAGGTCAATTTCCTGTAGAGTGATATTTTAAGACTAAATTATTTTAAACCACCCTTCCACAAAAAATAATTAAAAGACAAACAAACAAACAAACAAAATATATATATACACACACATACACACACAGACACACAGACACACACATACACACATACATATGGCAATGACATATTTAATAATTTCCCTAAATAAAATACCAAGTTTACCTGTGACTACCAGATTCCCAGGAGTCTGACGGTCTTGTCTATCTCACCAGCCACATCCCCCAGCAAAGGGGATCTGTGGGTTTGAACCACAATAACCCTTGTGTTTCCCCATAATTTAAATGCATCAAATCTATTCCCATCTCAAGTCATTTGTGTTTGCTTTGCAAGATTCCTGCAAAGCGACTGTCTGCAGGATTCATTGCGATTATCTGCAGCAGCTAATTCCTGCTTATCTAAGCGGCCTCGGCGCAGTCGGGTGTTCGACCCCAGGCGCGTGTTTCTCCTTCCCCTTCCTCCTGCTCTGTCCCCCCCACGCCCACCCAGTCATCTCTTTCCCTTGTCGCCCTGTCCTCTCCCCCCTTGTGTTCTCACCTGGCCACCATCTGGAACCATCTAGTGATTTTGGAAGCTCCTTTGTCTTGATGGGAGGCGGAGTCCGCCCCCGCCACACCAGCAGCTCCAGATGCTGTGTCCTCGCCTTCCCTCCCGGCCTGCGGCGGGGACAGTGTCAGCCACCCGGACTCAGCCACCCCGACCCAGCCTCCTGCGACTCTCGGGACAGCTCGGACCGCGCTGGGAGCGGCGAGGCGGAAGCAGAGACCTCAGTGTCCCGGTGGCCGGCGGCGGCCGTGGGCTCGCGGAGAGCTCGGCACGAACTGGCCTTGAGCCCGCCCGGCCCGGGGCTCTGTCCTCCGCGTCCCCGCCGCGTCCCCGCCGCGTGCTCGGCCTCGCGGCCCCGGGTTTCCGCGCGCGGGACTGTTCTGTGCCTCAGTGCGCGCAGGCAGACGGGTCCAGACGCTCTCCACTCCATTATTCAATCTTATGTCCTTCAGACAACTGAGTAATGTCTGAATTCCTCTTATTTATTGATTTGTTTGTTTTTCCTGCACTTCCAATGTTTCACTCCAAGTCTGCCGTGGCCAAGGACGCAGTCACAGCCGTGTCAACACGGAGGCGACAGCCGCGCAGTCCTCAGTGCGGCCTTTGGCTAGAAGAGAGTCCGTACTGCTCTTGAGAAACCGGTACAATTTTTCGAATATTAATACAATAAATATTACAACTGAACATTGTTTCTTGTGATGCTGTTCAGAATACTGCACCGAACTGCGGGTAAATGCGGGTGCAGGGAGTGACTGCAGACACGCAGCGGCCGCGTGGGGCAGGGCGCACAGACTTTGCCATCAGCAGCAGTAAGTACACAGCAAAGCCGCAGAAATTTGAATTCCACATAAACAACACTTTTAAAATATATATATATGTTCTGTTCATGTTTTGGGGTCATACCCATACTAAAAAGCTATTTGTTGTTTACTTGAAATTAAATTTAACTAGACAGCCTATATTTTATCTGGCATTATAGGGAACCACGATATCATTCCCAAGAGAATATGAAGCCAATATTTATTCTCAAGATATGTATTAATCATCAATGTATAATCTATTTTGCATTTTCAATATTTATCTTGTTTTGTGACATAATGGGTTTTATATCAATTCCTTCTTTTCTAAATACTAACTTATTTTCTGTTGATTTACACTGTATTTATCTTCAACATTTACATGTTGTCACAGCGTACCCTCCTGTGCTTCAATCTGTTTACTCCTTAACCTTAGAGAAAAAGAAAACAATTGAGTGTGAACACTTGGTTGCTAATTTTCTGAAATGATTTAGACAGGCTGAGGAAAATGGAATGAAAAACTATATTCATACTGAATTTTTTATAAGCATTATTTAATTTCAGGTGTTTAGATTGAAGAATGTTAGCTCCACATGTTTCTGAGAAATTTCAGAATTAGTTGTGTAAGTTAATCACAGATAATTTGTATTCCAAACAATGTAGAACTTTATTATGTAACCACACATCAAAGTTTTCTTGCTTTTTTTGTCTCTGAGTGACCGTATTTTTTTTTTAGAGACATGTGTTTAGATAACTTTAGTTTCATCCTAAAGATTTTATATGGTCTTTCAGATATTTGAATAGTTTTGATTGTTAAATTTAAACCCTGGGTATGTCAATTAGCCTCAAGGAATGTTATTTGTCCATCTATAAAATAAAGGAAATATGTAGATAGTTTCAAAAGTCCCATAAAACAGAAACATTCTTTTTTTTAAATAATTGTAAATCCAAAGTAAATCTTGTCTTCTTTAATCTGAATGAGAGATTAGCAAATTTTTCTGTAAAGATCTCAAAAGTAAACATTTCAGTCTTTGTGGGTCACGTGGTCTCTGTAGTGACTACTCACCTCTGCAAAAACTCACTGTACTGCAAAAACAGCCATGGATAATATGAAAATGAATGAATGTGGCAGTATTTCAATAAAATTTTATTTAAAAAACATAAAGCTGGAACAGAAGGGAATTGATCAGCTAACTGTAGTTTGACCTATTATTTCCAAATATAATTCAGTACAAATAGATAAAGTATATTTTTAGTTGGCCCAGGGATTTCATTTTCTCCCCCTCCCCAAACATTCTCTCTCTCCCAGTATTTTCTACCATCTGATGTTTCTTCTGCACCTCAGATCTAAACTCTTGGCAATTTGGACCTGTATGTAATTCATACTACCCCTTTTATTAGAATCAATCTGTTACAAGATAGTAAAACAAACAACTAAATAAACAAAAACACATAAACAATTATGTATCTCTCATGTATTACTAAAGAGAAAACATGATGTTTTCTAGCTCTTCTATAAAAACAAGACTTTCACTTATTTCCTTGTATTATCCAGTTTTCTTTCAATGTAGTAAAGAACAAAGCACAACAATAAAAAATCAATCAGGATCTTTGTAAATGTACTTTTAATTCATTGTCAGATAACCTCTGCCTTTACTATTTGAATTTACAGTTCTACATAATGGAATGTTGATGATAACTATATTAATCTTTTCCTAAATCTCAATATCATTTTTGTATAATTGTTTATATACATTTCTAAATTGTATATAACTATATGAGAAATAAGTTAAACCATGTCTGTAAATTACTTAGTGTAGCATGGAGCACATATTAATTAGCTTTTGGTAATTGAATGTAATTTCTTTTAGATAGTAAGCATAGAACAAAGTCAACAGCAAAGCTTTACTGTCTTAGTTTGTTATCTATTGCTATAACAGAATACCTGAAACTGGGTAATTAATCAAGAAAATAAGTTTATTTGGCTCACCATTCTAGAGGCTAGAAAGCCCTCGACGGAGCAGCCCGTCTGGTGAGGGCCTCCTGCTGCTCTGACTCACTGTGGAAAGCAGAAGGGGAGGTGGGCCTGTGAAAAAGAAAGACCAAGCGCTGGCTCTTAGGGTGACTAACCCAGTCCCCCGGTCCCCTGAGAGCTAGAACTCGGTCACTCTCTCCAGAGACTGCACTGATCTCTCCATGAAGGTGGATCCCTCATAACCCAAACACCTCTACAAGGTCCCACCACCTCTCAACACCAGGCTACTGGCAATTAAATTTCAACATGAGATTTGGCGAGGACAGACCACAGCACAGCCAAAGCACAGCATTTGTTGTGGATTATGTTTGTTAAACCATGAACCAGAACTAACATTTGTTTTTCATAGAATAACTGTAGTGTATAAACACAAGGAAATTAGAGTCCTTCCTGATGTCAACTTTTCTTACTTGATGCCAGTCAAAGATGCCAAGATTACCTTCAACATGAAACTCTTAAAGATTAACTTAAATTATTTAGAAATTAACCACAAGCAATTCAGGTCCTTTAATGTATTGCATCTTATAAAATTGGGGATATTCCAGACAACTTTTCAACATCTAGCTATAAAAGGAAGCCAGTGTATCTATTGTTTAGTTAAACAACTTACATCAGTAAAATATTATACACATAACACAGATATTCTAATTATAAGGTATGATATAAAACCAATGATAGAGATTGGCAATATTAGGCATATTTTTATTACTTTATGTAAAGATTAAAAATTGGCTTGGAGAATTTGAATAAAATCAAATACAATTTTATACTATATAAATCTATAGAACTTTTACAGCCACGAAGTTTCAAAGAAAATTGTTGAGTAACTTAAATGAGTCACACAGAGTACAACGCATTTGAATATATTGTTTTTTTAGAAATTCAGAATTTCATTACATCTTTTAGAGCGGCACATTAAATTTAATGCAACAAACATGTTATGCATATTATGAACATTTACCTATGTAAGTTTGGCTGTTAAGGACATGAGGGAATTTCTTACTTTCTCTGTCAATTAATGCTGTAAAGCATATGGTTAAAATGCGACAGGAAAAAGATATATAAGTGAGAAGAAAACGTAATAAAATTTGATCCAAACAATAAGTTGGAGCATCTTACTTTCAATGATAAACTGATAAGTATTAAGTACAAATAAGCTAAGAATAAAGAACAGTAAATTAAAAATTTTATGTACATTCCAAAATATACTCAAAAAGAATGAAGTAAGTAAATCAAATATGAAGAAAAATTAACACATATGTTTTCATGCATGTGATATGCTAAATGAAAGATCTGTACAGACACTACAAATAAAAGAATGGTTTTATCTGAAAACATCATAAAATGCAAAGTAGAAAAGTCATTGGCTCAAAAAAAGAATACATTTTATAGATATTTTATTTGAATCACTGAAGTCTTTATTGACAATAATAATGAAGTGTCAAATGATGAAGCTTTAAAATAAATATATATAATATACATAAATATAATATAAAATAAATATATATGAGGTATATTAATGTTCTTATGGAAACATAATTGAAAATCTTGGTTAAAGCAAATAGCTGACCCAAGCTAAACTATAAAGATTGTTAGGCAAACATTTTATAGTAAATATGTAATATTTTTAATATTAATGGAACACTATTATGTAGTATCTCATTGTCATATCTAATGAACAAGACAGTCTCAATATTTCCCTCAGCTTGACCAAATTTGGACAGACTTCTTTTTGTCTCTAGGCCCCTGACCTCTCTTTTCCTATAGAAATTGTAGATTCTTTCATTGCCTTTTTGAGGTCTAAATATTTTAAAAGATTCTTACTGGTTTTAAAACCCACAGATGTCTTCTTTGCGGACTGGGGCACCATCCCTCTGAAATGCAATCATCAAGAAACAAAATGCCACACCTCCCAGCCTTCGCGGGAGGACAGGAGCCTAGATGAGGCGGGGGCTTGCTCCAGGCAGTAAAGCCACCTCCTAACGTAAAGATTGGAGAATGTTTCCTTTTCCTTTGAGTGAGGCCAATTAGAAACACAGAGGACCCTTCTTCCAGTCCGTAGCACAACTCTCCAGCCCTTCTCTTCAATGCAGTTGAGTTCAGACTGTGTGCTAGTCTCTCTCACCTGTTGCAATAGCCTGGAACAAAGCTGTATCTGTTGTACTCAGCCAGGTGCAATTTTTGCTTTGACAGTACTGCATCTACTAAGTAATTTTAAATAAAGAAATTATCTAGATAAGTAGAATTAAAAACTGCTATCCCTAATATCTAGACAAAGCAAAATTGACAGGCAGAATGATTCTAATAATTACTTTATTTTTCAACTTTATTTTGCCTATCTGTATTTCACTTTTATAATATGTAAAATACAGATGCATTTTGTCATAAGAAGGTCTGGTAAACAAGAAGAACTATTTTTTTACTTAGTAAATTATATATCAATTATTTTTATTCTTTATCAGTGTAAACTGTGGCTAGGAGCTAATTACTTTCAACAATCTGTAACTTTAGAAAGAAAAAAATGGCCATTTAATGTGAAATATATACTATATAACATATGATATATTATATATATAGTCTATTTTCCCTGAGATGCCCCTATATTGACTTACAGATTTCTTTCAAGTTACTAGAGCAATATATTCCATGTTTTATATGTTAGGTAGACTAGTACATTTTATTCAGATCTTAATTTTCTGAATTCATTTACTCACAGATAATGACAATATTTCTTTGTATATGATGCCATGACAATTATAATTAGTTGAAATATAATATATGTGGAAGTACAAAACCATACTGCCTAATTGCATGGGACAAGCAGTGGCACAGGAATTTGCCGTGGAATGGAAACACAAATTATTGATAAGAAAACTCCAAGGAGGACAGAAAAGGTGTTTTAGAAGGCACAAGGAAAGAATGAATGAGAGTAAAAAGTAAAGTGTAAAGAACAGGAAAGCCTACCTAAAAAAATGGGAAGTGTATTCTTTTTTGTTTCAGTTTTATTTATTTATTTTTTTATTTCTACATTTTACGGGGGTACAAATGTTCAGGTTGTATATATTGTCCTTGCCCTGCCCCCTCCCTGGAGTCAGAGCTTCCAGCGTGTCCATCCCCATTATACACTGCACCCATTAGGTGTGTATATGCCCATCCCCTCCTCCCTCCCACCTGCCCGACACCCGATGAATGTTACTACTATATGTGCACTTGGGTGTTGATCAGTTAAAACCAATTTGGTGGTGAGTACATGTAGCACCTGTTTTTCCATTCTTGGAATACTTCACATATTAGAATGGGTTTCAGCTCTATCCAGGATAATACGAGAGGTGCTATATCACCATTGTTTCTTATAGCTGAGTAGAACTCCATGGTATACTTATACCACATTTTATTAATCCACTCATGTAGTGATGGGCACTTGGGTTGTTTCCACATCTTTGTGATTGTGAATTGTGCTGCTATAAACATTTGGGTGCAGATGTCTTTTTTGTAGAATGACTTTTATTCTTTTGGGTAGATGCCCAATAATGGGATTGCTGGATCAAATGGTAGGTCTACTTGTATCTGTTTAAGGTATCTCCATATTGCTTTCCACAGAGGTTGCACTAGTTTACAGTCCCACCAGCAGTGTATGAGTGTTCCTGTCTCTCCATATCCACGCCAACATTTACTGTTTTGGGACTTTTTGATAAAGGCCATTCTCACTGAGGATAAGTGATATCTCATTGTGGTTTTGATTTGCATTTCCCTGATGATTAGAGATGTTGAGCATTTTTTCATATGTCTGTTGTCCATTAGTCTATCTTCTTTTGAAAAATTTCTGTTCATGTCCTTTGCCCACTTTTTGATAGGGTTGTTTAATTTTTTTTTGCTGATTTTCCTGAGTTATATATAGATTTTAGTTATCAGGCTTTTATCAAATGTGTAACATGTGAATATTTTCTCCCATTCTATAGGTTGTCTGTTTATTCTCATGATAGTTTCCTCGGCTGTCCAGAAATCAGGTCCCATTTATTTATTTTTGTTGTTGCTGGGATTGCCTTTGGGGTCTTCTTCATAAATTCTTTGCCTAGACCAATGTCTATAAGAGTTTTTCCCATATTTTCTTCTAGAATTCTAATAGTTTCACACCTAAGGTTTAAGTCTGTTATCCACCGTGATTTGATTTTTGTGAAAGGTGAAAGCTGTGGGTCCTGTTACATGTGGCTATCCAGTTTTCCCAGCATTGTTTATGGAATAAGGATTCTTTTCCCCAGTGTATGTTTTTGCCATACACTGGGAAGTGTATTCTCCATATATTTCTTAAAAGAAAAAGGAAATGCGAGGTGGGACTTGAAGACAATCCAGCAGAGACCAGTCGTTGCATTCTGCTTCTGACATTTTCCTAGATGTATATTTTAACTTCAGATAGAAAATTAAGTTGCCTGTGATCAAATATTGTATCTGACCCCTATTATGTATGCATTATATTATTTTAAACAATTATCTATGTAGGCCACATGTCCATTGCTATCAACCCTTGTTAATAGGGGTAGACGTGTTCAGTTTTAGAAAATGAATAAAATGTAGCACTCAAAAGAACTACATAAATAATGAATGAAGTGAAATGGAACAAATGTATTTTTAGTAGCTCTGATGAAAGAATTATTAATTTGAAAATCTCACTGAGCTATCTTTCAGGTTTGTCAATGCATAAATATTATAAAGAGTGAATCTTCCTGTGAGGGTCAACACATTGCCCTTTGTGATATGCTGTGTAGCGTATAGTTCTGTGACTCCACTATTTTATGTTTTAGAGATTGCCTGATTTAACATGGTTAGAATAGTTACACTAATAACAGACCTGAGCTAGCTTCTTCTCTGTTATCGTGAATATTAACTAATTAATAAACCCTTATTCCATAGTGGTATTTTTCACAGCAATAGAAATCAGAAGTTATTCCTTTGAAGATACACATTGTCAGACACATTGATTTTCTTTCTTCCACAATTAAAAACTATTAATTAATGTTCTGCACACCTCGTTATTTATGCTGTCGTGTTTCCCAGGGGTAACATTTAGCACTTTGAGCTGCATTCACAGTATGCATTCAGAATGTCCACGAGCATATTTCTTTATTATAATTATTGATCTATATTAAAGAAATCTTATTTTAAAATACTATCATGATGAAAATTATAACTCTCCTCATTCATGTGCTTTTCTCCTTTGGATTAATGATGATGAAAATCAATGGATTTATTTTCACAATACTATACTGAAAAGATGTTTAGAATTGGATTTACTGCCAGGTGCGGTGGCTCGTGCCTGTAATCCTAGCACTCTGGGAGGCCGAGGCGGGAGGATCGCTCGAGGTCAGGAGTTCGAGACCAGCCTGAGCAAGAGCGAGACCACATCTCTACTGAAAATAGAAACAAATTATCTGGCCAACTAAAAAAATATATATAGAAAAAATTAGCTGGGCATGGTGCCACATGCCTGTAGTCCCAGCTACTCGGGAGGCTGAGGCAGGAGGATCGCTTGAGCCCAGGAGTTTGAGGTTGCTGTGAGCTAGGCTGACGCCATGGCACTCACTCTAGCCCGGGCAACAGAGCGAGACTCTGTCTCAAAAAAAAAAAAAAAAAAAAGAATTGGATTTACTTTACTAAAACTCTTTTTATCAACTGAAAGAAGCTGTATAATTTCTATCTTTTATCTACTTACGTTAACTTGTATTACTGCTAGTTCTTTTTAAAAAAGTAAAATGTGATTAGCAGTGACATAGATCTTCCTTTGTCACTGAAGGTTAATATTATCCAACATTGCGATCTTAACATATCTAGAACTGTTTCATAAGAATCCAGGTTAGCAATTAATACATCTTAATAGAATCTTGTTTGATGTGCTATATATAAATTATTCAAAAAAGTGTATTCATTAGTTAAAGGCAGGGAGAGAGTAAAAATTGAACAGCTAACCAAACAAAATAATGTTTATTTTCACGAGCATAACATTTTTTGCTTACTTTTATGTAATTTTGTAGCTTTATGTGGCAAAATCACTGTACATTACATATATATATCAAAGAAAGCATCTATCTTCCTGAGAATTATATATATAAAATTTTAGAGGGAAAAGAAGACTCTTTTCATGTATTCACCATTGTCATTGAGCTTTTACAAAAGATGCTAAGTGAATGTGTGTTGAATTAATTACTGATTCCTTTAAAAACAACATTAATGAAGTTGCTGTCATTAAAGATACAAATGTATTTTCAAGAATTTTAGTAGGTATTTCAATCTCATTTTTTTGAGAAGGACTTACATGCTTTTTATAATATGATAAAATGAGAGAAAAAGGAACACACATTAACACATAAACACTTTGCAATATTCTTGCCCCTGAAAACAGATAATTTGTTAAAAAATAAAAAGTAAACCTGTAATTAATCTTCAAAGTACCTAGCAGTTGATGGAAAATTGTTTTTCTAACATATTCTATAAATGATGGAGGATTATTCTAACCAAGTACTGCATGGAATATTTGCACATTTAAATTATAGGAAAGGTTAATTACATGCTCTGTTAGCATGACCTGCTTGAATACTGAATCCAGGGAGCATAAATGATTTTTAAGTACACAGCAGGAGAGTGGATTTCCCCCCAGGGTTATTTCTAAGGCTTTTGTGCTCAGTGAAGCGACAAGAGATGTTACATATGTCTATGGTGATTGTTCTCAGAATCTATGATGTTTAAGATCAAGAGACAAAAACTCAGTGATGCATGGATTTCTGACACCAGCATCTAAACAAGGAAGTAACATTAGTGGCTTTCTTCTTAAAAAAAAAAAAAAATTATAAAGCACCTGTAAACTGAACCTACTATAATAATGACTTGGATCACTGACTGACATCTTACTCTTTTCAGTCAAATTGTAACAATTCTACTCTATTCAATATATTTTTTATAATCACATTTTCTTTCTTTAGAGAGTAACTTTTTGGCCAATAATGTGGAATAATGAAGTGAATGTAATTTAGAATACTGTGTATTACATAGCTGCTACTAAGATTTAAATACACCATTGCTGACACTGATGTAAATGATACCTGACATCACTTAAAATCTTTTGTTGCTATTTGTTGGGAGATGATATGTTTTCCTTGCCTACTGTTTTCTCAGTTCAGTCCTGCAAGTGTTGGACTGTTGAGGAACTTCGGTTTTGAAACTTTGAAATGTGTGAATCTGATGTATATACTGAAAGGCAGGAATGAAAATGATGCTAATATACTCCTTTCCTGGACTATGAATCTTTTTTTATTGTAATGACTCCTTAGTTTGTCTACAAAGAAATTAGGGGTGTAAACGAACCAATTGATCACGCTATTCACTGGATAAACAGCAGCAACAAGATGTTGAAAAATATGATTACAGTTTTGCTGGGTTTTCTGTGTGTGTGTGTGTGTGTGTGTGTGTGTGTGTGTGACTTCATCCATAAATAACTTCAGAAAAAAAAATAAGCAAAACCACTTATTATTTGATATAAATGGCTTTAGCATACCAACTATGCCCAGCTTGACCTTAGTTTCTTGATTTTTTTTACTTGAACATAAACACAAAGAAAAAATATTCTGTTGATTCTAGAATAATTGTACCCCTTCAGTAATACGCAGAGTTATGGCTGAATAATATACTTATATGTTAAGTATAAATAAAATATTCATCTAAGCATCTAAACAAAATATATGTTCAGTCGCCTTAATTTTATTCATTCTAGTAAGTGTTTTGTGGTACCATATAGAGATTATTATTAATTCACTAACATTACTGAGGATTTTTCCATATGATTCTTTGCCATAGATTTATCTTCATTATTTATTATCATTATCATTGTTCTCACTGTTTATGAGAGTACAATCAACCCAACACAAAAATGGATGAAAGATTTGAACAGATACTTTACCAAATTTTTTGTGATGATATGATAGAATTTGGAGACAAATGAATTTAAATACTCATGCTGAGTATTTATAACATAATGACTGCAATTTGTGAAGATAATTAATGTAGAGCAATATCTCATGTGTAGTTGAGAAGCCATATTGAATTGAATTATCAAATGCTGGATAAGTGGATGTATTGACCACTTTTTCCCTCCGGCTTCCCTAGCTCCAGTCCTAGTCAGTTTTACACCATTCATTGTTCTTTTTTTCAGTGAAGGGAACATGAATTAATACAATTTAACAGGGGCTCCTTTTCTCTGGTGAGCAGCTGTCTATTGAAGTAGATATGCAGACTGCAGATTATGTTCTCAGCCATACTCGGAGTTATGGCTGCAGAAGTCATGCTGGACATGCGTGTTCTTGTCTGCTGTCAGTATGGGGGCATCGCCGTCCCTCTGGCTAGACCATCCTCTTACAGAACATCACATGAGATTGTCTGGATGCTCCAGGCACCTGGATTCCTTCGCATCCCCCACTTGCTGAGGAGATCTTTATATCAAACATGGTTTAGACAGTCTGGTTCACAACCATGGAGACGGATGACAAAGAAATGTATATGATAAGATCTTTGAAAAAAATCTTTGAATAACTGAGAAGCCCAGGTATTAATAAGTATGATATAATTGACAGGGTGCTTTTCAGAGGGAACAATAGTGGAAATATTAGAGCACCAAAAGTAGTGCCCCAAGAGGGTCTATGAATCAAAGGTTAGAGAATGACATAGTTTAAAGGCTTGAAATTTTATGCTTCTAGGTTAAAAGGAAGATATATTAGATAATGCAAACATATGAGAAGAAAATCAACCACCCAGTAGAAAAAGTGTGCATTGGTATGATAAAATCACACACATATGAAAAGACTTTTGAACTCAGTTGTAAGAGAAAATAATTGAAATTATTCTACAAACAAGCCATTATATTTGATTATTCAGGATTTGAGAATCATAAACTTTTATGACAACCTGCTTAAAATAATTAAGTAAAGCAAAAAAATCATACAAGGCTGCTTATGTATAAATCAGTATGCCATCTGCAGGGGTAAACTTAACAAAATGTCTCCAAATCAAAAGTAAATGCTTATACATTTAACCCAGTGATAACACTTATAAAATTTGATCTTAAAATAGTGCACATACATGTGTGAATAATGAATACATAAAATATTCCAACCAACTAAATGTCTACAAAAGAGATCAATTAAATATATTTTCTTACACCCATATAATAGAATATTATGTTGTAATTCTTTAAAAATTAGTTTTAAGTGCATTGAAATGGAATGACCACCAAATTATACTGTTAAGGAATAAAAGTCCAATGATATACTGATTACACTACCAATAATTTAGAAAATACTGTGTGTGTGTGTGTATGTGTGTGTGTGTGTGTAGTATACATGGGGTCTGTCTGGAAAGTATCCAGCCATTGTTAATATAAAGGGAACAGTTACAAGGCTGGATACTTTCCAGACAGACTTTAGTAACAAATTACCTGTGTGGAGCAGAACTGTATAACTAGCATAAGGGTAGGATTGAAAACTTAATTTTCATGCATAAAATTTAACTTTTAGATTTTTGTATCAAGTATTTACACATTTATAAATATAAAAATAAATTTAAAAAACTACAAATTAATAAGTAATTTAAAAGAAGTTAGATATATAAGAAATGCAATATTACTAACATGGTAGAAAGCATATTATAAATGGTAAATTTATTCTATTTTATATGTGTTAGGAAATGAGAGAATGAGGACAAGTAGGTAATAAAGAAGGTTATAAAAGGAGTTGTTTGAATAAATGATTTATGTGAATTAGCATATGACTATCTGGAAAAATGTTGAGACGTCGTAATGAAGAAGAATTCATTCATGATAGAATTATGCGTCCCTATTGAAGGTGACGACGATGGCCTTCTAATATTAGTCATTATCCAAATGTACCTGTCGTCTAGCATTGAAGTGATCATGTACCCTCCACTCACATCACAACAAACCTCCAAGAAAGCCATTATTTCTGCTTTGTAAACAAGAAAAGTGAGGCTCAAATTATTAAATTACTTACTCCAAATAACATATCTAGAATATTTAGAAGCTATATTTTGGCTATCACCCCCTTTTGACTGTAAAACTCAGTGCTCATTCTTTTCCTATCAATAGAAAACGGAATGGATTTGGAATAAGAAGACCTAACTTTAATATCGATTCCTTCTCTTATATTGCTGTGATCCTGGTTTGGTTCCATGGTTTTAAAGGTAGCTGTCCTTAGTGAGGCAGTTATCCTTGGGAGTAAATGTATCATGACCAAGAGCACAGGGAAAACTTGCAAAGAATCTTCAGTGGAGGTTAAATATAATTCACATTTTAAAAATCTGGAACAGAAATTTTATAAGTCACTTAACTGACCATATATGTTTTGCTTAAACACATTAAAAACATAAAGATTAGAAGACATGAAGGATCAATATAATATCCTGTGAATTCTGTAAAAATGGAACCCTAGAAGTCAAGAATAACATATTCATCATAGCAGAATAATGAGAAATGTTGAGAATAGATCTATCCCTGCTTTCAGAACTTATGTCAATTAGCTTCCAGAAGAAACACATCATACACGTCAGTGGCGTTTGTGTTTATAATGTAAGCAAATGAACAGAATCTTGTCTTTCATCTCTTTGTTTTCATTCTTCATCAAAGCTTTATATAAACAAATGTCAGCACAAAGTATCTGAAAAATGTTTACAACTATAATAACAATCAGCTTCATTATCACTTGAAACAAAAGGAATAAGGAATACTAAAATCAAAATCAGAAATCCAGATTTGAACCTAGAGCTTAATCTAGGCCTGCCACTTCTTAATTGATGACCGGTAGCAAGTTCTATATCATTTTAAATCACAGCATTTAAGAAGATATATTGTATGCAAGACATCAAATATTTTAAGCTTCAGAATTTCTGAGATATCTATCCAATATTTATCCCAATGTTTTAAAATATTATAGATGTGATTACAGGTTCATATTATTTACAAGACTAATTATTATTTAAAACCAAAAATGAATTTGGTTTATTTAGATGATATAACAATAGCATAGTTAAAAATACTAGTCATAAATTCTCCAGGTAGTAGAGGGCAAGATACCTTTGGTTTACCTGCGGCTTCAAGAACCTAAATGAAGCTATTTTATGTAAAGAAGTGAAAAAATACAAAATCTCTGCATTAGTTTGAAAGATTTAAATACTTGATGGTTCAGCATTCTAATGTAGCTAGAAATAATTATTGCTCCAATATTTGACAACTGTTTTTATACAACTGAAGTTATTAAAATTATCCACATAATTATAAACCTTAATTTATAAAAATAAGATGCTCAATATGTATGCAAATAATATAAAGAAAACATGATATGTACTAATTCCTTTTTCTTGTGCTAGTCTATATTCTGTCACCTTTCCTGTTGCGAAAAATTATCAATATATCACTTCTTAAAAATAATTTTCAAAAATAGCATAATATACCATCTATATATTTTAACTTACCATCAAAATATGTCTGAATAAATAAGAGTAAATATTATGTATTATATTATTTTAATTTATAAATAATTTATTAGAAATTGTTTGCTAATAAGGGTTATCTACTACATTCTTTAGCAATAAAGTAATTATTTAGGCAACATACTAGCTTTCAATTACTGAAAGTTCTTCTAGAGAGATGTAAATATCCTAATACTGTTATGATCAACATGACGTAGGAATACGGAAAAAAAAGAATAATGATTAATTCTCTTTGAGAGGCTATGAAAGATGTTCCCAGAGGTGATTGTCAATGAATTTAACAAGCAAGAATTTTTCAGAGAGAAAACAGAAATTGAATCTAGGTCAAGCTAAACATGTATCATCAAAAAAAACATAGATATGAACATCTGTGATGATCTGAAAAGACTGGAATCATTTCGGAGTTATTAGAAAATAATGTTCTCATAAGGTGTGGAGTTGAGAAAATACTGCACTGAAAAATGTAGTAAACTAGACTAGAAATCATTTTATACGCCTTATTTGTCTACCCAGTTTTTGTTTGGCAGGCTATTGGGACAAATACAAATTAAATTGTGGGAAAACTTTGATTTAGTTTTTGATATTGAAAGATTCAGATAACGGCAGAGGGGATAGTGTCCAAAGGCTGAAACTGAAACAGAGGATACCCATGGCAGTTCCACTACAACATCCCAAGGCAACAGAGGAGTGGGAGAGACATATAAGATAAAAGTACTGGTGTGAATGAAGTTCAGAAGACTTTCTGGGTATGAACAACTAGTGGCATATGACAGATGAAATATTCTTCCTTCGTCTGATGATTGTGGATTAATTTATAAAGATAAAGGAATAAGAAAAATCAGGACAACAATATTTGAAACTCTGAGATTTCAAGTAATGAGGGTATCCAGTTTATGTTTTATCCAGATAGTCTCATCAGTAACTGTCACAGTCAGATTGTAAATAAAACACATTTAGAGAATTTTGCACTGAATAGCAAACCATATTATTTATTTTCTAGATATAAGTAATAAGTGCATTTTCTGAATACCTTTTAAAAATTGTTTAAACATCTTAGCTTTGTCCCTTTTAAATTAAAGTAGGACACAAACATATCTGTAGATTAACTGACTTTCATTTTCTATGAAATTTTTTCTAATACTTGACTTGGCCATTTATTTTCATCAATGCCTAGTATCCGGACTTTTAAAAATAATATTTCATAATTGACATTGTAATATTGAAGAATTTCTCATTGCAAATAGACATTTCTGCATAAAAATGCCATTCTGGACATTGAACACTATTTTTTACTTTTTGTTTTATTTTTTAAAAATGTCTTTTGAAATGATATTTAAATATTAATAATTACTTCATATTATTAAAACTATGTAACTAGAACAGATATAAAAACTTAGACATATTAATGCTTGTACGATATAAAGTAGCTAGCCCACACATATGCTTATCATGGTCCAGACAGTAATCTAAATATTAATTCATGTAATTCTTACAGTAACCAAAGAGACGTATTAGTATCATCTTTAATTCTGTAGGTGAGGAAACTGATACACAAAGGTACTAAAAAGTTGTGTAAATTCACATGGTAACACGTGGTTGGTCCAGGATTCCATTATTCCCCAGAGTCCGTGTGTCACTCACTTTGTGAGACTCTCTCAGTAATGTGGAAATCTGATACATCCTGATAGAAAATTTTCTCTAACATGGAATTATTTTGCATATTTAAAATATCAAAAATGTTTGGATAAATATCATAGTTATGCATTTATTGTACAGTTAGTTCTTAAACCTCTCCATTGGATTAGGAGATATTTTCTCAGCATTTGTAAAATTTATTTATTTTTTTATTTCAGAATATTATGGGAGTACAAATGTTTTGGTTACATAAATTGCTTTTGTACTGTTTGAATCAAAGTTATAATAAGTGTGCCCATTCCCCAGATAGTGTGCATTGTATCTGTTAGGTGTGAATTTACCTATTCCTTCCTCTCCCCTGCAGCTACTTGATTTCTGATGAATGTTATTTCCATAGGTGCACATAAATGTCAATCAATTAGTTCCAATTTAACGGTGAATACATGTGGCATTTGTTTTTCCATTCTTGTGATACTTCACTTATAAGAATGCTCTCCAGTCCATCCAGGTTAATACAAGAGGTATTAGTTCACCCTTTTATGGCTGAGTAGTATTCCATGGTATACATAGACCACATTTTATCAATCTGCTCATGTATTGATGGGCACTTGGGTTGTTCCACATCTTTGCAATTGTGAATTATGCTGCTATAAACATTCGAGTGCAGATGTCTTTTTCATAGAATGTCTTTTTTTTTTTCCCCTTGGGTTAATATCCAGTAGTGGGACTGCTGAATTAAATGCTAGGTCTACTTTTAGTTCTTTGAGGTATTTCCATACTACTTTCCATAGAAGTTGTACTATTAATAGTTTGCAGTCCCACCCGCAGTGTATAAGTGCTCCTGTCTCTCTGCATCCACACCAACATTTTTTGTTTGGGAAATTTTTGATAAAAGCCATTCTCACCGCAGTTAAGTGATATCTCATTGTGGTTTTGATTTGCATGTCTCTGATGATTAAAGATGTTGAACATTTTCTCATATGTTTGTTGACCATTAGTGTGTCTTATTTTGAAAAGTTTCTGTCATGTCTTTTGCCCACTTTTTAATGGGATTGTTTGATTTTGAGCTCTTAAATTATATAAAACAATTGCTAAAGCAGTCCCTTGGTTTTGGGTGCTGAAAATTACACACTCTCCACTCTATATCTTTCTTCTTCCTCTTTCATAGTAAAAGAAGTTTATATTCACAAATTGCTATGGAGTAACACTAAATTTTCCCATTTTTCATCTTCCTTTGTGGCTAAATATGGTTATAGGACTGAATTCTGGCCATTGAGACATGTAGCTGGCAATAAACAGTGCTTACTATAGACCTTGACCTTAAAATAAATGGCTCTTTGATATCCAGTTTTTCCCAGCACTATTTATTGAATAGTATCTTTTTACCAATGTCTATTCTTGGAAACTTTGTCAAATATCAGTTGGCTGTAAATTCTGAATTTATTTCTGGGCTTTCTCTTTTCTTCTTTTGTTCTATGTGTCTGTTTTCATGCCAGGATTATGCTGCTTTAGTTATTATAGCTTTGTAGCATATGTTGAAGTCCAGTTGTGTGTTGCCTTGGTTTTGTTCTTTTTACTCAGGATTGCTTTGGCTGTGCAAGGTCTTGTGTGGTTCTATACTAATTTTAAGATTTTTTTTTCTATTTCTGGGAAGAATATCTTTGGTATTTTGATGGAAATTCCATGAAATCTGTAGACTGTTTTGAGTAGTATTGCCATTTTAACAATATTAATTCTTCTAGATCATGAACATGGAATCTCTTTCCATTTATTTGTGTCCTCTTCAATTTCTTTCATTAGTGTTTTATAGTTTTCAGTGTAGAGATCTTTCACATCCTTAGTTAAGTTTATTCCTAGGTATTTTAATTTTTTTAGCTACTATAAATGGAATTATTTTTATTTTATTTCTTCTTCAGATAGTTCACTATTAGTGTATAGAAACACTACTGATTTTTTCATGTTGACTTTATATCCTGCTATTTTACTAAATTCATTTATAACTTCTTACAATGTTTGTTGGAGTCTTTAGAGTTCTCTGTATATAAGATCATGCTGTCTGCAAAACATGTTAGGAATCATGTTTTGATTAAAATGAATCAAGCACTCCATAGAAGCAATGAGTGAATTCAGTTTGCCAATTACCCAAAATAATTTTCATTAAGCAATATCCACCATATTATTTTAAAAAGCAAAAATTCAGACAGTGTAATCCAAATTTCACAAGCGTACAAAAATGTATGTATTTTAATCAACTGCATTATGGCAATGTAACATAATCAGACATTTCTAGATCATTGTGACATGTTCATATGTAAGCACTGTTGATTAAGGAGCTATGCTCTTGTTTTACCAAGTAATGATTTGATCTAGCCTGAAAGAGGGGCAAATTATTCAAATAAGTTCTCATGGATTCCAAGTACATTAGATACTTAGACAAAATTGGAGGGATTGAGAGTGGGAGGCAGCACTTACATATCCAAATATGAAATAAAGTGAAGAACAAAATACATGCAAGGTACTTGGCTACTGGAGGTCAAATGACTCTTCAAATTATTATTTTTGTATTTTTAATTGTGGATAGACACACTTTGTATTGGGGACTGCAGGAAAGCTAGCCTGAACTTTCCAGAGCAACCAGTTTAGGTCAGTGTAATGGCTGCTAATGACTGATGTGCATTACTTCAAGACCTACGTGGTTTTAGTATTCTATACTAAAAGCAGATGCTAATGAGTAATGTGATTAATGTATGTTTTAAGGCAGACCAAAAAGTATTTTTACAAGTTTGCTACATGACTAAAATTATACCTTAAGATAGTCAAAAGGAATAAAAAAATCTTAAATAGATTTTGCTGTAAATTTTGAACACTGTATGTATCTAAAATTATGCTGACGAATATAACAAAGGCCCCTGAATAGTGCATTGTTGATGAAATATCTGTTAAATTTTAAAATATTCTTTATATTTTCTAAAATACAAACTACATAATTTTTACAATAAATATTCTTTTGTCTTAAAAATTAATTGCTGTTAACACATTAACATAGTCATGGGTAATTCTTGAAGTAGATTATTTAAAACAGTGAGTTCCCATCTGGATGTCTTTACCCCAAAACATTATAATTACTGTAAAAAAAGTCAAAGTATTTTTCGACATGTATAATAAGAATTTTAGTAATTGTATCTTGATCATAACAAAAGGCAGAGAGTATAATGTATGTAGTTATAAGAATAGGAACTTAGTTATTGACCAAATCCTCAGTTTTAGTCTGAGCACACTGAATCCTGAAGAGTCTGCTTTGCCCAAAATCACTCCACTAAGGAGTGTCTAACTTAGAAGCTAGAACCTCACCCTCTTTAATCCACAATAGTTTTATATCTACAACATAGTTATGTTACCCTAACAATAACCTGAGAAAAAGATCTGTCACATCCCACATTTTCTGAGGTTCTCAAATAAGATATGAAAAAATATCATAGAAAAAGGTTTTATTGAAAATCAATGGAAAGGGGGAATCCATTGTTTTCTGAAATGTTGACTGTGTAAATAGAAGACTCTAGTTGCTCAACAGTTTCCATTTTAGCATTTCATCAACAGAAACTTAAAGAAAATTCTAGATATGTCTTTGCTGTAAAAGTAGCCAAAAGTAATCAGAGTTTTTATTGTAAATAAATGATGAAAACATTTTCTGAAGACCTCAAAAATAGGTTGTTGATTTTATCCTAAATCATTTATAGGCTTCAAAATATCAAACATTCATGAAGTGCAGGATGTAAATTTCACCCGAAACATTATATATAAAAATGTAACTATTTAAGCTTTTAAATTAAGATATTAAAATTTCTAAATTTTAATAGAAATTATTTCAAAACAATAAGTATAAAGTCATTGTTTGAGTATAGCAGCAAGAAACCTCATAATTTAAACATGAATAATCATTTATTTTGTGTGTGGTATACATAAAGTACTGTGTACTAAGCACAGAGAAGAAAAATATAGACCAATAACATATTTCATATATTTGAAGATGCCATCAATTGTTAATATGTAATATTATTTTATATACCACTTTAGAAAGAAAAATCATGCAATTAAAGTATGATACAATGATTTAAAAAGAACTCTACACAACTCATGAACTGATCATATCTGTCCCTTATTTCTTTCCTTTCTTTTCATTTATCCCATGGGCTTTCTAATTTTTCTTGCTTCACTTGCACTGCTTAGCATGTGATAGTAAATTTCTGTACATGTATCTCAGTAATGAAACATAACACAGCTTTATCTACCTGTGAGTATATTCCTTACTTTAAAACTACAAAAATCCTATTTGTATTCTACTCAGTCTTCAAAGATGAATGTTTGCTTCAATGATATCACACTATGCATCTCTGCTTTGTTTGATTGCCTTTCTGTACAATAACTTTTCATAATAATGCTGAATTAGCCCAATGTCTTTGAAGACTGAAATGGCAATCCACTGTAGCATGTTGATTGACAACAGTGCATATAATTAAATTGAAAGGAGGACCACGTGAAAAGCTATGACCAAACTCACACATGAGCTGCATGATTTTCTAATATAAAACAAAACTAAACTAAAATACACAAAATATATTTTCCTGCTGCATCTCTTCCCCAATTTTGATGTTCTTCAAGCACCTGAAATAATCATAACATCAGCAACCAACACTTAAAAAAATACCAGAAACAGAAAGTGGCCACATTGAAACAGCTTCCCATTAAATATCAAACATCCATTTAATTATACAATGACAGTTTTTAAAATCTCTGTGCCAAGGATAATAAGTACATTAACACAGTTGACATGACCTATTTCAGAAACTTCTCCCTAAACATGCTTCAAGTTGTGTTTCTTAACTTAAGAAATTTTAGACAAAAGTGAACTCTGGCTGTTACTGGGTAGCACACAAACACCACAAAAACAACAACTCTAAAATCCGGATGAAATACAAAGTGCTGAAATACGAAGGTATTAGAAAACATCCAAGATGGCTGAGATTTAAGGGTCAATATTGGACAGAGAATGCAGTGAACATTATATTATCTGCTATTTTTTCCTTCAGACATTGTTTTTTAATTGGTGTTCAGCTTACAAGTCAAGAAGAAGGAAGATCAAAACTAGGGAAGTCTCATGTAGCTGGACAAACATGGGAGATCAAGGTTATAAAGGTGCACCAGACATCAGGGGTCAAGATGCCAAAAAAAAAAAAAAAAATATCCTGGAGCCTCTTATAGGTGAGCCTGACATTGTGTCTTCACTTTCTCCATAAGCTTTTTGCCAGTTTTTTTTTAATCTTTGCTTGTCAAAAATCTAATATACAAAACAAAATGCAACATCCAAGAAACTAAAGAGATAAGCAATGGTTCAGGATTAAAGTGAATAAGAATAAAGAAGATTTCTAAAATGGTAGATGGACGTGCATGACAGACCTTTCCCTCAGTGAAACAAACATTGTACACACACACACACACACACACACACACGTTTATAAATTGATGTCTCTGGAAATAAGGCTAAGCCATACAGCAAACAGAGACACATATTCAAGATGATTTACTAAATCTCAGGGCCAAGGGTGAAAGTCTGTGGCACTCGAGCTGCAGCGCGCTCCCACCCCACCGCCCGCAGATCAGCATGACAGAAGCTCTACTCCGGGAGAATGCAGCTAAGAACACAGGGCTTCCTCTTTCCCAAGGTCCCCAACTAAAATTAAGTTTTCAGCTCAAGAGGGTCAGGCCACTGGCATTTCTTATGACATCTGTCGCTCTATGTTGCAGAAACGATTCCACACAGGAATCATCAAGAGGACTGGGCCTCTCTTCCCCACCCTGACCCCAATCAAAGGGTATAAGCTCTAACCAAGACCAGCAGGCAGAGAAGAGTGGACCCTGATCAGTTTGTCCCAGCTTGCTCAGAGGGCAGAGGATCCACGTAAGAAAGGGAAAGCTGAGAAGACCAGGGGTTGCCATCCAGCACCTGCAACATAGAGCAAGTATGTGACTCTGGGAATGTGGGCCACTTTCTCTTCATAAAGCTTTGGGGCACTGGTGCAGAAGCTTTTCCGAGCCCAGGATCTGAAGCTGCAGTGAGCTACAATGATGCCACTGTACTCTACCCAGGGTGACAGAGTACAACTATAGTTAAATAAAAGAAAAAGGAGGTCTTGTGGATCAGCAATTAAAAAGGAAGTTGTTAACTCCATGTTGGTAGCTCCATGATACTAGTAGCAACAGGTGACATAGTAGACTAGCTTGAAGTGTCACATAGATTACCTGGAAAAGAGAAGATATAGATCTCTCTCAGCATTGGAGTAAACGTCAAAGCCTGGTAATACCCTGTCACTGCAAAAAAGGGTTCAAATTTAATTGGATCAGGGTGTGGAGCAATTTATATCCAGACCATTTTTGAAAATGTTAGAGCAGTCAGTTAGCAATTAATGGAGGCTAAGAGCTTGGTATGATAACAATGGATATAGACAAGCAGAGTGGGGAGATCAGAGAAAGAGACAAAGAGAGCCTAGCTAGAGCCACCATCATCCTTGGTGATATGTATTACTGGGCATATATAAAAATATAACTTAGTTGACGTTAGCAGCACAAAGCAGGTAACTGGGAACAAGATTGTATTGGAGGAAGGAAATGACATGAAATGGTAAATCAAACCCTTAAGAGGAAATGAAGTAAATTACAAATGTAAAATAAAAAGATAAATATAAAAACTATATAAGCATGTACTTGATTCTCTTTCTTCTCTCAGTTTCTTTAAAACATAATATATTTAGATTATTAAGTATGAAATGTCCTATTTCCTTGAGTACTGTCTGACAGTTGATATCTCTGACATTTCACTTTGACACTTCTTGTTTTATTTTTATTGTGAAGGTACATTCTCAGTCTTTCAAACGCATGGTTTGGATTGTGATTATCTTTCAAAATTTTTTAAACCAATTTTTGTACAACCATGGACAAGTCAAAAGTTTGTGTTATTTTCAAATACGAGTTCTATTGTGGAACCTATGCAGCACAGACAGCTCAAAATATCAACGAAGTGTTTGGGAAGGATGTGGCTAATGAACACACCACGTGGATAGTTTGAGAAGTTCTGTTCTGGCAATTTTGATCTTGAAAATGAGCCATGTGGGTGACCTGAGACCAAAGTGAATAACGATGAGCTGAAAGCTGTTGTAGAAGTGAATCCATCCCAACCTATTCGGGAATTAGCAGCAAGGTCTGAGGTCCCTATTCCAACAATATTGGACCATTTGAAACAAATCAGCAAGGTACAGATGCTGGATAGATAGGTTCTGCATGCATTAAACGAGCATCAGAAAAGAAATCGTCTTGAAGCTTGCCTTTCTTTGCTGTCACGACATGAAGGTGAACCATTTCTATGCTGTATTGTTACATGTGATGAAAAATGGATTCTTTTGGACAATTGCAAGGATTTGGCACAATGGTTGGATAAAGATGAGGTGTCAAAACACAGTCCAAAACCGAAAATTCATCAAAAAAAGCTAATGGCGTCTGGTGGTCCAGCGCTGGTATTATCCACTACAGCTTCATGAAACCTGGTCAGTTGATTACAGCGTACGTCTACTGCAACCAACTGGACGAAATGGTTAGGATGCTTGCAATTAAACAGCTGAGACTTGTCTCTAGAGACAGGCCAATTCTCTTGCAAGACAACACTCCACCACATGCTGCACAATTAACGTTGCTCAAACTACAGCACCTGGACTTGGAAACTCTCTGTCATCCTCCATATTCATCAGACCTTGTCCTGACTATCACTTCTTCCAGGCTTTGGAATACTTCTTGCAAAGAAAAATATTCAACTCTCAACAAGCTGTGGAAAACACCTTTTGTGATTTCATTGCCACTCCTTCTCCAGGCTTCTTCGCTGCTGGTATAAACAAACTACCGTTAACATGGCAAAACTGTCCTGATAGTTTAGGCGCATACTTTGATTATTATACTGCTGCTTCTTTGAGGTATAATAAACTAAACTTTTGATTCAAAATCATACATTTCATATTTAATAACCTAATGTAAAGTAATGTGAATATAACAATGTATTATTGGATGTGTAACATATAGATATAATATGTATAATAATAATATTCTTTTCTTTTTTTTTATTTCTTTTTTTTTTTTTTTGAGACAGAGACTCGCTGTGTTGCCCAGGCTAGAGTGAGTGCCATGGCGTCAGCCTAGCTCACAGCAACCTCAAACTCCTGGGCTTAAGCGATCCTACTGCCTCAGCCTCCCTAGTACCTGGGACCACAGGCATGTGCCACCATGCCCGGCTAATTTTTTGTATATATACTTTTAGTTGGTCAGATAATTTATTTCTATTTTTAGTAGAGACAGGGTCTCACTCTTGCTCAGGCTGGTCTTGAACTCCTGACCTCGAGCAATCCGCCCACCTCAGCCTCCCAGAGTGCTAGGATTACAGGCATGAGCCACCGCGCCTGGCCAATATGTATAATAATAATATTAAAAGCATAATAAAAGAGAGGAAAGAATAGAGCTCTGTAACATTAAAGATTTTATATCACACTGGGTTTAAGTTAGTGTAATTCTGAAGTAGATTCTGGTAAGTTAAGACATATATCCTAAGCCCTAGAGCAAACTCTAAAAAATATTTCAAAACTATAGTTAAAAATTATTAAGACTTTCAGAACATATATATGATAAAGTTTCTACCCAAAATATACAAAAAACTCTTAAAACTTACCAATAAAAGAATAAACAACTCAATTAAAAAGGGGCAAAAGATATGAATAGACACCACATTAAAGAAAATATACAGATGGAAAATACGCACATAGTCCTATTAGCTCAGTCTGCCGTAACAAAATAGCATACATTGGGTGGCTTAAACAGCAAGAGTTCTTTTCTTACAGTTCTGGTGGCTCTGGTGTGCTCTCTACTAGTGACAGACTTCAGATAAAAGTTATAAATTGATTGAACATAAAACAGAGGAAAAACCTACACCATGCACACAGAAACAATAAGAGGACTGAAGTGACTACACTATTATCATACAAAATAGATTTTAAAACAAAGGAAAGATTATCAGAGGTAATGAAAGAAATTTTATAATGATAAAAGTATCAATCAATAAGGAAGATATAACAAATATAGACATATAATTATCTAAAACAGTGCCTCAAAATGCTAGAAGTAAAACTAATAGTATTAAAAGGATAAATAGCAATTCAAAAATAAGATTTGGAAACTTTAATACACCATCATACTATAATGGGTAGCACAAGTAGGCAGAAGGTCAAGAAAGCTCAGAAAACGCGAGCACTGTGGACCAACTAGACCTAACAGGTATCTATGGAGCACTCCTCCGAACCACAACGGAATTCACACTCTTTTCATGCACACCCAGAATACGCGATGGATAGACTACATGCAAGGCCATAAAGGAAATCTCAATGAACTAAGGAGAAATGAAATCAAATGAAATATGTTCTCTAAATGCAATAGAATGAAATTAGAAATAAATAACAGAAGAATCTGGGAAATTCACAAATATGTGGAAATTAAACAACGTGTCTCTAAATAAGTAATGAGTTGCTGTGGTTTGCATGTGTCCCCCAAAGTTCATGTGTTGGCAACTTAATCCCCAGTGCAGCTGTATTGGAATGCGGGGTGTAAGAAGAGGGGATTGAGTCATGAGGGCAAAGCCTGCATTTTGCAATCTGTGGCCAGAGAAAGTAACCTCTGCATCGTACCCTCCAAGGAAAAAGGACAACTTCAACATAAGGAGTCCTACTCGTTTCTCCTGAACTTTCCTATGAAAGCCTTCCAGTTTGTAACAGACTCTGGAACACCCCCAACTTTGTTGGTGGGTCTTTCAGGGTTGATCCTCACATTTGGCTTTCAGTTAACATTTATGAAATTATTTCTGTCTCAGCCTTAATTCCAGTCAATGAGAGCTCCACCTTCACGATGTACTTACCTCTCAAAGGTATCACCTCAAATTCCCTATGTTCTTTCGTTACAAGACATCCCAGGTTTATCTTCTATGTTCACTTTTCTAACTCTGAAATCAGCCACTTCTACAAGTAGCTCTAATTCCTTTTATTGGAGATGTTAGTTAAACATAAAGATCTTAGCATAAAGTGGCTCATTTTTAGTAATGTTTCACTGCTTTTAACCTCGCTTACCAGACAGAACTAGTGGGTACTAACCCACTAAGTGTGAGTACTAACCCATGAAGAAACACATAGTGATTTATTTTTAGATCAAGCAATCAACATAGATTTTAAAACAATTTAATTGTATTTTATGTATTGAATGTATTTGGAGTAATTATGAGAAGTATGAGAAGTGTTTGCGAGAGAGAAAGAAGGGAGAGAAAGAGAACTTGAGTGTGCGTGATTATACGTGGCTATTTTTTTCTGAAAATCTTCATTCCATTTTGCAACATTATCTAGTAGCATTTCCCTTCATTTAAAGCACTACCATAAACACTGCATCTGCACTCGAATGTTCGTAGCAGCACAATTCACAATTGCAAAGATGTGGAAACAACCCAAGTGCCCATCAATACATGAGTGGATTAATAAAATGTGGTATATGTACACCATGGAGTTCTACTCAGCCATAAAAAAACAATGATGAACCAGCACCTCTTGTATTATCCTGGAATGAGTTGGAACCCATTCTACTAAGTGAAGTATCCCAAGAATGGAAAAATAAGCACCACATGTACTCACCATCAAATTGGTTTCACTGATCATCACCTAAGAGCACATTTAGGAATAACATTAATCGGGTGTGGGGCAGATGGAGGGGGAGGGGATGGGTGTGTACATACATAATGAGTGCAATGTGCACTGTCTAGGGGATGGACATGCTTGAAGCTCTGATTTGGGTGGGGCAAGGGCAATATGTGTAACCTAAACTTTTGTACCCCCATAATATGCTGAAATAAAAAAAAGCACTACTATCACTACCATTCGTATTTCTTGTAGTGCAGTTTGTATGTGAATAAATTCTCCTGTTATTTGTCTGTCTGTAGTATTTTTACTTAGGTCTTATGTTTGAAGAATATTTTTACTGGCTTTAGAATTCAAGATTAACAACTATTATTTTCTCTCAATACATTAAACATATTTTACCATTGCCTTCTGATCACTTTTGGGCTGTTTTTTGTTTGTTATGTTTGTTATTTTTGGTAACTCAGTCATCATTCTTCTTGTCGTCTTCCTGCTTTCATCTATTTTAGCTAGTTGCTTTGAAATTTTTCCTTTATGTTGATTGGTTTTTAGTAGTTTCATAAGAATATTCCTGGGGGAGGTGTGTGTGTGTGTGCACATATATGAGAGTGTAAATATGTTGTAATTATTCTTCTTTTGGTTTGCTGAGCTATTTGGATATGAGATTTTATGCTTTTAATTTGGGAAAAGTATTGGACATTATCTCTTCAAATATTCCTTCTGTTTCTTGTTTTCTCAGGCACTGCAATTTCATGTATTTTACCATTTTGCATTGTCTTAAGTTCTTGAAGTTTTCTACTCAATTTCTATTGATTGGTTTTCAAATGTACTGATTATTTTGTTCAGTCTGCTGATAATCTCATTGAAATCATTTTCATCTCTGATACAGTATTTTTCATTTCAGCATTTTGGTTTGGCTTATTTTATTTTTTCACTCATTGCTAACTTTTTTTAATCTGTGCACATTTGTTGTTTACTTTTTTGCATAATATTGTGAGGTTTCAGTCTGAGATGTCAGTTCTTGGCATGCTCATGTTCACAGAATGACCAGACACACCAAAGTAAGGCAAGCACGAAAATGAGGTTTGTTGAGGAGAGAAAGATAGGATTATTGGGCAAGACCAAAACACAGGTTTACAGAGTGTGATCCGTGCACCCCAGATGACACCAGACCCCCTGTTGTAGCAAAGAGAGAGCACGCAGAAGGGCACAGAAAGGGCCCGGTGTGGTCAGCGTCTTGCTTCCTAGTGCCTGGATTGGGACCTCCCTCGTGGCCCAGCTGTCACCAGGGAGCCCCGCTGACTGGACGGGTGAGTGTCGCAGGACGGGCTCTCACGACACACGCAGGTCTCCCGGGAGCCCCGTCGGGGTGCGGCTCACGGCGGCTCCCACTGAGTCCCTCGCTGTCTATCTAACAATCTCACTCCATATATTCATATTAGTTTTTAAATGCATATAAATTATGTAAGTACATACAATATGTGTGTATAATATATAGCAAATATAGGAGAGCACGCGCCTGAGAATCCGGACTCCAGCCCCACCTCTGGGTCAGTCTCTGCTCGTCCTCTCTTGATACTGTGCTGCATTTTATTCATTTTTTCATATATTTTCAAAAATTGTCTTGGAATGCAACATTTTGTAAGTAAAACTACAATGGAGACTGAAGTAAATAATGTTAATATATTATATATCATCAAAATATTTATGCCCGGAAGGGGCCCTGCCCCTCCTCTGTCGGCCATTAAGCTGGGACGCAACACCAGCCTGCCTGGGATGGGGCGGGCGCTGTGGCGGCACCGCCCGGGCCGGACTCGTGGCATGGACCGCAGGTCCCCGGCCCGATCACCCGTACCCACCGCCCGTGCTGGAGCCCGTGGTATAGACCGCAGGTCCCCCCGGCCCAGCGGCCCAGCCCGGCTACCTGTGCCCACGGCCGCCGTGCTGGCCCGGCAGACCCGGGGCCCCTGTGTGCTTCTGTCCCTGTCCCTTCTGCATCCAGCCTGGAGCAGAGAGTCTGAGCTCAACCCTTGGTGCATGGAGATGTTTCAGCTTCCCTGACAATATTTCACAATAGACGACCCCGAATGCTTGCGGCTTCTCCCGATTGCCTTTCTAACATCGGATTTAGCAGGCGTCTTGGGCCTTGATCTATTTAGACTCCCTTAGCTTTTCTTCTCCGCCTTCTTCTGAATGGAGAACAGCTGCTGCCTCCCACGCAGCGAAAGGCGTGGAGCCCAGGGAACGTCCTGCTTCCCGCTGAGACTTGGGCGCTTTCCCTCAAGGCGGCTCCTTGCAGCCTGCGTCTGGGCCCGCCACTCTCGCGTGCGCTGTGGAAGACTAAAAACCATATGCAGATTCCTGCTGTGGGGCCTCCTGGGGGTTCTAAGCCATCGCCCCAAGCAGCCCTGGGTTACAGTCTCAGCTGCTCCCCTGCTCCCTTCCAGCGGCTCCCTTGCCTCCTGCTGCTCCTCCCTGAGGGAAAGCAGCTGTGCGTCCTCCCACACCCCCCCTCCAGGGTCAGACTTGTTACTTTTGCATCTTAGATTATTTGCCAGCTGTGCTCTCAGATGTCTTGTTTATGTTGCTAAGGTCCAAGAGACCTTCTCTTGTGACTATCTACACTCTAAGAAAAATCAGTCTTATTTTTAAAATGTCAGTGATTGCAACACTTCAGAAACAACGACTTTAGATCTGTTGCAATTATGCAAAGCTCTCCATGTCAAATTTAAGATGGTCTACATTTTATTCCACATTTCTTCTACACGGTACCTGGGCAGTGGTGCTTGGGCATTAATAATCTAAAGCACTTCCTAATAACTGTTATGCCTAGTGGAAAAGGTGTAATGACTGATTACAGAACTCTAATATAGGCACAGTATCAAGAGATCTCTGACTCCTCAGGAACAGATATTCTATCTCCTCTATCCCCTAAATAAATAACTGTAGTCATCTCGAAAATGAACAGAACAAAGGAAATGTAGGAGAAAAAAGTTTAAAATATTAACTATGGCCGTAGATGAGGACTGTAGCCTTGTAACCAGCTTCATGAACCCCTATACTTTTTCTTATAATCCTCTTCCTTAACTACTTGACCCTTTGAGTTGTTTTTCAGAAATGATGAACTCTTGGCCCCAAGTGACCCTCCTGCCTCAGCCTCCCAAAGTGCTGGGATTATAAGTGTGAGCCACCACCTATAGCCAGCCAGAAAATGATGGATTTTCTACAAAGCTAAGGAGATGAGACTCTCAAGGCCTCAGGACAGACTTTCTGGTGCCAAGATTTGCCATCGCCCACAACCTGCCCCCAGTGCTGCGGCCCCTTGTGAGTGACACCAGGACCTGCCCCAGTGCACACGGCCCCTCCTGTAAAAGCTCATGGCCTCCCTTTCCTGTTCTCCTGGCAAGATACATGTCATATTAAACATGGCTTTCTTCCTTGGCGATCCTCATCGTCTCAGTAATTGGACTTTTGTGTGATAAGCAACTGGACTTGGACTGAACCCCCTTGTGGTTCCAACACCAGCCTTCGTTACCTGCCTTTGCCCCCGCACCACATTGCCATGGTAAGAGGTGTGTGTTAGAGACCCTGTGCTATTCTTAATTATTTACTCCTAGGTTTTAAGGTATCAAATTGATACTAGAATTACAATAATGATAATCACCCATGGATGGACAAAATGGCTAAAAGGATATTAGCATATCTCTTGAGAAAATATTTAAGGAAGAGGAATAGTGCAGTATGTTAGGTGGAAAAAGTTGTTTCTCTCGCTGGATTTCCTAAGTACGTAGAGTACGCTACGTAGACCTGCAGCAGGAGCCCAGTGTGGGATGAGGGGCGTTGGTTCTCAGTGTCCTGTCTTCTCTCTTCTAGTAGGCCTTCCTAAACTGCAGAGCCTGAAAATGCTTTTTTCCTACTTCCTTGTGATTGTATTTGGATAGGAGTTACACACTAAAGTAACAGATATTTGTGTAACATTCAGGAGAAAGGTTTAAGAAGAGATGGAACCGTCTCGTGTTGTTTTCCTGCCAAGCCACCCACACTACTTCAGCTGCAAGCAGCTGTCTGGGCAGTGATCCCTGGATGATGACAATGGCAGCTTGTTCTTGAAATCAGTGTTTACAGTTGTGGATCTTGATTCTCACTACCACAGGAAGGCCATCTGTCGATTTTGTAAGACCTATACTTCTGTACATTAACTCCATTTCTGCTTTACATACCCAGAATATTTTCTGTTTCCTGCCACTCACCTATATTGATCCCAAGGAAATAGCTCATATAACAGAAATAATTAGAGAAAAAAATTGGAAATTTTAAGTATACAATTACTGGATGCCAAAAGTCAGCAAATCCCCTCCAACCTAAACCTGGATGTGGTATGAGAAGAAACAATGAAAGAAATACAGAGACAAGAACCTGAATGGATATTTATTTTATTACTGCACACTGCAATAAGCATGAATGTTTCTCCTTTGAATGAACTATTCTTGAAAATGCTAGAATTAGTCAAAAATTCTTACTGTGAAATATATTCAGATCTAAGAAAGTAAGTAGAGAAATAAAGTATAATTTTAAAATGTGTAATTTCTTTCATTAAGCATTTCTATGTTTTCAGTTACAAAACAGTATAATTATAAGCCTTATCTGTCTTAATAATATCGTATATGAGGTCCCTTGAGGAAGCATTTTACATAATCTGAAAGTCATCCTATTTTAATATGCCAGTGATCACACTCAGCTCTTACAATTCCAGTGCTGGGAATCTAGTTTCCCCCACAAAAAATCCTAAATATAAGAGCATTCCAATATTCTTTCATTTCATTTATATTAACGAAAGCTGGAAATTGTCATTAAATACTTAAAAAAATAAGTTTTTGGTTAACGGAGATAAAGGATGACCACTCTATAGTATGGAGTCATTATTTTTTATTAATATAGGTTAATAGGAATTCATTACTGTATGTTGAGTGAATATAAAAAGGTATGGCAAATTATAAAATGGAAACAAACATCACCTGGAAAAATGGAGGGGGGGAAGTATGATTTAGATATTGTAATGTATTTGCTTTTTCTCATGTGACACTCTAAATTTCTGTTTTAGAAAAGTTGCATTTACTTTTAACTTTGACATAATTTTATGGCATCTAAAAGTCCTGAGAAAAACAGAAAAACAAAATATTACAGTAAATGTGGTTCCTGTTGTCATGGAGATTATGGTGTGCTTAGAAGAACAGACATTATTCATATCACCCAACAATTAATATAACTTTGATAAGCAATCTGAGAAGTTTCCATTGCTAATAGATTACAAATTGAGTGAATTTTATGTACCCAAAATTGCCAGATAAATTTTCAGAAAAAAAGTGTAAAAATATATTAAGTTAATACCTGAAAAAGTATCTCTGTATCTCCCTTTTTAACTATTATTACTTTCTGCCTCGTGTTTGTGTTTTTATAGGTACATTCCATAATCTTCCCTTTGAAAACTTCTTGATGATAATGTGTATTGACGCTACCTTTGTGCTATCCACATGGTATGGTTTGGCTTTTACCATATTTGGTCCCTCATAGTAATATTGTTTTGATAAATTAATTAGGCTTTTCCAGAAAAATCATAAATAGGATGCAAATTCTGTGAAGGCAAATGTCATATGTTTTATTTTCTTGTGTTCCCTTTGGGGCCACAATGGCTTTTCTACATGATACAAAATATAGCAGAAACTCAGTATTTATTCATTGTAATAAATTATGGCTAGGAATACAGATTTTGTGATCAGATTAGCAGGGGAATTGAATACTAATTTTACTACTTTATTTATTCTTTAACCCATGGAATGTTATCCTTTTTCTGTATCAGTGTTCTTATGAATAAAATGCAGAATTACCAAAGCTTCATGTAGGTGAGACCAAGGGTTTGGTAAGTTTCAAATTTGTTGTCAAATTTCTCTGTAGTTAAAATTATAAAGTTGCAAATTATTGATCTGTGGTGTCCTCATGGAATTTATATTATAAACTCTACTTTTAATAAGGAATGCTAGAAATATATCAAAAAATCATACTTTCATTTCAGAGAAGCCATATTTAAGCAATATCAGAATTTGCACAAATGCATACAATAAAAATTGTGTCTAAAAGGGATAACTGATTGCAATAAGTTTTGTAGGACATAATCTGCTATTTCCATCTTTGCCTTTACTAATATTTGATAAGTAACAAAATTGAAATTCTGACAATATGAAATATAAATCCAAATGACTAATACTACTCAGAGGCTGTATTAAGCTTCAGATAAAGCACAGTTGACTATGAAAGTAAAATAAACAAATCACTTGAAACACATTATAGAAAATTTAAAAATAGAAATATGAAATATATGATAAGAGACAAGATGCCCCAGAAGGAAAACATCAAGCAAATAGGAGCTAGAAAATATTCAAGGACACCGTATCAGAGAATTACCTCGATTTAAGAGAGTCACGAGGTAGCGACTATGCCTGACACACTGAACAGATGAGGACTCCAGAGCTGATTGGGAAGGATTAGGAGGTTTATTTGCCCATTTTTGTCTAATGTGGGATTGCAGTGTGCTCTGTGTGTGTGTGTGCCAGCTGTAGGTACTCGATTACTTTCTCTCATCTCACTCACGATCTCTGTTGTTTTGTTTTGTTTTTCTTTCTGGGGAATGAAAGGAATTCAGACCAAAAGAAACTAGGGCTCCTTATAAAACTTACTGACTCTAGAGCTGAGGAGGGAAAGATACTAGATGAACATAGAGTATCCAATGGTACCACAAAGTGAAAAAAAGCTCTCAAAGAAAGAGGAAAGGAGGCATGATAAAAGGATATAGCAACCAACCTGAAAAATGTACTGACGGCCAGAGATAGAGGAATGTAAGTAACAATATATAACATAAAATTATTTGTTTATAATCCAAAGAATAAAATAAATAACTATGTCAGGCAGGATTTGAGCTCTCATGATCTTTGCTGCCTGGGCTGTTATGTAACATGTCAAAAAAAGACTTTTGAGATATAATTAGGGCTGTGAAACTTGAATAAGAGGGTCATCCTAAAGTATCCAGATGTTCCCAATGTAAAAGCAGGGAGATTTGTCTCCATCTAGGCTCCATCAGAGATACGCAGCAGAGGAAGATGGCAGAGGAGAGAACTAGGGCAGGAGAAGAACTGTCCCGCCACTGCTTGCTTTGAGAGTTGGGAGTTGGGAAATGCAGGTGGCCTCTATGAGTAGAAAATGACCCCTTGTCAATACCCAGCAAGTAAATTTAAGCACCACAACCACAGGCAACTTAGTCCAGCCAACAACCTCAGGGAACATGAAGGTGATTTCAAAAAGGCATTCAGCCTGGTCTATACCTTGTTTTCTGTCTTATGACTCTTGTAACAGAGAACTCAGTCAAGTTACACAATGTCTAGACTTCTGATTCCAAAGAACTATGAGATATGAGCCGTGTGTTGTTTCAAGCTGCAATGTGTATAATATTTCTTGGCCTCAATAGAAAATTAATTCAATAACCATACTTCCATGTGATTTAAATAAATGAATAAAGGACACATCTTCCTACAGAATAATTACAAATCATACATGTAGAAGGAATCCCAGAAATTAAAAATTATTATTATGTTACCATATGAACAATTGCTACATTCAAGACCAATGATTAATGATAAAATTTGTGGATACAAAATTAAGGAGAGCCAGTACATTCACATAACCTCAGAGTTATGAAAGACATATTAATTTCTGTGGTCATTTTAGCACATGTGCACATACTATTTAATAATCGACCAAGGTATAGAGTTTAATTACCCCTCCTAAATATGAGTATCGATATGAGTACTTAGGTATTATATTTCTAATAATAATTTTATAAATTTAAAATTATATCTGATGGAATATAAATAAAATGAACACTAGATTCACGGGGAATGGACAAAACATCAAAGAAGATCTCAGACAACAGGAACATATAAGTAAAACTCAGTGGGCTACATCTTACTTGATTTGGACCAACAATTACTCCTGGAAATTGGAATAATTGAATTACTGAGAAAAATTGGTTGAAAAGTGGTACCAGGGACATTTGAAATTATCCAATCCAGCAATTGATAAAAACAGTTGACAAATTAGTGCCCAGCTTGAATCATGCTAAATTAATATCACACCCAGTCAGCTAAAAATAAACTTGAGATGGACAACAAAACAGACAGAGCATGATGCCAAGGCTAAGGTATGGACACCAAAAAGCCACAAATGTATTAACATAACAAGTGCATGTGTCAGAGATTTGATCATACAAACCACACACATGTGCCAAACCAGTTACAAAGGAATAATAAATAGTATTGTAAGCATACAAACAATAAAACTGAAAATTATTAAAATAAATAAATCATAGATTGAGAAGCCTGTTTATGTTTCGTGCCTCCTAAGGATTTACCTTGACCTGACAACTCAGCCTGGAGCTTGCAGTGGGGTTGACCTCTCAGATGATGTTTTACAGATCCTCAACAGTGAGCCTTAAACATAAGGATAATAGGAAAAATGAACCATATTGAAAGATGGGAAGTGAAACCAAACTGTTAATCCCAAGAGAACAATAAAGAATGGGATAGAGAAACAATATGAAGTTAGCCTTAGCCATTGAAATTGGACGGTTTAATCATTATACTAAGGGAAATTAAAAGAAAATAAAAATTTGCATCAAGCCATTTGTAAAATGCTGCAAAGGTTAAAGGAAATAATATGTGAGACATACCTATAAAAAATCCCATTTTTTAAAATTGGAACTTATTAGCTCTGTTTTGGCAGAGGCCACTCATTAAGTGCTAAGCAGCGCCTTAGAGGAGAGTTAAGAAGAAATATTTATCCAAGGCCTGCTTTATACAGCGTATGATACGGGACCCACAGTCTTGTGGGGATAATCAGTCACAGGAAGTACTGGAGTGAACGTTCAAGAATGTCTTAAATATTCAAATTGCCTCCTCTACAGATTGAGATATAGTTACTTTCCTAAATGGGAAAGCAACTAAATATTTTGAAGACAGAGTTGACATACGATTTTCATTAATTTATTCATTTATAAAGGTTAAAAACTTGAAGTTTGAGAAAAGATAGAAATCATGGCACAAAGACCAAGGCATATTTACCAGATAAATAAGTATACTCATTCTAAATTTTAGAGCAATTCAAAAACCCTGGTATTAATATTATCATTCTGTAAAGAAAATCACAGTAAATTATTCATTGTCTTAATTAAGATTTAAATAGCCCAAACTCTACCTTTTTATTGGCAATAATTCTATTTGCATTAAATAATTTCAAGTTGTTTGATAACATTTTATGTTTTAATTCTTATACTTGAGAATCAGGAAGATGAAATAAGCACAAAATATTTCATTTATATTTTTCTATTTTAGAAAGATTTTTCCCTTTGAGAAGTTGGAGTTATGTGTTGGTATAAACACTAATCTAAGAAAGTTATATACTTTTCACTTTAAAAACTCTGAAAAATAACTATGAACTTGAATTCTCACATTTGTTTCCTTTGGCACTCAGATTGACTCAGGTCACAAGAATAATAAAAATAAATTATATTAAATAAAAATAATTATTATTATGTTAGCAAACTGTTAGAAATTTTGGCTGAATGCATTTTTAGCATTTAGAATTTACATCTGCAGACTTATATGCATGGTTTGTTTAGTTAATTGATTTTGTACATTCTTCCAGATTTATGTTTATTTATCTATTCCTGTAATGCAAATGATGGTCAGCTCATGGAAAGAACATTTAGACTTTGCCTAGTGCCTTGAATAAAAGTAAGTTCAGGATAGGAGACAAAACCTTTCAGACATAAAATGTATTTCTCATCATGCAACTTAATCCCTTAGCACATTCTAGAGGTTAAAATGTTAGCCCCAATAATGGAAGGCAAATTGGAAATTCATATTTTCATTGACTCAAAATTAAACATTATGACCAAAAGTCTCAACAGAGAATGCTAGATGTGTGATATAGTCCTTCAAATTAGATAATAATGAAAAATAGAAATATTGAAAATATAATGATTTAGAAATAGTCAAACCAGTTTTTCATATAATTTTTCCAGAAAATAGTGTCTGTGAAATGTACCACTCCAATTTATATCAAAAATAAAATTATTTATTAAAAATGGATATAAAAGCAATTTGTATTACAAAATGTGAATGACAGTAAATGGAAAACTTCATAATCCTGAATATAAGGACAAATCAAAGCATGTGACATATTCTGCATACAAAATTATTAGTATCAAATTAATAGCAAAAAATAGCTTTTAAGGTGATGTAATGCATCTCTCTCAGGTTAGTAATAGAAAAAAGGAAAAAAGAATGTTTAAAATATGCATCAGATTTCTTGACTATATTAATGGCATCATGAAAATGATAAATGCTATTGGAGTTACCAAGATTACATTTCAACCCCAGTTAATAGTATTGATGATAATTAATAAGCAATATTAAATAAAATACTATAAACTACAAAATGCATATACTATTTATCCCCTTATATACTTACATATTCATAATTTTATTATTATGCTTATGATGTGCAAATATATCTTATTATATGCAATTCATAATACATGGGTGATATATTATTTAGTTTTATTTTGGATGCTAAGCTGTAAAATAATATTTTTTGACTCTCTACATTTTGTTAGGCATTTTGAATTTAGCTTTAATTATGTTTTTTTAAAATTTTCTAAAATTCAATGAGGTATGAATTATTTTAGCACCATTGTATATTTTCAAAAATTAAAACCAAAAACAATAACCTTCTGGCCAGAGAGTCCATAATCTGAACTACTACACTATAGGTGAGACCTTGACCAAATTACTCTCCATTCCTGTCTTCATTAACTCTCTTTGTATAAAATTTTGAAGAAAATATTGCATCTTATTATGACGAAATAACAAGATATTATACTTAGGAATTCTTTTCAAAAATTTTTTTTCTTAATTATTATGGGCATATAATGTTTATATATATTTATAGGGTACACACGATGTTTTGATGGGGGATAACATTATGTTAAGTGAGATAAGCTAAGACAAATCTCACATGTTTTCACTCATTTATGGGAGCTAAATATTAAAACAGTTGATCTCATGGAGACAGAGTAGCACAATGGTTACCATAGTCTGGGAAGGGTAGCAGGGAGCAAGGAATAAAGTGGGGATGGTTAATGGGTGCAAAAATGTAGTTAGATAGAATGAACAACATTTGATAGCACGACAAAGTGATTACAATCAACAGTAAGTTAGGCTATACTTTAAAATAACTAAAAGAGTGGACTAGGAATGTTCCTATCACAAAGGAATTTTCACATTGTAGATAGACATCAGTTATGTAAAATACTTTGGACAGTACCTTACATGTACTAAGCACTCAGTAGGAGAGCCACAGTTACTATTATTATGCTGGTTGCTGTTATCATTTTTCTGGATGTTATTCTACTCCTAGCCTGCAGTAGAAGTTGGATCTTATTTACTCCTACTGCATTTTAAAAATGCACTACAAATTTAAAAATATATATAGTCATATATGTAATATTTAATATATTTAAATTATAGTCATATATTTATTATGTAATACATTAAAATTAAAATTATATAGTCATACATTTAATATGAAATAAACTATTTCAAAAAATTTTAAGCCATGGTGGCAAAGCTTTATGAATTAAGATATCTGAATAAATGTCCACAGATGATGCTGAAGATTCTGATACTTCTACTCAGGTTTGTCTTATTATAATCCAGCAGAATAAAAATGTAAATTATTGTAGTGCCCCCTATTAGAGGATTAACCAACTAAAAGAAATCAGGAATCTTATCTCTTATTTTAAAATCTAATGGCCTTAAGAAACTTTGATTTTTCTCTATTAGTTTCTTACCTATAGTAAATATTTCCTATAGTGTTATGCATAATGGTCTATATTTATTTGTATTACTAATTTCTTAGAGACAATTACATATGTTAAAATTTGTTTAACATACATTTTTTATTTCATTACAGTGCAATATATACACACATACACAAATATGTTGGCATTTCACATGTCAGCTTCCCACACAACACTACTAAATATGAAAAGTGGAGTTGTCAAGGTATGTGAAGAGAAATCTGGAATTAATAACATTAGGATGTAGAAAGGAATTTGAGATATCATTAAGCAGACTAGTGTGTACAGATTATGCTCTTTTATCTCCCACTTACTGTTTTACTCTCCATAGTATGTATGTTCTCAGTTCCTAGAAGAGGTTGATAACATCAGCAATTATGGGAAAGGAAATGCTTTGTTTTGAAAACACCCTTTTTTAATCTTTATTGATATTATATCCATCACTATTTCTGGCAGGATTATTATAACTTTTTAATTAATTGGTTTCCTTACTTCCATTATAGAATATAGTCCATGATTCATACTAATCTCAGGAGAACACTGTAGAAAGCAAACCCAGCAGAAATAACCCTAACAGCTGCACAAAACATATAGGATTTCCTTGTCGCTGAAGTAGGCAGCAGGCAGGGAGGAGATTTTCTTGCTCTGCTTAAAGAAGTGAGCTAGAATCTAGCAAGAGGGTCATATGGCTGAGACCCGAGTGAGGCCGAGAAAAGCTGAGAGCAGCCTCTGGCCAACTGCCAGTAGGGGAATGGGGACCTCAAACCTACAAGAGGGATTTATTCTGCCAACGACCTGTTTGACCTTGGAAGAGTATGTTTTCAGACGCAAGTGCAGTTTGGTCAGCACCTTGATTTCAGCCTAGTAAGTCTCTGAGCAAAGAACCCAGCTGCGCCATGTCCAGACTTCTGCCCTGCAGAAGCTGGAGACAATAAATGGGTGTTGCTTTATGCCATTAACTGATACCTGAAATGGATCAGTGGCTGTTAGTCGGAAAAGGCCACCAAAAAGACTTCTTTTCCTCTCTGCGTCCATTTCCCCCACGCTGTGCATGCGTTACAACACTTAGGGTCCACTGTCCGAGCTGGTCGGGAGTCTGTGAGCCATATGACTCGGAAACACAGAGCTTTTTCAGCCAAATGATTGACTTCTTGTTGTCATAATTGTACATGATTTGGGGATGCATGGCCTATTTTAACGCATGTATACAACGTGTAATGATCAAATCAGGGGAACTTGGATATCTACAACCTCATTTATCTTTCTTTGTGTCAGGAACAGTTTATTCACCTCAGTATCTCTAATAATTAGCACATTTAATGACACACAGTACATAATTAAGAAACTGCTGATTAAGTGAATACACAAACATATGAATAAACAATCATGAATTAGAAATATGCATTTACGAAGACTGAAGAGGGACTAAACACACTAGGTAAAAAAGAGATACATGTATGCATATGTATACATATACACACATGTGTAATGTAAAGAATATATGTAAATGTACATGTTTATATGTGCCTGTGTATAATTTATAATGATTATAAAAAAATTCCAAAGTCATTGCTTAATCTGTCACTTTTGAAGTAGAGAAAGCTTTTAGGTATTTCTCTGTGGTGGTTATGGTCTGGGAAAAAAATTATAAGTAGGACTATGAATAAAAATCTTTTAGTTAGCCAACAAAATAACCATCTAGAGTACCCCTATTTGTAAAAGGGAAAGCAGATATGATTTGTTCATTCAGCTGATCAAAGCAAAGTGGAATCTAATTGAATCCAATTAATCAGAATTTCCTTGGCAAATATAATTCTAAAAGCTCATTGGCTAATTGAAAAATTTTATCTCTATAGTTTGCCCCAGAAATTGGAGTATCATGCACTTATAAATCTGTGAGAGTAACTCAGTGTTCTGGGAAATAGCACAGCACTTATTACTAACTCATTAGTTATGTGTATATCTAGAAAACATGAATCTACACACTGTGGATTGGAGGTTGGCAGGTAAACACTAGCACGCAAACTCATGAAATTAAGCATCAAATGTTGACTGACTCATTTCCTCTTCCTACCAGTGGTGTCCAGTTTGAGTACGTGTCCTCAAATATATTTTGTTCAAAGATATATTAAAACACATTTCTGGAACTATCTTAATTATATTTATTATATAAATGCCATTTTCTTGGCAGATTTAAAGTACTCATCTAGAACAGTTGCATTAAGACTTGTAATCACATGTTTGATTTCATTGCTTCTCCTTACATTCTTTATTTTTCCTTATGTTTACCAAAGCTATGCATTATTTGTGGCACATAAAACACTAAGATATCCCTACAGCATAAAAACAAAATAATTTGATCACCTCTGAATCTGAATCAATCTATCAAAATAATGTATTAGTATCAATATGAAAATATTTTAAGAATATCAGAAATCAGTTAAAGTACTGTGAATTTGAGATTGTCTTTTTAACTTCTCTGGTGATGTTACTTGGACTGAATATTGGCTTTGTAATGACAAGAATCCTGAATTTAAATATCACTGTTCGCCATGGGTAACAAGAGCAAATCAGTTATTTTTCTCAAGTCTTCATATTCCAAATCTGGGAAATAAAAATATCCTTATTTTCATGTGAAAAAGATAAAAATAATTTAAAATATTTCAAAATACTTCACAAATTGAATGGAAAATATTCTAATTTGAGAGTATTCTCTGTTTCCTATTGTTACCCTAACTGACACAGTAATCTTCTGATACGTAATTTCTCTCAACATTGTGGGTCTTATGTACATATGTATGGTTTCTTCACTTTCCTGGATTATAATATTCCATTGGATGAATTTATTATATGTCCTCTGGTAAAAGATTATTTGGTAATTTCTGATTTTTTTTTCTTATAACCAATTCTACCATGGGTTTTCTTTTTGACATATTCTGGTATACATAAGTAAGAGTTTCTTTTAGATATGAAATTTGCAGTGAAATATATTCAGAGTATGAAAGTTTAAATTATGTGACTCCTTTTTGGATGGAGAGGTTCTTTAATAACAATAAGCAATGAGAATTTTTTTTTAAATAAATTTTTTCCTGAAGGTGAATTCAGGCTGCTATTTGAAAGCCGTGTAGTGAGAGACCAGTGAATGGTGCAATAAACTATTATGTATAAATAATGATTGAAATAACTGTTTTGAGTTAGCCCCTTTTGAATGCATTGGAAAGATTACAGAAAAGAATGATCTTGTGAATTTAAATTCACGTTGCAAGTCATGGTCAGAAAATCAGAGAGTTTCCATGACTTCCCTAAAAAGCTTGTTAGCTCTTTTTAGACAGAATACAAATATTTCAGAAAATTAAACAAAATTTATGAGTTTACAAGTTGCTGAATTACAGTTCAGAGCTTTCCAAGTCCAATAGTTATAATTAACAAGTTAGAGTTAATTATAAAAGTAGAGCCACATGGGAGATTCTGATGAATTTATGTGCCTTGAACCCTCGTTTTCTCCAAGTCTTCTTACCTGGGGAAGCAATCCCTCCTTCGCCTTCTCATGTTAGCTTCCCCTGTGTGAATCTCTGTAAAGATCTCACTTGGGAAGTTGTCTTGTACATATGTTTCCTCAAAACTTATCTCTATCATCTCTCATTGCTACGACCTCATAATTAGATTTAAAGCCAAATATATCTAACTGGGAGTGGGGAGGAGGTGCAGGGTAAAGTCTTTATTGAAGTATACCAAACAGACCAAAAATCTAGTCTGATTTTACAAAGTTCTGTTGTCAAAATCATGGCAATATATGCAGGAATATATTATAAGGATGTTAGATGAGGAAACAAGAAGCATAAAACCGAATCAGGCTGAATTAGCCCAAATGGGTTTATTTACACATACAGATTCTGGACTCCGTATTCACTGTGTTAGCTTGGTAGCTGGAAATAATTTTTAACAATTAGTTTGGTTTGTTAACTAAAGCATAAGTTCAAAGATGGCTTATATTAAATAATTTGAAATAGCACAATTCCATGTGATATATGGGTACAGGAAGGAATCATAAATAGGGCTATTGATGCACCTGGAAACTGTTTAACATCTAAAAAAGCATTTCACGTGGATTTCCTAGAAAATGCTCTCTTCAAAAGGCATTGAGAAATGCATTGAGCAGAGGATGGGGCGGAGATGGTATCTTGAGAAGTTTTGCAATGTTGCCCCCCTGCTAGCAGGGAATGATTGTGAAAGACGCCATCATTCCAATGGGTGCCCCAATGTCCATGAGTTCAGAAGTTCCCCAAGTGACAGGAGGCAAGCTACTGATCTGTGGCCCTGGAGACAAGGTAGAAATGTGTACCTTAACGGAAAACAGGGCTGGTTTAGTAAGCAGAGCCTATTCACCTGCAAATATTTTTGTCAATGGATCATTGATCAAGGTATGCTGAAGACTGAAACAAAGGATGTACCTAAAAACCTTCTACTGGGAAAGTACAGGTGACAATCCCAAGGACTGATGGTTAGTGATATAACTTCAGTGAAGGATGATTTCCTGACTTGAACCACCATAGATCAGTTGAATGAACGGGAAGCCATGTATCATTGAGAAAGGACTCTGTAAACCACAACAGCAGTACCTTTCCTCCTTGTCATCTCAAAACCGATCAGAGGATCAGAGGTTACTTAAGAGAAATGAAACATTAAGACTTAGGTCAATTGGGCCCCAATTGAAATATGTATATGAACAACGTATATATGTACATAATAGAGTATACACATTATAGTGTCTGTATGTTCATCTATATCTATATATGTAAATATTAATATCTCCTTAGGAACTAAAACTCCACTGTGCTACATGAACAGAGAGAGGTACTAATTAAGAGTAATTAATAACTAAGAACAATTATACATGTAGTTCTGGCCTAGATTTATTTGATAAGTGGCATTGGTATTTTCAGTATTACATTATGAATGGATTTCTCCAGATCTTGAATGTGCAGTGGAAATCAAGGTAAAATACAATTGATTGAATCTTCATGTTGGTTCCCTGACCAAGGAGGATTATATTTGAAACTGCCCCAAGATTGCACTCTCGTGACATATAGTTGTAGGAAATTGATACATGTCTATTTCCCTTTGGTATAATATTAATCCTTAATATATTCTGAGTAATGTGTGGCATACAATAATGAAAGGGCATATAGTTGAAAAGACATACAGTTGAGGAATATAACTTATCTCAAACATTATTTGATTTGATTTTTGTAATTATCCATACAGATCAAAAAATTCTCCAGAAAATTCTAATTCTTTAGTATGTTTAGATATAGCTGCAGTCACATTTGTATGCCCTTTCTCTTTCAGTTACAATGTGATTATAAATTAATTTTATATCTCCATTTCCAGTAATCATAGATATAATTCACCAAAAAATATTTTTCAAAAATATCATGGTTTAGTTTTACTAAGGAGCAATTTTAAAACAACATGTATTATGGCTGACGCTGAATGAAATATATGTGCATAATAAAATATAGATTTACTTAAAAATAACAATAGGCCAAATTCCAAGTTCCAAATATACACAGTATTATAAATAACAATTTTGAACTGAATTATTTAAGAAAAAAGATTTAAGAGAATTTCTGTTTACTTATTCTGCTGTATTTATTTCAAAGTTATCACTATTTGCATAAATATAAAGCTCCATTACTTAGAAATAGGTATTTTGGGAATCGGACAATCCAAAATGTCTGCTTTATTTTGACACAACATACAATGCAGTTCCATTCTTTAAAAATGCATAAAAAAAAGAAGTCATTGCAGCAATTAGTGAGTTTACTTACCTATTCCATATAGTTCAAAATTGTAAGCATGGATCCTTTTATTCCGTTTTCAACAATCTCATTGCCAACGGCAATAAGAAATTGATTGAATTGGTAAGAAACTGTCCTTTGAAATAGTCAGAGAATATTTGTTTTACATGTATTATTGACAGTTATCACCATAGAGTGAGATATATTTTCAGAAAAAGATTAAAATTTCAATGGATTTATGACAAAGTACCAAACATTGATATTTGTAAAGTGGAAGATGATCTTAGTTTGGCGCCTCTCAAAATATAAAGACTATTTCTCTGATTTCGAGTCACACAGTAGGTAACAGCTTCCACAACATAGTAAAAACAATTACATATGAATATTCAGAAAGGTAATTCCTTTTCAAGACAAGATTTAGCAAGTAACCCCAAAACCCTAGTTCCTATATATATATATATTCTAAAATAGCTGGTAACTTTGTAACTACACAGAGATTAGACTTTCAATTATTCAAGCATTTAAAATTACACCAAACATTAAAATAGCAATGAAAAATAAATAAGATACTGAAGAAAATTGCTAAGCCATTGGAACCCAACCAATATTTTAAATGACCTACCCCAATTTTTTCTTTCTTTTAATTTCCTACAGATTTTTTGACAAATGATGTCTCAAAGTAGACCAGCTGATGATTTTATAGAATAAAGGAATTGCATCAAATTTATTTTATTATATGACATTTGTATCTATATTTTATAAATTTACAATTAATCAGAGAGATAGCCTCCCCTAGAAAACAGCTCTGATTAAACTGATAAGAACAGATGCACTTGATCTTAGCCAAAAGGCAGAAAAGCAATAGTAATGCCAATTAAATGTGATGAGCTGTTTAGAACACAGACACTGACCATAGTGTCAAAGGGGTGTTGACATGGATGTAGAGAAAGTGAAACCCTGTGTATTGTTGACGGGAATATAAAATGGTGCAGTGATTGTAGATAACAGAGTAGAGGATTCCTAAAAATTAAAGTAATAGAACTACTATATCATCCAGCAATTTTCCTTCTGGCTATTTATCCAAAATAATGGAAATCAGAGTCTCAAAGAGATGTCTGTGCTCCCATGCTCATTACAACACTGGTCACAATAGCCAAGGTGTGGAAACAACTTGTCCACTTACAAATGAGTGAATGAAGAAAATATGCTATACTCATGCAATGAAATAAATAGTGTTCAGCCCTTAAAAAGAGGGAAATTCTGCAATATTCAACCACAATGATGAAACTTCATGACATTACGCAAAATGAAATAAGCCAGTCACAGGACAAATACTGCATTATTTCGCTTATATGACGCATCTAAAATAGTCAAACTCATAGAGGAAGAGAATAGAATGGTGGTTGCCAGGCACTAGGGAGAGGGGGAAATAGGAAGTTGTTAGTCAACAAGTATAAAGTTTCAGTCATGCAAGATGAGTAAGTTCTAAAGATCTGCTGCACAACATTGTGCTTATAGTTAACAAAGAATGGAGATGTCATGTTAAGTGTTCTTACCATGATTAAAAAAAAGAAAAAGAAAAATGTTCTCCCATTATCTCTGTCTTCTGACCATTTCACCTAGTGTCAGACTGAGAAGTAAAAAAGTTATGTATTTTTAAAAAATGAATAGTAATACTGAGAGGCAGATAGTGTTTTCTTCTGAAGGAAATGAACAGGCAAGAATTCCTTATTAATGATTAATAATGCTGATCCTGTAATGGGAAAAGTGTGAAATTGCTTTAGAAAATTCAAAATGTTCATTGGAATAGTTATAATTCATTTTTATTATTGAAAAGAAATGCAATTATGTAATTTATTTTCTACCCAAGTTGCCAGTTTCAAAAGTCTTAGTTATTATCCTATCTTAAAATTATTTTATCAAATATTGTCTCATATTTATTAATTGGACACTGCTTTGGTGAACTTTTGCTGGGGTACAATATCCCATCTTGTAAAACTAAAAGACGTTAACCTTAAGCATGAATGCCAATTAATTTTTACATTATATATTAATCTATGGAACAGTTATTTAAATTAAAATATAGACTATTACAACATGCAAAAGATGCCCTTTCTGCCCATTTCCAGTAAGAATTAATAACCCAAGTATAATTCCTTTTTGACTATCAACAGGGATTGTATCTGTTTCTAAATTAACAAATGAATAAAATTGTATAGGATATGTCATTTTATGCCTGACTTGCCTCAGTATTTTTGCCTGTGATACGTATTTATGCTGTTACATACAACAGGATCTTTTTTTTTATAGCCGTATATTTCTTTGCTTTATGAAAACACTGCAATTTAGTTCTCCGTTTTTTACTGTTGACAACTTATAGAATTGTTTCTAATTATTGACTTTGTACCATAAACATTTTTGTACACAGTTTGGTGCATGTCTGCACTTCCTTATTTTTGAGTATAGATCTCGCTGTTAATCTGCCCTGTCAGAGAGTAGGAGTATGTTTTGCTTTATTACATAGCATTGAACATTTTTTCAAAGTGGTTATGCCAATTAATAATTTCTCAAAAAACGTATGAAATCTCAGTTGCTCCATATCCTGATTAACAACTGTATTTATGTCTTACTAACTTTAGCCATTTCAGTGCATTTGTGGTGTTTTACCATAGTTTTAATTCTAATTTTTCTAAGAATAATACTTGTTTTGCTTTTTGATAATTTGAACATTCTAGAAGTGACTGCTCTATACATTGCCCACTTACACAGGGTCTTCTATATTTTTCTTACTGTTTTGTGGAGTTTATGTGTATTCTGGATGCAAATCACATTGGAAATGCATTCTTCCAATGTGTGGCTTATTTGTTCCCTTCTAATTTCTAATTTTTGATGAGTACACTATTATTTTTGATGTAGTAAAATAAATTTTCAGTTGATACTTTTGTGTAATACTTAAGATCATATTCAATATTCTATGTTCACTTTTTCCACAGTGATATCCCATTGTTCCAGTATCATTTCACATAAAAATCATGCTTTTTTTTTTTTTTCTGAGACAGAGTCTCACTCCATTGCCCGGGCTATAGTACCGTGGCATCAGCCTAGCTCACAGCAACCTCAAACTCTTGGGTTCAAGCGATCCTCCTGCCTCAGCCTCCTGAGTAGCTGGGACTACCGGCGCAAGACACCACCCTCAGCTAATTTTTTGTTTCTATTTTTAGTTGACTGACTAATATTTTTTTTGTATTTTTAATAGAGACGGGGTCTCACTCTTGCTGATCTCGAGCTCCTGACCTCAAGCGATCCTCCCAGAGTGCTAGGATTACAGGAATGACCCACCGCACCCGGCCAAAACCATGCTTTTTTTTTTTTTTATAGAAATAGATCACAGATCAGGTGACTGTATGTTTATGTGAATGTTTGGGACTCTCTATTCTCTGTTTAATCTATTTGTCTATCTTTGCACCAATGGCAATGTAATTCTACCAGATAAATTTTTCTTTAAATATTTATTTTTAGTGATTCTTTGTTGTATGTGTGTGTGTTTGTGTGTGTACTAGACTCAGTTTTGTCAACTTCCTCCAAAAGCCTGCTGGTATTTAGAAAGGAAATCCATTGAATTAATAGATTAAGATTGAGTGTTAACATGCTAACAATATTGAGTCATCTATGAATGTGGTAGAGCTATTTATTATGTTTTCCTTATTTATCTCAGTAATATTTGGCAATTTTCAGTGTATAGATTTTCCTTACTTTCTATTAGATTTATTCTTTGGTATCTGGTAATGTTTATGCTATTTTAAATGGTATGTTTTTCAATTAATTACCAAAGTGTTGTTACTAGTATGCGTGAATACATATTTTTATATTTACCATGTATCGATGGCATTGATAAATATATGTATAATCTTAGTATTTTGGTTATAGACAATTTAATATTTTCTACATGCACAATCATAGCATTTGCAAATAATGACAGATTTATTTCTAATCTCTATACATTTTTTTTTATTTTACTGACTAGATATTCTACTATAGTTGAATAGATATGGTGACAGTAGAAATACTTAAAGATATTCATCATTGTTATTTTAAAGTTCTAGTCTTGTAACTTCAGTATCTGATTCATCTATGGATTTGTTTCTATTTTCCAATTTTTATGGTTTCAATTTATTGGCTGTTGGTCTTTTTAAAATTTTATTATATCTTTATTATACTTTTTCCCCTTTTCACCTTTTTTATAATATCTTACCTTTCTTATAATACCTAAGTTGGTCTTTTAAAATTTTATTATATTTTTATTTTTTCCTTGTTTACTTTTCTTATAATATCTAATTAGATGACAGACATTTTGAAAGAAAAATTTAGAGTCTCTCTAAGTTCCATGTTGATAGCATTCTAAAGATTAGGTAAAAATGATGTACATTTCTTAAATTCCAGAGTAATGGAATATGTCTGCTATCTGTAACATATATGTATTTATGAATTACATAATTACAAGTTAAATTTATTTGAACTTTTGCTTTTGCTTCCACAAAGGATATAGCTGGAATCATTTGGAAAAAAATTACTTCCACTGTAACAACTAGAAAAAAATGTTTTATTTAAATCTATATATTATAATTATATGTATATAAATAAGGGCACCAGAGAATCAGAGAGCGATGTAAGCAAGAAATTTAATACAAACTAAAGTTCTGGACTGGCAAAATCTTCCTAAAATGAACTGATCTGTGATTTTATTTTGCCTTAGGGGCTCTTGCTTATTCTGGGCATGGTGTGAAGATCTGGCATACGCCAGGCCAAGAACTCTGCTGAATGAAGAATTCAGGCTTGGAGCTGCCATGGGAAAAACCCACGGGGTGTTATTCCCAGAGCATGTACTAACTCCTGTGGTTCTGAAGACTCTAGAGAGCTAGGGCAGAACATTTCTTTTCATATCTAATTATAAACTTGTGTATTGGAACTAGAGTATATACAGTTAAAGTTAAGGATAGAATAAAAATATGTTCTAAAATACAATGTATCTGTCTTGTCTTACACATAAATCATTTTCTCTCATACTCAGTATTCTCCTATATGTTTCTAATCATTCTTAGAAGAAAAGAAACTCTAAACTATAAGGTGCTCACTCTATCACCCTATTTTTCACACAAGAGGTTTCTTTTCTACCTTTAGATCTTTAGACCTTGGTTTTCTGGCCATGTCATCAGAAGGGCCTTCCTTAGCCTATTTTTTGAAAAGTTTTTCTTCAGTGAACTTATGACAAATTGCATTGATTTCATACTTATAAACATTTTATTAATGTTTCACATATTACATAAAATATATTTGCAATATTTGGCAATAATCTGTCAAATAATATTTCATTTTCAGAACGTGATTGTCCCATGTTATGTTTACATTTCAATTGTATATTATTCATTGACTTTCTTTCCTGTGAATTGACTTTTCATGTCCTTTGCCTTTTTTAATTTAGGTTTCTGAGTTATTTTCTAATGGACTTTTAAAGATAGTTTATTGATTTCGAATATAGAGATGTTAAAGATTTTCTGTTTGTGTATTATTACAAATAAAATGTTTTTATATCTTTTAAATGTAATTTTTATATAACAAATAATTGTTCTTAGAACTCATTTAAACAAAGTTCTCAACTATAATAGTTTTAGATTATATGATGTTGTAAAAACCTTTTCAAAAAACATAAATACAATTATTTATATTTGTTGATATTTATTAAATTATTTTTGTGTCTGTAAAATATTTCCTTTTATTCAAGAATATATGCCCATGTGAAAATACTGATTCATTAAGAAATAATATGACTACAGATAATCTGGTATTAAAGCATTGACATGCACTCAATTTTAAATAAATCAACACACAAAAAATAAACTGTAAAAGTTTTATTGCTTAAATGCATATTTCATTATTCACAACATAATTTGCTATGCATTATTCCATAATACTAAGAGATAATCTGAGGAAGAAGTATATTGTAATTACAAAATTTTAAGTGATTAAAAATGGATGGATATCATGCTAGATGCACTGTTACATAACACTAGATATGATATTTCCATGCAATAGTAAAACTTTGACATTTTTATAATCAATAATAGTATATATAGCCAATAAAAGACAGTAAACATATTGTGCTACCAAATATTAATATATTCCTAACAATGTTGGAAATAGGAATTAAATATTCCCTCATTCTTAGAAATTCATTTGAGATTTGAAGATTTGAAGTAATTAAGATTTAAGATTTGGAACAATTAACTGAGTAGAATCATAGTAAGTTACTTTCTGGTGTTAAAAATGGCATTTTTAACATTAGACCTACTTATTTGAATAATTATTCCTTTTTAAATGTGCATTATATAAAAATTAGACATGAAAATTAGAAAGTAAAGGGTACTTTGTTTTACTTAACTATAATCATAAATAGTACCATAATCGTTTTTGTTTCTTGGTGTGTATGTGTATATATAAAGTATGTTATATTACAACCAATTATAACATGCATAGTATTTATAACTTAAGTTTTGCTGTTAACAGTAAAATGCAAATTTACCTCACTATGTTAATGGTGGTCTTTACAGAATAAAATTATTTGAAATTTCTAAGAACAAAGTTATATAATTGTAAACAATATTTCCTCAGGTTGATAAAGTTTTCCCTTAAATCACAAACTATATATTTATCTCTAAAACACAAAATCTAAGGCTGTTGTTGGACCAATAAAACTATCTGGGAATAAAAGGGCAGAAAGAATTTTATATGTCCTTTTTAAAAATAGTTAAAAGTTTTAATAGTGTGTTATATTAGTCATGGAAGGATTATATTAGAATGATGTGATAATATTAGCCAATTGACAGGGCTTAGTCTTTAAAATTTGTATCTATAGGCTTAATTACAAAATTTAAAATGCTCTGTCATTTTTAATATGATGTATCACTTAAATATATTTACAAATCATGAATGATTAAATAGCTCATGTCTTATAATTTCAAATGAAATACAAATATATGACTGTGCTCTTAATCACAGTTCCTTGACACTTAAATTTCCATCCAATTTCAACATTAATCTTCATTTCTTATGAATTATTATAACCTGCTTAGATTGTATCCTTAAGCAGAACTATACCACCTGGATAAGAGTATAATTTCATTGTGCCAAGCAACTGTATCTTTGATATATTGTACTACCATCTAGAATATGGTATTATGAATTCTCCAGTTCTTACAGTCCCATTCTTAACACACATGAACACAATTAAGGGTAAATAAAGGGAGGTGTAAAATTACATCTGTTAAAGGGGATGAAGGAAGAGGTGGCAATGCCTGATGTCCTACTGACACTTCCATTCAACTGACCAGTTCGTAATAACTGATGTTTTCTGAAGACAGCTGCCAAGATTCTCTTTGAAATGTTAAGCTAAAATTAACATACACCAGAAATTAACTGTAATTATAAGTCAAATTGGGAGTATTTTCTATTGAAATTACTGTAGTGAGTTTTTCTATTTTATACTCCTTAATGGTCCAAAATATTACTGATAGATAACTTTTAGCAAACACAATCTCATAAATTACAAGTTCACACACATACAAACAAGATATACACACTGCAGTGATTAATAAAGCCAGTTACTTTAAAGTATTACCACATAAAAATTACATTTCTCACCAAGGATATGAACATTATTTGGTAAGAAAAATCTCATACCTCCTTGTTTTATCTGTCCGCCTTCTGTGAGCAGCAATGTTACCTTGCTTTAAGACAGGACCTACGGTGCAGCGGTTTCCTGGTGCCTGTCTCCAGAAACACAGCTCTCCAAGAAGCAAACTCTTTCAAAGCTATCAAGGAATTTCAGCCTTCTAAGCTTTATTTTTCTCAGGGTTTTAGCCACTGATGACAACCTACAGAGAACATGAAGTTTTAAAAGAGGATTTTAGTTTTAAATGGAAGATAAGGAGGATCAAAGGATACCAGAATCTGGGTGACCTTATTATGAACCCATGCTTTTGTGTCCCCCAATCTGACTTAAATGGAAATTGAGCCCCAAGATTCCAAATATGTTACTTAAGGTAAAATACATTAGCTATTGGCAAGGTCAGGCAACGTCACCAGGACTCTGCAACTCTGCACTCTGCAGTCCCCTTGAAGTATTTCTTCAACATATCTTCAGTTTTGAGGAAGGATGTCATATACATATATATTTAATATATTTGTATATAGGTTAAGTGTATATATATATATATATATATATTTGCCTTATTAAGGACTGTCTTCTCTTTCTGCTTCTACTATGACTCATGCTTAATTTCTGTAATGATATAGAACATCGACATTTGTGTGTTCTCCAAAAATGTTTGGAATCTAAAGTACTACTTGCTTCATTAAACTGATAAACTGTCCTAATCACATAGAAAGAAAACCAGTATTTCATACTTCTCTCTCCTAACTGTCAATTTACCTACTACCTTTTCTGTAGCTTCTGTGTTGGCCTCTGACCGAAATACAGAGGAAAATACATCACTTTCCATTAAGGAACGTTCTGGGGCTCCCTTACGAGACTTCTCTTTACCTCAAAGATTTCATGACTTAGGTCCAGTTCTGCTTAAATCACATACACTTAATTTTGATTGATGAGTCTTACAATTTCCTCATTCTGAAATTAGAAATGGAAGAAGTTATTTTCCATACGCACTACATCTAATAATACATGCTTTTTCCTAAATGTATTCAATCCTATATTTGAAATCTGCCTACTAATATTGAATGAAAATATTCCCCACGAATATTTTCCCTCATGTAGATCAAAGGAAGGAAAAATAAATAGGCCATCATTTCTGTTGTGTTTTAAGTGAATCACAAGCAGTCAAATATTCAATTACAAAACTGTACCTCTGTTGTGGGTGTGTTATGTGTCACCATGTGTGTGCATTAGATAAGTCCAATTTCTAGGACTATCAGCATTCTAAGCAGAAGTTTGTGCTTCAGATGTGGCTACTCCATGAGCTTTAGTTGTTTTTATTAAATTGATATTAGAGGCTTTGCTAACTAGCACAATTAATGAATTATCCAATTATGAAATTAGTGGCTTGCTAAATAACAGTGAGCTATAAAAATGAGATCTCTTTGTTGAGATCAGTACTACAGGTGAATTGGTTAAAATATTTAGAAACCCTTTTTACCTCTGAATGAGCAGACCTTGAGCATTTTACAAGCCTTGTAGCATATAATTTTAAGGATGAAACATGGTCACCTAGTTCTGTAACCCCATTGGATCTACGTATTCTTGTGGACCGATATTGATCCTAAGGATAAGAGGATTCTGCCTCTAGAATACTTTTCCTCTTCTTAGAATGGATCATTTAAGTAAATTTTGATGAGAATATGTAAAAGAACAGTACAGATTTGCAGTGGGGAGATATTTGTTATATGTTGCTGTTTTTTTTTTTTTCAATCAAGCCTCCAAAATGAATGTATGCTGTACTTATACCAACTTGTTAAAAAATAAATGTGTTTAATAGCAGAGTGGTGAAAGAATTTGGTCTTCAACCTCTAGTATCTAGAAGAGATTATGGAGAACTGGAACTCTTAACAGAGGCTACTGATATTTTCTGCTAATAGTGTGTGAAAAAATTGACTCAGGCGAGTTCACAACAGAATAATTTTGACATCATATGAACAAAGTTTGACATACGCCTGGAATAATGTATGTTAGGAATATGCGGAAAAAGAAGATGCTATGGATTATTTTCCTTTGACCCTGATTATTTGATTATGGCCTTAAGATACCTGCTTCCTTTGTTTAATAGGAACGACCAAGCTAACAAAATTTTCTAAAGAATCAGTGCAGTTTTAAAAACCAGAGTGAGCAAGGAGCCAAGAAATCATATTTGATGATTAACTTGGACCCTCTTTCTAAGTTGGAATCCTGTCACCAGGATGACCCTGGCGAGGCAGATGGAAAAACTTTGTTTTTCTTTCCTTCTCTTTTCTTTTTTTAAACAATTTTTCTTTGATCTTGTCAACTAGACTGAAGACCCACCTGCTCAAGGACACCAGAGGGCCTGAGTGCTACAAATTGCCACAAACCCCCGCCAAATGCCAAAGGTTCAGAACTGCACAAAGCCAGTGGAGACTAGAGCAGGGCACCTCCATGACCTTGACTTCATTAACATACCATTATAATGCTGAAAATCACTGCTCCAAGTGTGAATCATTGCCGTTTCCTGCACATGCAATGCACGATGAAATGTACATGAGCTGCATCTGCATGTCTGAATCTCCACCCTCCATTTCCAAGAAAATGCGGAAGAACAGATCATCTACGGGTACTCTGACTTAAACATTGTTAAGTAGAGTAATGAAGAAAAAAAGGTGTGGTAGTTCACGACACAGAATTCATTCACCTTTTCCAGAGCAGCTGCCCTGACAGAACGATGCCACAGCCTGCTGAAGGCTCAGATAAGACATCAGCTTTGGAATGTCACTGTACACGGCTGGGGCACTGCTGTCTAGAACGCAGCACACACACTGGCCTGCTGACAGCCAGCATGTGGGGCTATGTGTTCAAAAGTATCCAAGGTGGAATATTAAAGAAGAGGCCCTTGTTATTCACAGACTCACTTTGCAGTTAGGATTCTTATCCCCGCAACTTTAGATTATGCTGAGTCAGGAATCTTTTTTCCAATTTCATTCTTCTGCTTGTGGAAATCCAGTTTTTTCAGCAGCATTCATTGAAGAGACTGTCCATTCTCCATTTCAATTGACCATAAATGTGTGAGTTTATTTCTGGGCTCTCTAACCTGTTTCATTGGTCAATACGTCTGTTTTCATGCCACTACCATGCTGTTTTGATTACTGTAGTTTTATAATAAATTTTGAAGTTGGATAGTGTGAAACTTTCAGATTTGTTCTTTTTGCTCAAGATTGCTTTGGCTACTCAAGGTCTTTTGTGATTCCATGTAAATTTTAGCTTATTTCTATGAAGAATTTCTATTTCTATGAAGAATGATACTGGAAATTTGATAGGAATTGCACTTAATCTATAGATCACTTTGGGTAATATGAACATTTTAGCAACATTTATTTTTCTAATCCATAAAAGCAAAATAACTTTCCATTTATTTGTGTCATCTATAATTTCTTTCATAAATACTTATAGTTGTCACTATACAAACTTTGGTTAAGTTTTATTTATTTATTTTCTTTTTGGTAATATGATGAATGGGACTGATTTCTTAATTTCTTTTTAAGATAGTTTGCTGTTAGTGTAAAAAACATGTTACTAATTTTTGTGTGTTCATTTTTTACCCTGAAACTTTCCTGAATTTGTTAAAAAATCAACTCAAAATGGATTAAAGATTTAAACTTAAGACCTAAAACTGTATAAATACAATATGCTACACAATATTTTTCTGGGGAAATATTTCTTGAATATGACCTCAAAAATACAGGCAATAAAGGCAAAAATAAACAAATGAGATTGCATCAAACTAAAAAGCTTCTCCTTTGCACAGCGAAGGAAACAATTGATAGAGAAAAGTGATGACACACAAATTGGGAACAAGTATTTACAAACCACACGTCTGATGATATGTTCAAATACATACAAATGAACAAGTAAACGAAAAAATGCTCAGTGTCATTAATCTTCAGAGAAACGAAAATTAAAGCTACAATGAGATACGATCTCACATCTATTAGAAAAAAGACAAAATATAAGCATTGGGCAGCATGTGGTGAAAAGGGTGGTGTCGGTGGGAATGCAAGTTAATGCAGCCATCATTATGGAGCTTCTTTAGACAATTAGAAATAGAACTATGTGGTCAGCAATCCACTTCTGGTACATATCCAAAGGCGTGGAAATCAGTGTGCCAAAGAGACACCTGCACTCCTGCGTTCACTGCATCGTTTTTCACAACAGTCAAGGTACAAGGCAACCTAGGTGCACGTGAGTAGATAATTGAATTAAAAAACTACAGTGTGCCTATACGACTGAATACTAATCAGCCTTAAAAGAGGGGGCATCATGTCATGTGTGACAACGTGGATGAACCTGGAGAACATTACGCTAAGTGCATCCAGGAACAAAAAGGCAAACACTGCACATCTCACTTGCATGTGGAATCTAAAAACATTGAGCTCATAGCGGTAGAGAGCAGAATGGGGGTTACCAGAGGCTGTGGGAAGGGGCAGCTGGGGAAAGGGGAGCTGCTGCTAACACTGGACAAGGTTTCAGCCAGACGAGAGGGATAAGCTTTACTGACCTAATGCCTAGAATGGTGACTGTAATAAACAATGGATTGTATATTTCAAAACTGACGTAAGAGTAGGTGTCAAATGTTTTTACCTCAAAAATGATAACTATGCAAGGTGACTGTTTTGTTAATTTGCTCAATTTAATAATTTCACGTTGTAAAAATATATCAAAATATCAATTTACCCCATAAATGTATGTAATTATTATATCAATAAAAAACAAAATAAAAATGAATCCTGTTCCCTAGAAGTTAACATCTCTGACAAGTAACACAGTAAGAGGACGCTGCCTGGAATTTGCAGCTACTGCTTGGCCACTTTGGACTCCAGTTATCAATAAACAGGAAGATGCATGTTTTCCATTAACTAAAAGGAGTTATGCATTGTCTTGTGTATTCATCCTGGATTGCCATATGGATCTAGGGTTTTAAACATAAAATGTGGCAAAGGTAATGATGTCTGGAGCCAGGGGGCTCTCTGGGGCCATCACTTAGTATGTCATGCCCGGTAAAAACTGTCAAAGGACAATTGCAGGAGCTACAGTTCAATAAAGGCAAGACCACACAGGATTGAAAGTCTGGCTCAACACATCATCAGGCAACTCAAACCAAAGACAATGAGATATTAGAATCCATGAAAGAGAAAGGAGATGATGACTGTCAATTTCAGTCTCAGCATCAGCTTTTCTCAACAGTTAACAGCTCAAAAATCCATCGCTTTGTACTTGCTTCTCTGTTTTCTCTGGCTTCTCTTCCCTTTTCTCCTACTCTTATCCTGGGATTATCTTTCATAATAAATAAAGCATCAATACTGTTTTGCCTTAATTTCTATATTCTAAAGAACCCAGGCAAAGACATTCCCTAAAAACAAAGCAGGATAAATAGAGTATGGGTGTTTCATGATTGATTACAAAAAATTAAATCCCATCTAGTTTAAATCCAATAGATGGCAGCCTGAGAAACAAAGATTTACATTTAAATATACTAATCAGATAGCTGATGAAAATTAAGATAGCTATAATATGTATTCATTAACATTCTTTACACAATTTCTTTATGAAATTATTTCAATTAAAATATATTTGAAGCTCAGATTTAAAAAATGTTCAATTTTAAGCTTAGAAATTCTACAGAATAAATAGCATGTCTTTTATGCAGCAAGCAAATCAAAGGGTAATTAATATTAAACAGACAATGGAATCCTCTTTACAAAAGAAGCTACTTGGAATCCTAAGTGCCCTTTTAACTGGTGTTCATCTTATAATAGACTTCATTACACAACCTCCAAAGACTTTTGTTAAGTTCAAAAGAACTGACTGCATTTGTGCGTATGTGTGCATGCTTTTTCCATCAGCTTTTAAAAAGGCATTTAAACTCTTTGCCCACATGATCTCTAGGGATTGTATATCCTGATTTTAGAGCTTACAAGAAATTTCAAGTCAAATCACCTATTGTGACGCTCTATAAGCATTCATTTGTATACAGGAAATGTACAAGATTTTAGGCAATCTTAAATATTTAGTGTTAATATTTTCTCATGAATTTGGAAGAGAAGGAGGAAGGAAAGAGGTAAAAATAAAAGATGGTTCATTAATTTTAGGGATAAAATAAAAAAGAATTTTAAATAAAGTATAAAGCCCTATGTGGATAAATTTGACTACTCTCTGTAACTCTGCTGCATCCTATGTTTCATTAATTTAACAATATTTCCTGTAATGCCACATGCATCATTTTCCATTTATTTCTATCATGGTGTAAATATTACTGTATTATTATTTCACTTCCAATTCATCCTTTCAGTGAGTATATATTAATTTAAAGCCTAGTAGATTATACACTTTCTACTGAATGCTGGATTTCAATGTTCTTGCTTCAAGTAGTTCACAACCTGGTAAGAAAATAAGTATTATTCATCTCCCTCTCTTAACAGAAAAAAAAAAAAAATCCAACACACTAGTTTAAGAATTACAATGGATGGAGGTATTAAATTTTAATAAAACTAAACATATTTGCCAAGGAAAAAATGAAATGCCTTCACAAAGGAAATACGGATTAAGCTGAGAATTGAGGGTGAGTTGTATTTGTTAACATAAATTTAATATTTGACTATGAAAATAAAAATGTATGATCATTAAGAGATGATTACCACACTAGGATATAAACAAGTTTAATATCTGTAAATTTTATTATAACTCTAATTTCATTATTATATTTTGATTAAATGATCAGTGAGATCCCATGAATTATATACACTAGAAAACAAAGTACATTTATTTGTGTGTGTGTGTGTGTGTGTATGCAACACCATTCCCCAAAGAGATGAAATAAGTAATAAACCAACCAAATATGCTTCTCTATAAAATTCTCCATTGCTGCACATGTTCCACAAGAATATTACCTACTTTGGGGTTATTGTGAGTGTATTTCAAAGCCTGAGAATAACTTTCATTTTTGTCATGAGCATCTTTTTTAACAAGCTGCTCTTGAACAACGCAACACATTTTATTCTTCTTATGACGGAGCTGTAATGTCTCCTATTACCCTTTACTTACATAATTAGGGGGCTGTTTGTTTTTATCATCTAAACATTATAATTTGTCCCACAACTTTTTATTCTCTCTCCATATTGGTAAAATACATTTTGGGAATTTATCTAGACTGGCTAGTTTAGGTTCCTTGTTTTCCTAAACCATCTAAATACTTCTGTCTTAATTATACATCACTAAAGTAAAAAAAAAAAAAGGATGTAATAAGTTATATATGAAGTTTATTCTAGTTCTAAAATTCAGTGATTCAATTTAATTTAACTTTTAGATCATTCTAGGATTGTTTGGGTCTTCTGCTTTCAGGTTTCATTTTAACAATTCATATCCTAAAAACACAGAATTAAATTACCATCTGTGAGAGCATACTGGAATAGCTTTGTTTAAAGAAATGATTTATTAACCTTTTGACATCAGGATAAGTGAACACAGAATATTATACATGTTGCACTAGATAATTTTAAGTAGTAACAAATTGCTGGATATTTATAAATTCCTAAATATTAATTTAAAAATGTATACAATTTTCAAGAGTTGCAAAAGAAAAAAAATCTCTAAAGCAGTTTAACTAATAAAAGTATTACTAATAAATTATTTAAATTGTGAAATGTTTCTTAGTATAAAAATAAACAAATATTTTATTGGCTCATATTTTGGCAATTTATATGCTTATAGACAAATTATTGTGCTTAATATTATTCTATCATTTTTTTCTAGAAAAATTGAAACTATACATATTTATTCCTCTGTATTTTTTGAATATTTCAAACAATACTATTAGGTTATTAATTATGGAATGTCCGATTTCCTTAAGTACTAAGTTTGACAGTTGATACCTCTGAATTTCACTTTGACACTTCCTATTTTCTTTTTATTTTTTTTCTTTTTATTGTGAAGGTACATCCTCATTCTTTCAAAAGCACATTTTGGTCTGTGATTATCTTTCAGAATTTTTTAGGGAAATTGTTGTGAAACCAGGGATAAGTAAAAAATTTGTGTTATTTTTGAATATGAGTTCCATCCTGGAATCAGTACAGCACAGAGCTGTACTGTTTTGAGCTCAAAACATCAACAAAGTGTTTGGGAAGGATGTGGCTAATGAACACACAGAACTTTTTGTAAAGTTTGTTCCCAGACTGGTTTTGGCCTCCTGGCCTCAAGCGATCCTCCCGCCTCAGCCTCCCAGTGTTCTGGGTATTACTGGCATGAGCCACCCCACTGACCTCTGCTCAGTGTTCTTACCACAGAAAAGAGGTGGAGTAGAGAAAGAAATTTTTGGAGGTAATAAATATGTTTATTTTCTTTATTGTAGTGATGATTTCACAGGTGTATTGATATGGTCAAACCTATCAAATTATATATATTAAATATGTGCAGTTTTTTACATATCAATTAACCTCAATAAAGCTGTTAAAAAGTTTGTGTGAGAGAAGAGAGAGAAAAATTTGTGTAAAATACACATTTATAAATCCCTGAACAGTGCACAAAAGACACCACTTTCTTACTGGAGGCATACATAGGCTCTTTTGTAAAATTTATTCTGTATTAGGCCCAAAAGAAAATTTCCATAATATTGAAAAATTACTACTCAAGTACATCCTAATTGACTTTCAACTCTCCATCTTATCTAACTAGATTAGATGACTTTTCCCCTGAGTGTGGTCAAGTGATCGTTGAGATTTGATCGTGTAAGTTTGATATACCTTTTGCCTTTTCAGTTTTTATATCGTTTGTTTCTGTGTCTGCTGCACATAGAGGTGTGTAATGGTTCTTTTGTGAAGTACACAACTTATATGCATAAAAGGGCCAGTTTGTAGATGAATTAAACAGAGTGCTCAGCAGATGAATGGATAAATATGGTGCATATATATACAAAATGTAATAATAGGCAGCCATACTAAGAGAATGAAATCTTGTCATCTTTAACAACATGGACGAAGGATGTTATTTTTAGTGACATAAGCCAGCACTCAAAAGATAAGCACTGCATGTTATCAGTCATATGTGGAAGTGAAAAACCTTGACATGATGGAAGTAGGGATTAGAATAGTGGTCACTGGAGGCTGGGGAAGGCAGGGGCGGGGGAGGTAGGAGGAGATTGTTAATAGATGCAAACTTATGGCTTGATAAGAGGAGTAGGCGCTAGTGTTTTATAGGACAGTAGGATGACTATAGTTAATGACAATTTATTGTGTATTTTCAAATAGCTAGAAGAGAAGATTTTGAAAGTTTCCAACACAAAGAAATGATCAATGTTTGAGATGATGAATATGTTATTTACCTTGATTTGATCATTACACATTGTATACATGTATTGAAATAGCACACTTTATCCCATAAATCTGTATGATTATTGCATGTCAATTAAAATAATAATAATCAAAATTTTTAAAATATTCTTGGACTTTTTAAAAAATACCAAAATTCAGTAACTTATGTGTTAAAAATATGAGCTTAAGAAATAAATTAGAAAATTTTTTAAAAGTACAGAGAAAAGTAGATAATAAAAAGCTATTCAGAAGATCAATACAGAGAGTCCAATAACCATCTCCAAAAGAGAGTGGAGAAAATAGGGAATGAGTGAAATTGTGAAAAGCAGAAGAAAATTTCACAAAGCTGAGTCTGTAGTTTGAAAAATTCTGCTGTGAGCCCAACACAAGAAATTAAAAACAATAGCATAACCACCTAAGCATATTATTATGCAAATTCATTACACAGAAGATAAACAATATACAGTGCAAGTATACATGTACACGCACACGCATATTTCAAAATGGCCATTTCAAAAGAATAATGATTAGATTGCAATCTGACCTTTCATGAAAACATAGGATGCTAGCAAATAATGTAATATTGCCTTCAATGTAATGAGAGAAAATTATTTTTAAACTAAGAATTATATTCCATGCCAAAATATTAGAAAATATATGAAAACTGAATAGACATTTTCAGGCATTGAAAGACTCATAAAGTTATTTCTCATGTACAATTTCTTAAAGCTTACTTGAAAATGTATTCCAGTAAAAGCTGAAGATATTAAAAGAAAGAGAATAAACTTGTGTTCAATATACTACATGAAGCATAGAAGAAAGCTAAAGGGAAAAGCTAAAAAAAGTCTGCATGGGCAGCCTGGTGATCAGCGAACCTGACTTTGCCCAGCTGAGTGGAAAGCTACGGGAGTGAGTGGGGGGTGGGGGTGATTTGTAGACTAGCAGCTGTGCTGATAAAGAGATTGGAAAAAGATCTGGAGTAGTGTTGACCTGGATAATCCATTTGAAATCAATACTTGAGATATTTTTTCTGTGTGATACAAAGATTTTTAAATTTGAATAATTAAAGGAGAAAAATGTCTTCTTACAATGAATCTTGGTTCTGAAGTAAACAAAATTTACATGATAATTGTGAAGGGCAAAGAAGGTAACAACAAGGATAGAGCAAACAAAGGAAGATAATTAAATACTCTAGGAATGGCAGAGGGAAGGGTCAGTATTCTAATATCCTCTAACAGTCAATAACACCCTAGGCATGATGTGAAAAGAAATGAAAGTTTATGGGTTAGGGAAGAAACAAACGTTGAAATCAAGAAATTCTCTTAATGAAATAATAGTGTCATGCATTATTTATAAGCTCAGGGGGCAGGGAGAACATGTTCTAAAAATTTAGAATCTGAATAATTTCAGTACTTTGAAATTTGTTGATACTTGCTTTATGGTATAACATATGGCCAATTGATGCAAATATTTTATGTATGTTTGAAAGGAATATGTATTCTATGTTCTCTCTGTATATATTTTGTGGTTGTAGGGAGCAATGATCTATATCTCTTTCTTAGGTCAATTTTGTTAATTGTTTTCCACTATTTTATCTTTTTATTGAATTTTGTATTTTTGATCTGTCAATTTTTAAGAGTGATGTGTTAAATTTTTTTACAATAAAAGAAGAAATAAAAGTTTATGGATATTGTTTGTTGTCATATGCAAAGATGATTCTTGAGGATTTATAATATTACTAATAAATTTACTAATAAATTTATAAACTATAAATTTACTAATAAATTTATAATAATTTATTATATTATTGAAGAAGAAGGGGCTTGGGAATCCTCTCTCATACCCAGAAAACCCAAAACGTTGCATAAAATTTGCAAGTGAATAAAAAAGGATATTATTTCTATATAGAATAATTCGTCAGGAGAAACCCAGACATAACACATTAATAGTACAAGTTAAATGGGTCTATCAGATGCATTCATCCTCAGCAACACATCCTTTAACTAAAACGAAAAAGATAGATTAAAATGCATGTGTTGTTTTGTACTCTGGCATGTGAGCTTAGGATGTGGGCATGGGAGATACAGGTCTATTGCTTCTTATTATCAGTCCTTTGTATCATTTGATTTTTGAATCTTGTGCATGCATTATTTTGATGCAAATTTTAAAAAAAGAAACTAAAGTATATGTTAAGTCAAACTGTTTTAAAGTTTTAAACTTCTAGTTGTGCTGGAAATATGTTTTTGCTGAATTCTATCCTCTGAACCTGAATAATGTCATTAATTAACTAATATGTGGTATGGTAAAAATAAATTAACTGCACATAGAACTTAAATGGGTCTATCAGATGCATTCATCCTCAGCAACATGTCCTTTAACTAAAATAAAAAAAAATCGTTCAAAGTATATATGTGTATATATATATTCATCATCTAAATATATGCACACACTGTAACAGAATACAGATAGTCTTTTTCAAGTTTATTGTAAAAATAAACAGCATTTAGAGATTTATCATCTCCTTTGGTTTTTCCTTCAGGGAGCTCCAAAGGTTAATGTGCATTTCAACATCACTTATTCCAAATCTAGAAGTTAAGCTGAAGATTTAGAACTAAGATCTTTTTTTCTGAAATACAGGCCAATGTATAATAGCATTAATTACATGCTTTTTTTGTTGCTTATTACTAACACAGCCCATAACAAATTTTATTAGAAATTATTTATTTTTCTTCATTATTAACAATGAGATGATACTGAAATATGATATTTCATTTATTTAATATGACATTTAAATTTTACGTATTTATCTATTATAATCTAATGAGAAACCGACTCTGTTTTCTTGATGATATATTACTAATAGTTATTATTATATTCTTCTTATTATAAAAAGGCATAGCTATATTACCATTTATAATTCATTACACACTAAATTATTGAAGTAAGTAAAATGGCTTTATAAGCATTTTCCCCTGGCACAATGTGTGCAAAGAAAGATGCAAGTTACATGGTTAGTTTTGCCAATTCATTTCAGTAAAGCGAGCTGCTTGCTTTCTCTTATGTAATGAACCTTTTAAGTACATGTTGTTCAATTGAGATATTTGAAATAAATAGTCAATATAATTTTTATAATTTCTATACCTTCTCATAGCTATAAAAGGTAAAGTGTGTTATTTGGATTTAGTACCAAATTTAAGCCAACTTTTAAAAAAATATAACATATGTCACTGGATTAAATGTAAAATGAATGAGGTATAAAAATAACCAAAATCTAAGAATTTCATATGTTAAAAGACATTTTATATTCAATTGGTGATATTTCTTATGCACGTTTTCTAATATATTTGTGTTATACTATTCTTTAAAATGTATCTTTCTCATGAAGATGGCATAAAATAATAAGATGATGACAAAAAACAAAACAGGGAGAACGTCAGCAAAAATCAACCAAATGAAGATCACCTTACAAAGTACTATACTTGAGTCCAGCAGGAATAGAATATCTTCCTCCACTTTTTAAAATAAATAGTACTTCAAATATTATTTTGTTTAATTTAATATACTCCTACTAGAATACTTAGATGAAATCCCAAAATTCCTTGGCTTCAAGAAACTACAGAAGGCCGGGCATGGTGGCACATGCCTGTAGTCCCAGCTACTCAGGTGGCTGAGGCATGAGGATTGCTTGAGCCCAGGAGTGTGAGGTTGCTGTGAGCTGGGCTAACCCCACGGCACTCTAACCCGGGCAACAGAGCGAGACTCTGTCTAAAAAAAAAAGAAAGAAAGAAAGAAAAGAAACTACAGAGAATGTAGACCTACATAATACAGAATGATCAGGAAATCAGCAGAAACACAACAAAGACCATGTAGATACTGATTTCAAGAAACTAAGGGAATATACACACACATGCTGTGAATGATCAGGACAGTAACAGAAACACAAGGAAGAAAGCTTACGTAGATATTGAAGGCTTTATTTCACACAAATCATGAGCAATGACTTCTGAACCATTTTTTTTTGTTTGTTTGTTTGTTTGTTTGTGACAGTGTCTAGCTTTGTTGCCCAGGCTAGAGTGCCGTGGTGTCAGCCTAGCTCACAGCAACCTCAAACTCCTTGGCTCAAGTGATCCTCCTGCCTCAGCCTCCTGAGTAGCTGAGACTACAAAGAGCCACCATGCCTGGCTAATTTTTTGTTTCTTATTTTAGTTGACTGGCTAATTTTTTTTTTCTTTCTATTTTTAGTAGAGACAGAGTCTTGCTCTTGCTCAGGCTGGTCTCAAACTTCTGAGCTCAAACAATCCTCCCACCTCGGCCTCCCAGAGCTTCTGAACTGTTTTATAGCAATGTATATAACTACACAAAAGTGATGGTGAAGGTTAATCACTGAGGTCATTCCAGACTGAGTGAGGCCCAGAGACATCAGAGACTGTTACATATTTGCTTACCTTTGATTAGTTTCATATAGCTAAGACATTCATTTTGAGGATAAATCATCTATAAAAGAGACCAATGAGTTAGAAAGTCATTAGTCTGTAAATGGTCATACACATTGTGTATAGGAGGTTGAATTAAGGAAATAAGAATTTCATGAAGAAATATGACAAGAGTCACATGACAAATTTTGAATTTTATAAAGAACATTTGGGTAACAGTATGACAAACACACTCTGATGCTCAAACATTGATAGGAATAAATTATTTCCCGAAAAGAAGCAAAAGGATTATTTTGTAGGATACAAAAAAAGAGATTTTTAAAACAGTAAATTAATAGAATGGAAAAACTTGGATTCATTTGAATATTAAGTACAAAGGAGATAAGAAGCCAAAGAGAAACTCACGATTGTGGTTTGCCTGACAAGGAAAGTAAAACTGGAGAATATTTGGTCAGAACAAGAAGATAAGTAATTCACTTTTGACTATTTTGAACTGTTAATACCTACAGCCGCACAGGTAAACATGTCAGGGAGGAAGCAGGTTTCACATGTTGGGAACTCAGGAAAGAAGTCTGGACTAGAGAAAGAGAATGTAAAATCATCAACTTGTGGGTGATACTTGGAGACGGGCGTGTAGCAGCAAAAGTCACTGACAGGGAATTCTGGAGAATCAGCTTTGAATAGCAGATTAAGGAAAAGAAATTTACAGAGGAGCTGGAGGAACAACCAAGAAATTAGTGGTTAAAATAGTGTCACAAAAGTGAAGGCAGCAATTTTTTAAAAAGACGGGAATAGACGTTGGTGCCAAAAGTTAAGAGAGATCATGTTATGTGTAAGGATTGTTCCCAGGGTTTGGCAACCAGAAGGTTACTGATTACCCCAGATTGTTTTGTAACGGATTAATGGTTATGCATGACTAGCTAGGGTAGGCTGAGCATTGGACGGGAAGTGGAGAAGTTCAGCTTAGAAGGGAAGTTGAGAGGTGAAGACCCACGGCCGTGTTTCCCAACGTTTCCACGGTACACACCACAAAAGTGATGGTATTTGCATGACACACTGGAGAAAACTCTGGGGGGTTTATGGACAATGGAGATTGTCAGACAAATATCAATCACATTTTATTTTTCTTATAAAAGTACATTTAAAAAATAAGGTAGAGCTTATTAGGAAAAACATTACAATTGCATTCGTGTCAAACATACCAACAGAATTCTTTCAAATATTTAATTTCAGGAAGAGACAAACATGAGATGGTTTCTAAACCATATCGGATTTTGTTTTTAAATGAGTGTATTCAATTCTTAATCAAGAAACTTTAATCATGAACATGAAATTACCCATCCCGCTCTCCCACCTAGGTCTGCGGCCTGTGGACCACAGAGTGTTCTTGGCCCCTGGACCACGCGCTCCTCTGGCTGCCCCCCGGGTCAGCCTCTCGGCTGTTGCCAGTAACAGTGCTCTGTGCGGCTGGCTGCTCCAGTAAGTTTCCAACGTTTGTAGTCTTTCCGCGATCACTGTGATGTTCTGGATGTCATCATGTCTATTATAGGGCATGGTTATAGAACCTGATGAATTTCATAAAACTCAAATAAACCGTAAATTGGTAGAGGCAGCGAGCCCAGAAGATCTAAACTACTCTACACCCCACCGGGCTACTCCCTTAGACTGCTGGATCATCATTTGCACTTGTGTGTATATTTATTTGCAACAAACCAATTGAGATGTCCTTACTAACGATACAAGTAAGGTTAGAGATTTTTAATTTGTTTTATGTTAAAGAAATTTAAGAATCTATGCAGAAAGACATGTAACTTAGAGCAGAGATGAGGTTATTAACAAATAATGAAGTGGGGGGAAGATGGGAAGGATTAGAGAGGATAGAAATTTGCTTGTTTGGTAAAAGAAAATAAATGAAGCTCCAATTATTTGACTTGATAATTGTTTGTTTTGTTTTGTTTTGTTTTCTGATGAAGTGGTGAAGTGTTTGAGAATGATAAAGTTGATGGTAGGACAGAGGAACTGAGAAGAAAGTGTTGAATACCTGGAATGGCTCCTTCAGAATACGGGATAGAGAACTATCTAGTACCATGTGGAAAGTGCCAGGTGATACTGTGGTTTTATATAAGATAGAGAAAATGAGTTAAATGTATCACTACGCTGGAGTGTGTGTTTCTGGGGAGGGAGGATGGATGTGGATCTGGGTAGGCGTAGGTGGGGGTGTATGAGTCTGTCTATTTCTTCATAAGGATTTCCCATGGGAGTAAAATAATGGAATGCCCTGTGGTAGATTTTTTTCTAGGCTTGGGCTTTGTTTGGAAAAATACGTGTACTGAATAGGCAATCGGAGAGCTAAGGATGACAGAGAAGTTGGAAACTGCAATTTAGTTTACTTTGGAAAGGAAAAAATATTAAGGAGAGACCAATTAGGAAAATAAGTAGTTGATAAAAGTTAGAGATATCAATGAGGTTACATATGTTATTCTTATACTGAAAAAAAGTTAGAAAATCTGAAGGATAAGTCATTGTATTCAGAAATTGGAATATTTTAAAGTTTTAGAAGAAACATGACAAAAATTAGAGTCTCTCTAAGGAGTAGAAGAAATAACAATTGAACTTTAAAAGCAAGATAGCAGGACAAAGGTTTTTGATATATCATTAATATAGATATTGAAGCTCTCAGGATGATGTGAAGATTCAGAAAGAACAAAATTATTTTATAATTTCAGGCTCTCATTTGTATTAACATTCTGTCTTAACCCTGATGAATACATCAGAAACAGTGCTGAAAAAAACAAAAAAGCAGCTTTTAGATTGACCTGGAAGATGCTCTGCCCGAGGTTCCCAATATTTTATTTTTGTTTTCTTTCTGTACCTGTAGAACCACTGTGGTCTTGGCACATTCAATGAGTAGTTGGCTGGATACCACACCTGTTTGATGCCTGGATGCACAAGTAACTAAACAGAACTGGGACTAGATTGATATTTGGATGCTCAGAAGACAAGAGTCCTTTCATAGGGATCATGCTATGGATTGGATATTTGATCCATCCAAACCGCATTTTTGATCCCCAGTGTTGGAGGTGGAGCCTCATTGGAGGTGTTTGGATTGTGGAGGTGGATCCCATGTGAACAGATTAATGCCCTCCTGGTGTGGGGTGGAGTGAATGAGTCCATGTTCTATTAGTTTCAGTGAGAGCTTGTTGTTAGAAAAGACTGGCCTCTCTGCCTACCCCACTGGTTCTTCTTTCACCATGTGATCTCCACACACACCGTGTGTTTTCCTCCCACCATGAGCGGAAGCAGTATGAGGCCCTCACCAGAAGCTGAGGCTGCCGCCATGCTTCTTGTACAGCCTGCACAACTGGGAGCAACATAACCCTCTTTTCTTTATAATTGCTCAGCCTCAGTTATTCCTTTATAGCAACGCAAACCAAGACAGATGGTAAAGCTGTGTGTGTGTGAAGCACAGACTTTTAATTTCAACTTTTTGTGACATAGACCATTTCTACCAAAGAAAACTGACAGAGACAAGTTAGAACCAAGAGATTGAGGGAGAGACAGAACCTTGTTTTGTTTTCTCCAATCCAGTGTTTTCACAGCTTGTGCTGTTACTGGGCATTGCAGGCATTTGTTGCAGGCTACACTCTTACTGACTGAAGTTGGGGTTTGGTTTTTCACTTTCAACCAAGAACACCTTGTATAATATGGAAAAGATGTAGACACATAGGTACAGAATGTGGCAAGTGACAGACTTACGTTACTGACTTGAATTGGGATATAGGGTTGACTGAAAATTGAGGTTTAGTACACTGAAAAAATATGTGAAAAGGTTGTAGCTTGCTGAATACTTAGAGCCAAAATGTAGCAATATAAGATGGCCTTTATAAAAGCAGGTAAGAAATGGCCTTTTTTTATAGCCAGTAATCTAGGATTGACACAGACCAAATAATTATGTGACTTGTAGAATTGCAGAAAGTCTGATCTTTCTGCTCCAAAATAATGTTAGGAGTCAAATTGAGTGTGAATCTTGAATAAGAGCAGGGGATAAAAATAAAGACCTAGAGAAATGGGGGAAAATTAATATCTGTGCATTGTTTAATATCATACTGATGTGGCTATTGAGCACATGAAATGCTCTTTAAGTGTACAAAATAGAGTAGAATTCAAAAACTTTGTACAAATCAGTTAAACTATGTCATTAATAATTTTTGTGTCGGTTATATGTTAAAATGATAAAATTTGGGCTATATTGTGTTAAATAAAAGTTATCATTAAAAATAATTTCATACTTAATTTTTACTTTTTCAATGTGACTACTAGAGTACATAAAATTAGATATATGACTCACATTTGTGACTTGCAGTGTCTTTTTCTGTTACATTACTACCTTGGATATTCCTAATATTAAGGTGAACTTACAAAATTGCCTATCTTCCCCTGAAAATCTAATATAGTTAAAATTTTCACAATTTTTAAATTACTATCAATAGGGTTATAACATGGTTACCAGAGACATATAATGCACACAAATTTGCTTTAGTCATGGACCCAAATATAAGCCCGTAAACCAAGGACTATATGGACAGAAAGAGCTACGAAGTCTGATAATTAGAGATAAAAACCCACAAAGTCCATGATCAGGTATCTGGTGTTGCTTACTAGAAAACAGTTCCCTGAACTTGAAAGAAATCCAGCTTACCAGGATTCCAGAGGAGGTGCATTGCTAGAAAAATCCCAAACCTCTCAAGTATCTGACCCTAATTTCTAACTCCCATGAAAAGTAAATAGCAAATAAATATAATTCCAGTAAGTAAATCGGGATACTGCCAAATTCACTGACCCAAGCACATGCTCTTCCATTGGGCAGGGGGCTGTTATGTTTTGTTTTGTTGTTTTCCCCCTATATTTTGAGAAAGAACATGCTATAAACTGGTTTATTTTTTCCCACTTTGCTCTTTTTCCAAGGAGATTTCCTATTGCAGATATTTTATTTTCACTCTGACCTTATGCTTGAGTGCATTGGGTAGGATGAATACATCGTTTAGTCTCAGAATGACAGGCCAGCAAAAGTCATGCATTGCATCAAAACAGAAAGACTGTGAAAATACTTATAAAAAGAATAACTGCCATTCTTTGGGAAAGGATAAGCATAATTTTCCTTATTGGTAGAAATGGTGTCTTGTATTATGAGTAAATGCTATTGAGATTGAATATAACTTTTATATGAAATGGAATTAATACATATTGGGCTCTATGAAGGTAAAAAAATCAGTACACGGTTTTAGTTGTTCAAGCCAACATCCAATTTTGCCTATTCTAGTAAAATATATCTTCTATTTCTTTGGGCAATTTTTATCATAATTCATGTGGTTATGGGAATCTATAAATTATGGTGCTTTCTCCTATTTTCCCGGGGACACGGCTTCACCCAACCTTGTTTTCTTCTTATATTCATCACTTTGTATAACAAGGAGATTTTTTTTAAAAGCATGTGTTTATACAAATACAAATAGCTCAGTATTTGTCCTTTGCTTCGCCTTATCATAAATTCTATATATTCTTGTGTAAAACAGGTACAGAAAATCAGGAAAAGAAAAGAAGCTAAAAAAAAAAAAAGAACACTGAATGAAGATAGCTCTATGAAAGAAAATTTCTGAATTAGTTTTTGTGGTTGGATAAATAATTCTCCCATCACATACAATCTAATGGATTCACAAAGAAAACAATGCTGATGACAGTACTCCAAGAGATCTATCATTTAGCTCTTTCCTTAATAAAAGGCGAATCCCTCCTAATTTTTCCACTTCATTGTTAGGTTTATTTATACATTACTATACAGCTTTATGATTTTGAATATAAAAATTCTGATAACAGTTTTAAAAATTATGGTATAACTAATTTAAAGTTTTAAAGTCTGTTATCATATATTTCTTTGGCATACCAAAACTTATTTTCTAACAAATATTTCATTTTACTTTTGTTTAGTACATTCATCATATTCTTCTCCCATTATTTGGAATGAATACCTTTATTTAAAATGATGGCTTTCTAATGTGTGTAAATTATCTCACTAAGTATCTGCTCATCCTAGTCCTAAATCTAAGCTATTCCTTTGGTACAGAGTAATGACAGTTATTTTCAAGTGCATTGTACAACCATATTGGCTGTGAAATTTGATTGTCAATAAGTTGATTTATTTCTCTTGCACTACTGGATTGAAATTGGAATATCTAGCAAATTCATGCACACCAAAATTGAGTGAATGAGAAATATATGAGAAGGAATCCTAATAAGGTTTCTTTAGATACAAGGAAAAATATGAAAAATTAAGCTATCTGGAGATACAATACAACTGTTGACTTTATAATAAAGAAAATTTCTTCTCAGTTCTCAATTGTCTTCACAGGTCTATTTTTATGTCATATGAAATTAATGTGAAATAAAATATACATAATAAAACTATACATAATTATTCAAATAAATGTTATACATTTTATAATGCATACTCAATCATATATAAATTATAGTTAGCATAATTATAAAATAGTTATCAAAATATATGGATACTTTATAATTGGTAAATGAATTTTAATAAAAAGTTAGAGTATAAGACATGTAGTTCAACTAAATATATATCCAAGTTTGTTAATCATTATTTTTAATACATTTCTGAAAATTTAACATTCTGGCAAATATGTGTATGTGTGTATGTATTACAGCAAGGCAGGTAAAGTCAAGGCGGTGTTTGGTGATATTGGAGAACATTTAGGAGCCCATTTATTCATTTTTTTAAGGTCTCTTGGAATCAAAATTGCTATGGCGCTTTCGGCAACCGCCCTTGCATATGGATGCAGATGTACGAGTCTGCCGTCCTCTTCGATGTGCCAGGCCTTTAGAAGTCTGATGGTTTCACTTAAAAATATTTTTACATTATTTTTATACCTCAAAATAATTTTATTTCAGTAACTCTTAAAAATTAAATGAATTTCCAGTAAATTGTAACAATACCTGTACATAAGTATTACAGACAGTATCTTAATTATTAGTAATCATAAATTAAACCTTTGTTTAAAGCTTAAATATAAATCCAAAAATTTTGTATCAGTGATTAATTATTAAGATTTTCTGAAAGGAAATATGTTAAATTACATTCCATCCCATCTTGAGCAGGCTCAGCTTCCAGGTATGCTGAGAATTTATCTGCTTGCTGGTAGGACAAATATTACTCTAAGCCTGAGTATGGCCAAGACAAAGCTAACGCAAAGGCTGTTTGGCAGTTTGCCAAATGACAGTGTGGAAGAAAAGACAAAAACAAATTTATAAAAGAATATGAGCTCAGGCAAAAGGAGCTTTCCCAGGAAGGAACTTAACTGGTGCATGGATGAATTAGTGAACATGACAGGTGCAGGTCACCAGGTATGCTGTCACCTAGCTGGTAGATGTCAAAGAGAAGGTGGATGACTGCACAGCTTTTTCTACGTACCTGGCCTGGGCAGAATGCACATCATATGTGCTCACATCTGTTGTCTATAGCTGCATTCCCTGCCAAATCTACCCATGAAGGAGGATGGGCCATATCAACTAGCTATGGGTTCATAAGGAAAGGGAAGTAAACTTGGTGTAGAGCTTGCCAACCTTGCTAGAAGAGATTCAGAAAGTACCAGTACTCAGAATTAATCCAGAGGCATTATCACCGTGGTTTGGGGTATATTTACAAAGCAAAGAGCAGAGTGTGCAGACTGTAGATAGAATACTTGTGACTGTACAAAAGGTGACTTAGTGCTGATCCCTTCACTCGAAAGCAGATCGCCTTAAGAAAAATTCAAAATCATCAAGTAAGGAAAGCAGAAATATTCTGCTGTGGACTAGGAAAATAATGCAGAAGTATGTAGAACAACTTGGCTTAGTGGCAAGAGGTTTTCAGCGCTCATCTCAAATGTATCAGATATTGGGCTGCAACCAGTAATCACAATTTCACAGCCAACTAGCGGGTGCTTCGATGAGGGCAGAATCAGAGACTTGGCCAGGCTGCCTCTGAGTGTGCAAGTGTCCTATTGCCTATAGCTGAGCAGAGTCGGATGTCATTCCACACCAGAACAGGTGCCAGTGTTCTACTGACTGAAAAATGCATTGGCTTAAGTTAGGGCAGTGTACCAGGAGTGCTGCCCACTGTGATTTGTTAGTACTTCAATAGCTAAATTAAGATTGTATTTTTTTCTAAATGTAATATTTGTCTATGAGGACAGATTATATTTTAATTTTTACTTTAATACATAGCATTTTAGTATACTTTAAAAATCATATTATAAATTCATAAAACATATTTCACTTAAAAACTTTATTAGAGAATTAAGTGATAATTTTTAAGCTCTGTCATTTTCACATGTAAATGAGAAGAATGAAAACCATGCATTTGTTCTGGATTTGCTATGCAATGAATTAAAAACAACAACTTGATGTTTAAGGAATTAATAATGCTATAAGAATATAGAAGATTATTCTTTCTATAAGAAAATAGATATTTTAAATGGTTCTATACATTAGCATTAAATTTATTTGTGCTATCTGCACTTAGAAACGTATATTTAGATATATCCATGTAAAGGTGATTTAATCAAATAGAAAATATTTGGGCTGGGCACTTGTAATCTTAGCACAGTGGGAGGCCGAGGCGGGACGATCCCTGGAGGTCAGGAGTTCAAGACCAGCCTGAGCAAGAGCGAGACCTCATCTCTACTAAAAATAGAAAGAAATTATCTGGACAACTAAAATATATATATAGAAAAAATTAGCCGGGCATGGTGGTGCATGCCTGTAGTCTCAGCTACTCGAGAGGCTGAGGCAGGAGGATGGCTTAAATCCAGGAGTTTGAGGTTGCTGTGAGCTAGGCTGACGCCATGGCACCCTAGCCCAGACAACAGAGTAAGACTCTGTCTCAAAAAAAAAAGAAAGAAAGAAAATCTTTGGTGAATTTGCTTCATAGAAGCTTGTCAACATGACTGTTTCATCTTGCAAGGTCAAATATACTGTCTCAGGGACACACACATCATCAGAACAATCACAGGTGAATAAAAGAACACCAAATTTTGCTGTCACATAAAATTAAATGCATATGTTGCATAGAATTTATTTCAACCATATTTCATTTTCTTAAAATCAGTATTTACATAAACTGGCATTAAAAATACATTTGCAGAGGCAGAGGAAGTACAATTTAGCAAATCAGTCAAGATATATTAACATAATTGATTATTGAATTACTTTTTAAAAAAATTCCTTTAGTACCTGGTATGTTGAGGTTAATCTAAGTACAGAAAGATGAACATGAAGTTTTTTACTTTAAATAATTTACTTAAGTGAGAATTTTACATTAAATAATAAATAGTTGAAGTGGGTAGTAGAAATGTTTTTCCTATGAATATAAATAATTGGAAAATTATTACAAGCAAGAGGATATACTTGGCTTCATCTAGGATACTAAATTAGACCAACATTCACTACAACCCTAATATAAAGGGAAAAGTAAATAAAGCAATACAGGTGTACATTAGACTAGACACATAAATACACACAAAGCAAAAACAAGAGAAAATAGCAAGAAAACCAGCAAAAACACAATTAGATACTACTGCAAGATACGCACCATTCAACAATATTTTATTGTAACTGGTGGCAGAGATACGGAAGTAAATAAAATAAGTACATTCAGGCCCAATATGCTATTCACCGTCTGGAAGAAAAATATCTCAGGCATGATTAACATAATAAAAAGTGCAGAGAACTGCGGAGCAAGTTGATGAAGGAATGAGCCCGGTATAGAGCAGCAGTGTTTCACATGAGCCAGAAAAGACAAAAAAGAATGTTAGTATAGTGTGATGGAGGAAAATAGAGACAGAGCAAAAGTAGCATTGTAAAGATCCTAAAGCCAGATGGAATATGATCTTTAAAAACCAAATGTAGTTTCATATTCCTGGGGCTAAAATTGCTTAAGAAATAGTGGCTACAGTTGAGATTCAATATAAACAAATGAGCAAAATTATTCAGTGCTTTATGGATCATGGTAAAGATCCTGAACGCTATCCTAATGGAAATAAGAAGCAAAACACATTTGGGTGAGTTCAGAGACACATTTGAATTTTAAAATGGTATCCCTCTAGTTTCAGTTATACAATTGTTAGCATTGGTTAATAACTGCATTGAGAGACCAGGCAAACTTATCTCAATAATCCAGGGGAGGGCAGGGGAGAGCGGGATGGTGCTGGTGTGGGTTGCAGTATGAGAGAAACAAAAAAGATGCATGTGGTGTAGAACTGACATATGTGAAGTGAAATTGATCAGATGTACAGATTAATTAACTACTTATGTTTACAAAGGGATTAGATTTTGAAAAACATGGCTGCCTTTTTTTTTCTTTTTAGCAGAAGTGTGGTTAAATGTACTGTGCATTGAGATAAGGAAGAATAGTAAGAAAATTTGGGAAATAAATATTATTCACGTGTCTGTTGAATATGAGATACCCAACAACCATGTAAGTTGAGATGTCTCATGGCAAGTCAGATATGTGAGTCTAAGGGTGAGGAGAGTGATCAAGCCTAGCGGTAACCAGAGCCACAGGGGTCAATATAGTCACCTAAAGATAATATACAAATTGAGCAAAGAGTATACACATGGGAGATTGCTGAAGAACTCTGACAGATAATAGGCAGGGAGAGAGGGAAAGCCAGCAGAAGTATTAAAGGTCATTAGCCAAAGATAATAAAATAATTCTATAGTCATCTTACTCAGTAGCATTCACTTAAGAAATAATTAAAAAATCAACACTGTTATTTGTAGCTTGTTTACTTGGTGGTAAAAAATGAAAGGTATTCTGTTCCAATGTGTTCCATCTGACTTTTCTAGGTGAGGAGAGCATCAGTTGAGATTAGAGAATAAGGTCAGATGTTTCATAAGAGTAGAAAAGGCAATAGAGGAAACCAGGCATATTGTATATTGATCTAGGATTGGGGTTTTGCCTCGTAGGGATATTGACAGTAAAAAAGGCTAAGAGACTTTACGTGGATCTTCAAAGTGATGCCTTCAGACCGACCCTAGATGCTAAGCTGAATAAGATCAGAGGAGTCTAATGGTCAAGGAGAATGAACATCTGGCAAAGGGGAGTTATCATGGCAGCAGTTAAACAGGGAAGCAGGATGAATAGAAGGTTATTCTCAGACAGTGAAACATCTAACTTAGAGGTATCAGAGTGTGAACAGTGTGAATCAATGATAAATTCTTGGGTGTGACCATGGAAATGATAGTTGCTAAAGAGTCGAGAAGGGGAACACTGAATCACAGATTCTTTGATTAGGATCTATTAATGAAAGGCCACATCTTTATACAGCTGGTGAGTGTGGAAGTTGACCTCATGCAGGATGAAGGCAAATATTGCATCCCAGAGAGAGAGAATCAAGACCCAGATGTCAATGAATGGGAAGTTGTGCTTGGTAAACTTACATTAATAGAATATAGCAATGATGAGTAGTAGAGAGTGCAATAGGTAGATAGAATGAACTAAAAGGAAGAATAATTTTTAAAATAGTGAGATAATTATTGGCTGTGGTTAAATTGGTAAGTAAAAATATACCAACCTTACTTCTTTTCAAAGAGAGAGTCAGTAAGAATAAGCATTCCATATTTAAGAGAAGCACAGTAGATGTTGTCATGTCCTAAGTAGGCTATGTATTTATAAAGGCATGAATATATAAGGAAAGTTCAGAGGATTGGTTCAGCTGTAGGACAATTTTTATTCATGAAGTGGGATATCTGAAGCCCATAAAGCAAGGAATAAAGAGTGATACCAGAATTTAGAGGTTGGCACAAGAGAAATAAAAGGAAGTATCTCCTGAACAGGTTTCCTATGTTGGATGTACATTTACAAAAAGCCAAGATTTCATTCTGACATTTTGTTGGTGGTAGGTAGGCACATAGCTTCTCTTGAAAGAATGAAAATGACATATTTTATGCACAAAAATACACACAGTTTTTTAAAAATGTTTAAACTATTTCCATTTTTGATGCAATATACTTATACTATCCCAACTAACATCCCAGACATCCTTAAGTACAGGAGGCAAATAGAAAGTATTGCATAAATAGTCATAACATGAAAGAACAATAGAAGTCAAAAATATTTATTCTACAGAAAGACTTAAATTTTCAAAGCTCATCATTTATTTGTATTTTGATGAAAATATTCTATTTTCAATTTTTTCAAATCTCAAATTATAAAAACATTATTTACTTTATAAATATAGAATGCATATGAGTTATAGCACCATATTCTTACTCATGTTATGTAATTTATAGGATTTTTACTTGATTTTGTTAAATTAATAATTATTATTATTTGTAACCACTCTACAATTTTCATATTAAATTATATTGTTATTTTAGTAAATAAATCTTTTATGTACTTCAGATTAGACTCAATATATTTTGCCTGTTATAGCAATGAATATTTTGTTAAAGAAAGGTTGTTCTTTAAAAATACCATATTCCTCATATTTTCTAATAAAATGATACTCAAATTTATACATTACATACTCATCTGTAATAAATAGTAACTCAAATGCATTTTTCAAAATCTCTTCTGAAGCATAAATATAAGGTATATAATTTGCTTCAGAATAAAATATAAAGCCAGGAGACAGAAAAGGAACTTAAAAAGGGAACTATAAAATATTAGCAAAAAAGGCTGAAGGGGGAAAAAGACAGTGTGGTGTTATGTGAATGTTGTATTTAACAACATCAAATGTCACCAACAGGTCAAAGAAGAACTAAAATATTTATTTGAATTTAGTAAAAAAGAAATATTGGCAATGTTGGCACCAGCAGTTTACAAATGTGGAAAGGGACTGAATTTGAACTTCAGCTGTAAGTTAAGGAGTGAATGGAAGAAAAGGAAATAGAGGAAACAAATGGAAAATAGAAATATAGAGATTTTAGCTCCTGTATTAATTTTTAGCCAGTCACACATGTACGTATTTTTGAAAGTGTGCTGTATACACATTGTATGGAATACAATGCAATGTTTTTTTAAGATAGTTAGAGCAAAGACTATTTTTATAGTTAATTTATTCAACTGATGTATAGCAAATGCTTGTTTATTTCAGGCAGTGTTCAAAGCTCTGGGAGCCCATAAGAGATAAACAAAATCCACGTGAACAAACATTTCATTCTAACAGAGCTTACATTCTGGTGTTTGAGAGACAAACTATATATATGTGGCATAAATATATGGTATGTATATATGTATGTATGTGTACATGTATATGTATATAAGTGATTACCTGTACTATAAAAAACCAACAAATTAATATAAGGGAGAAGAAAGGGACGAGTGTTGCTACTTTATTCAGAGTCTTATGAGAAAAATTATCTGGAAAGCTTATGGTGGAGCAGTTCCTGAAAAGAGTTATGGCGTGAGTTGTGAAGATTTCTAGAGGAAGAGAATTCTAAGAATAGCAAAAAATAAGTTCTAAGGTCCTCAGGTCAAAGCATGCTTGCTATAAGAAGGAAGGAGGATTCCCTGGAGTTAGCAGGAAGCTAGGTTTTTAAGACATTTTAGGAAATTACCAGAAGTTGTGGTTTACTCTGAGTGAAATGCAAAACCTTCTAGTGACTCGAACTACTGTACCATTTTGAGCAAGACTGACATCCGTGCATATTTGAGAATGGGACACATTCTCACTTCTCTGTTAAAGAGGATGTGGTGGAGCAAAGATGGAAGCAGAGAGACCTGATAGGAAACTCTTGCAGTAACTATTCCAGTGTAGACATTGCAAAGTGTAAGTCAGTTAGATGAGATACTTTGAGGGAAATGTGGATTGAAATACATTAGCGATCGCTTGGATGTTATGTGTGAGACAGAAGATGGGAACAAATCCAAGGTATGTTGTTGCAGTGGTGGTATTTGTTTTTTTTGTTTTGTGTAAGCAAAAAGATATAGGTTGCTGTTTACTGAGATTACTATGATTGTGAGATAAACGTGTTTGAGGTGGAAAATTAAAAATGTGACTCAGCTTACATATGTGTACATTTAAGAAAATATTAGGCTTAGTTATTCATGTATTAGTGTCCTTTGAATGGAATTCTGAATGCTGAACCTACAAAAGATATAAGTGTATCCAAGAAATCTGAATTTGAAAAGGAAAATCTTCCTAGAAATACATTTTAATAAAAGCAATAGCCCTAAAGTCTCTTTTTAAGAGATAGAAAGGATTTCACTCACCAATCACAAAGGCCTTGAGGCAGGAATTTGATTTCCAAAGCCTCTGTTGGTGAGGATTGAGTTAAGGAATAGTGTTTATTATATGTTTTATTAAAACTAGCATATGTCTCTGAGGATGAATATCTTGAGGAAATGTGTATTATTCTGCATATTTAATATCTTTTTTTAAATTTCAGTATAATACAGGGGTACAAGTGTTTTGGTTGCATGAATTGCTTTGGTAAAGTTTGAGTCAAAGTCGTGTCATCACCCAGATAGTGTGCATTTAACCCATTAGGTGTTAATTTACCCAATCCCTCCTACCCCCTCCCACCTGCTTGATTTCATTTGAGTTTTACTTCTATATGTGCACATAAGTATAGATCGATTATCTCCAATTTAATACTGAGTACATATGGTGTTTGTTTTTCCATTCTTATAATACTTCACTTAGAAGAATGGTCACCAATTCCATCCAGGTTGTTACAAAAGGTATTAGTTCACCATTTTTCATTTTTTTTTTTTTGGCTGAGTAGTACTCTATGGTATACATACACCACATTTTAGTAATCCACTCATGTACTGATGGGAACTTGGTTTGATTCCACATCTTTGTGATTGTGAATTGTGCTGGAATAAACATTCAAGTACAAGTGTCTTTTTGGTAAAGTGACTTTTTGTCTTTGGGTAAATACCCCCTAGTGGGTTATTGGATCAAAGGTTAGGTCTACTTTTAGTTCTTTGAGGTATGCACATACTACTTTCTATAGAGGTTGTACCAGTTTCCAGTCCCACTAACAGTGTATAAGTGTTCCTTTCTCTGCGCATCCACACCAGCATCTTGTTTTAGAATTTTTTGGTAAAAGCCATTCTCAGTGGAGGTAGATGATACCTCATTGTTGTTTTGATTTGCATTTCCCTGATGATTGGAGATTTTCAGCATTTTTTCATATGTTTGTTGGTAATTAGTTTATCTTCTTTTGAAAAGTTTCTGTTCATGTCTTTTGTCTATTTTCCAATGGGGTGGTTTGATTTTTTTCTTGCTGATTTGCTAGAGTTCTTTGTAGATTCTGGTTATCAGCTGTTTATCTAATGTATAGCATATAAATGTTTTCTCCCATTCTGTAGTTTGTCTATTTGCTATATTGATTGTATCTTTGGATGTACAGAAGCTTTTAATTTGATCAGGTCTCATTTACTTATTTTTGTTGTTGCTGTGATTGCTTTTGAGGTCCTCTTCATAAGTTCTTTGCCTACGCCAATATCTGTAAGAGCTTTTCCAACATCTCCTTCTAGAAGTCTTATAATTTTATGCCCTAAGTTTAAGTTTGTTATTCATTCTGAATTAATTTTTGTGAGTGGTGAGAGGTGCAAATCCTGTTTCAGTCTTCTACATGTGGCTATCCAATTTTCCCAGCAGCATAATGAATAGGGATTCTTTTCCCCAGTGTATGTTCTTGTCTGCTTTGTCAAAGATCAGATGGCAGTATGAGGATGGTTTTATATCTGGGTTCTCTGTTCTGATCCATTGCTCTATGCCTCTGTTATTGTGCCAGCACCATTCTCTTTTGTTACTATAGCCTTGAAGTCTGGTAAATTGATGACTCTCAATTTGTTCTTTTTTCTTAAGGTTACTTTAGCTATATGGGACTTTTCTGGTTCCATACGAGGTATAGAATTATTTTTTCTAGATCTGTGAAAAATGGTGTCAGTATTTTAAATGGAATTGTATTGAATCTGTAAATCACTTTGGGTAGTGTACACACTTTAACAATGTTGATTCTACCAATCCATAAGCATGATATGTTTCCCATTTGTTTACATCCTCTGTGATTTCCTTCCTCAGTGTTTTATAGTTCTGCCTGGAGAGTTCTTTCACCTCCTTGGTTAAATATATTCCTAGGTATTTTATTTTCTTTGTTGCTATATTGGAAGGTATTGAGTCTTTGATTTGATTCTTAGCTTGACTATTGTCGGCGGATACGAATGCTACTGATTTGTGTATGTTGATTTTTTAATCTGAGACTTTGCTGAATTCATTTGTCAATTCCAGGAGTCTCTTGGCAGAATCTTTGGGATTTTATAGATATAAGATCATATCATCAGCAAAAAGTGATAGTTTGACATCTTCTTTCCCCATTTGGATACCCTTGATTTCCTTCTCTTGCCTGATTACTCTGGCTAGGACTTCTAATACTATGTTGAATAGAAGTGGTAATAACTGTTATCACCTTCATACCAAAGCCAGGAAACGATGCAACAAAAAAAGAAAACTACAGACAAATATCCCTTATGAATATAGTTGCAAAAATTCTCAATAAAATCCTACAAACCTAATTCAGCTGCACATGAAAAAAATAATCCACCGCAACAAGGTAGGCTTCATCCCAGAGATTCAACGATGGTTCAATATATGCCAACCTATAAAGGTGATTCACCACATAAATAGAAGCAGAAGCAAAAAAAATATGATCCTCTCAATAGACACAGCAAAAGTGTTTGACAAAATTCAGCATCCTTTTATGATAAGAACTCTTAACAAAATAGGTTTAAATGGAACATATCTCAAAATTATAAAAGCCATATATGACAGACCGACAGCCAACATCATACTGAATAGGAAAAAATTGAGAGCATTCCCACTTAGAACTGGAACCACACAAGGTTGTCCACTAATATCTTAATTATTAACTTGGTGCATCTGGAATGTAACATATAGGAATTAGGAAAACAATGTATAAGCATTTGAATTAACACATTGACTGCCATACTGCTTTATTAAAAAAATAGAAGAAAACAATCTTTTCTAATTTAATGAAAAATTTAATGAAAAACAAAATTTATTGACTTCTATTAATTTAATGCCTGTTTTTAGAATTAATTTGCCAGTATTAATTGTAACAATAAGAACATCAACATGTAAGATTTTCAAGAACAAGCTGCAGGGTTTTTCCTGGTTTTTGTCCAGGTTTTTGGTTCATGAAGCCCCAGGCTCAAAACTAGTATGAGTTAAATACAACTTGCATGGTGGTTAATGTATTAATCATCACAAAATTATATATTTCATGTTTTATGGTTTACTACATATTTTCTTGTGAATTAATTCAATTTTTTTAAAAACTTGAAAAATCTATTATCTATGAGTATCAGAAAACCATTTTTTGTATCCCCACTATTAAGAGTACAATAAAAGTATTGCAAGTTCCATACTTTATATGCTTTAATGTTCTATTGTTGATATCTATGGATAATATTTTTAACTGAATAAACCTGAAATGAAAAATTAACTAGATCCTTTCTACTTAGTTCCTTAAACCAATCCAAACACACTGTTGGCATTTATACTTATTCTCATTATAAGCTGGTTTCCACATTTATTGTCACTTATGTGTTTGTGTGCTTTTATCCTCCATTAAATATAAATAATTATAAGAAATCCAGACTTTATTAACCTCTAAAGAATAAGTAGTCTTTTATTATTCACAAAGAGAGAATATAATAGGTATGGGTTGATCAAACCAACAATAAATTAGTTGATCACCATCTAGTGGGGTAGCTATTTTCAGAGTGCCTGCTATATGATCATGACAAAAAAGGAAAATTAAAAGTAAGGATATAATAAAATAATACCTTTATATTACATTTGAATATATATCATATTACCATCTTATAATAATAAATAATTTTACTAACTCACAAAATAATTAGGAATAATATAATGGAATTACTTATAGATCTTAGCATCTTTCAAATGTATTAATGTGACATATTGTTATTATAAAAGCAATATGCTTAAATTGAAAATATATTTTCTCTTGGACTTTAAGTTTTAAAAAATATCTTCACATTGATAAATATATATAGAAGTAACAATTTATATGTATTTAAATAACTATAATTTTATCTCTTGATAAAACAAGATATAAATCCATATTTATAATAAAATATGTTTTATAGAAATGTTTAAATCATACAGGTCATAATTCTTAAAGTTTGGATTAAATTATAAATTTTATGATTACAAACGAAATAAATTTTTACACTTTGTCTTATATAAAACAGCTCTCTGGGCAACTAAATTTAATTCATAATTCATTCCTACTTTTGTTTATAATTGTGGTCAGAAGTATAAAAACAAAATAACAAAAACAGAACAAACTATACCTACTTCTTACTAAGAAGAAATACCTCAGAAGAGTAAGAGACATTTCTTTAGACTTTATTTATTTAGTTAGTTAGTTATTTTTGTCACCCAGGCTGGATTGTAGCAGCTTAATCACAGCTCGCTGGAATCTCAAACTCCTAGGCTCAAGTGATCCTCCCACCTTAGACTTCTGAGTAACTGGAACTACAAATGGATGCCAACATGCCCAGCTAATTTTTTAATTTTCTTTTTAGTTGTGAAGTCTTGCTATATTGCCCGGGCTGATCTGGAACTTCTGGCCTCTAGTGTTGCTTCTGGCTCAGCCTCCCTAAGTGCTGGGATTACAGGAATGCAAATGAGCCATTGCACTTGGTCAAAAGACTGTATTATATTCAGTAAAGAAGTCTTTTGTTTTTACAAACAAATATTGGATTATACTAAAACCTTTTGCCTGTAGTTATTAGTAGTACCAGCATGAAGGGTTTGCCAAAATATGTACCAAACAAGAAAAGTGAATAACATAAAGAAGATATTTTTTTGTAGAAAAGATCTGATCATTCTGTATTTGAAATTTTAAGAGTACTTGGCATTTAGATTTTTAGCTTTTTACAAATGAAAGATAAAATATACTATTAATGCTTGTAATAGAGATTAATCCATGCTGTTGTAATAAAAGTAACCAAAATTACCTGGTACAATTATGTGACGGACCCAATGCAAATAGGGAGTTCAGGTTAATAGGTGACTTAGCCCTGTAAGGTAACCTATGATTTCTCTATATTTTTGAGTCATCAGTACTAAGGTATAGTGCTCCTCCACATAGTAAGTTTTGACACTCTATTGCTGTGTTCCAACCAACAGGAAGTGTAAAGTAAAGGAAGCAGACATCTAACCATTTTAAGGACATGATTGTGAAGTTATATATTTCTATTCCTCTTATATCCCACTGGGCACAAATTAGTCGTATGGCCCCATTTAGCTGCGGGCAAAATGTAGTCTCAATTTTAGTATCTATGTAACTTACTAAACTTTGAAGGGAGTTGTATTACAAGGGAGGAAAGAGAAGAAAGGATGAAGAACAGAAAATAAGTCAGAGTTTTTATCAAATTTCTGTTTTTTTCTTTTCAGAAGATGGCAATTGTTATGATATTTGCACATAGAAAGACTTTTGACCCAAATGAAAATTATTACACAAGGAACCAAAGAAACTGTTAAGAAAAATAATTATATAGCAAAAATTTCCAATTAAGTAGTTTAATACTGTCAGCCCATTTGAGCTGCTCTAATAAAATACCTTAGACTGGGAAATTTATAAATAACAGAAATGTATGGCTCACAGTTTTGGAGGCTGAGAAGTCCAAAATCAAGATGCTGGCACATTCTGTGTCTGGTGAGGACTCTGCCTACTTCACAGATGTTTCCTTCTTGCTGCATCCTCATGTGGCAGAAAGGAAAGAAGAGCAGCCTTTATCCTCTCTTTCAGGGCATTAATCTCATTTATGAGTCTGGAGTCCTCGTGGTCGAATCACTTCCCACAGACTCTGTGTCTTAATACTGTTAATATTACAGTGGATTCTGACATATGAATTTGCAGGTGGGATAACAACATTCAGACCATAGCAAATACCTAAATATCTTTTGAGGATATATCAATTTGTGACATCCCATTATATATGAAAATTAAAGGAAAATAATATACGTTGCAAAATATAAGTTAAGTATTCTTTTATCTTCCATTAAAGCTTTATCTCAGAAAAAACAAGTATCAGTAAAAAGGAAGAAACTACTTGCTCATGGAGCATATAGAGTCTTTGTGGAAATGGAAAGAAAAAGAAGCTGGAGACTCTAGAAAGTGAACCCTTTGGTTGGACATAAGTGTAATTTAGAGGCTACCTGGAAAAGGAAAACATACAACACACACAAAGACACACATACACACACAGACATTCTTAGAATATAGTTGGAGGACAATTTCCAGGGAATCTGACTTGAGAGCTATTCATTAGAATTGCTCTCAAACTTTGGGTAGATTAGTTAAAGCTACCACTTAAATTAATAGTGTTTGAAAATGTTTTCCTATTCAGTAGGAAGAAGAATTTAGATATCTCATACAATAAAACATCTGTGTTTGTGTTTTTCTCTGTTGGCACTTTAATATGATTCCAAAGAATGAAAAGAACAACAACAATAACAATAAATTTTACATATATATATATATATATGCATATATGTTTGTGAATATATATATAAAGTATACATTATCATTTCTACTGAACTATTCCATGCAATAGTATCACAAAACATATTAATACATGAATTAACTAGGTATCTATGCAGAGGAGAAGTGTTCAGGATGAGGGTACAAGATATACAAATACACTTGGATAGTAGGAAGTCTGTTACATTCCAAGACTAAGAGAAGTTTAATGGAGTTGGAGTATACAGTAGGAGAACTGTCAAGGACACAAAGTTTGCACTCATTGCATTATCTGTGGAGTCCTGTACTATTATTTGAAAAAACATTGTGATAAATAGAATATGTATGTACTTGACCCTAATCAAAATTGAGAGAGAGGGAGTGGAGAGAAAGAAAAAGCTGAGAATCAAATAATGGAGATAAAGTGAAATACAAATGAAATATAACTAATTAAAAATAATATACAAAAAAGAAAAAAGGGATAAAGTAGAGATAGAACACACAGAAAACAAACAGCAAGATGGTAGATTTAAATGCAGCCATATGGATAATTTTATTAAATGTAAATGATCTCAACACTCAAAGGCAGAGAATGTCAGTGCACTTAAGTAAAACACATCCATGTCTTGTCCTTAAAAAACACTTTACATATGAAGAAATAGATTAATTAAAAGTAAAAAGACGGGCAAAGGTATAGTATGCAAACTAATCTTAAAGAAGCACGAATGACTATATTAATATGAGACAAAATAGAGCTCAGGGCAAGAAATGTTGCCAGAGGTATAAAGGGTGTGTTAGTTTCCTGACGCTGCCAAAACAGCATACCATAAGTGGGTGCTTAAACAAAAGAAATGCACTGTTTCACAGTTCTCAAAGCTGAATGTCTGGAAGCAAGGTATCAGCAGGGTCCGTTCCTTCTGAGGGCTGGAGGGAAGGTCAGACTCATGCCTTTCTCCTAGCTTCTGGTAGGTGCTGGCCATATTGGCAATCCTCTTGGCTGACAGCATAGCGCCAGTCTTCAAATGGCATTCGTCCCGTACTTCTTTTAATTACCTTAGCCCATGCCTCCTTACCTTGTCACATTTTCACAGTTGACTATTCTGTGCGATTCAGCGTACGTGTTCACCTCTAACTGCACCTCCGCATCTTCATTTCCTTTTAAAGGCTCACATGCCCTGTAAAACTTGCATTAAGAAAATTTCTATGTTTTTCTCCTATCGATCTGTCTTTTGTCAATTCAATTCTCAGACCCGCCACCAAGACCATGCTGTGAGGAGGGCAGAGGTGAAACATTGTCATTGTCCGCCCGTCAACTTTTCTTACAGTTGTGAAAATCAAACATCTGGCACAGGCCCCGATACCTAGCAAGTGCCAAACAAATGATAACTCCTAATATTATTAGATACTAAAAATAAATAAATAAATAAACACAAGCAAAAACTAAAATAAGCATGTGTGTGTTAGAAAATGACAGTTTCATATTTATGCTCCCAAAATTATTTTATCATGAAAAAGTTGTTTCTCCTTCTATAAGAAAAGTAGAATATATCAGGAAATTGTTTCTGAAATAAGATTTGCCAGGAAAAAATATTTGAAAGATCAGTTAATGGTTTGCGGTTTATCTCAAAAGAATCTGACACGTTGCTGGGCCGAAAGCAGTGAAGTATAACAGTGTTGCTTCATTTCACCGGCATCAACTGGGGCAGTGGAACTTTTTGTTTTTTTTTCAAATCATTAACCAGGCAGTCTTGCAAATGCAGAGTTACAAGAAAAGTAGAGTTTGACACATTGTTTGGTAGCTTAACTTCTTTTCATTGCAAAGGATTCTATTTGCCATTTTATAAAGCGCAAGTACATTAATGGATTTTAAACAGAGAGGAAGGAATATTTTTCATTATAAAAAGACAAACAAAGGCTGTGAATAAATTTTTAAGAAAGTCAAGATTTTAGGAAATATTTACCTTTCTTGAAAGAAAAAATTATTGATGACACTTGTTAAAGATAGTACAACGGACTTTATTCAAGGAGGACCATGGAGGTAGGTATAGGGACTACTGCGATAAGGTCTTGTGCAGTGGGGGATAAAGAGAGATTGGACTCAACTATTACTCTAACAAGGGCAAAGTGAGATTTATAGCCAAGGAGCAGGGTGGGAGCAGTTGATGGAAAATTACTATGAAGAAATATCAGGGCAAGGGGGATTTTTGCTAGACTAACTCAACAAAATCCTGGCTGAAGACCGGTAAGGATGATAAGGTATCTTGGAAGATCAAATAGAAAGGATGGAGATTTTTCATTAAATTTATGCAAGAGGATCCTTGTTCAAACTAGACTCTGCAAGGACAGAGAGGAAAGGCCAAGATTGGATCTAGTCAGGCAAAGGATTCAAAGGAGTCTGAATAAAGTTTTGGTCAAAGGTGTCTTTGTCATATTTTATAGTAAACCTGATTTTTCTTTCTTTTTTTGAGGAAAGGGTCATGTATGTACAAGAATTTTAGACTGAAAAAGTAGCTTAGAAAATCAAATTATTTACTGGAGTTTTAAGTATAAATACATATATGCACACACACATTCTTATTATATATAACACATTGGAAAGTATACATATACACACATATATTCATGTATATATTAATATGTGTACACACACATATTAATGTGTACACACACACACACACAACACACTTTGTCATTTACTATTATATTTCAAATCCACTTGTCATTTACCACAATGTATCATATCAATAAAAGAGATCACCACATAGGGGATCAATTGCTTGTACCTATAAATTACAGAACAGGTCTGGATTTGAAAGACATTCAACTCTTGTATGCTTTATTGGCCTTTTCTCTGATAAGACAACTTAAAAGTATCCAGTATTATTTTTTTAAATATGTTTGAAGTTTACAAGCATTTTGTTTTCTGGTGGATATATTTTGAGATATCTTCCAAATCATAATAATTTCTCCTCCTTTGAGATCTGCCCTTCCTATGCAATGCTGCACAACCCTTATATCCCCCATGGACACAGCAGGTAGAATATTAAGGAAAGGGAGATTATTTCTGGGGATTGAAACACAATGACAATTTACCTGCAGGAATTTGAACTTGGCTGGAGATAAGTGACTTCTTTTTTTCATCCATGGTTTTCGTCTGGAGATGGGAGTGTCTGTAATGTTATTCTGTGCTTGCCCTACGATCGTATGTTGGAAGCAGGTGGCTTGTTTCCTAGTTTTGCAGGTCCCCCCATGGAGACACATTGTGTCCCAGGAAAGACCGTACCTGTAGACTTAACCGTATCTGGTTGAGACGACTGAGACAGCAGAATTTTGGATATTTGAGCTAATACTTAGATAAGATTTTGAACTTGAATTCTCTAGCAGGTTGAGACTTTTGAACATTTTGGGATAGGTTGAATGAATTTTAAAGTTTCTCTGCTAGAACATCTATCATAAAAACATGGTAACAAAAGCAAATGCATCACTCCTTTCTCCATGGGAATTTCTACACCCATTTTCTTGATTACATATTTCTGCAAATTGTAAACATCTTTAGAAAAAAAAGCCCACTTTGTACTCTGAAAGGTGAAAAAATGTATGAGTATTTTTACTCTGCTTTATGAGATGCTCCACTATACTTACCACATTGGTGATGCTCAACCAGTAAGAGATACATACAAACATTTTTGAACCAAGAACTAAGGATTACTATAACCGTAAGATTGTTACACCCATTACCAGATGCAAAATAGCAAAGATATGTGGCAATATACAGGGTCAGCTACTGGCAATGCAGAGTGCAAAGTGTGGAAGCCAACATTAAATGCCAGCTGGTACTGATGGCTGTTCAGTGTGATAGCTCTACTGTTGCTTTTACTGTATATCAGTTTTTTTGTTAAAAAAAAAAAAGGAAAAATAAACAAACATACAAACTTGTTTCTGCTTGTTTTCCAAAGCTCCTATTAAAATCCCCAAAACTTTTCACAAGGAATCAAATTTCTTTTCAGTAAATTTTGTTTTGTTGTGTAATATAAGTAGGTAGGAATCTAGGCTGATACAAGAGAGGAAAAGCCATATAACATTTTCCAAACTATGCTGGAAAAAATTGTTAGTAGAAAAGAGTAAGAAATTTCAGGAAAGAAAATATAGAAATGAAAGAATACTTTTCATTTTTTGTCCTAGTCCATATTTTAGGTACAATAATACTTTTATATTTATAATTCTTATAAAAATCCTAAATTTTTAAATTAATTTTTCTTGGTTTCCATTATTGATTCTTCAATTGTGATAATCAATGCATTTTTAGTCTTAAATAAAAACATAACAACCTTATATCATTTCACAATATAACTTTATGGGATTGTAGAATCTAAAATATAAAACATTAATGTTCACATTGTTACTAATTTTAAGGGCTAAAACATTTGAAGTATTATACATAAGAAAAATATTGTTTTGCAGTCATATAGTGATACAATTGTATGGGAATTTTACAAAATCACTCACATTCCTGAGAAATGTAAACAGTGTGATAAAAAAGACATGTTTGACTTAAAAAGGCATAGAAAAGTCACTAAAAATGCATTTAACTGACAATGTCATGCTCTTGCCAACTGATTTTGACCATACGTATTGAAGTGCTGGCCAAGTACTCTGTCGGTGATGGACAGGAGCAATGCTAAACAGTCCTAACACAAGTTGAATGCAGTTGGTGCTGAATATTTATCCTGACTTTAGATTCTACTGCATGATAATATTTAGTTTGTTTGCAAAGACCAAAAAGATAGGTTATTTCTACAACATGTATCTCTTTTTGCTTTTAGGCAATATTTCTTTAAGCAACTGAAAGTAAGATATAGATAATTTCATTGTTTGCTAAAGTATAAAGATCTAGAAATGTTCACATTACTTAATCAAAATATATTGTTTTGTTTGAGATGCAAAGTTCAACAGTTACCTCATATCTCATAGCAAGAAAAATTAGTTAATGATTTTATGACATTTTAAGATCCGTAGATTAATGTAGTGTAGCCTTAAAAGTGTTGCTTCATAAGAGCAACATTAAAACAAACAGAAAATAAAATATAAAAACATATACATGAAGAAATTTAATTAAGATTTGTTTCTCCAAAACAATAGCAGAGTCCATGAAATCTGTAAAGAGACTGTAACTTAATCATTCATACACCTTAATCAAGCATTCTCAATTCATTTTTTAAATTTATCTTTTTAACTAATAAGTAAAAATTATCTATATTTATGGAGTGAAAGATGATGTTTCCCATCAGTCTGTGTGTCTATTTTTGTGCCAATACCATGCTACTTTGGCTACTATACTCTCATGGTGTGGTTTGAAGTCTGGTAATGTGATGCCTCCTGATTTGTTCCTTTTGCTTAAAATTGCTTTGGCTATTCGGGCTTTTTTCTGGTTCCACAAGAAGTATAGAATTATTTTTTCTAGATTTGTGAAATATAGGTATTTTGATGGGGATTGCATTGAATCTGCAGATCACTCAGGGTAGAATGGACATTTAAACAATGTTGATTCTGCCAATCCCTTAGCATGTGTTTTTCCACTTGTTTGTATCATCTGTGGTTTCTTTCCTCAGTGATTCGTAGTTCTCTTTGTAGAGATCTTTCACTTCCTTGGTTTAGTATATTCCTAGGAATCTTATTTTCTTTGTAGTGATTGTGAATGGTACTGAGTCTTTGATTTGACTCTCAGCTTGACGGTTATTGGTGTACAGGAATGCTACTGATTTGTGTACATTGATTTTGTAAACTGAGATTTTGTTGATGGAACAGGACAGAATACCCAGATATAAAACCAGCCGCATGCAGTCAACTGATCTTTGTAAAAGTAGACAAAAATATATGCTGAAGAGAAGAAGCCCCATTCAATAAACGGTGCTGGGAAAACTGGATGCCAACATCCAGAAAAATAAAACAAGATCCATATCTCTCACCACTCTAAAATTCATTCAAGATGGATAAAGTACTTAAATGTAAGGCATGAAACCATAAGAATTCTAGAAGAAAATGTTGGGAAAAACTCTCTTAGCTATCAGCCTGGGCAAAGAATTTATGAAGAAGACCTCAATGGAAATCGCAGCAATGACAAAAATTAATAAATGGGACCTGATTAAATTTAAAAAGCTTCTAAACAGATAAGGAAATAATTAACATAGCAAATAGACAACCTACAGAAAGGGAGAAAATATTTTCAACTATTTATCCAATAAAGGGCTAATAACCAGAATCTACAGAGAACTCAAGCAAATCAGCAAGAAAACATCAAACAACCCCATTAAAAAGTGTGTAAAGACATGAACATAAGATTCTCAAAAAAAGTTAGACACATATCCAATAAACATAGGAAAAAAATGCTCAACGTCACTAATCATCAGGGAAATTCAAATCAAAACCACAATAAGATATCACCTTACCCGTCAGAATGGACTTTATTAAAAAGTCCAAAAAACAATAGATGCTGGCATGGATACAAAGAGAAAGTAATGCTTATGCACTGTTGGTGGGACTGCAAATTAGTACAACCTCTATGGAAAAGAGTATGGAGCTTCATCAAAGAACTAGACCTACCATTTGATCCAGAAATCCCACTACTAGGTATTTTCCCAAAGGAAAATAAGTCATTTATCAAAAAGACACTTGTACTTGAATGTTTACTGTGGCACAATTCACAACTGCAAAAATGTGGAATCAACCTAAATGCTCATCAATTCATGAGTGGATTAACAAAATGTGGTATAATATATATATATATATCATGGAGTACTACTCAGCCATGAAGGGTGATTTAATGCCTTTTGCAACAATTTGGTTGGAAATGGAGACCCTTCTCCTAAGTGAAGTATCTAAAGAATGGGAAAACAAATACTACATGTACTCACTATTAAATTGGAACTAACTGATTGGCACACATGTGCATAAAGGGAAGTAAATCTCAAAGGAATACCTAACAAGTATAATGAATACTATCTGGGTGACAGGCACACTTTTAACCCTGACTTGAGCATTACAAAAGTGATCCATGTAACCAAAAATATATGTACCCATATATTACTTTGAAATTAAAAAAAACAAAGTAAAAATAATGATGTTTTATGTGTATACATTGTGAAATGACTAAATTATGCTAGTTAACATATTTATTACCTCACATACAGATAATATAAAAAATAACATATAATATGAAAAGTAAGCAGAAATGAAAAATATTTCTTGGAAATTATGAACATAGTGCAACACACACACAAAAATTTTCACTAGAATAGAATAAAATAGAAAAGAAGAAATTTTAGAGATATCTCCAGAAATCATAACATAGAGAACTGGTGAACATGCATGAAAAAAATAATAATGGAAAATTGTTTGAAATTAAGGATTTTAAAAACTGAAATGAAAAGTAAGAAAGAGGAAGAGAAGAAGGAAGGAATGGAGACTGAAAGTGAGAATGGAGTTGAGAAAATACTTTAAGAAATAAAACAAGAATATTTTCTATAACAGTAGAACAAGAATTTCCGTATTTCAGGTATACCATGTCTCAAATGATGACACACACACATCCCTTCTCACACAATCTCATAAACAAGGCATAAATTAAAATATCTTAAAAGCAAGATATCTAATATATAGGGGCTTTACAAGACAGTCTCTAAATAATTTTTCTGTCTTATTTTTAGGATCATATATTATAATAAATTTTATATATTACAGTACCAACTTTATGACTTCTCATTTCTTAATAGACATCAGTCAATATATTAAAATATTTCCAAATGATTTAGTATTCTTAACATTTACATATTTCAGAAAATTTCTTTTCCCCTCATGCTATGATAAAGAAAATCTTCTGTTTCAGGCATATTTTAAGAATTTGAATATATTTTACTTTACATATTTATAGAAAATTTTAAAACCACATATTGTGGTAAACTGATAAAAGTATACAAAGTTGAAAAGGCAAAAATACCTATGTTGAAATTCCAACTTAGCTTCTAACTAAATGCATGAACTTTAGACAATATGCTTGATTTCTTTGATTCATTTTTTGAAATCTACAGTAAAGATTATACCTAGCTTATAGGTTGTGAGAAGTTTTTGAAGGACTGTATTTAGAGCACTTGGTCTAATAGATGTAACAGAATAAGCAATAATCATAATAAATCCATTATAGTGATTATGGTTAGTAACTGGTTTTGGCCCTGCAGCAAAATATACAAGAATTTAAATATTTTATATGCCCAAATTCTCTTGCTACAGTAAAAAGGACACACGGCTATACTTTGTATTATGAAATTCTTGAATCTCTTTGACACTGATCACAGCTGATTACCTCTGGTTTAGGCATCTTCCCCAACTGTAAGACATAAGATAGCATATTGGCTACTTAACTTGGGAACTTGGAGTGGATTGTACTGAATTTCACATGAGGATTATGGAAACAGATTATCTCTCTGTGTAGAATAGTTTCAAATTGGAAAAAAGAAAATGAACATAAAGAATTAATTTTTTTAAAAGAGTGAAATAGAGAGTAAGAGAAACTAAGACACTTGATTAGGAACCACTGAGGGGCCAAGAGATAGCTGGACTATGAGGAATACTCTTTTTTGTTCTCCCCTCTGGATTTACTAGAATCTAACCTAACGGTCACTTTCTGTATGGTGTGAGAAGCCACCTCTTAATGTGAGTTACATATGTAATTGAGCCAGTTCCTTATTCCTTGATACTTCCTTGTGTGTTCTTAGAATGTAACAATGCAACCTCACCTCCGTAGATAATTTGTGGATTTTTCAATCCTTTTTATGCTTAAACTCCCAATTTAGACAATAATCTAAAATATAACTGATTCTTAATAAATAAAAGCAAATTTATCTCCACATTATATGCAAACAACTAGATTCATTTAAAACTATTTTGAAGGTTAAGTATAAGAAGATTTTGCTTAAAATATGAAGCATGCTGTAGTTGCAAAATTCAATTTGTGTTTCCTGGAGAACCCCTCTTAGAAATGGGAAGTTATTCTCCAGGGTAGAGGAAGCTTAGGAGAGGATTTTCAAGGTAAAAAATATATTTGGGTTGGTATGACTTCCGATATGGCATATATATTTTCACTGTAGAGTTTGAGGAAACATCACAAAAATACAGAATTTCTGTATAGAAAGTTTGAGAATACAGAAAGATTTTAACAAAATAATTTCTATTAATATTATTCTGACTTAAATATAGATGAGGATAGATTGGTTGACTTCCCCAAATTCCTTTTGGGGCCCCCGGGGGCACTGAAAAATAGAAAATTATCCTTTCAATAGCTTAAATAGCAGAATTACAGATGTTTGAGGTTGGTTTGAATTCAAAATGAGAAAGCCATTCTCTAGTCTAAGGAGGAATAAAAAATAGTGATTTTAAATGTGAGTCTCAGATTGAATGTAGTTTATATTTATTTTTGAACTGGTGGTTTTGATCTGCAATTGAGACATGAGCAATTCATTATAACCAGCTCCAGAATGAAGTTAACATGTCAAAATAATATTGACCACCGTGAATATAGCTTATTATAACAGTTGTATTGTTTTCAATGTTTAAGAGCACATTGAATTTTTATGTGTTAGGAGTTGACCTTTACATCATGGGTCAAAAGTAAGAATTAAATAAGCATTTTGTTATATACATTTGAATAATATGTCAATGACCATCTGTGTTTTTACTTCTGAAAAATTTATTAGTAGAGTAGTAGGGATATGTACATGTGCTTGTGTTGACCTATTTATTTAGTAGAGATGATACAAAATAAATGATATAACCCATCATAAGAAAAGGTTGGAAAGTGAAATATTATGGGGGAGAACAGAGACAAAGACTTCAGTAGAGAAAATGAACAGAGAAGTAGCTAAACTATCAGAGCTCTTGTCAAGTCTTATGTTAGTCTACAGTCAAAAGTTCTCTCACCCAAAAGATGCTGTTATTTTATTCACTCACAAGTTGTTGATCTAAACAACTAAATTTCTCATAAGCTTTAGCTGAATACATAGGGTTAAGGACTTAAATAAAACAGTTTTACAAAAGCTAGCATTTATTCAGAATATCTAGACTACAGCTCTTTCTTTAAATAAATTGAGTTGAGATTTTTCGTCAATTTGTAATTGGACTATGATGCACTAATAATTGTAAAATAAATAGCTTTGTAAATGTCTTTTACTGTCTATGTATGTCTTTTTGAAATAAATATGCTTAGGGTTTTCATAAATGTTTTAACTCTGCAAAGCTATGTAAATGATAAAGAGAAAATTCAATATTTACAGCAGTGAAAAAATAAAATTCATTTTATAGATTTAAAGATTTAATAAAATAGATTATTCATGGTGCAAAAATCTAGTTAGACAGATAGAATGAACAATATTTGATAGCACAGCAAAGTGGCTGTAATCAACAATAAGGTAGGGTACACTTTAAAATAACTAAAATAACTAACACAAAGAAATGATTAATACCTGAGGTGGTGGATATCCTAATTACCCTGATTTGATGAATTCACATTGTATGCCTACATGAAAGCATCATGTACACCCTATAAAGATATACAACTATTATGTACCCATAATAATAAAAATAAAAAATGAAAAAATAAAAATTGTTATTTAATGTATAATTTTTAGTTTGCAAGAGGGAAACTTTTACTGTCAATTCAAAACCTATTTGTAGAATACCTGCCTTGTTTCCAAACTACATTAAACCACACACAAAATTAAAAATGTACATTTTCCCTTAAAGAAGTACACACTGTTATGAGAGAAAAAAGTTATATAAATTAAATGCATATGTAACATATATAACTCCATTTGTTTAAATAAAACATAGGTAGTATATAATCATTTTTGGTTATCGTATCCATGGGATTAGTAATGACCCATCACACTCAATTTACAATATCAGAAGCACTACCCTAGGCTTAAGGCCAATGAAATACAACATCAGGGCTCCTGCCATAAATAGTTTGTAATCTGGATTTGGGATTTTGACAGTGCAGAGAAATGTTAAAGTAAAAAAAAATAAAATATTATATGTTTTGTATATAAATATCTGCAAAAGTGAACTTAATCATCTTTACTAGAGATGTTATTGGAACTTTAGAGATTATTTGGAGAAAGTGATGTGATCTTTAAATAATTAATACAAAAGAGTTAGTCATTTAGAAAAAAAGGCAGGTATGAGTTAGGTGTTAATCCCAGAATAAGCCCTACGTGAACATGCACATTCTCTTTGACATACGAAACACACAGAGAGCTACACAGGGCTGAGGAGGAGGTGGGCACGGCTGAGCATGGGGCCTGAAGACAAAAGATCCTCACATGCCAAGCTAAGTCCTTCAGAGCTGCCTGTGGTACTGAGGAGTCATTGAGCATTTTTCATCCAGGAAGTTGTCACAGACTGCAATAATGCTCACAGATTCTTCCTCTTCCATCAAGACTCAATACCTGTTCCATATCCTTTATGTCCATACCCATATTACTTATTTCAGCCAGAACAATGTCAGCAAGACTGACACATGCACAGACGTGAACACTGTTTGCACACCGGAGTGGCTTTCTCAGCTGCTCTTGGATCCTATGATAAACACCATGAGATGAAGCCCAGGATAGCCTGCCCAGTGCTAGACATATGAGTGCAGCCATCCTAAATCTTGGAGCTACAAGCTGACCTACAACCTTTCAAAGGATGAAACAGAAACTCCAAAATGCTCAGCTGAGTAGATCCAGACCAGAAAAACTGTTCAACCAGTCCACAGAATGATAACTAAGTAAATGCTTGTTTTAAGCCACTAGGTTTTAGGGGTGGTTTGATACACAGCAAATGCTAACTCATGCACAGCATATTATATTTTTTAAATGTATAAAATATATACCAAGGGAGTGAAAATAGAAATTATATAACCGGTTGAAAGTTGTTAAAATTGCCTTGTGAAAAAACTAGACAACACCTGAATTTAACTACATTAATGATGACAGGTTGGTGGGAAAAGACTGCAAGTGTGGCTCAGAGTTTCTCTCATCAGGGTCAGTTAGAGAGCTTTCAAGAAGGCAAAGAGTGACTTTAAGATTTCAATATAAGATAATCTACCCTATTTTGAAAATTGGCACAGGTATGTAGTCCAAGCAGGTGAAAGAAAACAAAAAGTATAATTTTGACTGAGCTTTTCATTTTCAAGACACTTTTCAATTCAGAAGACCACCCTAACATAAAACTAAGTTGTCTCATGAAAATATGAATATCACTTATTGGTATAAAATTAAAATTTGATGGTATTTTATTGAGGATTGCCTTACCTATACATATCAGCATTGAATGAATGCATTGGGCACTTTATTTGATCTAGGTTGAAATTTCAATGAAATGGGCTTATATTTTAGGCCTAAGTTGATATTAAAAATAAAGAGAAAAAACATATATGTGTGTCTGCATGTATAATATTTAATATCTATATGTTATTTATAAAAATATATTTAATCATCACACTTCGTCGCACTTTCATTTCATTGTCGGAGTCAGGCAGCACGTGTCTGTACCTATCTGTGACACAATGTGAGGGATCATTGAAATGATTACACCTGCTTTGACTATCCAAGATCTCTTTCAGAGCAGAGTAATTCACCACATGATTAAAATTTGTCACAGGTTCACTATAACAGTTTAACAGTTGCACACATTCTCAAATTTGCTATTCAAACTGGTTGGCGAGAATGAGAACTAAGCCAATCTGGGGAGAATAACTAATGACAAATTGGTGTCAGGAGCTTGGTAACATTTGTTATGTTTCTTAACACCCAGATGAGACTGCTGATCTATTACCTACCTATGGCCATATCTAAAAATGAAGTGATTTACATCATCAATTAGAACTATTATAACACTAAATAGGCCAATTGTAAAACAAAATATGAAAGTCAGGTGAAATATCCCATTGGCTATCACCTGAAACATGAATAAATGAAACTTAAGAGTCTTAATATGTGTCTTTGAAATCAAAATATATATGAAAAATATTACATTTTTCTAGTTAATCATGGTTTTCATAAGGGCTGTATCAAGGACTTCTGAAAACCAGCTATACAATGCTTGAAAGAGTAGAAATGCACAAGTTGAAACAGGTTAATACATTGGCCCCCATAACATTTATTGTGCTCATGTATAGGATGCAACTTAAACATAGAACCTGCATTGGAATGTCTCACACTCAAAATAGGGACAATGTCCTATTCTACTAAGAACACGTGTTATGGAATTCAAGGAGCCATTTCAATGCATGACTAGAAGACTATGTCATGAAATTCTTCCTCAAGAAGATTTTGTTTGGGCAGGTCATACACCAGTAGCCTGGTAGGTAAATGTTTTGAATTATTTTTCTATACATTGCTCAGCCAATATAGCAGCAGTCAAATAAATATCATGATGATTTTTCATTTCATTTCCTCACAGATATGACAATGTTACATTATTCTATTGTTTATATTATTATATAATGAGTATTTCATACAGATTGTGATGCATCATTGAGATGACTTTGAAGAGTGTATATTGAAATATCGCAAGAGAGGATGGTTAAAATAATGCATTAAAATTATGTTTAGTTCATTAAATATTAAATGTCCGATTTCAAATCAAAAGTTTAGTTTATTATATCTCAAACAAAATGCAGTACAATTAATCAAAGTATGTTTCTAAAATATCGACACAGTTTTATCATCTAAACAATTCATGCCAGCAATGAAGAAGCCTGGAGAGCGAGTGATAATGACATTGAGAAAGGTCTTTTATACAGCTTGTTGAGAATTGAATATTTTTTCTTGTAAGAAGTGGTCCAAAGTCTGGAAGAAGTGGTGGTCAGTTGGTGCAAGGTCTGGGGCATATGGTGGATGACAGAGGTTCAAGGTCTGGGGAATACGGTGGATGACAGAGAGTTTCTAAGTCCAGTCTCTGTAGTTTGAGCAGCGTTGTTTGTGCAATGAATAGTTAAGCATTGTCTTGTTCAGAGGACTGGCTTGTCTCCACTGACCAATCTCAGGTGCTTGATCACAAGCATCCTCATCATTTCATCCAATTGGTTGGAATAGACATCCACTGCAATTGATTGATTAGGTTTTATGAAGCTGTAGTGGATAATACCAGCGCTGGACCACCAAACAGACACAATTAAATTTTTTTGATGAAAATTTGGTTTGGGACTATGTTTCAGCACTTTATCTAGTCATTGTGCCGTATGCTTGTAATTGTCAGAAAAAATCCATTTTTCATCACGTGTAACAATACAGTGTAAAAATAGTTCACCTTTATGCTGTGACAGCAAAGAAAGGCAAGATTTGAGATGATTTTTCTTTGGGCGCTTGTTTAATTTATGTAGTACCCATCTATCCAGCTTCTGTACCTTGTCAATTAGTTTTAAATGATGTAATATTGTTGGAATAGTAACCTCAAACATTGTTGTAATTTATGCATAGGTTGAGATGAATTCACTTCCACTACAGTTTTTAGTTTATCGTCATCCACCTTGGTCTCAGGTCATCCACGTGGCTCATTTTTAAGATTAAAATTACCAGAATAAAACTTTTTAAACCATTGCCATACTGTGTGTTCTTTAGCCACATCCTTCCAAAACACTTTTTTGATATTTTGAGCTATGTTGTATTGATTTTACTTTGGAGATCATATTTGAAAATAATATGATTTTTTTTATTTATCTGTGGTGGTAGAAATAGTGTTCTAAAAAATTTTGAAAGATAATCATAAGTCAAAATGTGCATTTGACAGAATGAGGATGTACCTTACAATAAACACAGAATGAGAAGTGTCAAAGTGAAATGGCACAGATATTAACTGTCAAACTTAGTACTCAAGGAAATCCGACATTTCATACGTAATAACCTAAATAGACTTCATTACACTTTAATAAGTTTTATACAGTACTTAAATATACTTCAGAGCATATAAAAAATCAATGATTTGACATTACTTGAAAGCCACATTTTCCTCTTCTACATTTCAAACATCCAGAAAAAAGATACTTAGTTGGAAAGGAAGTGATGCTTTTAAAAGTAAAATCCCATCATTTTTCATGCTCAATGAGAATGTCTAAACATCTTTCTTTTTAACATATATGATTTTCTCTACATTGTGTGGACATTCTGTTTAAAGTTTTATGCCTCATTCTGCTTCCATTATTAAAACCATTGAAGATCTCTTCTCAATTCTGAAATGGAAGCGTATGTTTCAGAAACCAGTGCCTTGGTTTCAAAGATTCATTGTTACTAATTTAGCAGATTATCTAGGCACTCGATTTTTTGCTTTGAAAATGTGTACCAACATCATTTTAAATATTAAATAATTATATATTTTTAAATTGACATATAATGCCTTACCATATGATATTCATTAAAAAAACAAAATATTTTGGCCAATTTTCTCCTACTTCATTGTTAGAATAAAGTAGGATATTTCTGATTAATATGTTTGAGAATTGTGATCACACTCTTTCAGCCCTTTCTAAATGATAGCTAGTTAGTGGCTTTGTCTATGTTCAAAGTTCTTAATATATCCTCAGGTAGCCCATGTAGTTGGAAAATGTTTTCTGCTAAAAATAAGAAGAAAATAAATTCATCATTTTGAATTTGATGTTTAATATGCTTCAGTAAGCCTCTATTCTATTTTCAGAGCAGTTAAAATGCAAGTGATTAAACAGTAACATACTCTATAATGGAAACTTTCCATTTGAAAAGGAAGATTAATATTGAGCCTTGATATAAAAGGAAAACTTTATAATTACATTTTAATCTACTTGTACAGATATCTATCCTTGCCATCCACTCATTACTTATATTGCTACTCTACAAATTTTCAAAGAGCATTAAACAGGGTCAATTATAGGATGTGCCCTTTACCAGTTCCTTTAAGTTTCATTCTTTACAATGCAAATTAAAATCAGGCGTTTTTGGTAGTGAGTTTCATTTTCATTACTCACATAACATTGTCACTGATATAATACACATGAGTAAAAGATTCAGTAAAAGGAAACATCAGTGAACTGTGTATAATTTCAAATATTTATTAAAACAATGTTACATTTGAAAAAAATCACAATTCTATCAAAATATAATGGATACTGAGAATATACTAGGAGACCCTGATACATTATTATTATTATTTAAATAATGGAGTCTTGACCACTTCTCTTCTGTTTTAGGGTACATTAGTGAATGATCCCAATAGAAATAGGAAAGTATCTATATAATAAATTGCTCAAATGTGTGTCACAAATAAATGTATTTTACTCTATGAATTAGTATTGTAAGTTAAATATATTGTAAATATTTCTCTTTTCTTCCTAAGTATCCATTTCAATCAGATATTTTGTGAAACTCAGAGCTAAATTTAGAGTTCTTAGTATATGATGGCGGCCTAAGAATATGGGACCCCTTGTGACACTTTATTTACAGCTTCAGTTTTACATTTTGAATTGAAATATATATGTTTATTTATCAAATATTCAATTATTATTTTGTAGAAATGTTTCCATAATAACCTAAATTATCCTGCAACGTGTCATGTGATATTTTTATCACTTTTGAAAACTCACTATTCAATGGTCCACAAGCAGAAGATTATTACATCTTATTATCTGGAAAATTAGGACTTTTGAGTTTTTTTATTACTTCCACTGATTGGTTTACAACTGTTTACTAGCATAAGATACATAGCACAATTCTTCTTTGCTCTACTTGCTAGCATCTTCTCTATAAACACTCTGATTATGAGTGTTCCATATATTTTAAGATATGATCTAGTACAACTTCTTCTATTTAAAGATGATGAAACTGATGTCTAGAAAGTTCAAGTTGCTATCGGTATAGATCTCAGAGCCAGTTAGTGGTAGAGCTAGGAATATTTCCAAAGTCTAATACTGAGAACACACTTTTCAACTCTATGTAGATGACTTTAGGAAGAGAAGAATCAAATGTCAATAAAATTAAAAACAAATACGATTTATAAAGAATGAAAGATGATGGATGATAATTAATTGAAGTATTTATGAATACATAGTTTAGTGTTTCTTTCTGACTTTACGTCATAAGAGTACTCTAGGCCAGCCTCATAAGCGAATGAGGTGGGACACTACACAATCTGACCTAATAAAGAAATGTTTAAACATCCTGGGCCCCCACTCGCCACTGACTCGTCAGCCCCGGAAACCTTTCTGGGGGCGTGAAAACCTGCTGGGGTCGTGGCCTCTCCTTTATGCTTCGATTTTCCCACTCGGTGCTCAGTATTTCAGTATTTAGTTTACTTTAATTCTAAGACATTCTGGGATTCTCAGGTAATTCTAGACAAGCGTGGAGAGCCGGGAGAAGGGAGGAGGAAGGCGCAGTTTCCCGGGGTGCAAAGGCCGCCCGGGCCCGCGGAGCTGGGGGCTGCAGGGGGGTGGCCTCTCGCTCCCTCCGCCCCGGAGGCGCGACCCCTCCCCGCTCACAGCCCCCACCCCAGTCCCGCCCTCTCGCTGTTCCTCCGAGCTCGCTGCGGTGACAGAGCCTCACGCAGGCCGTGTGGGGGGGGGGGGGCGGGGGGGGCGGTCCTTATGAAACAAGGACAGGCCTTCCTAGCGTTGCAGCGTCTGCGACAAGCAGGGCTCCCGAGCCCGGCCCGGCCCTCGTTCTTCCCGTGCAGACGCGAGGCACGTGCACGTGCGGCCCGGGCTTCGCACCTGCTCCGCCCGCGGGAAACCGCGGATGCCACCGGCCTGCGCCGCCTGCACCCCAGGCCTGATGACTTTCACGGCCTGATGGCTCAAGCAAGAGACCTTACGGAGTCATGGCTTACTCTTGTCTTACTTTTGATGGGGGGTGGGGGGCTCATCTTGGGGATTTCTGTGTCTTAGAAATAAGTCTCAGCGCTCTGCCCCTCCCAGAGTTTCAGCGCAGCGTCGGCCACCGCGTTCTCGGCCCGACGGGCAGGGCCCGGGATCCGCTGCCGGCGCCGGCTGCGCCCCGAAGCTTTCGTTCCATCTGCCCTCCAGAAAGTTCCGATGTGAGCATTGGGGTCCGGCCTGGGAGATCGGGGTTTTTCAGGTCTCGAACTTAACTTTATGCTTTCCATGCCTGCCTTAACTCACAACATTTTTAATTGGAAATAATTTTTAAAAATATCAGCTTTCTTTAAATCCCCAAATGCTCCATTTTATGGATTAAAAGTAAAAGACAGGAAACTTTGAATCTGCCAACTTTTGTCTGTTCTCTGTTTCCCCAGAAAGAATTTCAAACTAAGCTCATTTCTTCATTTTGTGACAGCTCTGAAAATTAACAAAAACAGTTTTGTTTTTTTTTTTCCCTACCGTGATTTCCACTCATGTAAACTAAGTGGAATGTTGCCTGAGTCACAAAATAAAGGACGTTTTGGTTCAGACTTTGTATGCCTTTACCTTCTCATAAACTTCTCACCCCAATACAGAGGGTCTTTATTCTCTCAATTCATCTTTTCCACATTTTAGTCTTTAATTATTCCACCTTAATTTCAAGTATTAATTTATAAATATTTTATGACTTAGAAATAAATTACAAATAATCCAACTTCTTTATTTAAAGCAATGATGCTGATTTAAGCAATATTTACTCATAAAAGTAAAGTACCAAAGTTTAAGGCTAATTTCCAGAGGCAGCTTATCTAGGAATTCAAATGATGGCATACACGGTGGTATTTCTCACTCACTCTCTGAACTCTGGTTCTCTGATCTTCCTTGGATTTGCAGATTATATTTTTGGGGGTACAATCGCATAAAACAGTGTGATGCAACCCAAAGAGGGAGAAACGGATCCAAGCAGCAAACACAACAAGTGTCACTGCAGATGCCCAAGTCCCCTTCCATCTCGGCCCTCCCACACGTCTGTCTATCCCCCAAACTCAGTAAAACTAGGCATTATTCGTTTTAAGGGAAAAAATAACATTTCCCTTGAAAATTGTTTATTTTTCTGGCCAATAGATAAATTGAAACTTTTGGTTGTTTCTCTTCCTTATTATTTTTTTTAGAATTGCCAATTCATGTCTTGTGCTCATTTTCTTTTAAAACTAAAATTTTTGTGTGTATTTTTAATAGCTGTCATTTACTGAGTGCTTATGTGCTAAATGGATTTAATATTCAAAAAATCCTATAACATAGCTATTGTGTTCTCTAATGTTTAGGTGAGAAAAATGAGGCACGCAGTAATTAAGTTACACAGTCAAAACTGTGTTGCTACAATTTGACCAGCACTTTCTGACAGCAAAATGTACCCCTTTATCATTACTGACATGCCCCATATAAAATAATTTTATTCCTGATTTACCTGCAATGTATGCCATAGCTATTCTTCCTGGGTTTGTGTCTGCCGTTGATTTATTTATGTTGGAAGATCTTTGTTTGTCACTCATGTTAACTTGTCTCAATATTGTTTCATTCTGTTTCATTTTTTATAAAGCCCTGAGCTTTATAAAGAAGGAAGTATATCAAAGTGAATACCAGAGTATTCACTTTGATATACTTCTAATATTATTATCATTTCTTTTTTACATATTTAATATATTGAAATTTATTTTGGTTTATAAAATGATATAGGAATATATTTCCCCAAAGCTTATTTTTAAGTATCAATACCAAATACAGAACATTGTACATATTTCTACTGATTTACAACCTGCTTTAATAAATTATTACATGGAACATTGCTTCAGTATTGAAACTTGTGTTTTGTTGTGTTACCAGTAACACATGGTTTTAATTATGTCTGTTCTAAATTGCCTTAAGATAAAAATGTTCCCTTGAATTATTATGCTTTTAAGAAAAGTTTCTGTTTGGCATTCTTATTGGAATTTTATCAAATTTATATCTTAACTAAGGGTAAATGACATATTTAGAATAGTGAATTTTTAAATCCAAAAATTTGATTATTCAAATCAAGACCCTCTGCAAACGTCTCTAGTTTCTTTTTATAGATGGTGCACATGTCTTAAAATTCAGTCCCAGTCATTTGATGAATTACTTTTTACTGTAAATTATTTACCCTTTAAGTACATGTCTTTCCAATCACAAAGATTATTATTGTACTAACTTTTTTTTAAATTTAGAAATGACATTTAACTATAGTTTAGAAAAGATTCCTTGACAAAATGCAAATTATTTTAACAGGCACATTCATGCTTCCCTTTAAGAAAATTCACAGAAAATGTTCTTTCTACAATGAAGGTTTGCAATATACGAATACCTATTTTAGTCATTCATTTTCTCCCTTAAGTCATGCTAAATCTATAATGAGTACTATACAAACAATATAATATTCCATTATTAAATTTCTTGAGCTAAGTGTACAAAACCAAATTTAAGCCATGATTTTTACTGAAAAATATAATCAACAGACCAACATAAATCTATGTCATAAAAGAACAAATGTGAATGGAGATTTTAAACCAGATGGTTTATTATAACAGCTTCCTACCTGTCTGGCTGCCAGTATTCTCACTTTCCAGTCATTCTTCTGACACATCCTTTCAAGGTCAGCCAGTCTAAAGCATACCTTTGATGATGCCACCTTCTGTGGGGAAAGTTCAGTGGTTCCACACTAGTTGCTGGGATGAGAGTAAGTCCCTTACTGTGATATTTAAGGCTATCTACATTATAATTGCAGTGTACTTCAGGTTTGTTTCTCACTAATAATCACCGTTAGCATTTCACAATAGGTCACCAAGATGCCACTGGTATTGTTACTGGTAGTATGTACAATAATTTTGGATGATGTTCAGCTAAATATTTTCATACCCACACATGCAAACATATATACAAAGATGTGTATATATTAAAGAAATTTAATATATATAACATGTATGTAATTAGAAATTAGTTGATTAAAGAAAGCTAATAGTTAAATAATGATACAGATGTTATAAAAATACCCACATGGTACTTAGATATCAGTATGTAGGAAACACTGCCCTTTAAGAACTTATCTCTCCTAGAAACTGATTTATTAATACCTTCTGTCCTCTAAATATTCTCCCTGCTTTCTCACTTCTAAGACTGGTATTCCTCTACTTGTAAAAATAGCCCTCTATTACCACAATTTGGCTAAATGTCACCTTCCTAATGCTTGCAACAAATCACTAAGCTCCCTAAAGAACAAAGATTTTCCCATTCATTTGCTTGGCATTCTACCAAGTGCTTGAATATATTAGAATACTTAATACATGATTATTTACTTGCATAAAATATTGCCAATATCCACAGCAAAATGGAATCAAAGCCTTCTTCAATTTCCAAGTTTGGTGTCACCAAGCCAAGATGGCTTCACTGGTAAATTTTACCAAAGATTAAAAGAGGAAATAATACAAATTCAATGCAAACTCTTTCAGAAAATAGAGGAGGAATGAATACTTTCAAGTCCTTTGTTAAGGGCAGTATTACATGACCAAACAAGAAATTATAAGAAAACTATAGTCAAATATTCTTCCCATATGTAAATTCAATGATGCAATAAATCCTACTAAATGTAGCAAATCAAATTCACAATATATTAATATAAAAGGTAATGCAACATGATGAAATGGATTTTATAACAGGACTACTGAGTTGTTTAGCATTCAAAAACAAAACAGTGTAATTTACAATATATGCAGAAGAAAGGAGATGAAGAATACACATATGGCTAAATTCAAGATATTTATGTTAAAAACTCTCAACAAGCTAGAAGTAGAAAGGAAATTCCTTAATCTGATAAAAAGACTCTATTTTAAAAAACAAACACATACATAGAAAACACTGATTATTTTTTCTCTAAGATTTTGAAAATGACAAATATCTATCATCTCCTCTATCAGCTTTGGAAAACCTAAACAATACACTAGGTGGGAAAATGAATAAAAGTCATACATATTGGAAACAAAAAATATTCCAAGACAATCTAATCGTGTGCATAGAAAATCCTAATAATCTCCCTATGAAGATGACAGAAATAATACATTTAGTAAAGTCAGGGAACACAAGGTCTCTATCAAAAATAATCAATTGCATCTAAGATGTATATGAAATGTAAAGAACTTAGACTGGTCAAAACAAATTGGAAAAAGAACACACTTGAGAAGCTTAGACTACCTGGTTTCAAAATTTACTTTAAGGCTATAATCTTTATTCTTGAGAAATAAATATAAAGATAAATATAATTTAAAATGGAACAAACCAAGAGTTGAAAGGATGATATTAACTTGGTAAAGAATAATGTAATAACAGAATTCTCAGATGGTCCCCAAGACTCTTGGCCCCTGTGTATGCATCCTCTATAATTCCCTGTCCTTGCCTACGGATGGAACTCTGAAGATGAAAAAAAAATTCACTTCTGTGATTAATTTATTTGTATGACAAAGTTGAAGGATTTTTACAGATGTAAAGTATTTCAGGTTCCAAAGCATTTCACTTTGAAGTAAAAAAAAAAAAAAAAAAAAAAAGGTTATCCTAGGGACCCTAAGCTCTAAGCTCTTCAGATGAGCCTTTGAAGGAGGCAGGACCCTTCCCGCAGGAGGAGGTCCAAGCTGAGAGAGGCTGTGGCAAGGGCGTGGGAGCCACCCAGGACCAGTGCCCACCGGACAGCCATTAAGGAAATGCGGACTTCAGTTTCACAACTGCAAGGATTTGAATTTTGCCAACAACCTGAATGAGAATGGAGAATCTTCCTCCAACTGAGTCTCCCAGGGAAGATGTGGCCAGCTCATGTCTTAATTTTAGTCTCGTGAGACATTGAGCAGAGGACCAGGCTAACACTTGGAAGACTTCTGGACACAGAAACTGTGAGACAATAAATACGTGTTGTTTTAAGGCAATAAGTTTGTGTTCTACAACAATTGAAAATGAATGCAAATATGGGCACAATAAATATACAAGCCTACAGCAGACAATATTTAAAATAGAGAGACATAAAAAAGTCAGGAACAAAGAAAGAATTGTTTTCCCAACACTTTGCTGAAAGTCCTACCCACTTGAGTGGGTCAAGAAACATTAATAGAACTAATTCGGACTTAAAAATAAACATTTTTGTCATTATTTGCAATATGATTATATACCTGGAAATTCAAGAAATTATGTAAATGTATAATACTACTACTGAGTTCAGAAGGCTTGCTTGATTCATTCAAGCAAGAGACAGTTATAAAAATGGACTGTGTTAAAACATAATGTTTAAAAAGGCAGTAAATCTATCATTTGCTGAGGAATGTATGTGCATTACAGTTATGGAGAAAAAGAAACAATAGTTTGTTAGATGTTAAAGAAATCTCCTTCAGATGAAAATATGCATAATGTCTATGGGTAAGATGACACGATACCAAAATGTCTTTTATTTTCAAATCAGTATAAAATTTCATATTAATTCTGGATAAATTCCTAACAGGATTTTTTGGGGGGAATTTGACAAAATGAGTCTGTGTGGAAAAGCATGAAGGCAAATAAATCCAAGAAAAATGTGAAGACTAAAAAGTGAGCAGATGGCCTCATCAGACTTGAAAACTCATTATAAACACTGAAAAATAAGACAATCTAGTATTGGAACAGATACAATAAATGAGCTAACAAAACAAAATAGGGAATTCAGAAAATCACACATGCTTTTATGGAAACTTGATATATTACAGACATGTCATTGCAGATAAGTGGGCATGAATAGACAACTCAATAAATGAGACAAGTGATTATGCACATGGAAAATAAAATACATTTCATTATCCTCCATGTACAGGGATTAATTCTGTTTATATTAAAGATCTAAATGTAAAAATAAGAGTTCTTAAATATTTAGAATATATAGGCAAATATTTTTATGACTTTTGGAAAGGGAAGGACTCTTTTAAACATGGCATAAAACACATATCATTAAGACAAACAAGAATTAAATAACAAGCATAACTTTTGTGAATCAAAAGGCATCAAAACAGTCACAAATTGGAAGATTAAAATTGAAATACATGCAATGTGCAAGTGATTACCAAACAGAATAAAGCAATAAAAGCAATAACAATAAGACAAGTGTACTCCTCTCTACCCCCTAACAAAATGAAATAATTAAAAGATACAAGCAAGAATTAATATGAAAGGACACCTAAATCCTACTCTGTGTGTGTGTGTATGTGTGTGTGTGTGTGTGTGTGTGTGTGTGTGTATTGGAGATGGATTAGTTTCAAGAGGTGGATGCTACCATTTGCCAATTCCATGTTCAAGGACATCACTATGATAGCTTAAAATTGGCCACAGTGGGGAAATATAAACTGTCAAGTGCTTCCTCAGTATGTTAGAGTTGCCTCATATTTTCCACAGAAATGGCATAATCTGAAAATTTATGCCACCATTATGAAGAACTACAAAGCAAAGTTGGCACAGTTGAATTTGATATAAACTTTATCACTACTACACCAATGGTTATGCAAGGAATTTTAGCTTGCAGCCACAGCCAGTGCTGGTAGTGTCAGAGAAAAAGGAACTTCCTATCCCTTTCCTCTTGAGTGACTTGCTCTAGAATGAACGTCTTTGTGTTCTATAGCCAAAGCACACCTGACCAAAACAAGTATAGAATGTGTACCAATACCTTGGCATCTCGGGAGCTCAAACTGGTGTTTCAGTTCCTAACGTGTAGCAAAGTTGGTCCCAACAACAGTTAACAAGTAAGGAATTCCCTATAGAAAAAGAATTAGATGCCATGAATCCCAAACCTATAGCAAATGCTTATCATACAGGGAAATGGACATTAAGACCATCATGTGATAGAATTTCACACTCACTAGTTCAGCAAACACTAAAAGTTTCATATATCAAATGTAGCCCTTGATGCCAAATTCTGGGAAATCTCATATGTTATTGATTATGGTTTTCACTGTTATAACAATTTTAGGGAGCAAATGGGCAATATCTAATAATAATAAAGTTGTCCAAAATGTATACCACATATACATAGAGATGTGTATAATGGTAATAGTAACATGCCATGTAAAAGCAAATAATTGGAAAACACTTAGCAGTCTATCAATATGAGAGTGGATGTAGTTATGCAATGAAATGATGTACAACAATGAAAATGAATTAAGTTGTGATACATGTGTGGGGAGCGCGGACGCCATTACAAGATGGCGCTGATTTCCGGTGGCCTGGCTGAGGTAAACAAGTGTGGCACATGCGTAGTACATCTGTAGGTCTGTTACATAAGTATGCATATGAGGTTTTCTGACTCGGCCTATTGGTGACCGCTTGTGATTGACTTTGACCTATCTCTGTTACTTCCTGTTTCCCTGAGGGTATATTACTGTGTGAAAGCTTGTGCTCAGGGTCTTCCGCATCTTGAAGCTTAGAGGGATCCCCAATAAAGCACTGTAGAAGAACTCCTGTTGCCGCGTCTTCCTTGCTGGCAAGGCGGGCGCGACAAGTGGTGCCGAAACCCGGGAACTGTACCACCAGGGCACCAGCGGAGACGACCTCTTGTGAGGTGAGTTCAGAACTACAGTGTGGGACGGCCAATTTCCCCGCCCCCAAGAGAGACATGGGCAACATACCACTACGCCGGTTTCTGTGGCCTCTGAAAACTCTGCTTGCTGAAAATAAAATCCATGTTGACGATCATGACCTAAAGAGATTGTTGAGGGAGGTGGACCGGGTATCCCCTTGGTTCCTAGCCTCCGGCTCGCTCACCATACCATCTTGGAGGAAGGTGGGCCATGATCTACGCGAGGCGTTAGATTTAAGGCCTGGCGTCTTGATACTTCATAGGTTAGTTATGGATTGCCTAAAGTGCGATCCGCAGGGTTCGCAGAGTGCAGCAGAACAGCTTGCGGAAGTGCAGTCTCAGCTCTCAGAAGGAGGGAGAGGGGAAGGAGTTGCAACGGTTAAGGACGATCAGTCATGTCAGGTAGAGAACCGGCGAACGGGTGACGACCCGCTGTTGCCAGAATTTGCAGATTTGCATTTGTCCGAGGCGGAAGGTGAATCGTCCGCCTCGGAGGGGGAAGAAGCTACCCCCTCTTTTCAGCAGTTGAGAAAGGAAATACGGGGACTTAAAAAACAGGATGTGGTCCAGCCGAGAAGGCAGGCCCCGCCCAGGCTCGATATAGAGACCTGGCCTCCCCCGTATTCCCTGCCCCCACCTACAGCGCCCCTCGTTGGGCCCGCACCGGGGGGTGGAGCGTCTCTCCTCCCCCCAGAAGCGCGGAGAGAGCTAGGATTTGCTTTCCCTGTGTATGTGGACAACAATAATCAGAGATATTGGCAACCTGTGGACCATAAGCAATTAAAGGAATTTGCAGAGGCGGTCCGCAACTGGGGGCATAGCGCAGCCTACACTTTAGTACTGCTGGAGAGGCTTGCCGCTAGTGCCCTAACGCCCACGGATTGGCAGCAGGTGGTGCGCGCGGCGCTAACCACGGGCCAATATCTAGACTGGAAGTCCATGTATCATGACGGGTGTGCCGCGCAGGCCCGTGCGAATGCAGCCCAGGGAGGCGGCAGGGCAGCGTGGACTTTTGACATGCTCACTGGACAGGGACAGTGGGCCAATAATCAAACGGCCTACCCGGAGGAGGTGTATGTCCAGGTAAATCAGATAGCCATTAAGGCTTGGAAGTGTTTGCCCAAACGGGGGGAGGTGCGTGGCAATCTGACAAAAATTGTCCAGGCTCCGGCAGAGCCGTTTTCGGATTTTGTGGCTCGCATGATGGATGCCGCAGGAAAGATTTTTGAGGACGTAGACACGGCCTTGCCGGTGGTTGAACAACTGGTTTTTGAGCAGGCCACTTCGGAATGTCGGAATGCTATTACGCCATGGAAAAGTAAAGGATTAAATGCATGGCTGAAGGCTTGCAGGGAGATTGGGGGTCCTCTGACTAATCAAGGCCTGGCGGCCGCGGTCATAGCGGCACAAGCCCAGCAACAACGCTGTTGCTACAACTGCGGCAAGCCCGGTCACTTGAGAAGACAGTGCCGAGCGCCAAGTAAGGTGAAGCAATCATCTTCACAGCCGGGGGTTTGCCCCGTGTGCCAGAAAGGTCAGCACTGGGCCGCAGAGTGCCGATCCGTTAAAGACAAGGAAGGCCGGCCCATCTCCCGAGGGCCTAGCGGCAGCATGGTTGCACTGCCAAAAAACGGGAGGCGGGGCCCACGACCCCAGGGCCCGCAAACATATGGGGCGATGCTGGCGCAGGACAGCCCCCAGGGGCCCCCAGGCCCGTCTCTGCTGACCCCGGGGACTCGTCCCTCCTTGAATCCGGCGCTACCGGGGGGGAACCTAGGAGGGCCACCCCCGGTTCCGCAGGATTGGACCTCCGTGCCACCACCCTCACAGTTTTGACACCTGGGTTAGGATGTCAACCTATCCCTTCAGACTTTAAAGGACCTCTGCCCAGTCATACTGTGGGATTAGTGCTTGGGAGGTCATCGGCTACCTTAAAAGGGCTGATTGTCCACCCGGGGGTTATAGACTCAGACTTCCAGGGGCCAATAAAGGTCATGTGCTCATCACCTCGGGGAATTATCTCCATCCACCCCGGAGACCGATTTGCTCAGCTTCTGCTCCTCCCTAGCCTTCACGCTTGGTTCCCCAGCAAGCAGGAGCCACATGGTAGTAAGGCGTTCGGGTCGTCCGGAGGCACTTGTACCTTTCTGTCTTTGGATTTAAACACCCGTCCGACCCTTGTATTGACTGTTCAGGGAATAAAATTTGAGGGTTTGCTGGATACGGGAGCAGACACCAGTATCATATCTGAGCGGTGGTGGCCTAAAGGCTGGCCGCTCACCCGCTCAGAGGCAACTTTACAGGGCCTGGGTTACGCTTCGGCCCCAGCCGTGAGTGCCCGAACTCTGTCTTGGAGTGATCTTGAAGGCGGTAGGGGTAGTTTTAAGCCTTTTGTTCTCCCCTTACCAGTGAATCTCTGGGGCAGAGACGTCCTGAGACAGTTAAACCTTAAGTTAACAAATGAGTATTCTGCTCAGAGCCAAGACATGATGAGTACCATGGGATGGGTCCCGGGTAAGGGCTTAGGAAAGAATTTGCAAGGCAGGTCAACACCACTTATGCCTACTCCCAATCCCGGTAGACAGGGGCTGGGTTTTTCCTAGGGGCCGCTGACACTGCCTTGCCCATTCCCTGGGTTTCGGAGGACCCGGTGTGGGTGTCTCAGTGGCCATTGCCCTCCGACAAATTGCTTGCAGCCCGTGAGTTGGTACAGGAACAGCTCACTCTTGGGCACCTTGAACCCTCTCACTCGCCTTGGAACACCCCTATTTTTGTGATTAAGAAAAGGTCAGGAAAGTGGCGCTTACTGCAGGACCTAAGGGCAGTCAACGCCCAGATGCGCCTAATGGGGCCTGTCCAGCGAGGGTTGCCCCTTCTTTCTGCCTTGCCCAAGCATTGGAACCTGATCATTTTGGATATTAAAGACTGTTTTTTCTCTATTCCCCTTCACTCATCTGACAAAATTAGATTTGCATTTACACTCCCTTCCATGAACCATGAGCAGCCTGATGAAAGGTACCACTGGCGGGTCCTGCCTCAGGGCATGGCTAACAGTCCCACTCTATGCCAGATTTACGTGAGCGCGGCTCTCCAGCCTGTTCGACAGAGGTACCCTAAGGTAAGAATCATCCATTACATGGATGACATTCTACTATGCCATCGGGATGCCCAGTTGTTGCTTCAGGTCTTTGCCTTCCTTCACGCTCAGTTAAAGGAAAGGGGGCTGTCCATAGCTCCCGATAAAGTGCAGGAAGGGGCGGTGGGCTCATTTCTTGGCAGTAGCATCCTTCCCGATAAAATTGTACCTCAAAGGCTGTCCATTCGAAGAGATGCTTTGAGAACTTTAAATGATTTCCAGCGATTATTAGGAGACATCAATTGGCTTCGGCCTTTTCTGGGTCTTACCACCGCTGAACTAAAGCCTTTATTTCAGATTCTTGAGGGAGACCCTCATATCACATCCCCTAGAACCTTGACTCCGGAAGCCCTAAAGGTCTTGCATAGGGTTGAGGAAGCCATTAAGAGTGCGCATCTGGTACGCATTCGTCACCAGGACCCTTTTCTTCTCTGCCTGCTCCCCTCTCCTACACTTCCTACAGCAGTGCTTTGGCAGGATGGTCCCCTTCTCTGGGTACATCCTCAAGCCTCTCCGGGAAAGGTGATTGGTCACTACCTGACCTGTGTAGCTGACCTCGCATTAAAGGGCCTTCACATGGCTCTCTCCCACTTCGGGCGCTACCCAGAGAGCCTCATCTGTCCATACACTTCTAACCAGATAGACACCTTATGTGCCACTCTTGATGCATGGGCAGTGCTGCGGTGCGCTTTCCCAGGAGGCATTGACAATCATTACCCCAAACATCCCCTATTACAATTTGCTATGAGAAATGACCTCATTTTCCCGAAGGTGACTTCGGCACACCCACTGCCTAATGCCCTGGATGTCTATACTGATGGCTCTAAAACAGGCATTGGGAGTTATGTTGTCCGGGACCAGGTGTTTACTAAGCAATTCCCTTACGCCTCCCCTCAGCTGGTGGAGTGTGCAATAGTTGGCCTGGTTCTCAGCACCATCACCGATCCCATTAATATCATCTCAGACTCTTGCTACGTGGTTAACGCAGTGAAGGTTTTGGAAACTTCCCCTTATATCCTTCCTAAAAGTACAGTTTTCTCCTTATTCACGGACCTCAGAAGCATCATCCTGAGTAGGACCAACCCATTCTCTATTCAGCATATCAGAGCACACTCCCTCCTGCCTGGACCCATGGCGGCGGGAAATGCAATGGCAGACCAGGCCACCCGCACTCTTCGGGTGGCTGATAACCTTGCTGCCGCCAAAGATTTTCATACACTTTACCATGTGCCAGCTGAGACCTTGCGTCTCCGATTTCACATCTCGCGTGCCGAGGCGCGTGAGATTGTCTTGCAGTGCCACGCTTGTGCTCCTTTTCGCAATGTCGCGCATACGGGAGTAAATCCCAGGGGTCTGCGACCATTACAATTGTGGCAAATGGACGTCACTCATATTCCCTCTCTGGGAAAAACTCAGTTTGTTCATGTCTCCATAGATACCTGTTCTGGTGTCCTCCACGCCACGCCACTAACGGGGGAAAAAGCCAGTCATGTCATCATCCATTGCTTGGAGGCTTGGGCTGCCTGGGGCAAGCCAAGTACTATTAAAACAGACAATGGCCCCGCTTATACCTCCAGAGTTTTCCAACAATTTTGTGCTCGCCTCCGAGTCAAACACCTCACTGGCCTCCCCTACAATCCTCAGGCACAAGGCATTGTGGAGCGTGCCCATGGCACGCTCAAGGCTTATCTACAAAAACAGAAAGGGGGAGATGCCCTGGAGGCCATACAGAGGTCCCCTAAAGGTACCATTTCCCTTGCCCTTTTTACCTTAAATTTTTTGACTTTGGATGTGTCCGGCCGCTCTGCGGCAGAGAGACACACGTCCCCCCCGGTGGCTCACCGCGAGGCGGTAAAATGGAAGGACGTCTTAACGAGCCAGTGGAGAGGCCCGGATCCGGTTATAGCCAGGTCCAGGGGAGCTGTTTGTGTTTTCCCGCAGGATCACGAGGACCCTATTTGGGTTCCGACGCGCTTGACCCGCTCGGTGCACACCACGGCTGAGGAGGACGAGCGTCCGGCAGGCCAGGATGGCGTCACTGCAGATGCTGATGCTGGCGGGAGTCCTAACGACGGCGACGGCGGTACCGGAAGCGCGCTGGGCCCTGATGGATGTCTTCCCTCTGCCGATGCCCGTCCGGCATGACGCCACAGTTTTTCCCCGCTTTTTTACCACCAACGAGTCTCTAGAACTACCTTTCCTCCCGTTTGATATCCCTGTGGAGGCGCCCTTGGCCACGATGCTGTATCGGCAGCGACGCGACTTTGGCATCACCGCAGCCATAGTTGCCGCCGTAGCGGCCGCGGTGGCTGCCGCGGCGACGGCTGCAGTTGCGCTCACCACTTCAGTGCAGGCGGCCACCGCCTTGAACAACTTATCGTCGGGGGTGGCGACCGCCCTGGCGACGCAATCAAACGTCAACGCTCAGCTGAAAGGAGGCATCATGATTCTCAACCAAAGAGTGGACTTGGTTCAAGAACAAGTGGACTTGTTGATGCAGGTCATGCAGCTCGGATGCGAGTGGCGCCTGCCTGGCATGTGTGTCACCTCTATCCCTTTTCAGAACGCTTCCCGGGCAGCTAACCTATCACGAACCCTGTCACAGCAGTTGTTGGGTGCATGGTCCAATGAGTTTGAGACTCTGATGGAACAGCTGCAGGCTAGTATAGTTCACGTCAACTCTACGCGAGTCGACGTGGACTTTGCCCAAGGACTGTCGGATTGGGTGTGGCAAGTGGCTAACCATGTGAAAGAGTGGGCGGGAATGGGCTGTTTGTTAGCCTTGCTCGCGACTGTGGCCCTGATAGGATTTGTGGCCCTTACCCGTATGGCGCGTCGCAATCGGCGCAACCAAATGTTGCTGCAACAAGCCTTTGCCGCACTGCAACTCGGCCAGGACCCCCACGTGTGGATGGCCAGGTTATAGGCGTTCCGCGACTTGCCTGCTCTCCCCCCTCTCTCGGCTGTAAGGTACCTCCATGACGGGAATGCGTGGGTCCCGCGCCTGGAGGCACACCAGTTGGTGCCAGGCCGGGAGGCAGCCCGCGTAGCCTAAGACAGAGGCCTTACCCACGGCCGCCTTTATAACCGGCCTCTGCACGTCTCCGAGTTCGCTCATTGCACGAGACGAGGCGGTTTCCAGTCTGGCAGGCCTTCTTAAATAATAAAGTAGGGGGAGATGTGGGGAGCGCGGACGCCATTACAAGATGGCGCCGATTTCCGGTGGCCTGGCTGAGGTAAACAAGTGTGGCGCATGCGTAGTACATCTGTAGGTCTGTTACATAAGTATGCATATGAGGTTTTCTGACTCGGCCTATTGGTGACCGCTTGTGATTGACTTTGACCTATCTCTGTTACTTCCTGTTTCCCTGAGGGTATATTACTGTGTGAAAGCTTGTGCTCAGGGTCTTCCGCATCTTGAAGCTTAGAGGGATCCCCAATAAAGCACTGTAGAAGAACTCCTGTTGCCGCGTCTTCCTTGCTGGCGAGGCGGGCGCGACATACATGTATGTAATTAAATTGTTATATACAATCAAAATGAATTATTATATATATATCAATAGGGATGAATCTCATGAACATGAGTTTATTAAGCAAATTGCATAAGGATGTAAGTTGACCCTTAAGCAACACAGGTGTGAACTGCACAAGTCCACTTGGATGTGGATTCTCTTCTGCCTCTGCGGCACCCGAGACAGCAAGACCAGCCTCTCTTCTCCCTCCTCCTCCGCAGCCCACTCAACACAAAGACAAAGACCTTTATGATGATCCACTTTCACTTAATGAAGAGTAAATATACGTTCTCTTCTTTATTAGTTTCTTAATAATGTTAAGAAGAGCCAGGGCATATCTTTTCTCTAGCTTACTTTACTGTAAGAATACTCTATATAACATACATAACACAAAAAAGTGTGTTCATGTTTATGTTATTGGTAAGGCTTCTAGTCAGCAGTAAACTACTAGCAGTTAAGTTTTGGGGTGTGAAAAGTTATACATGGATTTTTGACCTCACAGCGGGTGTGTTCTCCTAACCCTCACATTGCTCAAGGGTCAACTGTATACAGTTTTATAATGTTTTCATAAACTCATAAAAAGCAAAGCAATATCTATAATATTTATATATACATATAATTGACACAAAGTGTATTTAAAAATATATGATAATGATAAAAATCAATAACTAAGTATTTCTTGATTTGAGAAAGGGACATTAAGTGATACTTAAGGTAATTTTTTTTTATTTTGTAAAATGATGGAATACGTGAATGGTTTAGTTTAAACATTCTAGTTTATTAAGCCAAATGGTGGGTAACTGGAGGTTTGGTATGTTATCCTTTGTTAATTTTTGTATGTCAAAATATTTTACAGTATTTTTAAAATTAAAATATTTAAAAATAAATGAACATGACTTCCCATGAGATCTAAGGTTGTTTAACAAAATCTCCAATTAAGATTTGCTATTATCAAGCTCCATGAAACTGGATCCTAAAAAAAGTTTTTAGACACTTTGTGTATTAAACACCTACTTTAATTAAAGTCGGTACGTGGGCTATGACACATCGGAACAGTGGTGGCGGGTCTGCTGCAGCCCCGCACGTGAGGAGACTGCGGTGGAAGATTATTCCTCCGTGCTCACGTGCTCAGCGAGGCATTTGGCTTTGCTCCCAGGGACTTGCAAGTGCCCCAGGCTGTTGGCTGACAGAGTGTTCCCATGTGATTTTCCAGATAAGAGTTCCCCAATCAATCCATGAGTGGATTAATAAAATGTGGTACATGTATACCATGGAGTACTACTCAGCTATAAGAAACAATGGTGACATAGCACCTCTTGTGTTCTCCTGGATGGAGCTGGAGCCCATTCTACTAAGTGAAGTATCCCAAGAATGGAAAAATAAGCACCACATGTACTCACCATCAGATTAGTTTCCCTGAGCATCACCTAAGTGCACGTATAGGAATAACACTAATCGGGGGTCGGGCAGTTGTGGGGGCTGGGGGAGGGGATGGTGTGTACCTACATGATGAGTGCGATGCGCACCGTCTGGGGATGGACACGCTTGAAGCTCTGACTCGGGGGGAGGGGAGGCGAGGCAAGGGCAATATACATAACCTAAACGTCTGTACCCCCATAATATGCTGAAATAAAAAAAAAAGAGTTCCTCAAGTGGAAAGTTTCTTCCCTTGGGTCCCTTAAGCTTTGCTTCATGACCTTCTGTGATTTGTTTCATGCTTCCTACCACTGTTAGGGACCCTTGTTTCTCTGAAATTCCTCTGCAATTCAATTTGCCACTTAATGAAACCGTGCTTTGGAGGGTAAAACACCCCAGCAAGCACATCTCCCAAATCTTCATCTGGTGGTTAGATATGATGTAGTTTTGAAACCACCCTTCAACAACGGAGTGCGAGGCGAGAACTGTGGTAAAGGCTTAGCTAAAAGTAACGCACAGGTCTAGCTAAAAATAATGGTAATAGTTAGTCTCTGTCCCTCTGCTTGCCTGTAATTGCCACTCCCGGGGCACGCAGCAGGTGGTCATGAAGGTTCTTAACTTTCTCCTCATAGCTCATGTCCATAAAGATTGGTGACTTTCTCCGTAGACGACATCACCTTTTTGGAACCTAAAGGTAGCTATTTTAGGGCATCTTCCAGGCCCTGCCTTCCAGCAGACGGATCGGCCGTCCAGACCCGCGGCCTCGACTGCAGTTGCGACCCCCGGGATTGGAGCAGCACGGGAAGATGATTTCCACACCCCTGTGATTCTGCCCCAATTAACCAACTAATTACCTCATTACGCCTGCCTGCTAAACTATCCTTAAAAACCCTGTCTTGGGGAGGCGGATTGGAGAAATTTCTCCCATCTCCCCGCTCAGCGCCATGCGAAGTAAAGACCCTTCTCTGCCACAGAACCCGCTGGCTCAGCGTTGGCTTCCTCCCGGGCAGCCGCCTGTGGACCCGTGTGGAGGCGACAGTCCGAATATATCTGGTTGGTTTGTTTCAATCTCTGTTGGATGAGGAGAAGACAGAAGCCACTAACTTGACTTGAAGCTAAGAAATACTCGAAGTCAGTGCAGACAATACGATAAGAGAGCAGTGGTGCGACGTTAGTGAGAGCTCAGTGAGTGTGGCTGCAGGCTACACGGTGTTTATGTTACCTTACCCTTGAAAGGTCACATGTTTAACATTCGGCACACAGATAACTCATGTGAATATACAAAAAAAAAAAAAAAAAAAGCAGACTGTATATACAAACCACCACCAACTCCCCCCCAAAAGAATACTAAACTAAAAATGAACCCAGTGGTAGAATCAATACAAAACTAATACTGCTTTCCTGAGTGATATCTTGACATGATATAAATACCAGCATAAATCAACACAATCAATGTTATTTTTTAATTGTGGTAAAAACACAACATGAGGTGATGTTGATTAGTGACATTGAACATTTTTTTTATATACCTGGGGGCCACTTGTATGTCTTCCTTGGAAAAATGTCAAGTCCTTGGACCATTTTTTAATTGGGTTATTTGTGTGTGTGTCTCTGTTTGTGTTTTATTACTGTGTATATGAGTTGCTTATATATTTCCGAGATTATTTCCTAATCATATATATGGCTTACAAATATTTTCTCCCGTTCCATTGATTTCCTTTTCATTCTTCATTGTTATTTTTGCTCTGCAGAAGTTTTTTAGTTTGATGCAGTCCCATTTGTTTATTTTTGATATTGTTGACTGTGCTGTTGGGTTCATATCCAAGAACCATTGGCAAGATCAATGTCATGGAGCTTTTTGCATCCATTGATATCTCCCCGTATCTTCCTCTCCTTCCTACCCCACCTATGGTACCCACTGTTTTTTTCTCTTTGTATACTTGGCTTTTTTATTTTTGAGATTCCACACATAATTGAGATCGTGCAATGTTTTTCTTTCTGTGTCTGGCTTATTATACTTAGTACAATATTCTGCAGCTTGACCCATGTTGTGGAAAATGTCGAGATCTCCATATGTATGTATAAACACACACACACATGTGTGCACACATGCACACATATACACAGGATCTTAATCCACTTATCTGTCAATGGACACTTAGGTTGATTCCATATCTTGGCTATTGTGAATAGTGCTGCAGTGAACATGGGAGTGCAGGTACCTTCATGAGGTGGTGATTTTATTTCATTTGGGTGTATATCCAAAACAAGAATTTCTGGGTCATATGGTAGTTTTATTTTTTGTTTCTTTAGGAACCTCCATACTGTTTCCCATAATATTACACCAATCTACATTCACACATCCAGTGTACCAAGTGTTCCCTTTTCTCTACAACTTTGCTAACACTTGTTATCTCGACATTTTATAAAGAATGTGTGGGGATATTTCAGAATGGTCTTGACATGTAGTTCCCTAATAAATGTTATTTTGAGCATCTTTTCATATACCTCTTGGCTATTTTTATGTCTTCTTTGAGAAATGTTTGTTAGGTTCTTTGTCCATCTTTTAATTGGGTTACATGATTTCTTGCCATTGAGTTGTATGAGTTCTTTATAAATTTGGGATATTATCAGATGTATGATCTTCAGATATTTTGTCTAATCTTGACATTGGACTTGGCAATGATTTTTGCATTATGCAAGAAGATCTGTAATATAGTTGATGTCCCCAAGTAGTAAGGATATGGCTCTCTAGCCATCTCAGAATCAATAAACATCTCACAAGACAGAGAATGACAAAAAGAAGGGACTGAGGGACTGTGTACACAAACAATGGCAGATGACACAGGACATCAGATCTCTGACCCACTCCCTGTGCAGCAACTGACTGAGACGATAAGGAACCTGGTTAATGACGTCAGCTTCCCTGCTTTTGCTTCCGCTTCCAGATCGGACAAACCAGGGAAGGTCGAGCAGGCTCGCCCAGGTGACCATCCAGGATCCACACTCCCAGCTTGCCCAGCTCCGGCTGCTCCACGCCCGCAACCGGTCAGAATATACTTAAAGCCATCTTTTTTTTTTTTCACTATAAAATTTCCTGACTCCCCGGCATGGCTTTGAGTGTCCCCTACAGTAAGGGATGGCGGCTGTGACTAACTCCGTCGCTGTGCCTCGCTGCTCCGAGATCTGAATAAATAGCTGCTGTTTGTCCCCATTTGGCTCTGCTTTGTGTCTTTCCATAACACATGACCACAGAGCTGTTTGGACACGGCCGATTTGTACCCAGTGCCATGTGGGGGCTGTAAGACCTGTAGCATAGACGTTTACATTGTGTGGATACAAGAAAATCTATTATTTAATATTTGTGTCCTCAGTGTCACTATAATTATTATTTGATTTACTTTGCTTTTTTGTTGGTTTGTTTTTGTGCTGCTTCATTATAATAGCAATTGTTATGGCCTGAAAAGAAAAAGTTTCTGGCTATAAAAGACATGATTGTAAGGTTTTTTGGAGTGGCCGGTGCCAGAGAAAGAAAGAAGAGCAGAGTTGAAAGGGGTGAGTAAAGAGGCTTCATTGGAGCGCCCCAGGATGAGGGTGACGGGTCCCAAGGGAGGGACCTGGGCGAGGTTCCCAGGTCCCGGGGGAGAGAGAGAGACCTGAGGAGTCACCCCGCCCAGAAGTCTGAGTGGGTTTATGTATGTTTTTTACAGCTGGGGGTTGGGGTTTCTTTGGTGGAAAGATTTAGGGCGGGGAGAGCAAGGAAATTTCTGTTGCCATTTTAGAGCAGGTGTGGAGAAATAGGAGGGGCTGGTGGTATGGGTGGACTCCAGGAACCCTGACGGACTCCAGGAGCCCAGACCCTTCCATCAGGCGTGATTATTCTTGTAACTCAGCTGGGCCTAGCAGGCATTGTTCTCAGCAGGTCTCCTGGGCCTTTTTCTTTTTTTCATCAGGGAGGAGAGGGGTGCCCGCCACCAGCCTTACAATGATCATTGTAAAAAATTTGAAAGTACATTTAAGAGAAAAGAGTAAAATAAAAAACGGTGGGCCATCTGGTGAGGGGGGCTTGCAGGTTATAGGTGGGTTTAAAGATTCTTTGGCTTGTAATTGGTTAAAGACATGAAGCTTTGTCTAAAGGCTTGGAATGTTTTAACATAGTTGCTATTTAGCAGAGATAAGCCACCCGACATAGATTTGTTGTGTAAATTGAGGGCCTATAGGTTTGTCTTGTATACCTTTAGGCTTGTTAATGGGTTACAAAGGATGTCCCCAGGAAGGGAAGAGCATGATGAGCCATATCTGACCTCCCTCCTCCTGGCAGGCAATTTAGTTTTAGGATATTCCCTTGGCCATGAGGGGTCCTTTTAGTCAGCCGCTGGGGGGGTTGAACCTTAAAATTTTATTTTAGTTCACAATAAGAATGTATTCAGTGGATATTCAATAAGAAGAAATTATTCATTTAATAGAGTTAAAAATATTAAGAATAATTATTCACAGTGTCGTAAATCTAAAATATTTCATATATGGAAGCTGTGTATGTCTCACTCCTGCATCATTGTTGGTCTGATCAGTAAAATAAACGAAAAGTAAAGTGGCTAACTCTTAAATTTACATAGAAAAGAAGTAGAGTTCCTTAAATAATTATTCTTAAAAAGCTGAGGTGATGAGTACAGGAGTGAGAAATAAAGCCAGGAAAGAGTAAATTGAGAGAGTGACCTAGAAGACAGTTTGAAAAAAACATGGAACTTCCAGAGAAAATTTGGAAAGAAGGGAATATATTTGTAGTGGAATTTTGCAAAATGTTATACAATCCAATTCCTTCATCTACTGTCTCCTAACCTATCTATCGGATTATATCTATCCTAGCTTTTGGATCTATTGATTAATGAGCAAACTTTTTAAAATTTATTTTTTAATTTTTAATTGAAAAATAATAATTGTATATATTCATGGAGTACATAGTGATATTTCAATACATATAATGTCTAATGATCATATCAGGGTAATTAGCATATCCATCATCTCAAACATTTATCATTATTTGTGTTGAGAATGTTCAATACGGAGTTCAGATTGAGTTTCTTTTAAATGTTTTATCATGCCTAAAAGAGCCTTGATTTTCTAGTGTTTTATTTATTTTAGGAAATTTCCTCTTGTAGAATTTTATTAACTCAACAAGATAAAACAGGCTGACTTGCTGTTCATTTTGCCATTATTCCTGTGATTGCAAGTATTTTTCTCTGTGGGTAGGCCGTCAGTATTTGCTAGTTGTTGCTCATAGAAGTTAGGCTCCTGCTCTCCCAAAGAAAGGAGGAGATAGTCCACTACCTTCTTTGTTGATCCATTTCAAAGAAATGATTCCCAGGCCCTTGAGAAAGGCATTCCTGGATTTTAAAATTGACCAGAGGCTAGAAGGAGTATACATCACAAAGGAGTAAAGAAAGAATTTACAACTGAAAATTTTCTAAAGTAAGTGCTCTGAGAAAAGGGAGGTCAGGGGATTATATTCAGGAAGAAACCAATTAAACCTTAGTGGAGCTGAGGGGAACAGTACACTGCCTTTGTCAGATGTCACGGAATGTCTTACATTCTGACTGTTAACACACATTTTATGTTCAAATTGATCAGTTCAAGCATTACACAAAGTTATTTATGCATACCAGATTGCATCCCTAAAATGCATTTTTTTGTAAAGGTGCCTTTAATGTCTATGTATTCACACTTTCTCCATTTGTTTGCATTCTGTTTCATGGACCTTCATGTTGTTTCCTAGGAACTCGATAGCAAGGCAGTTTCCTGCATGCTAAAGAATGACGACAGTTGGGTCCATAATATAACACTGACTTTAGTTTGCCCTTTTTGCAACAGTTTGATGGTCCTAATTGTGCTTAAATGTAAGTAATATTTGCTTGACTTCCCTAAGCAAAACATAGCTGCATAAGTGATTTTCATGATTTTGAAATCTACTGTGAGTAAGGGGGAGGTAATTAATTCCCAATTTTTACATAAGAAACAAATAATTCAATGATGTGTAAGTGATAGTTTTATATTTCAAAGGCATTGATAATCAACAAACCAAAAATAGATGGCCATATAGACAAATATGTAGAAATACTACACTGCAGTACAGTAGAACCTATAAGCGCTTGGCTTTTTCAAGTGCAGACTCCTCCACAGATGGCGAGGATGACCTGTTGATCAAGCACAGCTGGGTCTCTTATCTTCTTCAATAAGAAAGAACGTCAACTTGACGGAGTGCTGCAGTGACTCCCAAGGGAAACATCAAGGTATATTTCAGCGATTTGGGTTCTGTGTAAGGGTGGTTTGAGTCAGGTGTTGTAGTGTGGAGATCTGATTGTGATCGACAAAATTTGCTACTAAGAGTCTAGGATCGGTGGACAAAGTGATACGAGGAGCTTACAGTAACTCTTGATAAGTAAACTGTTTTTGATCAGGAAATGGTTTGCTCAGTTAAAAGATACGCTGGTCTGAGAGGGATGCTGCTTGTCCACACTGTCAATCATTTGTTATGAGAACGTGGCTATTTGAACAGCCAGATGAATTGAGTTTTTTAGAACAATGAGGTTATTTTCTGGTTTACATTCTAATCCTCCCAGGCAAGAATTTCCAGAAAAAATACTATAATTAGGTTCATATGGACACTCTAAATTCACAGTGTAATCAAAATTAAGGGTGTGTTGCTTGAAGAATTAGTATCATTAGAGATATCTACACATGAGGTCTTAGATCCATAATTTATAGCAACTAGTTGATTGTACAAATCAAAGTGCTCTTTTTATGTTTCAGTACTTGTCAGTTATCATACTTTATTAATAACAAACCAGAATCTGTAAACAAATATAGTGGTTTACCTTATTTTAAAGAGATTCTGTCTCTGTCTCTCTCCTTTGACACTAAGATTATATACAAAATATTCCACTTATGCACACATATATTTTAACTGTTAACTCTGCAAAGATCACAAAATGGTGAAATCTTAAATCTCTTGAAGGATTTGCAGAGCTTTTCTTTTAAAGCAGATGTTAATTTTCCCTGAATACACACTTCAGATGTTCATGAGATACCTCAGTTCACATTGCAAGTAAATGGTGGACATGCATATAAATGAAATGATTTCACTAAAATTGTTCAATGTCATAAGCAAATGCAAAGTGTGTGCACATAATACAAAATAGAAACTTAATAAAGTTGATTTTGAAATAGTGTCTTTAATTTTAGGGATATTGAAAATGTGTTTATGTTATTGTCATAATATTTTTAAATGACCTAAAGTTTCTTAAATTTTTATTTTTTATAGTTGCTTTATCACTCTCAATGTGTGCATATAGAAAGAAAATTTGTTTTGCAAACAGCTATTTCCCTTCTTCATGTATTTATGGCACAATCAGTATTTCCAAAGAGACTAAACTCAGAAGCCACAACTGCTCTACTTACATGTCATTCATATCATGTTTCTCTATGGTTTTAAACTCTTGGAAAAAGAGGGAAATATAAAAAAAAAATAATGTGAATGTACTATTTTTTAATCTAGCCTAAAGATATGTTTTTCTTTGGGCTGATTTTGTTTTGTAGGAATGGAGAAGTAAGACTTGAATATCCCAAAAAGCGTGTTTGCTGCCCACTGAAAACAAATTGAAAACTACTGATTTATAGGAAACCAAATGTCTGAGCAAAGCGAATTGTCTGAAAAGTTGAAGAAAATAGAAAGAAATATGGAATATAATGGCCCCCATTTGGTCTACCCTTCCAGATTTGTGATTTCAATATTAGAGAAAACATTTTGGATTTCCTGTTATCTCTTTATCATTTGATATTTCATAAAATTCGTTTACTCTCCACATCGCTTATATTTTGTTCCTCAAAATCCTATTATAGAATCATTTTTTCCTATTCACATTCTTTCTAGATAGACATGTGCTCTCCACAGCCCTATACATGAAGTAGATCCTTCCATTTGCATGTTAGAGTCACTGTCCACCCGACTTCGCTCTGCCCTGCAGCCCAGGGGGCTGGACTCTGTGGACGCGTCCACACGGCCCTTGTTTCCGCACACAGAGCTGGGCGCTCCCAGCTGCAGGCACAGGTAGGAGTTAGAAAAGCAGGGACAAAAGCTGTATTGGGATTTTATTCTCTTGTTCTTCCAGTTAATTTTGGGATAATTGTTTTCAAACATTCCTAAAAAGAAATACTCTTTATAACCTCCTTAAATTAGGCTTCTTTATTTTCATCTCCTCAGGCCGGGGTATATCAAAGTTGACATTACTGACATTTTAGAACAGGTAATTCCTTCCTCTGGGAGAGCTGTTCCCTGCAGGGCAGGACGGTCAGCAGCATTCTCTCCCTCCGCCTGTTACCGCCAGTGGCAACCCGCCCCCAGCTGTCCAGTAAACACGTCTCCAGACACCACGTGTCTCCTGGTGACATCTTCCCCTTTTGAGAACTACTGTTTTAGGTCTAGGATTGGTAATAATTCCTCTGATATTGGCACTGGTTTTCTAAACTATTTTCTTTGCATGTGTGTGTGTCTCCTTATACATCCCACAGCTATATAAATTGTCTCTTTCTTAAACTGTTAAAATTGTTAATTTGAGTGTGAGCTCTTTTCTGAAGGTGCCATGGTAATGCAAGAATTGACATCAGGATTGACCTTAAGGAACATATCTTCAAAATTGAATTCACAAATGTATGATCTGCGTAGAAAACCTGCTTGTTGGCTGTAAATAATATATCAATAATCTGTATCATTAGTAGTATCAAGATTCCTGAAACTTGTCTGTGGTGTTATGTGATAAAATGCAGATGGAAGGCAGGACCTTGATAGACAGAAGGATAACAATATTTAGAAACCACATTAAAACAAGGTTGTAAAGACTTTGATGTCTGTTTTGCTGCTTCTAATGGCCTTAAGATAAAAGGAAATGTTGAAGTCTGAAATGCACAAATCAGAGCCTGAAAGAAAAATCAGAAAGCCTCGATAGCATTTACAAAGACTACATCCATTCCTTTCACTTAACAACAACAACAACAACAACAACAAAAAACACACACAAAACCCTGATAACAAAGCCTAAAAGCTAACCTTGAGAATCACAGAATTACATCTCAACTTTTCCAAGAAATATGCAGACAGTGGTGAGAAGGAATGGAATCTTCAAATGAGAGGAATATAATTTGGAAGTTTCAATCAACAAATTTCACGCCCCTAGTTGGAAAAGGAAGATCTTTTCTGCACATTATTTCAGTTTAGGATATATTTGTCAATAATTACAAACAAACAAATAAAATAAATAAGTAAATAAAAACATCTCGATTGTTAAATCTGATACAGATACCTTCACAAACTGATGCTAAATTTCTTTAAAATCCAACTTCACTCTTTTCCATTGTCTTTAGTCCTGTAACAAGAGTCAGACAGCAGCACGGCTCAGGGAAGTGCATGTCTATGTATCAAAGAGCCTCCCGTGTTTATGAGTGGCCTGACATGTTCGGATGTGTGCAGATGATACATAAAAGACTTTCCCCAACAGTAATGGGAAAAGTCTCTGGTACCTATGTATGAGAGCAGGGTCTAAGGGTACAAAATCACAGTAGATAAAATATAAGGCTTTATTGGGTTAAATTTACTGATACAGAAGCACTTCTCCAGGATTAGGGATTTAATATTTTGATTTGAGCACGGAAGAATGTTATTAGTAGTCTTTGAAGTTGGCTAATAAAGGTCTGCACTTAGCAGAGGCCTACAGTCATTGAAGAACAGCGGTGGAAACTCCTTGACATGGCAGGTGGGTTCTCAAGGAGGTGATCTCTAACTTCTGGTATTGACGCCCTTCTGGGATCTCTACTCCTTACAGTAGCATATGAGAAAGGCGAAGGATATACATATTTATATGTTTGTGATTTGATTATGTGACATGAGAACATAATGCCTGTCTTGCTGGAAAGTCTCTCTCTCTCTCTCTGTTGCTCTGGCTTTGAATAATAAGCAGGTGTCTGTGCTTGGGAACTCTGGAAACACGGAACAAGGAAGCAGGAGCAGCCTCTCTGCACTGAGGGCAGCCTCTGGCTGACAGCAAGTAAGGAACTGAAGCTGTCAGCTCTACAGCTGCAAGGAACTGGACTCTGCCCATAACTTCAGTGACTTTGGAAGTGGGTCCTTCCCCCTTTGAACCTCAGTTTAGGGTACAGGCCTAGCAGATACCTTGCTTTCAAGCTTGTGAAATCCTAAACAGAGGAATCAACTAATCCATGCCGGGATTCCAGACCCACAGAAACTGTGAAATAATAAATGTGTGTGTTGTTTTAAGCAACTAAGTTTGTGGCAATATTTTTACACAGCAATGGAAAACTAATACCCTTGATACCCTGTAGAGGAAGGTGTCTGAATGCTTAAAGGGATAAAAATGCTGGAATGCATCTATTACAAGCAAATCGCTCAGCCACTCTCTTACCACAAGGGGAGGACCTAGAAAATAGTCCTTTGACCAGATATTAATAAGTAACTACTAAGTGAAGCACTGTTACCCTTACAAAGCTCTATGGGAGACATCCTTTGTGCAATGGAGAGGATGGTGCGGATGCTGCGATGGAATTGTTCTCCGATCCCAATGGGAGGAAGTGGATGTTTGAACTGCAATGGCAACTTTATTGTCAGAGATACAGGAGGCATCTTTAGCCTCTTCATATTCTCTCTCCGATACTGCCATCTACCCAATCGCATGAACAAAGATCCTCTGGATCACATTTTCCTCTATTTTTCACATTTTTCAAATGTGTTCCATCTCTTCATCCATAATATCATTGCCTTCTGTGGTGGCTTTCTGCTTGTCAATTAGCTAAGCCAAGCCTTGTTTGCCAGAATTCTGGCCACTGAATATTTCCAAGCCAAATTTGACCATGACAGAAATTTCTAGATTTGGAAGGTAGAAATGGAAAAGCGACCATTTTTGTGCTCTGAAGGTTCAGAATTATGCTAAGTGCTTTTGACTTACACGCTATCACTGATCTGCTAGCTCTCCTTGTTGGGCAGCAGCTGGTCAGCAAATTCTCCAGAAATGCCAGATCTTCTTCATCAGCACATCTGAATCCCGAGCCAGGCATGTGTGCAGCTCTACAACGATGGGCACCAGCTATCACTCTCGAAGAACAGAAGTGTCAGCAGTATATCTGCTCATTTTGCCTGGAAGGAAAGGTGGCCAGAGGTATGGATCTAATGGCTTGGCAGGGACTTAGAGCACACTTGATAACAGGAGGTTTGGCAAAGAGCTGTGAGCATAGACCATTCAAAATGGTCACAGAATATCAATATATTTGTATTCTATGCAAATGCTACAGAAAGAATGACTTCAGCAGAGAAAGACTAACAAATCAAACAGGATAAATCACCCTGTGCATTGCGGACTTTCTCTAGCTACCTTTGTTATTGCCTGATAGGCTCAGGTACTGCTTTAGTGGCAAGGGTGGATTTTATACATGGACTAAGCAAAATGACTTCTAATCACCAAGACCTCCCTACTTTTAACTGCTGGTCTGTTCTCAATCTATCCGTAGTGGAAAACAACCCTGAGTCCCATACCACACTATTCCCAGGTGGGATCGGCCAGCTTCCTAGTGGCAGGGTGCTAATGATAATCAGTTCTATCACAGAAGGGACAGGGCATTGTACTTACTCCTTGGAACAGACAATTACCCTAGGTGTGTTTTTGCCTTTTCTGACCCAATCTTTCTGTTAAAACTAAAATTCTTGGGTTTATATTAAAACACCTGATTCATTGTCTTAGTATCACACATAGTACAACTCCTGGTCAAATAACTAACATCCCAGTGGGTTCATGAAGTGTGGCAGTGGGCTTGATAATTATGGAGTTCACTGGTCTTATAATATTCCCATCACTGTGAAATGTCTCTCCCAGTACAATGGTGGAATCCATTTCTGACATTAGTTATACACCAGTGGGGAGGACTATCACGGGCTGACATTAGGTAATGTTCTCCAGGATGTTGTTCAAAATTAGTATCATTAATATCAGCTGTGACAATGTAGCCTGTGGTAGAAATAAGGACTATAATTATTATGAGTACTTCTTCATTCTGATCAGAATATATTTGTATATATACAAACATATTCCTCCTTTTTTCATTTCTACCACTTGATGTATTAATGTAAATTTTTGTTAATTTTATATCTAGTATTTAAGATATAGACTATTAAAGGGGAAAGTATATTTCAGCTAGCAGAGGAAGGAACATTTGCTAATCACCTAGAAAAACAAAACAGGAATTTGTATTATTCTTGGGCAGAGGGTTATATGTGGGCAACGAGCATAACGTTAGGCATAAATATGACTTTCATTCCGCACGTGGCCCATGTTAGAATTGTCCAAAAGGAAGTTTGCATGAGAGTTGGAAGAGTGAAGTGAAGTAGCAGCATTTTTACCTTCTGCAGGCTACGGAATGCAGGTATTAGTGCAGTTCCCACGCACTGTCACCCATCGGCTGAGTGACTTGTTGGTAGGGACAGCAGCCACATTGGTCCAATGTCTCAGTTACTGTTTCTGCTTCATTCAGGCCAACAGACACAAAAGCAGCGTCCGTATATAGACCACTCAACCAGCTCCTACAATTCTATAAGACATGATACCAGCAGTGGATTGCTTGTTTTCTGTCATTGTAACTGATTTTGATTCTCTGATCACTCGTCATCTAACACCCCAGATTTCAAGCTCTCTCATTAGTTTTTGACAGCATCTCAGCTCTGAAATCTATGGTCACATAGCTCTGCAGGTGTTGGAGAACTATTGGAGATGCACCAATTGAGTCTGCTCTAGTTTTTATGGGAAAGAATATTTTTCAAGATGAATCTGCATCATTTGACTTTCATAGATATTAGATACAACTATTAAAATGATATTTCACGTCCCTGTGGCTGTAGCATCCCACGGTTTTACTATGCGACCATTCTGTAGCCCCTGTTATTAGGCAACACTTAAAAGGTGGCCCTCAGATATGAATTGGTCCATCAGCTACGATGTTTCAAACAAGAAATAATCATAATAAAAACTGAAGAATTGTTATAACTTCTTTAGTTGGTTTAATTTCAGTTTTAAATTCCTTAATCTTGAAATATTTTAAATTCCTTAATCTTGAAATCATAAAACTTACTTCAGTATATTTTTCATTAAAATATGCTTGATTGGAATATAGCCATAGTTTATATAAAATTTGGGCTTGTACCAAGTACTTACTATTCTCAAACTTGCTTTAGTTATCCAACTTATTGTAAATAAAACCACCTGAGGACCTTAAGAAATATACATTATTTGGTTTCATCTCCTAAAAATTTGATTTAGTAGATCTAGGAGGGACCTCAGGAATCAGTATTAAGCAAACATCCAGGTGATACTAATACAAACCTTCTGCTGAGACTGCCCAGTCAAATTACTCATTGAATCAACTGAGTAAAGTGTATTAAATTTCTATTCAATTTTATCTACTGAAATATGCAATACTTTTTAAAATTCTGCATCTGAAACTTAAAGGAGCCCATTGATTGTGATTTATTCTCTGAAACTTGCTCTGAATCTAATGAACATTTTCAGTGATGAATAGAAATCAGAGGTAGTAAGAATACAATTTAAAGTAACAACTTCTCAGGATGAAGGGAAACATAACAAAGACTGAAAAATGTCCTTCTAAAACCAATAACACTGCCTTATTTTAATATTTTCACTGTGTTTTATAGTTTTCGAAGCACTTTCAAATATTATTTCATTTGATTCTCACAAATGAATAAGGTTGGAAATTGGATTTATATTGCTCTTTTCATGCCCCATGCATGAAAAAGTGAAGTAACCACACAAATGTATTTCATGTCACCTTTTGGTTAGGGACTGAACTGATCAAATGCTACAGGGAATCTCTAGGAACAGGAGGACCAAAACAGAGAGATGTAAACTTTTTTGGTAGGTAGAAATTTTGAAAGTCAAAGGGAGTCAGAATGTACCTGTTTTACAGGAAAGTACTAAAAGCAGTAAAATAATCCACAATTTATGAAGATCTAAGTGGAAGGATTTATGTATTATCAGTAAAGTAAGAAGATAACTGAAAAAGAAATTCATTTTGATATCTTTCTGTAATTCGTCTTTATGTTATTAAAAACAATTAAAGACAGACAATAAATACTTTATATTTTGAATAAATTGATAAGATATAATTCTAATTATAATGTTTTCATGTATCTACATATTTTGAGGCTATATTGATGATTTCCTACCTCCACCTATTTATTTTATAGTCAGTATTAATGACTTGGAAAGCCTAGTTGGAAAAAACTTGCACAAATTTGAGTGATTAGGATTAAATTATCCATAATAGAAGTGATGACTTGGAGACAAAAACATTTATATTCTACAGGTTTCAAACACATAAAACATCTTTAAATATAAATATTTGTTCTTAAATAAAATATAGATTTTATAGGTTCAAGATCTAAATGTAGAAAGTTTTTCAATACAAAGTGACTCCCTACAGTGATATTTCTAAGACATAAATTTGAAAAATAAAATTAATAGAAGCATATTAGATCCCAATAATTTTGCATACTATTATCAACTACAATTTTAAATGAATTCTATGTGAATTAAGAAATCAGCTCTTAAAAAAACAAATGCAAGTTCTGGTACAATATTACAGCATTGAACACAAAAACAAATGTACTTTTTAAATATTAATTAATATAAACACAATTGCTGAAACAGTGCTAAAACTCAGTGTCCAAAGCTACACAATTTGACCTGTCATGAAAGCTAGTTCTATTGATTTTCTAACGCAATTTAAAACTAGAGAGATTAAAAATAAGGCTTCTGTAAGACCTATGAAACCATAAATGTCATGTGTGATGCAATTAAATATAATGGGCATTTCTGGATGATATTTATGATGCCCTCTGAGATTCTGTGAACAGGTAAAAACATACTAGTTTGTGTAAAGTGTGGCTCTGTTAACCACATGGTGCTAAGATTCCAATTACCAATTTAATAAAATAGAAACTCCTGAAATCTCTTTCTTTCCCTGTCAGTCAGCTCAGTTGGCTGAGTTCATTTAAGTAATAAAGAAACAATCCAGGCTTTGAGTTGTGGATTTGCGAATCCGGTTCTGCAGGCTTTCCAGTACACGGCTGCAGTTCACAGAGAGCTGTTTATTCCATATGTAAGACAGCACTTAAATTTCAGAACCAAACTCAGGGTGAGTTTTCCAACTCCACCCTCCTCATTCCTCCAATTATGCTGCCACTTTAAATTACAATACTCTTATTGTATGCTAATTATCACACCATACTGCCATTGTTTATGAGTGTTTTTTCGTACTAAAATCTGTTTCTTTGCAGTAGTTTATGTAGTATTCTTTACCTTTGTACCCTTAGATTTTGCTTCCTTTTCTGGAATATAGTAAAAAGAATCAATAAATGCTTGCAGAATTAAGGAGCAAGTAGAAGTATAGAAATGATACAGTATATATGGCAGAGAGGTTACACATTTGATAATCCACATGATTTCATTACTATTAAAATTGGACTCTGCTTGCAGAAGACATCTGCCCCAGTCCACCTCTGTGACTTTAATCACACAAATCCAAACAACAGAATGCCATTTCTTCTACCCCTGCCACCCCGTTATTGCTTGTCAAAATCAAATCTGCAAGATCAAGCTCACGTTATCTTTCCTTTGTGAAGTCTCTTCTGGACTGCCCTACAACCCGCTATAATCTTTTGTTCAATAAACACCCAAAGTAATGTGGTTATCATGAGAAAAACCTATTCATAGCCTTGCCTAGAAGAATTAATGAACATAATATATACTTGTCAGTTGTCCCACCTGTGTGCTGACATACAAAAGTACTCACATACACGCCTTGTTTTTTAAAAACCCCTTAATAGCAGTTGGCTCTTACTCATTTCCGTATTCTTTGCACACGTAGCATATTACCTGACCTGCATTACGGGGCATTCAAAATATAATTATAATAAATAAATTGTAATGGAAGTTTTACATAAGACTAAACATTAAATAATGGTTTCTCTTATTTAACAAGGTAAATATAAAACCTTTTTATTTTAAAATAAGTTTTAGAAATCTTTGGGTAAAGCTGTATGGATTTTTTTTCAAGAAAAAATAACTATAAAAATATAATTGTGTTGCTAACATGATGCTTCAATATACATCAAAAATAGCTACATAAACAGCTATTAAGATGACTGTTTTAAATTACTAGTGCTACCTAGTGAGTGTGGTGCACACCGTCTGGGGGGTGGACACGCTGGAATCTCTGATTCAGGTGGGGCAAGGGTCATATATGTAACCTAAACATTTGTACCCCCGTAATATGCTGAAATAAAAAAAAATTAAAAGTTACTAGTGCTATATTTTACAATGTTTTTGTGTGTGTGTGTTTATATTGCTTGCCAAACACTGTTCTTTGCCTATGTAGTGCCTGCATTCCTTTAGGAGCTGTTAGATTCCCTTTCACCTTGCAATCTCTAGACACTTTTTAATAACAAAACTGAAGTAATATACATTTAAGATATCATAGAATCAGTTTTGGGTTCTTTTATGTCTCTACTTACATGTGATTTGGTAAAAATGACTTTACCTACAAAATGCTTATTTTGAGGGAAGATACAGGCATTCTCCTTGTAACTAGCACTTATCTCACCTTATTTAACTTATCATATTTTCAATCTTCAAAACTTAGACTTGTTGTCACTTTTGTGGAAGCCCCCCCTTATCTAAGTCAGTGTAATGTATATGAATTTGCCCTGTGATGCTAAAACCCATCGAATTGTGCACGTTCATTGGGCAAATTGTGTGCTATGTGAGTTAAATCTCATGCTGTTTGAAAAAGTAACACATAAAAAATAATTTCTATTTCCTGGTGATTTTTATGTGTATGTATTAAATTTCCTTATACCTCCATTGGCTATTGGCCTATATTTCATAACAAAACCAAAACAAAACTCTGTAACCTATAAAAATCCACAATTATTTATCTTGCTCACGTATCTCTTGTTTGGCTTGTGATTGGGTGATATAGATTGTTCTTGGTATTGACGCACATCTACTCTCTATGATTTTCATTCTTGTTGAAGAAGGAGTCTACCCAGCTTTTTCATTCTCATGGCAAGAGCAGAAACACAAAAGAGAAAGCTTGCCTGACAAACAGCGTGTGCCATGTTTGCTAGTATCGCAGTGGATAAAGCAAGTCGTGCAAGTAGGTCCACGGTAAAGAGGTAGAAAGTCAGTCCAGTCTCTACTGGAAGCAACTCCAAGGTCACTTTACAGAGTGCAGGACATGGATGCAGAAAGATTTGAAGAATTAGGGCAGTAATATTACCAAAATTACTGAACGACTTACTGCAATTAATCAATCTCTCTCTCTCTCTCTCTCTCTCTCTCTCTCTCCCTCTCTTCCTCTCTCTGTCACACACACATGTTGTGTTTGAAAGGTAAAATAAATAGTAAGCTTCAAAGATTTTAAAATATTTAAATGATTGAAAGAGAGATTGGGCCTTTTATATGGTCTCATATGTTCTTCAGTATTTGTAATAAACACTGTAGTTTACACAGCTGTCAGCAGATATGAATAAAATGACCTTCAGTTGCCACAGGCCTCTGGATTGTTTTCATTTTTTGTGCCAATTAGTTATTTATTATCAAAAGGACAAATTATGTCTCTCCCCTTTTTATTTAAAGTCTATGAGGGTTGTGAATCTCAGCTGTGTTTGCTTTTCTTTCTCCCAATTAACAAAATATGTTTCCTTTAGGGCTGTTCAGGAGATTTATATCAATAAATGATATTTATCAAAAAAGTATATTCTCTAAAAATCTATTAATAAGTTAAATCCTTAGGCCTTTATAAATGCTAATTCAATATTTTATATATAAATATACTGCCTTGCAAAATTTTAAGATAATTCCAACATTAAAATATGATTTTAATTACTTTTAACTACCTAGTATTTAAATAGCAATTTTACATATTATTACAGTTATGTTATATGTCAAATTTCATTAAGTATTGGATCAGTTCCTACTTAACCCCATTGAATCTAGCAGTTTAGTACAATTGATTGTGTAAAACAGAAGATTGTTACCTGCTAGATATAAATCTATGAACTGCATTCTCAATACCTTATCAAGTATTGCTGAGTAGTTTGCTTTTTTTGCTACAAATAAAATAATATTTTATTATAAGCTTAAGATTGAAAAAAGTATGATTTCACATTCACATTCTAGCCAAAGTCACTGTTCTCAGGAATAGCTTACTGTTATGCCATTTCCATCCCTTGTCAAAAGAGGTTCTTGTCATTCCAATGTGATATTTTAAATGCCACCCCTAAAGGAAAATCATAGTTGTACCACACTGACTTCTTAGGTGTCACGTTCTTTGGTCCCCTGATCATTTTGCTGTTTCTTGGTTTACAAAACTCTTGTTTATTATGAGAAGTAAAAAAAAAAAAAAAAAAAAATCCCCCAATCAAAATGTCCTTCTATGTGACATGAATTAGAAAAAAATACACTCATGATTTTAGGTGATACACAGCACCTAATGTTGGTACATAAATACAGAAACACACGCACAATAGTTATAGGCACTATATCAATGTTTCTGTTTTTATGTTTAATATATATCATAATTAATATGGTACAGAATTTTATCCAAATGGGTAAAGCACTATGTGCCATGGGCAAATTTTAATGCAGATACAAGTATTTTTGAAGTAAAAGAGTCTTTTATCTGCTTTTATATGCATTTGTAATACAAGTCATACATAATGTATCTAAATTATAAAATGTGGAAATTCTATTTATAAATGCACAAGTAGCATCTTAAATACATCTAGAACTGTTATTTTGGCCCTGGACATATTAAAATGTCTGTCTCCATTATAATCCAAATATGATTTTTCTTATCTTTAAATATCTAGCTATACGTTCATCTTCTAGATCCAAACTCATATAATCTGGATGAATGCCTTCTTCATGTTCTCCTAGTGATTTGTTCCCTTCTACTTTTGAATATCTCAAATCATATTATTTTCTTTTAGAGCATGACTGCCAGTTTATATATTTAAATTCTTTCTTTTTTTATTTATTTCAGCATATTATGGGAGTACAAATCATATTCTTTCAATACATAGTACAGTGCCTTGTAGAAAATACCAGTAGATAGTGTGTTGATTTTTCTGTGCATTTTTAAAACAAGAATAATTAGAATATTACTTTAATAAGGACATATTTTACATAGGAGGGAAAATAAAGAGAAATATGTTGTTGAATGTCATCAACTACATTTTACTTTAAATAATTACTGTTTTTCATATGACATTTAAGTAATTTTTAATAACATCAATTTCTCTCATCAATTGAGCATCTACAGTGTACTATCTATATTATATTAATTTTATAGCATGCTAATACTCTGTCCAGGAGGCATCAATATTCCCTTTTTACTAATAAGTAGAGGTTGTTTTATAAATTTATAGCAATTGACTAAAAGCACAAACCGCCAAGTGATAGATCTGAGGTTTGCTAGCATGGGTGTCGGAAGGTACTTTCAATGAATAAGCTATGGTGCTTTTTTAGAACGGTATGTTCAGTAAAAGATCATTTCTTCCTATATACACATATATATTTAGAACAACAGGAACTTTCTATTGCAAATACAAAATCCTTTGTTATTTGTCCAAAACAGATATTCTCTGTTTCAGTACCAATCTTTACCACTGCTTTTGCAATTTAGAACAGAACAGATTAAGACAGGTAGGCCATGGAACTCCGGGATGTAGTCTTCTCTGAAACTCGTAAACAGGTAGAAGCTGCACTAACTCACTCACCATAAAGTTTGAAGGAAAAGAATGCCGTTTCTAACTTACTTTCCACCTACCATTGATCACTGGAACATTTAAGAATTTTAAAAATATTTCTTAAGCGTGTTTATGAAAATAGATGAAATATGTTATTAAATGTAAAGTGTTCTGGAAAATGAGTTTGTATGATCCTCAAACTTAATCAGCTAGAAGATTCCTTCTTTGTCACATGGAAGAAGGCTTAAGATTGAGACACAGGTTTGAACTAACATCATTTGAAGTTTATGCCATCACATTTTAGAAGACACTTTAGCTAATGATAAAGTTTCATTATTAAGATATTTACTGTTTATGACCCCACCACAATCTTACTTATTTTAAGATGGTCACCTTTGTTCTGTCAGTCTTCATTAACCAACTACCAAGGCTTGCTCTTTTTAAAGAAGTTCTTGGCTAACACATGTTCTCCTTTGTACTTTCCTTCTTCTGATTTAGCACTTGTAGCTACCATTCATTCTAATCCTAATTTCAGCTGGCGGTTGATCTCATTGTGTTAACTAGCAATCAAGTCCCAATAAACAAAAAATTAACCCATATGTAAAAAGTTAGTATTTTTTCCTCTTTTATGGAAAATAAATTTTTATTGTAAGAAAGTATTAAGAAGAAAATTTTAGATTATAAACTTCCAATGATTTCTTCAGAAATCTTCCTACTTATATGCTCAAGCAAGACAAAGAAAATTCTGGGGAGAAGTTAATAATAATCTACTTACTATTTAGATGACCTTATACAGCAATGGAGAGAAGTCGAAGGTTATATTTGGTAGTTGCTAAGGATGAATCGATGAAGACTGGATAATACAGAGTAAAGACGTGTGCCCAGATGTAGGCTAACAACAGGACGCTTGAAGTCTACTCTTCTCTGAGAAAAATGCTGAACAATCAAGAAATTTTAACATTCACAATGTAACCCTGGATTCCGGGCCGCGACCCCCTCCCGCCCTCTGCCGGTGACCTCCGCGCCCTCGGGCAGCCCTGACTTCTCAGCCAGAGAGGACGGGAGGCTGCGGGGTGCGGGGCCGGCCGTGGGGCCGGGACACTCCGCGCTGTCCCTGGTCTCGCCGGCAGGTCACTGTTGCCCACCAGGGACGTCCTCTGCTCGCCCCTGCCCGGAGGGAACCCCGAGCCAGCGGGAAGGCGCCGTCCCCCCCAGGGCCCGCCGGCCCTGCCCCGCGGGGAGGTGCCGCCCTGGGGAGGGCAGCGGCCAGCCTGAGGGTAGGGACCGACGCCCCGGCCCCCTGCACGGCCTCCTCACTGTGCAGAGAACAAGGAGGCCACCAGGGCTCCTACGGGGGGAGCCTGGTCCTGCCAGGACAGCCGCAGTGAGAGATGCCACCGGGCTCAGGGCAGGCTCTCGGAGTCACACAGAACACAAAACCACGTCACTCCCTGCTCCCGGCTCTAGGGCGTCCTGCAGCCCTCAGGCCCCCTGGGGTGTCCACAACGTCCAGCTGCCCCACAGCGCTGCCACAGGCCTGGGTCTGGCGCCACCACCCCCCCGTCCTGCCACTTCCTGCCCCTGCGTCCCTCCCTCCCCAGGAGGCCTCAGTCCTGGCCGAGAGCAGGGCTTCTGAGCCAGCTCCGGCCTCCTGCCCCCCTTTGTGCTTCGTGCGAGGCCGGACTAGTCTCTTGACCTCTTGGGCCTCAGTCTCCTCCCTGTGAAATGGGCTGATCACGGCGCCCACCCTCACATTTGCGGTGCAGAGTGAGGTCGTTGCCGCCAGGCGCTCATCCTGGTAGAGTAGGTGCCTGTTGTCACTCCTCACTCCGCTGGGTCCCTCCCAACACCGGATGCTAGAGCAGTGCGGAGGCCGCCAGCCCTGGGCCACAGACACCACAGCTGCTCAGTAATTCCTGTTGCCCTGACATTTCCCTTCTTCCTGCTTTAGTTCCCACGACTCTCCACAGTGAGGGGCAGCAGCAGCAGGTGGCAGGGACCCGGGCGGGGGCAAGATGTGGGCCTCCCATGGTCAGGCAGGTTCAGACGCAAGCTGGCGGGGCTTTTGTTGCTGCCCTAACATTCCGCTTCTCTCCGCACCCAAGGCCCCTGCTCGGCTGGTTACTACTGCGAGGGGGGTGCTGCCAGCCCCACACCCCGGAGAAACTTCGCCTTCCCCCTCCACGGACCCTGCCCCCGAGGCCACTACTGTCCACAGGGGACTGCGTACCCGGTGCCCTGTCCCATGGGGAAGACAAGGAACAGCCCGGGTGAGAGTCTGCCCTGCACCCCGCCCTGCACCCCTCCCCACAGCCCCTCCCCTGCGCTGCCCTTCAAGTGGCCTCTTCCAGCTGTGTTCAGAGCTTTGTCCCACACTGGCCCTGCAGACTCAAACACCATGATGAGGAGCCCCGGTTGGTCGGGTTCCCTGGTGACACATGGCACCGAGCTGTGGATGGCAGGCCTCCAGGACAGGGCCGCTGCTCCACCTGCAGGCTGTGCCCTGGACACGTCCGCAGGGCCCTTCCAGCTCTGTTCCAGCTCCAGGGTGCGGCAGTGAGCCCACAGTGAAGACGTGCTTGTCCCCAGGGGTGCTATCCCCAGGTGGGGACATGCAGAGCTTGTGCACTGCCACCCTCCATTTCCAGGTGGCACCTCTGAGAGGAGCTGTGGGCCCTGCCCAGCTGGCTCCTTCTGCCCCAGCCTGGGCCTCGGCTCACCCACTGGGCCCTGCATGGCCGACTCCAACTGCCCCTCGGACCCCAAGGCCACCAGCCGCACGGTTCTCCCCTGCCCTCAGGTACCTCCCGGGCGCTTTGGGAGGGAGCTCAGTCCCTGGGGCTCCGGGAGGCTGGGGGTCCAGCTTGGGGCTAGAGCTCGACATCTGGCTATGGGTATCAGGCTGCCCTTGGTGCCTCAAGGGAGGGACCCGACACCCACATCCCTCTTTCCCAGATCTTTTCCCCAACTGCCCACCCAGCCTCCAGGCCCCCTGCCCTTCAGGCCCCGAGGCCTGGACCAGTGGGAAGGAAGGACACCATGCTGACCCTCCTAGCCCTGAGCACCCCACCCACGCCCAGCCTGGGCCTCAGAGATACCACTTTGTGTCCCATACCCAGAGTCACTTCTGCCAGCCAGGGACTGCTTGGCCTGTCCTGTGCCACCGAGGGCACCACCAGCCCTCCCTGGGCTCCGACACCTGTGTCCCGTGCCCTCCAGGCTTTTACTGCCCGCATCCCGGCACCAGAGTACCCAGGCTCTGCCCAGCACATGCCTACTGCCTGGCTGGTACGTCCAGGAGCCCTCAGCTCCCCACGCCTTCCAGACCCTCTTCCTTCTCCCCAGCACCCCACCAGCCTGCCTTTCATTCATTCATTCAAACCCACAGACTGCCCACAGCGTGCCAGGCCCTGAGCTCGCACTCTGGCTGCGAGAGCTGAAAGCCCTCCTGCTCCCGTCCTCCCTCACCCCTGCAGGTGCCTCCTTCCTCCAACCCCACCCTGTCTTTTCTTCTCTTCATCTGCTTGAGTTTGAGCCCAGGCACCCTGCGCACACTGTGCACGAGCCCACACCCACGCATGGACGTGTTCACACCTGCACTCGCACACAGCTTCATGTATGTAAATGTGCAAACAGTCACACATTATATGCTGCCTCAGGCAGCCCAACTGACAAATATGTGTCCACAGAAGTTCATCACATTTGTCATGTCTTAGGTAAACTTGGGAGGAACAGCCCCTGCCAATCACAGGAGTCGTGCGTATGTTATCTTTGTAAGCATTTGATCCACAGGTGATGCACACATTTGATCTGCCCCGTGACTATGGGGTTAAAGGTGTATGTGCCCCATTTAACTGCGTGGCCTTTTACCCTGGAATGTTTACAACATCGTAGGTTTAAAGGAAGCTGGCCTGTTGTCCCCAAAGATGCCACCTCTGCTGACAGTTCTGAAGAGAGGACGGCCCTGTCTAGGGAGCGGTGCCAGCTCCCTCTTTGCTTCCCCTCACTCAGCACTCATCTTTCAGCTCGTTACCTGCAGTCCTGATCAGACACTTTTTAAAGTTTTATTTTTCAGTAGATCAGTCTGCTCACGTTAAAGCTTTTTCCCTGTCAGGAAGATCTTCTCTGATCCTCCATGCAGTGTGCGGTTGGTGTGCACCTGGTGCACAACAGAGTGGCCCAGGTGCACCAAGACAGTGCTGGGGCCGACAAAGCCCGGCCACCGCCTCCCAGGGCCAGGGCCCGGCGGTGCAGGGGCGGACAGGCAGCGCTAGAGGAGCAGGAACAGGCGCAGGCGAATCCCTCCGGCCAGGCTGGAGCACCCGGCCCTGCGGAAGGAGGGGTGGGGGCGGCTTCCCTGTGAGACCCTCTTCCGTGTGGACAGACGAGGCTCGAGCTCAGTCCCAGAGGACCCGCAGGGTGTCTAACGCACAGCAGGTGCCTCGCTGAGCCTGCTGGCTGGAGGCCCGGCCCTGGCCCCAAAACAGCTGTGCTGCTCTCCGACAGTCCTCCCCTGGGGTTAGTCCTTTGTGGTGGGCACAGGACAGTCCCTTGGCGGAGTGATGGAAGTTCTCTGGTGGTGATTTTCTCATATCATTGCCCCCAAGAAGGCAGCACAAGAACACAGCACCATGGGGACAGTGGGACACTGAGGGGCAGGGGCAGCAGGGAGCAGGTGGCCCATCATGGATCGGTCCAGGAGCGGAGGTGGCCGAGCCCCAGGGGCCCATCTTCACTTGCTGTCCTCCCCCTCCTCCAGTGACGTGGTCCCCCTGTCCGTGTCCTCTGGGAACCTTCACTCCCCAGCACGTGCTCGGCCTCCAAGAAGAGGGTGACTGCTCCACCTGTCCCCCTGGCCACTACTGCAGGTCAGTCACCACCCAGAGCCGTTCACCTCCTGCCTCTGTGTCAGACTGCAGCAGCCCCCAGCCCCCAGCTGTCCTGCCCGTCCTGCCCTGTCCTGAGGCTGCGTACCGTGGGCGGACAGCGACCTGCACCCCGAGCTCAGGTGTGAGGGGCCCTCCTGGCCTCCCAGGCCTGAGCAGGGAGGGCAAAGCCTGAGCATTCGGTAAAGAGAGCAGGGACAATTAGCACAGACCTAGATATGCTGAAAGTGAAAACTAGAAAAGCAAAATGCATCCAAGTGAGGTAGGATCAGTTTGAAGTGAAAATACCTCTGCTCCTTCCTGACTTAGCACAGGGAAGCTCCTTACAGGCAAAATCATCCCTGCCTCAGGCGGATCCAGACAAGGGGACCCCCATACAGGGGGGGCTGTTTAAACCATACAGGGTAACTTCTGTATGGGAGTTGTCATGGCATTTGTAAACTATCCTGGTGCTGGTGGGAGTACTTTTAATAGCTAATGCGTTATAAGCAGGCTATGATGAGCAGTAAGGTAACCTGAGGCTGTTTTTCATGGACATCTTGCTTCTTGCTGGTTTTGGTGGTTTCTCTACCGCCTCTTGTTTTGTCAGAGACCTCGGTTTGGTTTCATGGGGCAGGCCCTGCCCTTCCCCTATCTCAAGGTGACACCAGTGTTCTGCACGTACACTGGGGGGAAAGATGGACAATTCTTCTTTCTACTTCTATTTCCAAATTTTCTGCGATATGAAAGGCTCTGGTAATCATTTGGTCTGGGAGAGATGACAGGTGGTACCTTTAAACAGGATGGTCAGAGCCCAGGTTTTAGGGCATCCAAATTCCTCCCAAGTGTCCTATGCCCACTCGGTAGGTGTGGGTTCCCCATCTGGCTTCCCCATTCGGGCAGTGGGACGTTCCCGCTGGAGGAGCAGAAGTCACGAGAAGAACTCTGGACTTAGGGTCGGAGGCTCACAGTCTGCAGGGCCGGGTGTTCCCTGCCTTTCACAGTGGCTGTGGGTCCACACCCCCAAATACACCCCCAGGGCACAGGGGGCTCTGGCCTGGGAAAGTCCCAGCACTTGCTGAAAGCAAACACTCCCAATTCCCCAAGACGGTATAGAGCACATCAAAGTAGGAGCTGCCCCATATTCCGTGCAGAAGTGACCCTGCTTCAGAGCAGATTCTTTCCATTAAGAGGTGATGGCAGAGGGTTCCCCAGCCCCTTTCGGGAGGTGGGTCTCCCTCTACTCAAAAAGTTCACCTGTAGCCCCAGCCTGCTTTCTCCTGCTGCAGAGCTGGAGATTAGACTCAGGGCTGCCTGGGAGCCAGGCCTAAACCCCAGGGGACCTGGCAGGCCTGGGGCATCCCGGGGACAGCGCAGGAAGCAAGTGGGACACCTTCTGGTCCCCTCCATCCTTGTTCCCACAGCAAGTGTAGCACAGCCCCCCAAGCTCTCCAGGAGGGTTTGTCCTGCTGTTGGCAGCCACGTCCTCTCCTTGTCCACTGTGCCCCACAAACTTGGTGAGGGGAAGATACGCAGGGATCCACGGAGTGCTGGCCTGGGGCCTGGGTCTCAGCCTCTCGCCCTGCTTCCTGCCGTGCCTGCCTGTGTTCTGTTGTGTATGTGGGCTGTCAGCCTAAAGGGAAGAGGCTGAGGCACAAAATATAGTTTAAGTGTTTACTGGAGCCAAAGTGAGGACATCTGCCCAGAGGACTCAGACCCAAGCGACCTTGGCTATGAGCCATCGGGCCTGTGTTACAAACAGGTTTTTAAAGGCAGAAAGACAGCGGGAGAGGGAGTGGGCTGATACAGTGTTTTGTGAGGAATTCTCATTGGTTTACAGAGATCACAGTGATTAGTGAATGGCTATACATCATTAAGCTATAAGGTGTGGATTATAGTGTCCGTTGTGTCATTATTAGCTTAGTTTGTAGCTACTTGTGGCAACAGCAAGCAGTTTCAAGAAATAAATACACAGCTACAGCTCACAGTGGGGGGGAGTTGGACGTAACTGCTCTCTCATTTTAATGTATTTCGGGGCCTGATAGTTTAAAATGACTCATATTCCTCAGATAGAAGCTGTTTTCTCAGTGCACATTCACGTGTTCTCTTGGGGCACAGGCAGTGGTGGCTCAGTCTGTGGGTCCCAGTGAACACTGAAACCCAGGGGCGTCCCCTCCAGGGCTCAGGCAGAGGGCTCAGGGCTCAGACCGGCCCCTCCTCCCTGGGCTTCTCACTCTTCCCCCCCTCCTTGGCTGTTAGAGGCGGACAGGTCTGGGGAAAGTGTCCTGCTGGTTACTTCTGCCCACCTGGCATCTCTGAAGTGGTGACACCAGGTCCCAGGCAGCCACAGATGCCGTGTCCCCAGGGAAAGCTGTGCGCAGAGCAGGGCCCGCCAGGTAACTGCCCTGTGTCTTGCCTGTGTGTGTGGAAGAGGCACAGGACCCACCTAGGCAAGGACTGTTTGAATTGTCACAAGCTGACTAAAAACAGGTGATGCTAGTTGTGCTTCTAACATGTACCTGTGCACGTGTGTGTATGCAACGTGAATATGCACCAAATGCAATTCACCTGGAAACTGATTTGACAAATTCACAAAGTAACTGGGGTCAGGACTAAGGTCCAGACTTCTCAACTCCTGGCCAGTAGAATCACCCCCCCCAGGCCACCCTTGGACATGGATCCCGCACAGTCCTGGCACTGTCCCCCACCCTGCCTCCTGCAGGCCCCAGTGTGTCCCCCTGTGCTTTAGGCTTTTACTGCCCAGAGGGTGGTGGAGAACCCATCCCGTGTCCACCTCACACCCTGGTGGCTGCCCCTGGAGCCCAGAGGAAAGAGGACTGTGGGCCCTGCCCCCCTGGGTGCTGGTGCAAAGCATGTGAGGCTGTGGGACAACGGGACCTGTGTCACAGCCTGGAATGTGCTGGTCCCTGAGGAGGCCATGTTGGGGAGGAAAGTGAGTGTAGCCCTTGCTCTGCAGGGATCCTGGCCACGCAGCCTTGTCCCTCCAGCCACTACTGCCCTGGAGGGAGTGAGACCCTCCCTGGAGTCCCCCAGGCCTGTCCTGAGCATAGCTACCTGGCAGCAGAAGGGGGCTAGAGTCGGGCGGAGTGCCTCCCCTGCCCCGCCGGGCACCACTGCCCACGGCCAGGTGAGGGCCTGTTCGCAGGCTGGACGCTGAGGCCTTGGGGAGGAGAGGGCAGAGGCTGTCAGGAGGCCCCGGGGAGCAGCCCTTCTTTTCCTGGTGCTTTTTGCCCCCATGTCTCTCTTCCTTTGAAGACCACCTGTGTCCTCCAGGGTACTGGTGTCCAGGGAACCAGGGTCCCCTTCTCTGCCCACCTGGCACCTTTCGGTCTGAGCCAGGGGCATCAGTGCCGGCAGACTGTGAGCTCTGCCCGCCTGGCTACTGCTGCCCCGATGTGGAACTGAGGGGCCACACCAATGTGTTTGCCGCCCCCTGCGGAGCTGGATCTGAATGCCTGGCAGGTGAGACCGCAGGGTGCGCCCCAGCCCTGCCCTCCACCCCTCACCCCGAGGCCAGGGGCTCAGAGGGACACCCTTGTTGAGCTCTGGCTGCAGGTGAGGCACAGCCACCTGCTCATCCTGGGAAACCTCCTGCCCAGCCCTGGAAAGGCCCACCCAGTCTTTGGCGGTGTCCACACCACCCGAATCTCCCCAAGACCAGTGCCCCTTCGAGCCCGCTCTTCCTGCCTGTCCGGGTCAGGGAGGAGGCCGGCCAGAGGTTTGACTAGAAACAGCAAAGCCCAGGACAGAGTGTTCTGTGCCCCCAGGTCTCAAGGCGCTGCAGAAACCTCCCTCCTCCCTCTGGGAGCAGGGCAGGGGTCCCGCAGGAGAGGAGGCGGCTCCTGGGTGGGAGCAAGATGGACCGTGTGGTGATGGACTCGTGTCCTGGGGTGCAGGAAAGGCACCCTGAGCCTCCTGGCAGGGCTCCAGGCCGTGCTGGGACAGCGGGCAGGGCCTGCCTGTGTGGCAGTAGGGGCTCCGGGACAGCACTCGGGGAGGGGGCGAGAGAGCTGGGATGTGTAGCTTCAGCTGCAGGGCACAGGGAGCCTGTGACAGCGTCCTTCATGGGCGAGCCGGGGCCTCACTGCCACCCACCCTGTGCTGGCCTCGAGGAAACTGCCACCCCACCCCCACTATCATGTACGGCCCAAGGCCTGTAGCCCCCGAAAGTTTCACTGAAAAAAATCAACTCACAAAAAGCGGATTCACTGGAGAAAAGGCGTACAAATGTATTTAACTTACATGCGGGGGAGCCTTCAGGATGAAGACCCAGCCCCACATGGGCAAGGAAGCTTATATACCACCTTGAGGCTACAGAGAGAAGCGGTGGGGACCCTGCAGAGCAGGCTAAGGGAGGGGAGAAGAGGAATCTGCTCAGGGGCAATGAGCGATCACTAGGGAGACTGGGCAAATGGGGAGCAGAGGTCAGCTGGGAAACAGCTCTCCAGACTGTGAAGAAGTCTGAGAGACAGACATCACCCAGTAAAAGGACATGTTCAGCGGTGGTTGTGTTCCTGGTCTTCCTTTTTGCAATACATAATGAGATAACAGGCAGGAAGAAAAACAATTGTTCTTCATGGGTTTGAACTGTAGGCAGAAGAAGGAACTCAAGAGAACAACTTTATCCTAAGCACTGAGAGAGATGGTGTGGGGAGAAGGGCAGAGGGACTTGAGGCTTCCTCAGTCCAGCAAGTCAAAATTTCATATTTGGGGGCATTAGTCTCTGAGCTCCAGCACTCAAAATGCACACCCCAACTGGCTCCAAAAGGATGGGGGGAGCCACTTGTCATTTGACCTTATATGTTCATGGCTGCACCTGTTATGAACCGAACTGGGGTCCGCTCACCTGGCGCGGTAAAGCCAGACGGTGATGTGGAGATTTGCAATGAGAGAAGGTGTTTTGTTGCATGGCACCTGGCAAGGAGAACAGGCAGCTAATGCTTGAGACCCGGATTCTCGATGGCTTACAGGCTCGTGTTTTCAAAGGAAGGTGGGGTATGTTTCAGGAAGGCAGAAGCTGCAAAATCATAAATCAACACATGGAGGTTATACCTTGGTTTGGACAAAAACAGGCAGAATATCTTGAAGCAGAGACTTGTGGGTCATAGGTGGACTCAGAGATTCTTTAGTTAGCAATTGGTTAAGGAAGCAAGGCCAGGTCTGAAACTTGGGGTCAGCAGAAAGGAATGTCGAGGTGGGTGTGACTCTCTCTGGCCCCTCAGGGAGAAATTCAGAACAAAGAAGTGTGGTCAGAGTTCAGTCCTCAGTCCCCGCTTACCTGCATGTTCTGTCTGTCAGGAGTTTCTGGAAAACCGGAAGACACGTTGAAATGTTACTAGTCCACACAGGGAAGTAGACACCTCCTGGAGCTGCTGGCTTGGGGCTGCTGCTGTCACTACCTGCTTACTCAGCTGGTTGTCATTTGCTCTTCAATGCCTGGAATTTCTCTTGAAGGGACCCAAGAGTTTTCTTTTATTTTCTTCCTTGGGGGCCCGGCAGTGCCCTAAGACGGGTCCCTGCTCCATCTCACACTGCCCAGACATGTCCCCCCTCCCTGACCGCACTGTGCCCTCCCTCCACCCTACCCCTCCTGCCCCTTCCTGATCCCCACGCTGCTCCCCACCTTCGCAGCTGCCTGCACCCCATTGCTTTCCTGCCGACCCAGGCCCTGCTTGGGAACCTGGGGACCCTCCTGGGTTCTTCTCCGGCTCTGTGCCCTGGCTGCTGCAGCCCCAGGCTGGGGGTGTCACAGGCCCTTCCAGAGAGAGGAGAAGCAGCTGCACACCCAGACCCGTCAGCGTGACCCGGGGCGGGTCTGTGTCTCTGCGCAGTCGCGTGTTTCCTCACGACCGCCCGCCGGGCAGCGCCCACCCTCGTGCCTGCCCTGGGGGCTCCGAGGCCCTGAGTGGGAGTGGCCTCAGGGTCTCCGAGGAGACTTGCTGTCGCCTCTGTGAAGCGGGCACCTACCGCAGCCGGGCCCTGGACACCCTGCCCCGCACGCCCTGCCCACCCGGGTTCAGCTGCCCCCAGGGTGAGTTCTGGGCCACCTGGGACCGAGCGGAAGGGGCCAGGCCTAGAGCTGGACCCGGGCAGAGCTCGGTGAGGAGAGTGGGGGTGGCAGGTGGGGAAGGACCCACGGGGCCCGGGAGCACCTGGAAGCGTGCAGGGGAAGGGCCTGGGCCGGCCCACCTATTCCAGAGCCAAGAACACGGAGACGCGGTGAAGGGGCCCACGGAGCAGGCAGGTGCTGTTCGCCTCCAGGAAGCACGGGCTGTGTGACACTCCTTGCACATCAGTGCCCGCTGCCCTGCCCTGCGCCCGGCCGCGAGGGCGGTGGAAGCCCGTGCTGCGTGCCCGGGAGACCAAGGGGGCTGCGGGGGCTGAGGGGGCAGGGTGATAGTGTACAAGTTCTCCATCACCTCAAACAGATGTTGTCTATGCATGTTTCCACATTGTCTGTGTAAGTTACACATCCCAGCAGAATTGGTCTGAAATAAGCTATTCTGCCATTGCCAAAGGTATAAAAAATCTGATTTATTTTTTATCTTTTAAGTATATATACTTTTGTAAACTCCCTCTTTCCCTTTGGGGATTGGGTAGAGGGTTTTTTAATTTATTTTAAAGCTTATCTGAAAAAAAACACACATCTCATCATTCTCAGTAGCACAAAGGCACTATAAAAGATACTAAGATAGGCATAATAGGAAGAAAGAAAAAAACGAGCCCACAGGTGTGAGAAATGTCAAGTACACAAGACAGGACTCCAAACCCTGGACATTCAAAATGGGAAGAAAATGCTTCTGCATGGCAGGGTCAGAAGAACTTTCTGCAAAAGTGTGTTTAAATTTGTCAACCTAAAATAATCAAAAGAATCTAGTTTAAAGAGAGATTATTTAAACACAAAATTTAAGGCCAG